>NW_022995374.1:2471111-3088888 GCF_004354385.1 Drosophila innubila | reverse complement strand
GTATCGACAAGCGTACCATTGAGAAGTTCGAGAAGGAGGCTCAGGAGATGGGCAAGGGATCCTTCAAGTACGCATGGGTTTTGGATAAATTGAAGGCCGAGCGTGAGCGTGGTATCACCATCGATATCGCTCTGTGGAAGTTCGAGACTGCCAAGTACTACGTGACCATCATTGATGCTCCCGGCCACAGAGATTTCATCAAGAACATGATCACTGGTACCTCCCAGGCTGATTGTGCCGTCTTGATTGTTGCTGCTGGTACTGGTGAGTTCGAGGCTGGTATCTCCAAGAACGGTCAGACCCGCGAGCACGCTCTGCTTGCCTTCACCCTGGGTGTGAAGCAGTTGATCGTTGGTGTCAACAAGATGGACTCCTCCGAGCCACCATACAGCGAGTCCCGCTACGAGGAAATCAAGAAGGAAGTGTCTTCCTACATCAAGAAGATCGGCTACAACCCAGCTGCCGTTGCCTTCGTGCCCATTTCCGGATGGCACGGCGACAACATGTTGGAACCATCGACCAACATGAACTGGTTCAAGGGATGGAAGGTGGAGCGCAAGGATGGCAACGCCGATGGCAAGACCCTCATCGAAGCCCTCGACGCCATTCTGCCACCCAGCCGTCCCACCGACAAGGCCCTCCGTCTGCCCCTGCAGGATGTCTACAAAATTGGCGGTATTGGAACAGTACCCGTCGGTCGTGTGGAGACTGGCATCCTGAAGCCCGGATGCGTTGTTGTCTTCGCCCCAGCCAACATCACCACTGAGGTCAAGTCCGTGGAGATGCACCACGAAGCCCTCACCGAGGCCGTTCCCGGAGACAACGTTGGCTTCAACGTCAAGAACGTGTCCGTCAAGGAGCTGCGTCGTGGCTATGTTGCCGGTGACTCCAAGGCCAGCCCACCCAAGGGTGCTGCTGACTTCACCGCTCAGGTCATCGTGCTGAACCACCCTGGCCAGATTGCCAACGGCTACACTCCAGTGTTGGATTGCCACACCGCTCACATTGCTTGCAAGTTCGCTGAGATCAAGGAGAAGGTCGATCGTCGTTCCGGCAAGACCACCGAGGAGAACCCCAAGTTCATCAAGTCTGGTGATGCTGCCATCGTCAACTTGGTGCCATCCAAGCCTCTGTGCGTTGAGTCCTTCCAGGAGTTCCCTCCTCTAGGTCGTTTCGCTGTCCGTGACATGAGACAGACTGTCGCTGTCGGTGTCATCAAGGCTGTCAACTTCAAGGATGCTTCCGGTGGCAAGGTCACCAAGGCCGCCGAGAAGGCCACCAAGGGCAAGAAGTAGCTGGTTTCCTTCGACACTACCAACATCAATAATATTAACATCAATAATAATATGAAGCAACAGCCACAACTCAACAACAACAGCAACAGCAATACAAGCAGCAGCAACAGTAAGCACAACAGTAGAACAACACAAACACCTGTCCTGGGCAAGACGAACGATAAGATGTTCCAGCAGAAGCAAAAGTTTAATTTTTTCCATCGCAAGGAATTCCGTCGGATACGAATGTTGAACGCCATCGAAGCTGCCTAAGCGATTGGGTGGATGGAGCAGCAAGAGAAGACTTTAACTCTCGATCTTAAGTTTACCTACATATGTATAATATTGTAATGAATTGATTTCATTATAATATTATATATTTAGTTCGTATGATTGCGTAGCAGTAGCGCAGGCGTCTAAGCATTTATATTCGTGTATTCATTCGTATAAATTAAAATTTTGATTTAATATCTTATCCTATTATTGCACAACTACTTTGTACTCTATACTTGAAACAAACAAAAATACTAGAAGAAAAAATGAGATAAATAACTTTATTTACAACAAATAAAACCCGCATCATTTTTTGTACTTACTCTTTTTTACTACACATAATTTCAGCTTGTTTTGGGTTGCGAATTTTTTAGTTTCAGCTGCAACTCTATTTTTATTTGCATTTTACACCTTAAGCCCAAACCCGAAGCATATTTTCATTTGACGCTCGATTCATTGCCCGAAATGTGAAATGTTAAGTACAAAACACTGAAAGAAAAATAGTACAAGGAAATGCAAACAATACAACTGAACTTTACCTCATTTACTTGCAAATTGATATGCAAAAAATAGTTTGAATAAAGCGAACAATTGCAAACTTGGAATAATAAAACATGGTTTTTTTTTTTTAAACTAATATTCGTTTTGGGTATATTTACGATTGGCATATTAACAATTTGAATTATACTTGGAGAATGTAAATTAAAACTTTTAGAAGAAAAAAATATTTAAACTAGACGACGTAAATTTCTATTTAAACACAAGCAGCAAGTGTATATGAATTATTTGTTGATCACCAGAACCGGATCTTTATAGCAGACTTTCAAGCTCTTTCGATGATGCCTCTCTTGTTCCTCCTGCGGATCCTCATATCGAATGCCATAGGGCGTTATTATGGCACTTTTCATCAAATATTTACTGAATTTCTGGACTTGCATTGCCGTTATGCTGTCCAAGACCCAAGCGGGAGTCAAATATATACGATCGTCTTCAGCGCGTCTCTTATCGCCAACAATGAACTTGGCCTTATAGCGATTCTCAGTCAGTTTAGCGCCCCCAAGCAACAGCAGCTCCTTTATGTTATTGAATGTTATAGGTCGGCACAGAGATGACACGTAAAAGGTTTCCATATAGCGAAATAGTTCACAGCGATAGGATATGCCAAAAGCTTGACGTTCGGTGCGACAAATCTGTAGAATTAAACAAGTGTAAGTACAATCATATATGTTATAAAATCATGGCGAAAATGCAAAAATTAAAATGACATTCCGTTTGAAATGTTTTTAACGTATGGAAAATTGAATGATAGACGGCTTAGAATCAAAAAAAATAACAAATTTTTTAGATGATAAAAATTTAATTTAGAGGCCAAGTCATGATCAAAATGACATTCCGCTTGAAAATCGGTTTATTTTTGATGAAGTTAGGAGAGATTGAAATTTTTGAAAAAATGTCAAGGGGTAAGTATGGAAAATTGAATGATAAACGGCTTAGAATCAAAAAAATATCAAATTTTTTAGATGATACAAATTTAAATGCAGAATCTATTTAGAGGCCAAATCATGATCAAAATGACATTCCGCTTGAAAATCGGTTGAGATTTGACAAAGTTGTGACAGTTGGAAGTTGGACAACTCTTTGACCTAGCAACTTTACCACAACCGTACCGGTACAAACGTTTCGGTATTCGGTTCATGACAGAGAATTTTGATTCGGTTACGGTTTCAGTTCCGGTACTAAAAATGACACGGTTAGTTTCGGTTAACGGTTCCGGTCCGGGGTTATTCCCAAATTATTTGTGTTCCCCGATGAATATAATATTCATTATTCATTATATATATTACATATATGTAACTTTTAAGCAAATTGCTCGACTTACCTCAATGGCACGTGAGAACGAAGTTAATTCATATTTCTCCTCGTTTAACCATTTACCGGCTCGCATCGAGTCCAGAATCCATTTGTAGTTGACAATCCAAACACCGCGCATTAGACCACGCAACAGATTAAGAGTACGACGTGGCTCCAGGCTAACCAGGTGAGTGGTATTCTTGGTAACTGTTGGATCCAATCGCATTCCACGCAGCTTACGTATTGCCTGAGATTGCGTGTTAAAACAGAAGGTCAATTGAAAATGGAAGCAATTGATTTACAAGCAAAGACAAATTAATACGACTCAACTTTTTGTTTTTTTGCAAAGTTTATGTGTAATTTATTAGTGTAAAACAAAGTAAAAGGCTTTTATTGAACGACAACTGAGTGTTAACTATGTTTTATCAATAATTATTGAATTACTAATGTGTACAATTAATATTTGAAAACAAAACTAAACTAAAACTACATGGTATAGGCTCAACATAATCAAGTGATTACAACTGTATGAGGGAATTCCCCGCACTATTAAGAACCTCATACATAAAAACTTAGAGCTACAGACTAAGGAGTACATATAATCATAAGATTAGAAACTGAGGGAATTCCTCTTAAACTATTGAAAACTTTATATAAAAAAGGTGTGTATATGGAACTACAGACTAAGGAGAACATAGTAAAATTGTCGCTTAATGTGTTAAAGGTTGGCTGATGTGTTACCAACCTTGTGGATGACCTGCACCTGCTCCTTGTGCATGTTGGTGTGCACTAAAGTGTGCATTACAACCTGTCGCTTCATTGAATGCCTTTTTCGGTTGATTGGCTGCTCCGATGTGCTGTCGTTAACGGAGTCACTTTCATTGCTAATCTCAATCTCACAATCCTGTTGCACATTGGGTCCAACTGCTGCTGTTGGTTTTGGCGTGGCCAAAGTGCGTCGACGCTTTAAGGTGCTGTTGGAAGATGTACTACCGCTGACACTAAGACGTGGTTTTTTGCTGGACTTTGGTGGCGTCACAATAACCTCCTCATTGGGTGTAAAAAGTCGTCGCATTTTCGGTGTAGTCGATTCCTGTTCCTTGATTGCATCCACAGCCACCGCCTGCAGTGGCGCCAAGGGACGAGGTTCGGCAATCTCCAGCTCAGTTACCAAGGCCAATGAGCGTCTTTTGGAAGTACTGTTGATATGATTTATGCGCTCGTTAATCACATCCATGTCCACATTAAAGATGCTGCGCCGACGATTGGAGCCTTCGCTGCCGGGCAAGCGTGTGGAGCTAAAAATGGGCACCGGAGTTTGTCCTTCGGAGCTGTCAGGCGATGTTTTGGTAGTTACAAAGCTCTCGCGAGATGTTTGCGACGTTCTATCTGCCAGCATGTAATTGGAGCTCCTGCGTCCTAGATAAGGATTCACATTCTCATCATTCACTTCGCTTATATCCATGTGATCGCTGGTGTACAATGTACGGCGTCCCTTTGCCTTGGAAATGATGTGAGCATAGGACGGACTCACTTCCATCATTTGTTGCACATAGTTGGTTTTGTTGCCCATTGAGGTATCTGCCACTGGCTCTTCAGCAATCGATTGAAATGAAGGCTTCTTTAGCAGGCTTGGTGTGCTGGGCTCTACACTCGAAATCCGTGATAAACTACGACGACGTATGATCCTGGATTCACTTTGAGCTGGTGACTGAAACTCATCCTGAACCGCTGGTCGCGGAGTGTGTTGCAAGGAACTGCGTCGACTTGTGCGGCGTTCAGCCGGCTCCACAGATTGCGGTGGCGTTTGAGGCACTTCGTCCTCTTTATTCGACATGGTCATTAAGCTGCGTCGTCGCGTCATTCGCGGCTCACATTGCACTTTGGGGTTGGAGAGCTCCACTGCATGCACTGAACTGCTGCGTCGAGTGGTGCGCACCTGGGTTCTGGATACATGTGCTGGCTCCACACCAATGGAGCTGCTCCTTGGTCTTTCTGCAGGTTTGCCCTTGTCCTTGAAGCTTAAACTCTGTTGTGCTCTTGACTTTTCCCTTGGAGTGTCACCCATGCCATTTAAATCAACTTCCTTGGGAATGGCACTTGGTGTGCTGTTGTCAGTTTGCTTGGATTGAACTCTTTGCGGTGTAAAGAATCCATTGGTGATTCTGTGGGGGATAAATAGATATTGGAAATAATTTAATTATGTGTTTTGTTTTTAGATTTTGTTCATCAATTACCTATTTATTAATTTGGTCCCTGGTGAATCCGTGACCTCGTCATCAACAAGATGTTTATTCTGGCTCAATGGCTTAAAGTAGCGTGTAATTTCATTCTAACAAATTGATAATTGAATTAGTAACATATTTTGATGGGACTAAACAACAACAATTGCTTACATTGGGCGTGGATGTTGGTGTTAATGCTGTCGGTCCATTTTTATCATTCTCCTGATCCGTAGTATCGGTGGTGGGCGTAACTGGCCGCTTGCGCCGTTGGTTCGGCTCGAAATCGGACTGCAAACAACGTACGCGCTGTAAAGGATTTAACATTGATTTAAAATTGACTCAAAAGACGCATCGTCAGCTGATAAATACAGGAAATCAAACCGAAACAAATATCGGTTCCGGTACGTCCCGAAACAACTATTTTGGTAAGAGGTTATTTTTCGGTTATTTGCTTTCGGTTCCGTTATCAGTACCGGTACCGGAACGTACCAGAAGAACAATAAAATATAAAATTATTTTAAAGTTAAAAAGCAAAAATGTATTAACAGATAAACCTTATTAAAATTTAAAATTATATTTTAATAGAAAGCACTTAATAGAAACATGCGGTTTCGGTTTTCAGTACTTCAAAAATAATTTATTTCGGTTACGGTTCCGGTACCATATACGGCATGATTACCTGGATAAATGATATGCCTAATTTGTTATTGCTGTTGCTGCTTCAGCTGCTGCTGCTGATTTCGCAACTGCCTCTGTCAGTCACATTTAGCTAAAACCACTGTTTTATTTGTTTATAATCTACGTGATATCAGCGCCGTTGCCGGAAAATGTTTATATTAGCTCGATTCTTTTTATCTCTAACACGCTCTCTTTATGCAGTGGTGAAAACCGGTTTAGCCCGATCTCTCAGCATCAAATAACAATAAATATGCAAGTATGAGAGCTTGGGAATTAATAATTTAAAGCATTTAACATTTAGTTGTATTGAAATTAATTGCGCCTTTCATTTTGCATTGAATTTTGTTTTACAAACAAGTGTGGCAACATTGCTGAGTGCGCATGCAGCCCTGGTTTTCTGCTCTCTCTCGCAGTGCGCATGCGCCGTTTGGAGCAGCGAGCGCAGATAAGAGCAACCCCCGCTGGCATATAAAATTAGCTACAACACAGCCGACAGCTTCAGTCTGCGGCTCATTCATTGCTTGTCGTCGCGCTCAACTCGCTGTTAAACTAACAGCAAGCCAATTAAAACGAACAGTATTACGCGTCCCAATTAATAGTACAATTAATATTTTTTTAACTATAAACAAATGCCGTACGCATCCGTCAAACAGCGATAAGCAACAAGTGTGCACACACCCCTCGCCGCTCGCCCGCTTAAACACAATCGTTTGAAATTCGTAGAGCCAAACAAATCAAAAAGCTGTTGTTTGTTTTGCTATTATTGTCAATTGAAGTACAACAACAAAAATCAGAGGCTGAATCAGTGTTTAGAAGAACTAAGAACGTGGCACTTTCGAGCGAGTAAACAATCTGGGAGAATCCAGCAGAACGTCTGCTTGGAAAACAATTAAGAAAACTTGTTTTTCCCCAGACTGACATTTGCTGCGATAACACCAACACGCACATAAATTATAAAGACGCTGCAACGCGAGCAATTACAATAGAATATCAGTGGCAGTCAGAGACAGGCACCAAGAAGAAGAAGAAGGCACCAAAATCAAAACAAAAACAAACAAATTATAAAGATGATAGCTGGTTATGGACCCGTAACACAAGCCCTACTGGGTACACTCCTAACCTGGGGCCTAACAGCAGCTGGTGCTGCCATGGTCATCTTTGTGCGAGGCACACAGAGAAGATCACTGGATGCAGCCCTGGGCTTTGCAGCTGGTGTTATGATTGCTGCCTCGTTCTGGTCACTACTTGGACCGGCTATTGAAATGGCCGAGTCATCGCATTTATATGGCATTTACTCATTTCTGCCAGTGGCTGGTGGATTTCTACTGGGCGCAATCTTTGTTTATGGCTGTGACAAGTTGATGTGTTATTTGGGCCTGAATAGCACCAATATGATGATACAAATGACACAGAGCAACAAGGATAAAGCAGACATTGCCATCGATGAGCTGAAGCACAATGGAGCGAACGCCAGGCTGACGTCCAAGAGTCTGGACAGCTTCTCGGATTGCCTCAGTGTGCAACACAGCGGAGAGTCGCGACGCCGCAAGAAGGGCAGCATTTGTGAGGTGGAGCAGTGTACATACACGGCGGAGGCGGCACTGGAGCAGCAGCGTACACAGGAGGCGCTATCGCAATGGAAACGCATCATGTTGCTGGTGGTGGCCATCACCGTACACAATATACCCGAGGGATTGGCGGTCGGAGTCAGCTTTGGCGCTGTGGGCACTACAAACTCCTCGACCTTCGAGAGTGCACGAAATCTGGCCATTGGCATTGGCATACAGAACTTCCCGGAGGGATTGGCCGTCAGTCTGCCGTTGCATGCAGCCGGATTTAGTGTGATGCGTGCCTTGTGGTATGGACAATTGTCTGGCATGGTGGAGCCAATCTTTGGCGTACTAGGAGCCGTTGCAGTGACATTCGCTAATCTTATACTGCCATATGCCTTGTCATTTGCTGCTGGCGCCATGATTTACATAGTATCCGACGATATATTGCCGGAGGCACATGCCAGTGGCAATGGAACGATTGCAACATGGGGAACTATTTCTGGATTCTTGATAATGATGTGCCTGGAGGTGGCGCTATCCTGATGTGGCCACCCAACATCCCACACCCAACACAGACATGTTCCTACACACAGGACTCATAAATCATTAGTGTTTAAATTGCAAATTTTCAAACGTACTTAAAACAATGCGCATTTCTTGTATGTAAATAGCAACAGAACTGGCTTTTATATCATATTGTCCAGTACTTTTATTTGTATATATACTATATAGTAATGTGTGTCTGTTCAAATCTCAGAAAAAACGTTGCCTGTTAGCGCGTTTAACGCCAGCCCAAAATGAATAACTATTTTTTATAGAAGTAACTTGAACATTATGTATATTTAATACCCCCGACTCCCGACGTACTCTACTATCGAGTTATGTAAATGAATGATTATTATAATAATATAGTAGCATCGTAAAATGTATTCTTGTGAAGTGGCGGTAAACAGACGTACGTGCATGTAAAATAGGTTTTAAGTTGTCAGGCGTTAAACATTCAGCTTGTCTGGTTTTTAAATTGTCGTCATATTTATAAGTAATAAAACATAATGTATGTACATATTATATACTATATAGAAATTGCATTTTGTTTTGCTTTTGGCCATGTTGCGTCCCGCCTGTTACCAACTTCCTCTGATAAACAAGCAAAAGACACAACACGGCTCCAACCACGTTACACGCTAATTGAATTAGATAAACCAACGCTGACAAGCAAGCGAGTAATAGTAACAACAACAGCAAATATAAAGTGCTTGACATTTGTTGTCCCAATGATAAGAATCTGTCAGTCAGACGAAAAAGCCATGTGAAATGAAACGAAATACGTGAACTTGCAGACGGCACTCAAAAGAGCCTCTACCTGCGATTTGTGGATTTGTGTTGCCATTTTGGATATACCCTGTACTTCAACATTATTATAAAGGGCATACAGAGGTGCCTTCGACCCCATAAATTTTGTATCTAACAAATGTAAATTTATACAATACAAAACAAGCGATAAAATAGTTAGGGCTATGTTGTGTGCAAAATTCAGGCTTCTAGTTCTTATGGTTTGGGTTGTGCAATGATCAGTGAGTGAGTCAGGACAAAGTGTTGTATATGTATATAGATTAAAAACTGATTACAGCAAATACGTTTGACTTATAAGTATTAATTCAGTACTCGTTCAGTTTAATGCTAGATATGTTGATATACCCACGAACTTCGTGCAGGTAATCGTTAGGTCGACAAAAGATATCTAAACTCTCTATGTGCACTATGCTCGAATAAACAAACTAAGCTGAAGAGATTTCGTTTGCTTATCTGAATCATTAGCGCTTTTTTTTTTTGATAATGCAGCGCTTCAATAATCTTATCAATGCTATGTTGTCAACTTAACAGTTTGTATAGACCTGTAGTATATAAATATATTTATAGAGCCAATAAACCAATTAAATAGCTACTAAGACTGAGTAGTATAAATCAATTGAATCGTGCATAATTACTGTGTAAATATTGGAAAGTAAAAGAAATTACACTGATTGGTTTTAGTTCAATTTAGTTCATCAGTGTGATTTTCCTTACTTATGATGTTCCGGACTTACCTTTATTTTGCCGAACAGCTCAGGATGCTCATACTTATGGATACTGCTGATGGGAAACTGTTTGGGATCACAGATTCGTCGTTGGACCTTGCACGCCTCAATCCACAATATGGACACAATTGGTATATTCCAGTTCTGAGCGCGTTTATATGTGGATAACAAACCCTCCTTGAAGACAACATGTGTAGTATTGCTGTAGAAACACATTTATAAGTATATATTTAACTTATAATATATCAATCTCAGCTCCGCTCACCGCAATAGGCGATCATTGACCTGGGCGCCCAGCTTGGCAATGACGGACTTGACTCCCTCAGAGCGATTGTCATTGCCCGTGCGCACTTCCACATAGATAATCACATCCTTAAGAATTTCGGCGAGTGTTGGCGCCGGTTTGGGATTGCGTTCTTCCTCTGTGATTATGCTCTGCTCAGCATGGGGAACATCGAAATTGGTGTAGGCTTTGTTCGGACAGCTGTAAACCACATTATTATTAAGCTATAACTTAATTCTGATTAACTGAACGCTTACTTTAAAGCACGAATGGCGCGAGTGCGCAAGGAAGCGCTGGGACTGTTAAAATCTCTCTGCAAGCGAAATACATTGGGATCCTGTTGGGGCATCATTTTACGCAAGTGTTCCGTGGGACTAACCGGCTTGTTTGCATCCCTGGCTTTGGGCGTCATTAACATTTGGACGATCGCTGGCGCCGTGCTGATTGCAGTCGTTGACTTTGATTCAGAAGTTGATTCGGAAGTTGAAAAATCCACAAAATTCTCATCTCTCACTGAAAACGTGGTTTAAACATCAATTAAATGCAATGTAACAACAAGAATCGTACACAAAGTCACACACTTTCACACATATTGTTTCTGATTTCCACACAGTACGGATCCTGAAGGTATTTTCTTGTATTTATTTTTTTTGTATATGTACTAAAAATTTTGAGCTCTCCAAAATTAAAATAAAACTTTTCTGTAATAAACAGTAAAATAAACAAAGGCTAACCTGATGCAGCCCTAAGCGTTGCCTTTGAATGCCAACGGAACTCATTAACTTTCAGTGGTGTCACCTTTAAGTAATCAAACAAGTATTTTCACTAACCGGCAGAATCTATGCGTTTATGTGTTTATTTATTAATATTATTTATATTGAAATATACTTTGTTATTTGTATTTACAAATTGTAAATTTATGATTTTTACGCGGCCTCTTGGCGTTGGTAGACTAATACAGGGCTGCAAATTTATTGTTATCGATGCGAATGTATCGATCGACATGCTTAACAGAGCTATGTTAGCATAACATCTGTTATTAGAATCGATAACATTTCAAGTACATACTTACTTTGGCGGCTCGATACTTTTCAAATAAATTTAAAAACACTTTGTTGGGATTTTTTTAATGTAATATGTTTATGTAGTGTTCACATAATTGGAATATTCGAACTTATTTACATATGAAATGTATTTACAGAAAATAAAACAATAAATGTTAATTGCCTAAAGTAGCAAACAATTGCTTATGACAATTCTCACACTTTTATTTATGTGTTTGCTATATAAGTGTGCTTATTATCGCTTATTATTGTGCACAACTCGACTCTAGGACGTTCTCAGTCTTAAACGATTTAAAAACTATGGCAAAATTTTAATTAATTATTACAAATTGCATAATCATTAAATCTCTTCTCAGGTGTCTAACCATTAAACTGTAGTAAATTAGTATTATTGTTAATGCGTATTTATATTAATACGCCCAAAAGTATGCTGTTATAAATGGCTGCATTTCGCGAATTTTATCACAAAAGTGAGCGAAATGCACTCCACTGACCAAATGTAATACGTAGACTTTGACTAAATACTTGTAAGATAATGCTAGGCGATGAATAAATTAGGGCCAGCTCGTATTACTCATTCTGCAAGAGAAGAGAAAAAATGAAATGGGTTAATGAATCAAATTTGGAATAATTTTGTTTAAAATAACCTACCATGGGCGCTGATTAGACTGCGCGCATCCCAGAGCGAAAGCTGCGACTGCGAAAGTCGATGCTGTGGCGGATAAAGTTTATACGGGAAGTACGAGTGATGGAAGGTGGCTATTGGTATTGGCGCCGCTGTCTGCGGTAGCTGCTGCTGCTGCTGCTGCTGAGCGGCCAATATGAACTGATGATGTTGCGCCGAGATCTTGCGAGAGATCTTGGGCTCCTTTTTGGGCTTGCTGGAGGATTGCTGCTTTGATGACTTAATAAAGTTGGGTATGCGTGCCAGCAGACCACAATAGTAAGGATCATCCTGCTTCTTGCGCTGTTGCGTGTTCTTCTGTCGCTTCTTTTCCGCATAGACGGGTGCCATGGATGCGGCTGCCTCATAGTCCGGCTACAAGAAATGATTACACTATAAATGTCCACTCTTAGGAGTTGAATTTCTAGATTCACTTACCTTTGGCACATAGGGACTTTCGTTAAGGAAGGCAGCACTGAAGACACTGCGTCTGCCCTTGCTGGAATTACTCGAGTTTTGCGAATCATCCGAAGCAGCCGGTGTGGGATAAATGAGACCCACTTGGCTCTCAATGGTGGAGTACGGATCCTCGCTGGAATGTGTAAGTGGCACACGCATTCCCAGCGCATCCAGCGATTTGGGCAGCGTTTGTAAGCGATTCTTTAGCATATCCATGGCAACCACGTTGACCACCATTATCCACAGCGGTGTATTGATTAGATTATTGTTTGACTTGACCAGCGACACAGCCGACAGACACTGACGCTCCAAGCGGCAGCGTTCCGGATAGTTACGTGCAAATTCACGGTTTATGTTCGTCTGGAACTTCTTCATATCAAACAGTTTGGATGAGGCGCCAGCGGAAAGTGACATTTGCGGCATTTGCATGATGTCAGCACCGATGACCGTCTCCTCGTTGGCAAACGAGGTGTTGTTCACATAGATGCTGCTCTTGCCATAACGCTTGATGAATATGTTGCCAGTGTCGTCCATTTTGATTTTGAAACCATCGCCAATCGACTTCTTGATGACCTTTGTTTCAGCATCACGCATGGGATTCTCAAAGCCGTTAAGACCGATTCTACAAAAGATATGTACGTTTAAGGAAGTTACTCTTAAGAAAAACTAATACACTAATAAAGAAAAAATGTTCTAAAATCAAGATTTAGGTCTCAAAACCAAGAATTTTGGTCTAAAAAATGCGTTTATTCTGACTTAGTTATTTTTTAATTTTTTAAATGTTATATTTTACTGTGTGTTTTTACTTGTAACGAGATTTAATTTCAATTTAAATTTAAGACTTTTATTTGTGTATTGAGAGCTTGGTTTTTTAGTTTACTATTCTTGGTATTAGTGTAATGATCTTAAAATTGTCTGTTTTTGATTTTAGAAGTTGGTCTTTTCTTCAGTGTATGAGTACTTACCGTACGCCATCGAAGCCATGCTTGGAACCATTTATGGTTATCACAGAGGAGCGGGCATATGCCTTGGCCACACGTCGATTCTTCTCGAAAACGATTATCTTGGCCCAAATCTCATCATCGATTTGCTCCCACTTGGCCAGCACTTCATTGATGTGATCCTGAAGGGTTTAATAGTTAGTTTTCATTTCTCAATATCTCATTATATATATCTCAAACAGTGAGCTCATACTTACGCGAAATAACTTTTCGCGATCATGCCAAACATCTTCCTCCTGCTCGTCTTGTCCAATGGCATCCAAATTGTCCAAGGAACGCGATATAATCTTGCGGCGTGAAATCATTTTTAGTGTGGGTGTTCGTTCTGTTCTGAAAAGAGCGTTTTTCAAATTATTATGGCAAGATACACATGGATATAATTACAACAATTAATTTGTCGTTGTTGCTGCGGTGCGAATGATTTGAAATGATTAGATCTGGACTCGGGGCAAAAAGGGAATTAAATTATGTTTATAGAGAAATCTTAATCCGGTATAAGATTATTAAGCAATCAGCCAATCAATCTGCAAGCCAATGAACTTCATCAACATTTTGTTGTCTGTTTTTTCGGTTGGTAAGTTTGTCGCTTAAGTCACTTGATTTGGAAATTCAATTTTGTTTGATTTTATAGAAATGTTTGTATAGCTGAAATGAAATTATCAATGTCACTGCCTCTAATTGCGTGTGCCTTGACGACAATTTGTTCAACTTTTTATTTTGCATTTTTTTTCGTCAACAAACACTTGCAATGCATTTCAATTGCCTGCTTGGTTTTTCTTGACTTCTTTTTGGGTTTTTTTTTATTTTAATTTTCAGTTTCAAGTTTAAACGCATTGCCAACGTATTGTGACAAAATGCCAGCTACCAGCTTGGCATATCAGGTGTATTGGCGGTCAGGCACGTGATTGGCATTCAATTTGCCTAGCCAAATGCGATTTATCAATAAATAGGAGTATGTGTAGACTGAGATATGTGTGTCACACGGCTAAGCAAAGCATTGAAAGTGAGTCTGAGAACCAAAATAAACTTCCTAGCTGTTGCCCACCCATGTTAAATACCTTTTCATGTACTTATCGCACTTCTAATGACACACATCAAGGGAGCCAGTGACAAATTAAGGGCACAACATGCATTGCAAGTCAAATGAGCAACTAAACGTGATCTATTTAAAGTGAAGTGTTTCTTAATAGCATAGAATTGTTGGCTGGCATTTAATGATTGTCAGGTCGCTCAGCATGTTAAGTATTAGCGGTCAAATCGGTCAGTTCGATTGAAGTCAACGCCTTTCTGGCTTTCTATTTGCGTTTCAATGCGTTGGCGTTGTTCTTAATTAGCAAGCAGATTGGCCATAAAACTGATATATGTCACGCACCAACCAAAGAACCAAACTCCGATAAATTTCTAATTTCAACTGGTTTTTGTTTTTTAAGATTTGAGAACACAGAACTTGTCGCTAATTTGTTGTTAATGCTGTCGCACCCACAATCTGTACAAAGTCTAGCCTTGTTCCACATATGTGAACAAATATTACATACACCTATTTATCTATGCTGCTTAGTCAGTTACTTTGTTTCAATATTCTTTAAATTTTATGCTTAATATAGTTCATATTCATTCATGAGTCAACCTTCTTAATGACCACAATTTTGACCTCCTCTGGCGAGAAAAAAAAACCCAAAGGGAATATTTGCCGTTCGACTTTTGACTGTTTCATCTTCTATTTTGGAGTACTGTGATTAAGTTCGCCAGAATGCCAAAGTTTCTGTTGCTCAGTTGCTTTTTTGTTTTTTTTTTTTCCGTTTTATATTGTCTTGTATAATATATACGCGTAACATTTCGTTCTTTTCTCCGCTTTGCTGCTCGCTCTCAGACAGTTCTACGCGTTGTTGTTGTTGTTTTCATTTTGGTTTTTAACTAATATATACATTTTTTTTGTATGCTGAACGTGCTGTTGATTTTTTCAGCGATGATCACATGGCACACCAATACAACTAAACATGAAATTTAATTAGCTAACTGGCCTTTTGGCTGTCTTGTTGTTGTTATGAAACTGCATTAAAATTAACTAATTTTTACACAAATAAAAACTTATATATCTTTACGCTCATTTATTTGCTTTTATTATTCTGCTGTTTTTTTTTTCTGAAAGACAAAACTATGTATAAGAGTAATAAGAAATCTAGTAAATATTTAAACGTCTTTGTTTTAATTTCTGTGAATATTATTAATCAGCGGCCAGTTAAAAGTCAAAAATGTTGGCTTAAGCACGCACTGTCAGCTAAGCTGTTAAAAGTGCATTAAGTGTTAATTGAGATGCCGCCGATTGATCTGCGTCACAATGCGTTATATTTTGCCGTTTAGAGTCAGAGTCATAGTCAAGTTCGTGTCTTAAGTCTTTCGTTTGCACGCGCACATTTTCCGCATGCCATGCCAGCAATCAAGCTTAAATACATTTCTATAGTCTATATAGATTGTATGTGAGTGTATATGTGACCGCCTAGCCTTAACTTGAGTGCAATTAATTATGTAAGTTGGCCCGTTTTCAAGGCCATTGCGAGTTGAGTTTATTTTTAGCCACAACGCATTCTGAAACTGTTCTCTGCGTGTGCGTAAAACTTGGTTCATTCTCTCGCTCTACGTCTGCAAGGTCGTTTGGTTCCTGCGCAGAAGGAAGTCTTTATTTTTGCTAGTTGTCTTTGTCTGCGTTGTGGTTGTAGTTGTTATTGTGGCTGTTAAGCGGCTTAAGTGAAAAACTTGCTGACTGGCGCAAACAGTGGCATTGTTTTATTTGTTTAATTGGTTTTTATGAATCATGCCACAAATTGCGCAACTGCTGCCCGCTTGGCATGTGCCACACACACACACACACTTACACACGCACACCTAAGTCAAACTAGTTGCAATTTGGTTTTGTGCGCCTTTCAAAATGTTGGCGCTGCAAGTCTTCGCAGTATATGTGTGTGTGTGCGCTGACTTGTCAACCTCAAGTGGACAAAGTGGGGCGTACGACAGACCCACACCCAAATGCAATGCTAAATGTACCCAACTGCCTTTCTGTTTGTTCAGTTTCATAATTTTTGCGCAAGTTCTTGGCGTGTGCTGCAACCTTGAAAGTGGAAACCTAAACGACTTGAACTGTGAGCGCATTTATGCCTCATGCGTTATGTGTCTTGTTGCTCACACTGGGGGAGTGGAGAAGTCTGACAGGGGCAGATCTTACATGTCCGGCTGCGATTCCGGCTGGTCTCAAACAAGTTTGGCTTTTATTAAATCGCTTTGTTCACCAAAATATATAACAAAAATTCTATGCATTGCGTTCACTTTTTTTTTACTGTTGTTATTTTTTTATGGGTCCATCAATTTTATTAAAAATGTGCAAAAAGTATTGCAAAAATGCTGCTTTAATAATAATTTTTTGAACTTTTCCAGCCTTTTATTCTTTTCAATTTTTAATGTGTTTTTTTTTTATCATTTCAGTTATAATTTAAAATTTTTATAATAATATATTTATCATAATTAGATTTTAGTTTTAGTCTCTTAGTTGACACAAAATAAATAAATATCAAAATAAATAAAAAAAGAAAAAAAAAACATTTTTTTGAAATCTTTTAATTGAAAACAATTGACTTAATTAAACATATGATTTAATTGAAGCTTCTCAACTGCTGCTGCAACAATTAATAGCATGGAAATTCTATAATAAGATTGTCTTTTAATGTAACAAATGAAAACAACAACCAATAGATTGTGAATTGTTTGCACAATGCTGAGAGGGCGTTGCGGGGGGTGACAGTGTGACTTGGGATTGTTGCTGTTGCTTTCAACGCAACTGTAACAAACAACAATGACACCAACTACAACAACAACAACAACAATAGCTGTGGTTAACATTATTTTTATGAGTTGGCATTTTATTTTCTAGTTTTTTTTTTCTTTTGTTGTTGACTTTTTTGTTTCATGTGAGTAGAGCACATAAATTGAAATAACATATAGTATGAGTACGAGTAGCAGCTGAAAAAAAAAAGGAACACGCAACATCATGAAAAACCAAGTACTATGCCATATAAACTTAGCCATGGGTGTACGTTTATAGCAGCATTACAGTTTCTGTTTTATTTAGGTCGCTCAGCACGTGCAGATGTCAAAATAATGTGTCAGAAGTAACAGTTTGTTGCATGTTTATAAGGCGGTATTTAAGTTTATATGGTAAAACGGCGTGTTGAACTCAGACAGGGACTTGAAAACATTACAAAAGTCTATTTGAAAGAATTTTAAAAGCTAAAATTGTTTACGTTGAAATAAAAAGTGTGAACGTATTTGTTTAAAAAAATAGCTTAACCCTCTTAGAATAACTTTAGAAATAAGTCAAATTATTTTTCTAAGATGAATTTAAGCCTCTGAATTTAAAAATTAGCTCAGAAAGTGTGTAAGTTGACAATATGTAATTAATTTGCCAAAATTCACTTAATGCTAAAATTCTCAACTTTAATATTTTCACAAATGTGGCATTCAGTCTAATTAATTAGATAGGTTAGTTTTTAAGTTTTATTCATACAAAAAAACTCACATTTAAATAAGTGCAAAATAAAAAATTAAGTACTGTTAAAAGCTTCTAAGATATGTTAAGCAACAGTAAACATTTTTTTTTGTAAAAAAATTAATTACACTTTTAGTTATTGCAATTAAAAGGAAAAGTGTCTTTAGGCACGCTTACGTGTTAGAGAGTTATAGTGTAAAGTCTAGTCTTTTAGCTAACAATAAGAGACTTTAGAGTTCGTTGTAAGCTGTGTTTGAGTTTTAGAGGTTTTTGTGTCAATTCTTTATGACAGTGTGTACGTGTATGTGTGTCAAGCAGAAGCTGCAACAAGCTGTCTTTATCTGGAGTCTCGAGTCTTGGAGTCTGCTCTGCATTCGACTTGTTCGAGTGTTTGTGAGTTTTGCACTAGGCGCAAGTACAATGCGGCGTATGCGCAACTTTTGCTCTGTCACTTGATGTGCATGTCGCTCATTACATCATCAGCAACAACATCATCATCAGCCGAGGCAGCAGCAATAGCAGCAGCAATAGCAATAGCAATAGCAATTTCAGTGACAAGTGCCAGGTCTCTGACGGTATGGATCACACAGGTGGGTCGCGGGGGGTTGCGAAGGGGTTGCATTTGTGGTTGAAAATCGGCCGCGCTGCATGGCACGAAATTATAAATTCCAATTTTCACTTGCATTTTTTATATAGACGCTGGCTTTCATAATATTTTCGCTTAGTTATTTCGCTATCGCCTGTCTGCTTGCTTGCCTTTTGCAACTGTTGAGAATTCTCACAAAAATATTCATATTCGCATTCGAATTCGTTTTCGTATTCGTATTCGTGCCAGGAAGGCGCGAAAGAGAAAAGACAAAAATTACACAGCGCTTTCGTGCGGCTTCGAAGGCGACTTTAACTTCCGCTTTTGTTGTGTTTGTTGTGTTTGTTGTTGCTTTAGTTATTTGTTGATGTTATTGTTATTGTTATTGCTATTGAGTGATTATTTTTTTTATATATACTTATATAGCCGCCACGGCATTGTTTCAAAATTACTTGCAAAATTTTGTGAACGTGCACGCTTTGGGCCTTGGCTGTTGTTTTTGGCCATTCTGGCCATTCTGGCTATTCTTAGGCTTTGACAAGTGCCGCAAATAATAAAAAACAAGATTGAAGAATCTATGAAAATGGCAGAACAATGCAAAACTGAACATTTCGATAATGTTTGCTTTATGAATTTCATGTTTATTGTAGCTGCTAATTAAATGTGTCTCGTTATGCTCAAAAATTGACAGCATCTCATTGCAATTAGTCATTCATCATCATTCATTTACTCCGTCAGTCAGGCAGTCAGTCAGCTAGTCAGCTAGTCAATTGTCAATTTGACTATGTTAATTTTTTTTTCATTTACTCGTTCGATTTATACATTTTTATGATTCATAAACTCTTTTGAGATTGATGCTGTTGCATTTGCTCAAGTAACAAGTTGCAATTACATCATAAATCTACTGCCAATCAATGACAGACCAACTGTCGGCGAGTCATTAAAAATTTGAAACTACAATATACTATATAAATACAATTTAATATAATAACAATAATAATAATAATAGTAATACAAAACAAAGTCAAGCCATCAACAACAAAGACCTGTATGATTCGAGTATTTCCAATAGTTTTTTTTTCTCTTTTCTATTTCTGCTTAATTGGAGTTCATTAATTTCAGTTTCAATTTAAAATTGAGCTGTGAATCGAGCTCCTAATTAAATATGAAATGGAACGTAATTTATTTAGATATTGTATCATTAAAAACATATAAATTGCGTACTTGTGTCAATAATTTGGTGTAAAATTCTGGCAAGTAATTGAATAATAGAAATCAATTCAGCAATTCAGGGGCAAAAGACTTAAGACACGAACTGGTTTTTAGTTAAAAAAAGCGTTAAAATGTAGCAAAATTAATGCTGCGCTAGTTTCCAGTTTGATTCATTAGGGATTTGTTTATACATAGTCCAAATAAACATGAGTATTCACAGAGCAGAGCAAATAATTTGGGTCGCATGCAAATGAGCGTAAGATAAACCGATTCTATATATAACTACTATATGCAATTTTTTGGCGAAATCTGTGATAGAAAGAACCTAAAGTCGGCTTTCTTTCTTTATTCTTATCTGTCATGCAGATGGCGAATTTCATAACAAGCGAAACGTAGGCCAAAGACCCCAGAAAGAAAGAAAGAGGTTCGATTAACATCTGTCACAGGTAAAAACGACACTATTATTCCGATTCCGATTCTGAGGACAAGTATTACGCATCTGCTTTGTGTTTTTTTTTTCTTTTTTTTTTAATTTTCGACTGCAGATTACATCGGCCGGCTTGCCTGGCTAACACACGCTCAATTCTGTCAAGGCAAACCGAGAAATAAACTTAACTCTGACATTTTCGTTAATAAAAATGTGAAATTATATTAATGTAAATGCTAATCTGGGCGTAAATTAAGCACACGCAGTCCAACTTGATGTTGAACGGGTTTTTTTCTGCTTTACATTGAAGGTTGCCAAGCAGCAGCAGCAGCAGCAACAACAATAATAATAATCATAATAATCGCTGCACAACAATTTTTATCCACTTTGCATTGTGTTTGATATGGTAGCATTATTATAATTATTAAATGCGTTGGCTTAGTTTCTATTTCATGCTTAAGAACCTTTTGTGCCTATTGCTAACAAAAGACTCAAGCAACGAACTTGATTTTGTAATTTACATGCCTACAATGCCTTAACCGTTGCTGCCGTTGCCGTTGCTCTTTAGTTTTTATTTCACACTCATGGACAACAGCAACAACATCGTGTTCTATTGTTGTTGTTGTTGTTGGTGTAGTGGCCTTTGGCGTTTAGCACATCCACAACACATGCACTATAAAACCACAGCCCAGACATGTTTATTTATAAGCCGAAGCCAAACGCTAATTAAACGCCAAAGCGTCAAACAAACCATCAACAACAACAACAACATTGAACACAAATGTCTTGAACAATTTCAGAAATTATTGCACAATTTAGCTGCCAATCAAAAGCAGTTGGACGTGCTGTGATTTTAATTAGCAAAGAATGACAAATTAAGCAGGTATTTTCCTAAATGTCAAGGTTGCAGCAGCAGCAGCAACAACATCCACATCATCATCGAATTTATGTATACTTAATTTCAATTGGTTCACTTACCTTTTTTTTTTTGCAATGTGCAACGCGTCGTATGCGCAATTTTCAAATATCCAAGATGAAAGTTGTTCGTTTTCCTTGATGTTAATGTTAGGCACTGAAGTTGTCCAACTGCTGATTCAATATACTGCTTGGCTATAACGCCCACAATCAATCAATGTGTATATAATTCTATATACTATTAGTTTTTTTTGTTTGTTTTTGTTTTGCTCGTTTAATAATTTGTTTAAATCTATTGTGGGCTTTTATTTTTTTTGTATTTTTTATTTGTCTATTCACACAACACTCTCCGAGTTTTAGAACGCTTGACGACGCGACAATTGACGACGGCTGCTGTGTGTTTCTCTCTCTGTGGGTTCTATCTGTTAGTAGTTTTAGTATCTGTAGCTGTTGCTAGCTGTGAGCTCTAAAAAAGAAGCGCGCGCTAGAACCGTTCGCCCCAAGCTGCGTATTTCAACTGGCCAAGTAACGGTGTGGCTGGCCAGAAGACAGCAACAGCAACAGCTACCAAACACCGAGGCGGCCAAAAACCACCGTCACGAACCGAGCGCAATGCCGAATGCCAAAAAAAAAAGCTGCCAGACGACAGCCAGCCGAAGATATTAGCCGAAGTCAGCGACAACGCTTGCAGCGGTCTTTTGACTAGACCTGGCTTTCAGAAGATTCGCAACAGCTCAACGATGAGGTTGTACAACGTTCTTCTACCAAAAAAGAGGGGATATTTTCGCTTGTCATGGAATGACGCACATAAATTCAGCATTTATGCTAATGGCAGAGCATTAAGAACGCTGCTAACACGCCCCAAAAAGACACCCAAAAAACACAAATATTCCGGCGCTTTTAGTTTAGCATAAATAATTCATAGCTCGTTCAATTACCCCGCAATTTGTATATAAAATTTTATATTTTTTTTTTTACATTTTTGGTTTATTTTGGGCGTGTGAATTAGTTTGATTTATATTCAACCGTATTCAGCTGCTCGGTTTGCGGATGTTGTAGCTGATTTCGGTTTCTGATTCAGTTTCTGTTTCTATTTCAGTGGGTAAATCCCAGCCAAATAAAAGTTCTCTCTCAACACGAAACCACTTTAAGCTTCTTTATTTGGCATCAGCTTTTTGATTAACTCAACGAGCGACATAATTCAGCTCAGCTTGCTTCGTTTATGGTATTTGGCTTATATGGCTTATACAGCTTAATGCAATTTACTCGTATTTTAGCTCAATTCCATAACCAAAAAATATGCACTATGTAAACTGTTGTTTTTTTGTGGAAAGATTGCGTGATTCATGTTGCATAAAGGAGTGGCAATTTTCAATTGTTTCTTGGGACAGTTTTATGAAATTAAACCAAAAAAACTCTCAGCTGTTGAAAACAAGAAAGGTTCTAAGTTGTCGTTAAAAGTATCTTAAATAAAGGGAACAAACAGAAACAATTATCAACTTATGTTTTTTTTAAAGTCAAAACAGTGTATCACATCCTATAAAAATACAAATTAAATTGATTTTAAATATCTTTTAAGTAAACATTATAAACGTCATTCTAATACATTTTTCTATAAAATAGTCGTTATGAATATATGAACAAGTAAAGAAGAAATAAACTTAACAACTCAATAGTAAAGTGTAATAAATATTCAATTTTAATAGACTTTTGAAATTCGATGCGAAATTTCCAGTTTTTTTTTAATATATGCACAAATAAAAGTTGAATTATTTTCTTTTGCAAACTTTACCCTTAACCACAGAAAAATTAGAATATTGTTAATGTTTGCTTAATTAAAACAAATTGAATAAATTTCATTTAGCTACAATGACCAATTTTCTGGTTTCTCTGGACTAAAAGTTTTTTCCCTGTTATAAAGTTTAGATTGAGTCTTTTTTTTTTATGTGTTGAATAGCGAGTGTTATTTTCTTTTGTGTTACAGTTCTCGTTTGGTGGAGGACTGCCAAAACCTGTAGCTAAATTTATAACTTCTCAAGTGACCGCCTGTCATAAACGTAATCAATGATCATGGATATTCAATCAGAGCGAATAACATAACGGAAATATGTGGTAATAATTGCTCAAGAATTATTAGAGGAGAATATTGGAGGGGGGGGGGGGGAATATATGGTAACTGTTGAACTGGTCATGTTGTAATCCAATATAATTTTAGCTGCTGCTTTGTTATTATTATCTGGCTGGCATTTTTTGTTGTTGTTATTGTATTCAATTAAAATGGTAACAACAACAGTTTAGCGCTTGGTGAATGGTTAGCACTGAAATCCACGTAAATGAACAAAATTTGTAACGAAAAAAAAAAACAAAAACAAAACCAAAACCAAATAAAATATAGTATGGCTTGTTTAGCATGGGTATCATGGGTATGTCGGGGCATGCCAAGTGGGCCCGTTGTTTTAATAATCATTACAAATTGCTTTGGCGTCGCACGGCAACAGCAACAACAACAACTGCAACAACAACAACTGCGGACCAACGAACGACCTTGCTACACAAGAAACTTGATAAACAAAGCGAAAGAGAAACGGCCACAAATTTGCGACAGACAACAACAACAACAACAAATTCGGAAAAAAAGGGTTTCGTAAAATTACAAGCCAAAGCGGCAGCAGCTTGGGAAATAGGCAAAGAGAAAAACTAAACTAACTAAATGGCAAACAAACAGAAAACGTCAACGCGACGCGTCAACTTGAGTGATATGCTAGTCTCTCTATAAAGATAAGAACCAAATTTCAATTTGACTACACCGAAACATCTACACTCTCCAAAAGATTTATTGTTGCAATTAATAACAAAATTAGATGGTAACGATCTATAAATCAATACAAAAAGTGGACATCAGTTTGAGTTATCTGCGCAAATCTAACACATATATGTATTAAAGTTTCGTTCCAATTTTGGTTTTTTCTTTTTGTTTTTGTGTCCATAAAATAAGTTGAAATTGATCTAAATAAATTAAGCTTTAATAAATAAATCAGTGCTGTAAACCGATTGCAGTTGAAGATAAACTTTTTCAAATTTATGCTTTTTTATCAGTTTTTAGCAGTTCCAAATCTATATAAATTGGCAAAAAGAAATGCTGCTACCTTTTTGTTATTTAATTTGTAAAATTTAAAATGTATTACTAAATTGAACTTAATAGATTTTTATGTTGTTTGTCTTCCTGATCATAGTTTGACAAAACCTTTTATTTTTTATTATTTTGAATTAATGTCAACTAAGAACAGTTGATAAAAACTTTAAGAAAATTATGAAAAATATGTAAAATTAAAAATTAAAATTTCAAATTAAAGCTAAAAACAATCAAAAGTGCATTCGATTATCACTATTTGCACAGAAACAAAATCAAAATAATAATCTTATATAATTTACACTTAATATATAAATATTTAAATAATATATAATCATATTTATAATAAAATAATTTATACTCATAGTATTTCTTCCCAAAATTATGTGTACATTTAAATTTTATTATATAAATTTTATGTACGATATATAGCACAATAATTTATAAGTTATTCTTGTAGGGCGAGGAAGCCGAATAAATACATAAATAAATAAAGCAGAAATGATAAAAATAAAACAAAATACAAAATTAAAGTATAAAAATCTAGATGTGCAGCTTATATTAAATAACTTAAGTTTGCACTAAGTTAAGCATAAATAATACTACTTGTATATAGCTGAATTCTTCGCTCAACGCGAAACACGAGTCATGAAAAATTTGTGCTACACTCGCAAAATAATTTTTATTGCAGCGCTCATATGCAAATTGGAAGACCTCGAATTCGAAATTCGAATACTTGTAGTTGTCTGTCAGTGCTCTGTGGCATTTTGTAGCTACAAGTTGAAAACATTTGTAAATTCTGATCATCGTGTCTAATCGGTTGGACAGACAGATGTTTAGACGGACGACGCAATGCATAATTCAATCGAATACAACTTGGACTTGGACTTGGACTTCGATGTGAATCGAGATCTGACTACACAGAAGTGAGTTTGAATGGCCGCTGGGCACAGTGGAGCTTAAATGACGATTTGTGTTTCATTGTTTTTATTAATAAATAAAAATAATAATGAATTGTTGGCTGGTGTTAATTGCGCGTGTTTGGGCGCTTTGTTTTTTTTTTTATTTTTTTTGCATGTTTCACAACAACTACTGCAAGCAATATTTCCGCATGGCACTAGAACAGCTTCAACAGTTAAGCGATCATTTTGTGCGTGTATTGTACTTATTTGCTCGTCTTGTCTTGTCTTGTTTGTTCGTCTTGGTATTTAAAGCCATAATTCGTGCGGCGCTGACACACAAAAAATTCTTGGCACAAACTCAAGTGCAGAGCGTGGGCAGAGCAGATACATAGTTATAAAAAAAAGAAATCAAGCGTAGACAACGCTGCGTATGATTGATAAGCAAATTACTCTTGTATGGGCGTTTTGAGAACATATTGCGCATACGTCATGTCTGCACAATAGAATTCCAATTGACGCCAGGCCCTTTTCACGCCTCAATCAATCAGTCAATCGATCAATCACGAGTCCTTCACTCAAACGGAAGTAGTCAATGCCTGTTACACAATCCAACTTATAGAAAATAAGTAGTAACTGAAACCGTACAAAAGTAACAACAAAATGATTCACGTCAACTGCAGATGACGCAACAGTATTGAAGTTGATACAAAATGAACAGGCAAGTGTCAACGACACCATCAAAATCAAAAAAGACATACCAAAGTAAAGGTCAAAGCTGTTTGATTCAGCTACAGGTTGTCAACGCAGTCCAAAGACCTTGATGCTGCCCAATTTCACAACAGCATTTTTGATTTTTGGCATGCAAGACACATTGCAATTCCACTTCTGAGCCGAAATGGGTTTGTTTACGCCTAAAGAGTCGGGTATGTAATTCATGTTCGATTCCCACCCAGATTACAAATAAATTAAGCAATGAATTAATGATTTGGCCACTAAATACCCTGTAACTTTAAGGTAAATAATTCAAATAAACATCAATATCTCCATTTATTTATTTACTTATCTAAGCACCTAAATATTTTGAAGAAAATCATAATTTTTGCATATTTATAGTATAGTCTTTTTACTTTCAGCGTGCATACACTTAAAAAAAATCTTAAAACCGCTCTAAATCAGTCGATTTTAATACTAAAACTTTCTTAAATATAATAAAAATATTTTCCAAGTGTAACATACCCAGCCAATTTAGAAGTATATATAACCCTTTACCAATCTCAGTACAGGGTAGATAAACAGTAGCCTTTCTGATTGCCGTGAATTGTTGAATTTTGGTTTTGATGGGAAACTGATTTCTGGGGCGTTAATTGAACAGTGTGGAGCACTTTGGTCGACTGCTTCAAGTTATTTGCAATTTCCGCGTTTGGAAATCAACTTATTAGCTGGGAACTTAACCTTGGCGCTTGGAAAACCTCCAAAGAGTTACCTCGATATGCTTATTCCAACTGGTTAGTTCTGGGCGCGTGTAAATCCATCTTGTTATAATTTTAAACATAATTTGTTTGCACATTAAGCAAATGTGTTAAAAACAATTGTTTGATGACGTAGCACAAGTTGAAAGTGTTTAAGATGGAGTCTCAGATGTGTGCCGCTGTTTCGTACGATAATTGATGAAATTATGTGTGTATTAATTAGCTGATAAGCGCTTTAACAAGACATGGATTTGAATACAGTACACAAAATGGTGCATCGATTAAAAAAAAAATTGAAATCCAAATTCGTAATCTACAGCCAATTCTTAAAAGTTTTTATGAAGAAACAAAAGTTCTAAAATCTATTTCTAGTCCCCAGCTTTTTAGTTGAAAAATTTTGTGTCTTTAGTCCTTGTAAGGACGAAATTATGTTTATAGGACAATTGGTCCTTTGATTCTATGAAATTGTAAAAGTTCTGGTCCTAAAAAATGTTTCGATACCAAACTTCTAAGGTTTGTACTAAAATCACTAAAGATATGCTAATAATAACATCCTAAAAATTTAAAAAAAAAAAAAAATGTTTCAACTTAAACCAGTCAGAAGGGCTATAGTCGAGATCTCGACTGTAGGATATCCATTACTTATTTAAATATATATTAATGTACTTTAAAGAAATAATTATCAAGCTATAATGATATCTATCGAACAAAAATAAAAAGTTCAGTTTGATGAATTTTTTTAAGGTTCAAAAATATAAAATCTTCTGCATACTTAAAGGAGCTTGCATTGCTTTAAGAACTTTGGTTGGCTATTACTGTTGTTCTACTTGTCCGATTTTGCTGCGATTAATGCTGATCAAGAATATATATATTATAGAGTCGCAGATGCCTTCTTCTTTCAGTTATATACATTTTAACGTACACAATATACCCTTTTACTTATTTTCAAGTAAGCAGTATAAAACGGGGACAAGGAATTGATTTTAGAACTTTGGTTTCTTGGTGAAAACATCTTAGAAGTGACCGTAGATAACGAATTTGGTATGCAATTTTTCAGTTTATTTGGGCCCATACAAATCGATGCACCGTAGTACACAACCTTGACTTGTGTCTTGTCAAAAGTTGGCCAGTGATTATGATTATGCTGCTGACTCAGCAACGACTTTTCACATATCACAAAGCAGAACGCGATGCCAATCGCTGCAGTGCAGCAGCAGAGGTTGCAGCGGGGCCAACTCGATGTTCGATGATATCAACAACATGCACCAAACGCGATGACAGCCAACATTCATTTCACACGGCGCAACAGCAACAGCAACAACAACAGCAACTGCAAAAACAACTGCAACTGCAACGTGCGAGGCAACACGCTGACTTGCAACATGACCAACAAGCTGTAATTAAGTGCCAACGATGCTGACTCTATTCACAAGCCTGTGGCTGGACCGACCGACATCTGCCACCAGTCACTGTAAGGCGCCATTAGAAAGAGGACAGATGCAGGAGACACTTGGAGAGGCACACGCAACATGTGGCACACTTCCATAATCGTAACTGGCAACTTGCACTTTTACTTGGCATTAGAACAGCAGCAACACAACTGAAACAGAGCAATGCAGACAGTCTTGACCCTGCAGCTCCGAACCTTAAGGAAAAGTTGAGGAAACCATAAGGAATCGACCCTAATCGATAGGGAAAACTTGTGGACTTTGAATGTAGAACGTTGAGGATTTTAACATTGTGAGTTCCTACAATCGAAGACAGAGAAAACCTGCCTAGGTATTACCTAACCTTTATCTCACATAAAACGTGTAACTCTGACAAAAAATCCCCAAAAAAAATAAAAAAAAAAGAAAACAAATGTATTTTCTTTTGTTTTTTTTATATAGTTCTTTTTTTTAATTTTTTAATTTAAAACTACATTTACTTTGACGACGGGTATACATTTTTAAAGTTAATTTTTTTTTATTCATGACTGTTAAGAGTGGAACTCGAACCCGGGGACCCTTACTGAAAAAGTTCTGTTTGTGTTAGGTCGGCGACTCTAATCATTAGGCCACGGGACTTAAAATTTCCTTCTTTACAATAATGTACTATTTGACTAAAATTTTGCAGGGACAATCAAGGAAAGGGAATTTTGGAACTGCAGGAGAGCTACGATCTCCAGGTTGTAGTTGTAGCTAAAGTCGGAGCAGGCATGACAACCTGAAGAGTAATTGCACACATAATTCATGCTCAAGGCCACGAGTTGCAGCCAAATGAATTTCATTTTCAGCACCTCGCAACTCGCAGCTGAAAGAACTTGAGCAGCTTAAGAAGTTCAGAACTTGGCGATGCTCTTTTGTCTAGAAGATGAATGATCGCGAGTTTGTGGCTGCTGTTTTGTGATAGCAACTTATTGTGGCTTATTAATCAAGTTGCAAGCAAATTAGCACAGCTATAGAGACCAAGTCCAAGAACTGAGAAACCGAGACGAGACAAAAGATACAGAATGCAGTCTGTATAGTCATAGCATGTATACTATATGTAACTTTAATTGTAATAAATGTCAGCTTTAAATATATAATTAAGCCAAATGAAATTCTTTATGTGCTTTGCTAGTTCGTTCTTGTTTCAAAAGATTTCAATTGACTTGAAATTGGAATCGGAATCAGATCCGTTTGCTTGAATTAAATTTGCAATTTAATGAACTCTCTAGTGAGCTTCTAGTTAATAAAAATTTAATTATTAAAGAATTTCTCTAGATAATTTTAATACAATTTAAATACAGAAAAACTGGATTAAGTCAAGCCGGATTCAAAAAAAGTTTTATTCGTGGCATTTCGACAAAAAGCTAAAATCGAATCAGCTGATTTGATTGTCAAGAAGTGTTCCTAAATAATGTTAATTTCTAGAAATATATCACAAAAAAGACGTCACAATTATCCAAATTGTTACCTAACAATTTTAAAACAAATAAATATAGTCAATATTACTTTATTTAATGTTGTAATTAAAGCTATTATCGGTTCTAGCTCATTTTAAAGTAGTGTCTGACTATAATAGAATGCATTCAGCTTTCAGTTCTCGTTTTTCACATTTCAACTTGTGATTGCAAGTAGGCTAATAAGTAATTAAAGCAATTAAGTTGTCCAGTATGCAATAAGCTGCATTGAAATCAACTTCAAGTCACTTTAAGTAAACTTATTAATGTTCTAAGATTAAAACGGCTGATTGTGTTAATTGCAGTTTCAACGCTCACCGATTGCCATCTCATGATATTGAAAAAGATATAGATAAAGTTGGAGCATTCGTTGATTTATAAGCAAGACTGTAGCTAAAATACACCTATACATATCTGAGCCATTAGAGCGCATCCCATTTAAGGCGTGGGCGTTCTCACTTGGTCTTTTAGTGGCAGCTGATTAATGTGTCCACTTGGAGTGCCCCTGCCGGGCAGACAGAAAGCGAAAACGATAAGGCACCTCAGAATTGTGGCTACTGCACATAAATATAAATTTATTGCTAGTCCGGCAAATACACAAACAGCACGTAAATCAATTATGCACACCAAGCCGGCAAAATGGCATAAAAATGTCATACAATTTGTGGCAATTACAAGTAGCAGGCGATAAATAAATAGACAATACACTAAGCGAATTTGAATGGCTTAAACTAAATAGAGTGCAGTAAAATATGTTTAATTTATAGGATAGCAAAAGAAGCAAAGTTAAGCTGCCGGTATAAATTTAAATTATGTAATCATAAGAATTATACAAATGTTAAGAAAAAATTGTTAATTTAATTTTGATCAATTTAATATGAATTTAGCAGGAACGGTAAATAATGATTATTTTGTTTATTTTTTTTCAATGGAAAAAATTATTCACTTCTAGTTACTTCAAAAGTGCATAAAATATACCATAATTGTTCTTTAATAGTTATCTATGCGATTTCATTATGATCTTTAAATTAATGATTTTTTTTATTGTGCTCCTAAAATGATTATTTTTGAGAAAAAAAAAATAAAACTTATGAAATAATCATTATTTTTAAGCAAAACAATAGTGCTTATTTCTTGAGTTTTATCATCAGTAAAATAATAAAATGTATTATAAAACTTATGCACAATGATTACAGTTTCTGGAATTTAGTATATCACAAATTTGTATTTAATTTTATGTATTAATAACTTAAAATATATTTATATTAAGATTTATAAAATTAATATCGCATTCGCACTAATAATTTTCTTCAGTGCATGCGTATGAGTTTATTGGCTGGCGTTAGGCCATTCCAGCCATGCTGTCGTACTGCTCTGGAATTATGAGCAAGGACACTTTGAACCTGCCAGCAATATTTTACAGCCGCCTCTATAAATAGTTATGTGAGTGATTATGGTGCGTTATCAATGCGAACTTCGGGATTTGCTATGGACTTAGGCCATTAAGTTTGACTTATTTATAGTCGATTGATTTATGAACTTGCAGTTAGTCGTTGTTGGACAATATCAACTCGTTGCTTGGTTGAGATCTAAATGCAGTACTATTATTATTCTTGCTGATCTTATTGGAAGCTTAGATCACGCGAGCTGCTAACACGTTCTAAGCCTGTGATTGCTTAATCTGCATACTAGTATACTTAAATACTATGTAAGTTGCTCTAAGCCGCTCTGTTTGAGTATGCAAATAATATTCTGCGCCCCAAAACAGGCTGGTCTGGACAGGCTTGACATGGCCTGTGTCTGGCCTTGAATAAACATGAAGAAATCTCAAACAATACGATTTTTTTTTTTGTTTTTTATGAAAATCAGCGACAAAAGTTTAAATTTTATGACATCTACAGCAGCAGCGGGCAAATTAAAAAAAAAATATCTTACAATTAGAATCTGGCTTCTTTTGTAACCAGTTTTTTTGTGTGGTCTTACTGCTTACGTCAAGGCATTCTAAGAGTCTACAAGCTTACTATTTTAGTTAGTTATCCAATCTGGCATCAGGCAATGATATCAATCTTTATAGTTCATATATATATTCGTAGCTAAGAAACCGAAAGGTGTGTTTGCTTTTGACTTGAACTCTTCCTCCTCCAGCTGCTGCTTACTTTTGGTTTCACATGAGCACAGAACTTAAAAATAAAAATAACCAAGTGGAGAACTGGAACCGTCAGCAAATTCTGTGGGTATTATTAATTCTTTTTAATGCTGCCTGTCCAGCTGCCTGGCTGAGAAAATAAAAGTGATTTGTTTTCGGTTTTAATACGAGTATGTATTCAAATTTTGTTGCTTGTTTTTACAGAGCTGATGGCACCAACATTAAATAGTTTAGACTATTTGATGAATGCGTTGAGTCGAGCTCTTTAATTGTTATTAATTTGTAACTATTTAATGGCATAATTTAATAGTATACTCGTAGTGTGTAAGACACAGCACGACTCACTTAAAAGCCCGTCAACTGGAAATCTCAGTCTGTCTGACCATTGACCATTTGACTTGATTGAGCATCATTTGGCTAACGTAATCTACATACAATGATCGATCCAAACCGATCCAAGTTGAGTCGGAATTAGGCGTGGGCATATTGAACCGACTTTTAGTTTTTAAACAAAAAAAAACTCGACGCTAAGCAATTAGCGCGATTTCCTATTTGGTTAATATGCAGAAAATTAAAACGGGTGTGCTTTGGCTTTGTTATTTATAAACAAAATATATATATTTAAATATATATAAATGTATTTATATTGTGTGCACCAAATTAAGCAAAAACAACAAACAAAACGGAAGATTAATGAAACTCGAGTACATATCTGTACCATCAGAGTCATAAGTCCAATGTTAATGGCTTTAACCCACCCAAGCATCAAACATGGACTGTCTGTCTCTTTGACTCTTTGTCTGTTTTTTCGACTGCCTCCTGCAGTTTGTCAGTCTGTCGCTTTTACTTCCGCAAGCAAATGCGAATATGCTTTTGAATTGTTTAATTGATTTAGAGTTGTTGATTATTTTTCTGCACACTCGAATGCGACATTAATTGCTCGTAGGCCTTCTCAAGTAGCATTAGTTGTCTCTTACCTCGAAAATATTGCAGAAATATATTTTGCCAATAAATAAATATAATAAATAATAAAAATAATACAATTTATTTAAACATAATTGTATATTATATATATATGTTAATGTATAATCTCACAAAGAACGTATCAACTCAAATTCTATAATTATTATTTGTGGTTATTACTTTGCCTTGGGGCTAACTGTAAAGCTTCATTTATTAATTAAATTAAGCATTTATCCGAGATTATGCTGCATTTAAAAAATTTGCATGAATTTCAAGCGATCAATCATTATTATCTTCTCAATAATGTTGTGCTAAAATTTCACTTTTCTTGAGAACGCAAATTGAAGTGGTTTCACTTTTAGCCAACTAGTTTTGCCCGGAGACTTAGACACTTATCCTATGACATAACACCATATAATACGAGTATCATTTTTAAGCACTCGTATAAGAGTGTGAACCTTAACTTTATATCCGGTTCGGTTCCAGTCCGGACGAAGTGAAACATTTGAAATGTATTCTTAAATACAAATAAATTATAAACACACACAAAGCACAATATTTAATTACTTATTAATTCTTATGCTGTTCGCTAAAAAGTGTTTAGTATTTTATTATTTATTTAGTGTCTGTTTAAACCTGTTTGACAATTTTGAAAAATGCCAAAAGTACACGTTAAAAACAGCCGATTGCCAAGCAAATTTCGGGTGTGTGCTCTACAATTGGTAACTGGAACTGACAAGTACCAGACCATAATATTTTATATCCAATCTGAAGTTCACAGTTTGACCTGTGCGCAATCACGATCTTCACGCAACAAGTTCAATGCTCGATTTTTCAGTTTTTCCCTCGCCTATAATACTTTAATATACCCTCGACGAATAAAATGCAGAAAATGGGTATTATAAATTTGTGACACTGAGTAAATTTGCGTTTTTCTTATCAAGACTGCAAAGCTCCAACACTTGAGATTTAAAATTTTGAATTTACGAAAGTCCCAAGGGGGGACCCTTAGCATCAAAATCAATAACTACCCTAGGGTCAAAAAAATTTTTTGAATGAATTTAAATTTATTTAAATGCAGATTGAATGTCGAGGCCAAATCATGATTAAAATAACATTCCGCTTGAAAATCGGTTAGTTTTTGATGAAGTTATGAGAGATCAAAGTTTTTGAAAAAATGTCAAGGGGTATGTATGGAAAATTGGATGATAGATGGCATAGAATCGAAAAAATATCAAATTTTCTAGATGATAAAAATTTTAATGCAGAATCAATTTAGAGGCCAAATCATGATTAAAATGACATTCCGCTTGAAAATCTGCTAATTTTTGATGAAGTTATGACAGATAGAAGTTTTTGAAAAAATGTCAAGGGGTAAGTATGGTAAATTGAATAATAGACGGCTTTGAATCGAAAAAATATCAAATTTTCTAGATGATAAAAATTTAAATGCAGAGTCAATTAAGAGGCCAAATCATGATCAAAATGACATTCCGCTTGAAAATCGGCTAACTTTTGATGAAGTTATGAGAGATCGAAGTTTTTGAAAAAATGTCAAGGGGTAAGTATGGAAAATTGAATGATAGACGGCTTAGAATCGAAAAAATATCAAATTTTCTAGATGATAAAAATTTAAATGCAGAATCAATTTAGAGGCCAAATCATGATTAAAATGACATTCCGCTTGAAAATCGGTTAGTTTTTGATGAAGTTATGAGAGATCAAAGTTTTTGAAAAAATGTCAAGGAGTATGTATGGAAAATTGGATGATAGATGGCTTAGAATCGAAAAAATATCAAATTTTCTAGATGATAAAAATTTAAATGCAGAATCAATTTAGAGGCCAAATCATGATTAAAATGACATTCCGCTTGAAAATCGGTTAGTTTTTGATGAAGTTATGAGAGATAGAAGTTGTTGAAAAAATGTCAAGGGGTAAGTATGGAAAATTGAATGATAGACGGCTTAGAATCGAAAAAATATCAAATTTTCTAGATGATAAAAATTTAAATGCAGAATCAATTTAGATGCCAAACCATGATCAAAATGACATTCTGCTTGAAAATCGGTTGGGTTTTGACAAAGTTATGACAGTATGAAGTTGGTCAACTCTTAGACAGGGTATTACCTGGTCGAGCACCTGGCTGATTGGAGCAGTCAAGCTTGTTTCTATTTATAAAACTGCTTAAATAAAACATAAAAAATTAATTATAAATTTAAATGATGGCCCGTACATGCAAAACAGAGAGAGAGAGAGAGAGAGAGAGAGAGAGGAGGACGCGTTGTCAGAAAGTTGCACCCAAAAAGATAATCTAAAATGTCAATGCAACAATATTTTAAAAAGCTAAGCTGCTTTAATTATCATTAGCATGCAGAATGTATTTAATATTTACCGTTATATACGTTCGAAAGTAAATAAAACAAGTTTAACCAGATCGGACCGCAATTAATAAACTTATGTCTGTGTATTAAGAACGATATTGCGGCTAGCGAAAAAAATGTTGCTCGACGCTCGATAAATGCGGTTCATTCCCTGGCAACTGTCGACTGTCAAGTGTCAAGTTATACTCGTAATAAAAATTAAAAAAAAATACATATAGATGGAATATTTATTGTTATATATCATGCTATATAAGCTGTGGTTACTTCACAGGAATTTCCACAATCAATGGCAATGCCATGTGACGACCTTGTGACGTCACATCATCTAGATATTGTGGCAGATATCTCTCTATCTCTCTCTCTTTCTCTCGCTTGCTCCCTCTCTCTTTCTGTGTGGATTACCTGTTCTTCAGCATGCGGGCTGTCTGCAGAAGATGATGTGGATGCTGATGTTGATGAGTCACGAGACAACTGCAACAATTTCATGTAGTTTTTTTTCGTTGATTATGACGCGAATTTCAGAATTTCCAAGCAATCTGTATCTCAGGGATTTTTAAGTTTGTGGCTTTTCGGTCCGAATTTGTGTGGTGATTGTGACTTTGCTGATTTGCTGAACTGCTGCCCACTCATTGACAATGTCGTTTAAGTTGTTTATTGCAGCTGACTTCAAGCTGTAACTAGCCCCAGTCCATAGTTCCTAGTCCCTATACCCTAGTCCCTACACTGATAAAACAAAATGTTATAAAATCAAGATGCTGGTCTCAAAACTAAGAATTTTGGTTTGAAAAATGCGTCGAGAATATTAAATTCTTTAAGTATGAAGACACATCTTGGTTTTGAGAACATTTCAAATAAGACCAGGTTCTTATTATATGAATAACTTTGATTAAAATATAAGTCAAGAAATAAAAAACAAAAAGATTTTTAAATTTTTATTTATTTTATATATCAATATTTTATTCTGGCTTTCTAAATTTAAAAAAAGCTATTTTATTCTGCTGTTTCTTTGTAGCGAGTAAGGTTCGAACCCGAGCGGTGACTCTAACCAGATCGCCAAGGCTCAACTCTTATCAATTAATAAAATATGACATATTTATACTTTTCAAACAATTTGAGATTTTTATTCTTATAAGCAGAACTGCGATTTTTAAGATTAATATTCTTAGTATTAGTAATATGGTCTTAAGATGGTTTTATTTTTAGAACGAAATATTTAAGATAAGCGCTCTTGATTTTAGAATGTGGTCTTTTATTGTAGTGTAGTTCTTAGTCCCTATACCTATTCCAATTCCTGCGGGCTCGTTTACATTGTTGATGGGTTTCCAGAGGGTTTTGCAGTTTGCTGAGTTGGCGTTGGCACCAAGTGCTTGTTAACATGATGGGCAGCAAATGGGGCTGCAAACAATGGAGCTTGAAAGTGAAACTGAAATCGAAACTGTTGCAAAGCGCGAAAATAGAGCAATAAGTTGCACGTTGTCCGTGTGTCCTCAGGCACTGGTACAAGATGCGTGGACAACGATACCATAAAAAAAAGAGCGAGGAAAACTGCCGTGGACAAAGTTATTAAAGCAGGCGTGACAGAGGCTGTTACTGAGGCAGAGGGCCATGGCATTATTTTATTTTCAATTTAATGATGGCCAGAAGAGACCCTGTCGCCGTCCTGATTGGCTTCATTTGCAACATGCCCCGAAGGCAACAAATTTTGTTGCGGCTGCAAACGAAAACGAAAATGAAATCACAGCCCAGAAGCAGTACCAAGATCAAGTCCAAGTGCCAGGCTCCAGTTTGTTGTCCGTCAGTTGTGACAGTGTTTAGTTGTCGTGCAATTGTTGTAGCGGGTGTTGTTGTTGTTGTTGCTGTTGTTGCTGTTGTTGTTGTTGCTGTCAGTTGCGTGCCGATGACGTCGGCGGTGTTGGAGGCGTTGTCTTTTTGCCGCATACAATCAACAAAAGTGATCGCGATTGCGCCGAACTCCAAAGAAAAACACGCTGCAAGCATATACAAAAAGAAGAAGAAATCTACAAAAATAAGAGGGAAACAAGAAAAAAGAAGGTGAAACACAGAAACAGCAACCGAAACATACACAAAACACACAACATACAACTAACTAACAAGGCTGCAAACTAAGTTGAAGGTCGATTTAGCGACAGACCACGTTGTATGCTACGGTATACAATACACTGAAAAAAAAGACCAACTTCTGAAATACAAAAAAATTAATCTTAATTATTTTTTTCTTAAAATAAGACAATTTTAAGAACAAATTACTTAGTATAATTATTAGAACAGTAGTCTAAGAAAAGAGCAGTGCTGAATATAAGCATAAGATCTTAAATTGTTAGAAAAATATAAAAATGTGATATTTTATTTCATACAAGTAAAGAAATACTTATAAAATTCCCAAGTTAAGAAAAAAAAGGGTATATATAAAAATAAAACAACAATAAAAAAACTATAAGCTTAAAATTTTCCATATTTTATTTTAATTATTTATTTATGCACGACTAAAAGCAGTCGGAAAAGAAAAAAGTACCAAGTATACAAATTAAGTTAAAGCTAACAAATAGATATAAAATAAAACATAAATTTTGAACTGTAAAGAAAAAATTAAAGTTCGATGTGGGGTAACCAAAAATTATAAATGATCCAACATTTGTTGCAAGGATTGGGAAAAACTCAGAGAACCCCTATCAGATCAATAAAGATTAGTGATTATTATCTGATTTACTTGCTGATTTTAATTTGAAAAACATTTATTTTTAAATTAAAAATTTGTTCTTATGGTCTTAATTGAAATGTTCTGAAATGTGTTTTTTTACTGTAAAAAATTTATATTATTGACTCATTTTTTAGACCAAAATCTTGACTTTTGATAATTTTTTTTATCAGTGTACTCGTAGTACACCATATTAACTAAGTGTGTGACTGTGTGTGTGAGTGATCGGTATGGAGCAAACAATATCGATATCGGTCGCCCCAGTCGCATGTAATAAGTAACAAACACCGCACGACATTCGACATTTTTATGCAAAAGACATTGGGCAAAGCAGCTCAGTGGGGAGAGGAAGAGGGCGAGGCAGAGGGTGAGCATAAGATCGAAAGGGAGGGGGAGGGAGAGGGAGTCTTTGGAGTCTGTGGCTTATCGCCATAATTGAAGTAGTTGCATTGTCTATAAATTCTTGCCCAGCTACGTGTGCAGGCGGCAAATGCTTTGACGTTGACTTGTTGTTGTCAATGCGTACGCAAAAATATGTACAAAAATGTAATTAAAAGTTGGCAAGCGAAATGCTGGAATCAAGTACTAGAGTACTAGAGTATTCCTTTTGCCAATCCGCAGGAAGTGCTGCACAAATCACGCCATCATTGACAACTACTAATGACCTGCCAGGCCAGCTTCTAGTTCAAGTCCAACATTGACATTCTAACTGGAAACAAATGCTGCAGCAATTGTTGTTGCTGCCTCAGCTGCTGCTTCCTGCACAGCTGCAACAGTTGCGAAGAGTAGAATGAGAATGTTCTGCTTTGATTGTGAAATTTACTTGCACTTAAGTGAAAACATTGATTGCATTGGCCCGCTTAATTAGCCGCCTTGACTGATGGCAATGAAAATGGAAAATGGAAATGGAAAATGGAAAACAATCAATGCTTATCAGTGTGCAGTGTCCGATACATGGGGCGGAGCAGGCACACTTTCAGTGGGACAGCTCGTTAGAGTTCTAGTTGGAGGTTAGGAGTTACGAAATCAAGAACCAAGGCAGTAGCTATCGTCTTGCATGCATCGCTAATTTATTTGTCAATCAGGCAAACATATGAAGCCAGCGAGCGCATAAACTACACATAATTGCATTTACTTTGGCCCAAGGATTAGTTTGCTCTGATAAGACAGTCAGACAAGAACAACTCAGCTCAACTTCAACCTTCGAGTTTGAAATGCTCTCGTAATAAATTGAATTCACCTTTGTATGTCCGCTTGTATTTGCGCCAAAGTGCAAGCAGCCATAAGAAACAACAGCAGCAACAGCAACAGCTACAACTGCAACCTACAGATGCCCTAAACCTATGCCTATGGCTACACCTATGCCTATGCCTATGACTATACCTACACTGAAAAAAAACCAGCTTCTAAACTCAAGAACATTCATTTCAAATATTTTGTTCCTAAAATAAAACCATTTTAAGACCATATTACTAATACTAAAAATATTCAACTAAAAAATCAAAGTTCGTGATACAAAACTAATAATCTTATATTATTAGGAAACTATAAATATGTAACATTTTATGAGGATTCTATAGTAGTCCCGTGGCGCTCTGATAAGAGTCGCCGCTTCAAATAAATACAAGCAAGCAAGGGTTCGAGTTTTACTCGTTACCAATGAACAGCACAGTAAAGTAACTTTTTCAATTTACCAATTTACTCGTGCTTACATTTATCTGAAGCGGCGAATCTAACTATAGAGCGCCACGGTACTACTATTGTATTTTTTCTTATTTTATTTTATTTGTTGACTTTAATTTTGAAAACATTTTTTCTTATAATAAGAACTTGGTATTTTTTGAAATGTTCTTAAAATCAGAATGTGTATTCTTACCAAGGCTACAAACTTTCAAAATGTTGTTCAAGTTTCGGTTTGGCGGTTCGAGCCATAGAGCAAGACATTGGTTCGGTTCGCGAATTGGTTTATATACCAACTGAGCCCAAGGTATGGGTTCCAACCTTGCTTCAATTTTATAAAAAAAAAATTTGTATTGTTATACTTTCTTTTTCAACATTTTGAACTAATTACATATTTTTTTTTAAGAAATCATATTTGTTTTATAATTTAAATTTATTTGAAGATTTAAATATGACTTATTTAAATCCGAATCTTTATTTTCGCAGCGAACCTTTTTATTTTAGAAAGCGGTTTGGCTTAGGTTCGGGCTCGCAAAGTAAATAATTTCAAGGGTTCGGTTCATGATCCGGCTCAGGCTGCTTAAAATCTCGTACCGAACCGGTTCTACGAGGTTCGGTTTAGAACCGGTTTGCAGCCTTGGTTTTTACTTTAAGAATTTTATGTAATCGTTGCATTTTTTTCGACTAAAATTCTTTGTTTTGAGATCAACAACTTGATTATATAATATTGTTTCGATCAGTGTATGCCTTTGGCCATGTGCTATCCTTGGCAACATCTACTGGCACTTCTAAGACCCACACACGCATTCGCATGTAGCTGGTCAGTTTTATAAGCCAGCAATTGGCATAAATATCACTTTGTTTGCTCCCTTGCTCCCTTGCTACCTTGCTACCTTGCTCCCTTGAGCGTGTGGCAGGCAGGCGCTGTTGCCTTCATTCTCCAGTGGCTGCTGTCGCTGCCGCTGCTGCCCTTTGTGTCTGCTGCTGCTGTGGCAAGCCCAATGCACGAATCCCTATGGTAGCCTTGATAAATTTCATACAAGTTATTCTAACATTTTTACTATTGCCCAGCAACACGTTGCATGGCCCATGATTGAGTTAACTTCATTTGCTCGTCCGACACGTGCGATCTCTGGCCTGGTCGGGTCTGACTGTCGGTCTGTCTGTCCGTCTGTCCGTCTGTCGTTGCTGACTGCTGGACAGTGGACGTTGTCCGCTTGGCTTTGTGTTTAGTTTGGGATTTATTTTATTGCCTCTTAGGCAAACATGTCAGTTATGTTTGCGAAAGTACATATCATCAAGCTGGACATGCGTGTAGGTTTCCACAGTCAACAACAGCAACAACAACAACAACAACAGCAGCATCCACAAGACGAGAAGAACAAGTAACAAGCAAGGGCACAGCCTCCATAGACAACCACCTCAATAAGCCTCAAATACATTTAGAGAAATACGTACCTACACTGAACAAAAAGACCAACTTCTAAAATCAAGAACATTCATCTTTAATATTTTGTTCTTAAAATAAGACCATTTTGAGACCACATTACTAGTACTAAGAATATTAATCTAAAGAGTTCAAAATTCTTAATACAAGAATAAAAATCTTAAATTGTTGGGATAGTTTTTATATGTCATATTTGATTAGAAGACCAATTTGGTCCCGTGGCGCTCTGGCTAGAGACGCCGCTGTAGTTGTGAGAGCAAAGCATGGGGGTTCGAGACCCACTGCTTACAAAAAATAAAAAAAACACTCATTAAATTTACATTTATAAATTTACTAAGACAGAATCAAAAGTAATATACATATAAATTAATAATTATAAATTTATAAAATTCTTTAATTTTTAATTCTTTTACTTTAATTTTAAGAACATTTTCACTTATAATAAGAACTTGGTCTTATTTGCATACTGCAAGAGTTTTATGTTCTCGACTCGATGTTAGAGTCGCCGACCTTTCACATAACTAGTACTACAGTTTGAAAAATAACTAGGTTCGAACCCTGCCATGTTTAAAAATCTGTAACTTACCTGTTCTGTAAATTCTTAAAATTGTACTGAAAATGCTTTAAGTAGGATGCTCCAAATATAAAAAAAATGTATCAAAAAAAAGAGTTTTGAGATCAAAATCTTGATTGTAGATCATATTTTTTTTTCAGTGTATGTACATAGACACCCGTTGCGGCACTTATTTATTGCAAATTTTTATAGTCAAATCTTGAAAGTGTCGAAATTGTATGGCGAGATCGAAAGAGAAAGAGCGAGAGAGAGGGAGAGAGAGTGAGAGAGATAGAGAGAGAGTGAGAATGATATTAACGCAGGCGTTAAGGGTACCCAACGAGGCGGCAACGTCAACAGCGCCAGCTTGTTGTGAGGTCAGTTCAATTGCAAGTTGCAAGTTGCAACTGCTGCCCATGTATAGTGTACACTGTACACTGCACACGCCATTCTCATGGTCGTGGTTAGCCTTTGCCTTCATTTCGCCATGGGCTGCTTGTACTAGATAATGTGGATCTTGTAATTTAAGGCCTCATTGCAGGCGATGTACTTTCTATATGGAAGTGAGAATGTGTGTGGCAACTTTATGGTAAAATCAAAAAACAATAAACGTAGAGCAATGAAATTCAATTTTTTGCTTTAATTTGAAAAACAATTAAAGGATCAAATGATAACAGGGACCATTAGTGTTAAATTAGCTGAATTCACTTTTAATGGTTATTTAAAGACATTTGTTTTATCGTTTAAATATAATTTATAAATTTTTTCAATTTAATTTATTTATTTATTTAGTGTTAACTAAGAGTAGTTGACTAATTTTTGAACAAAATATGATAAATATATTTAAATCCTAGATTGAGGACTGACTTATTAAGGCGGACTAACTTAATAATTTTTGTTTTTGCAGTTGCGTCAATATTTTAACATTTGCATAAACGTCATGTGCTTAAAATGCCGTTGTTTTTTTTCGTTCTAAAACCAAATTGACAATAATTTTGTTGTTGTGAAATGAGTTTTAATTATAGCTTGAATTTTTAATAGCGCATACACAATTAAGATATGCATTTTACCTATACCAACACATATTTTACTTTTACTTATAACCATTAATTATATCATTTTTATTCATAAGTCAATTTCAAGTTCGCTTATTAAAAAAATACAAATATTTATTGTTGTTAATAATATATTTATCAAGATAAAAATCTTATGCAAGAGCGCTTAAAATTTAATGAGTTCTAATTTTGTAGAAATATTGTTTAACAAATTATAATAAACTAAATAAATAAAAAAATTTATCTAATCTTTATTAAAATCCATTATTGTCAGAAAAATGCATTATTAAACAGCAATTTTTTTTATTTAAGCATAAAATCACACATTTTGTGAATCTGGTTTGATCCAGAATATCGGGAATTTAAAACTTTTTAAATGACGTTAAACGTTTTAAATGTTTTAAATTTAGAATACTCTTTGACATTCAATTTTGAACAGAGTTTGACGGCATGAGTATCTTTAAATATGCAAAGCTTTTAAATAGCATGTCATAAAATCATTTGGAATTTCTAACATAAAATGATGATTCAGAATATGTAAAAACTTTGTTACCTTGATTTAGGTCTTCTTAGTTATGTTACAGTTAAGATCAGCCTTCATAAAAGCAACACAATGCAGATGAAAAGAAGCCAATCACAAAGGCCAAAACAGAATATGCAAATGGCCTAAACACCTTCAGCAGCTTCAACACCTCAATGCAGCAGGGGGTACACTGAAAAAAAAAATCAACTGCTAATATCAAGAACAATCATCTTAAATATTTTGTTTTTATAAGAAGACTATTTTAAGAACATATTAATAATATTAAGATATTTATTCTAAATAATCGCAGTTTTTATTACAAGAATAAAAAGTTGTAAATTTTTAGGAAAGCAAAAATAAATCATATTTTATTTGATAACAGCTTGGTTTTATATGTAATGTTCTTAAAACCAAGATTTGCTTTCTTACTATAGGAATTGTATTTTCTCAACGCATTTTTTTGAACAAAATTCTTGATTTGAGAACATTTTTTTTTATCAGTGTAGGGCTAGTTGTTGCTGCTGCTTACTTGATGTTGTTGTTGTTGTTGTTATTGTTGTTGGTGGCATCAAATTGGCGCGTATAAAACTGTCATAGCATGTCAAATGCATCGATGGACGCAGCTGAGTGCAAAAACTCCTCCACAGATTCTTTTTAGCATGTGGCATTTTGACGCTTTCTGACAGAGTGTTGACCCAGTTTCGCCAGTTGCCAAGTTCGCCAGTCAGTCAGTCAGTCAGTCAGTCGATGACAAAGCAAGAGCAAATGCAACTTGAGCTTAAGTATTTTGACCAAGTTTTCTGCTAAAGGATTTGGAGCAGTCGAAGTTGATATTGAACTTTGCATAAACTTGTTGCTGCCGGACAAAATGCTAATTGCACTGTTGTTGGCCACTTTGTAGTCGACAGTCAACGGTCGTCAGTTGTCATATGGGCGTGGGCGGGGGCGTGGACGTGGGCGTGTGTACATGTACCGCAAGTTGTCATTTTGATTTTGAGCAATGTTGACAGGTTGCTCGCTATGCTCTGGCATTAATTACGTCGCATTTGCTTAGCGAGCATTCTAATTTGCAATGGCTATTCAAATGCGGATGTTATACAGGGCCAACCCCAAACCTAACCCACACGGTTGCCACAGCAGCAGAAGCAGCAGTTGCAGCAGCAACTTGTTCTTATCTCGTGTAATATTTTTATGTACGTGCCAAGATATTTTTGTCAGTTGCAGTTAAACACGTGTTTGTTGTACTGCGGGCAGGCATGTCCTTAACTTGTTGGCCAGAATCATCGATGTACCTGTTGCTTCCTGGCTACACTGATAAAAAACATGTTCTAAAATCAAGGTTTTGGTCTCAAAAATGCGTCGAGAACAAAAAAGTCTTAAGTCAAGAAAAAACATCTTGGTTTTAAGAACATTTCAAATAAGACCAAGTTCTTATTTTAAGAAAAAATTTTCTTGAAATGAAAATTAAAATATAAACAAATTAAAAATGATTTTTAATTTTACAATTTTCTTTTTATTTTTTTTTTTAATTGTGATTTGTATAGATTTTATTTTTTTATAGTAATATAAGGTAGTGTAATTTTGTATAAATGTTATTTTAATTTTTTACGAATGGGATTCGAACCGGTGCCCTCTGCTTTCCCAACTGAAGCTGCATCTCTAACCTAAGCGCCACGAATCCACCAATGGTTTTTGAAAAAATTTGACATATTTATACTTTCCAAACAGTTAAACATTTTTTTTTTATACTAAAAACTTTAATTTTATAGATTAATGTTCTTAAAATTAGTTATTTGGTCTATAATTTTCTTATATTAAGAACAAAATATTTAAGATGATTGTTATTAATTTTTAGAGTCTTAATATATTTTTAATATTTTCTTATATTAAGAACTAAATATTTAAGATGACTGTTATTAACTTTAAAAATTGGTCTTTTTCTCAGTGTACGAGCCCAGAGAGAGAGAGAGAGAAATGTAGATTCGCGGGAAACGATGTGGCAACTTGAGTAGCAGCTCCAATCCAATCCAACCCAATCCCAATCCCAATCCTATTCAGACAATGTCTCAATGCATTGCGCCGTTTAATTGATTTATTAAAATGCTAGTCCCAACATTATTTATGATGTGAAACGTGGCCCAGAGGGACCAAGCTTCGATTTCCAAACAGCATGTGCAATATGGCTTTACACACTTGGCCCTGGCATTGGCAATGACATCGGGTCCCTGACCTAACAACAACAGCAACAACAATAACGAGGGGAGGCAAAATGCAAGGCGCTGATTGGTTTTGAAATGGAAAAATTAGAACAAGTGGCACTTGACGGGCGGCAGAAATGCTCTGTAAAATCAACAATGAAAACATTTCGAGGCAACACATCCACAAACACAACCGCAATCACATGTACATGCCACAAGTTGCCGTTGCCGTTGCCGTTGCCAGTTCTTCATGCCACATGCAAATGCTGCCACGTCAGCAATAAATTAAAGGCAATTTTAGTCAAATAAAATGTTAACGGTGTTTTGAAGCCTGGCCTGCAGCCAAACTGTTGAAGCCAGTGATGCCAGCTTGTCGGAAAAACTAGGACAAGACGAGCAGAAAACAATTTTCAAATAACCTCTAAAAACGTATAAAAAAGGACATAATAATAGATGAGAAAATAAAAATAGAAAGGACATTCGAACAAATAAAACAGTTTCGGTTTTTACTTTTTAATTTGAATAATTTTTATTAAATTTAGCGTTTTTTTTGAGCGTTGCGATTTACAGAAAATATTTAAATATTATCGTTTTTTACTTTTTTAGACTTAGATTCATCAACTCAAAGTAAAATCATTCCGAAAAATTTGTTCTAAATGAATTTAGAACAGGTTAAAGGTATTCTCTTCCAAAAAAAATTGGACGAAATTGAAAACCGGAACGGCCTAATAGTTTTTTCTTCATAGTGTTGATTTTTAACATATACTTCTTAATCTTTTTATTTTTATTGGCTTTATTTATTCCAAATATTTATAATTAATAGTTATTATTCGACCCCTTTTTGCGAAATGATCGTCGACATTTTTTAAGAAATAATATTTGTGATGCAAAACTGTTCTAAAAGCGTTAAATAATCAAAAAAAACGCCTTCAAAAAATTAATTTCTTGTCCCTTACGATCATTTTTAACTTAACTTACGGTCAATAAGTTAATAAATAAATATAAAGCCAATGTATGCAAAAAGCAATGCACGTTTTTAGAAATTACAAAACCATATTTACAAACAAATATATACATAGATAGATATATTCACATAGATAGATGGATAGATAAGGTTGCATATATTTTTCGGCTAAAGAAGTTTAATGCAATATGGTCAAATTTAGCCGAAAAAAGGCTACATTGGCAGCACTGGTTGAGGCAACAACGTTGGCGGCGTTGCAACGCGTTTGCCCTTTTCAACTTGCCTTTCCAGATGATGGACACTATGATGTTGTTATGTGTGCTGTTGTTGTTGCTGCTGATATTGGTGTTGTTGTTGTTGCTGCAGCGGCTGCTTATGCAAACATTGGCATAGCTGGGGGAAAACGATGCTGTAAGCAGGTCCGATGCCTGGGCTTTTTGGTATTTGTCACGTTCGTCCATTTTCAGAGTCCACGTACATGTTGGCGCATTGTTAATAACTTTATTCGTCGTCGTCCTACTTGTTGGCCAAAACCATTTTGACAATGACACTGCACCGTTATTTATGAGCTGTGTGCGCCATGCTCAATTATTGACATTGAACTCCTGGCGCCCGCATCACACACAGATACACACACACAGCTAAACACACTGAACGACACGATTGTGTTCTAATGTTTATGTTGCCTAATCAGCAATCAGCCCAAATCGTACAATTTGTGTCAGGGGCCGGCAGCAATTAAGTCACATTTGCCGTTATGCAAATGCCTGTGGCTAAGCAGCTAAGCAAGGTCAAGCCTTTGGCTCAAACAGGAACACGGCAATGTCATCATTACCCAAAGAGTACAAACCAAAAAAGGGGGACACAGACTCCGACTCCGATTCAGACTCAAACTTGAGACACAGACTCATAGAGTTGGGACATGCTAAACTTTTGGAATGCGCTGCATCATGCGCGAAAATTATGAAATCGATTTATTGATTTTGTTAGACGATGGGGTGCCAGTCCCGTTGTCCGCTTTATTAGCCAGGCCAATAAGCTTGTGCCGGAAATTAGAACAAATTGTGCATGATCTTGTTGTTTCTTTTACTGCTCTTGTTGTCAAGAACGTTTTTATTTACTTTTTTATATCCGTTACTTAAAAAATAAGTTAAAGGGTATTTTGTGTTCGTTGGAATGTTAGTAACAAGTAGAAGAAGGCATCTCAGACCCTATAAATTATATATGTTCTTGATCAGCATCAAGAGACGAGTGGATATAGCCATTTGTGTCTGTCCGTCCGCCCGTCTCTATAAACAAAAGGATCTCAGAGACTATAAGAGCTAGAGCCAAGAAATTTGGCACACAGACTTCTATAGACCCCACGCAGGTCAGGTTTGTTTTAATTTTTTGACACGCCCTCTTCCGCCCCCGCAAAACGCAAAGGACCACCACATACACAGTTTTTAAGATATTACTTTTTTATGGTAATTAACGTTATCTAATGTTATTATATTATCAGTAATAGCTAACCAAAGTCTTTAAAACTTAAGGCAATACAAACACCCAAAAGTATGCAGTAGTTTTTATCAGCTAGTAATTTCTATAAAGTACTTTAATATATATTGTTATAAGTAACGGGTATTCCTAAAGTCGTGGTCTCAACCGTAGCCTTTCGGACTAGTTTTTTTTTTTTTTGAAATGATTTTATTGGCCCAAAAGAGACAAGCGTCGCTTGTTTCTTACTTGACCTGTTTTTCGTTGGTAAACAGTCAATGCCCAGCTGGAAATTCTAACCGCAATTGTAGCGCCTTCATTTTGGGCTTTTGTTTATTTACATATATATGAGTATATGCTGATTATGATGGTGCATTCATTAAATAATGATGGGATTTTTTTCGCTTACTTTTGGCCAAGAACCACTGAATCATCAGAAGTTACCCACTCTGCGGTGAAAGTTCTATAAATGCCATGAGACATACATATGTAAGCTGTGTAGTTTAAACAGCGATAAAAACTGAAATCAGGTGAAGTTAAAGGTGATAATGATAAAATTATAAAATTATGAAATTATGACACATATTCTGACCAACTGGTGTGGCTAGTAACAGTCTGATTGGTAGAAGGTCAATTGAGTCAACGTTAAACCTCATTGCAGTGCCTTGGCAAAGGCAACAAATCTGCCAAATCAGCTTGCGGCTAAAACCGAAGCTGAGTCTGAGACTGACGCATTTAAGTGTCCTTGACGCAGTCGCGCAGAATTGGCGGGAAAAACAATGGAAATTAAATCATTATTAATGGCAAATAACAAAGGAGATACCAGATAAAAAAATAAGTGCAACTAAAGCAAGTTGACGGCAAGTGTAACAAAACACAAAGGCAACAACGCAATTGTCTGGTTTGTGTTTTTGCACCTAACAATTATTATTATTATTATTTTATATTTGATGTTTTGTGTGCTATTATTTTGCGCATGACTAACCAAATGCAATTTCAGATGCCATTCTTTTTGTTTTCAGCTTGCAGTTTTTGAGGTCTTGGATTCCTTTTGGTCTTTTGTTCCACTTGGTCGCCAAGTGTTGCAATAAAAATCACATTAACAACTGGCAAAACGAAACCAAAAATCGACAGTAAACGAACTCGTATAATCCTACTATAATCGTATATAATCGTAAATTTGTAATCAGTTGCAAGAACATGTGTTTACACAGTGTACAGTTAAGTCGACTCTGAGTTCCACTTGGCTGCCAAAAAGCGCAACATTCTGGCTCAACCAATGGCCAATGGTAAGTGGTAAGTGGTAAATGGTAAATGACGGTCATGTGTTAATTGAATCGTTGCTAAATGCAGGGCTTTTAAAAGAATAAGCTGACACACTTCTTATTTACACAGTTAATGCCGTTTATTGGCATCTTAACGGCTACTAGAAAGCGACAGCAACAATGAAAGCGAAACAAAAGATCGCAGGAAAGCCGAAAAATGCTGAGAAATTGTTACAAGGTCCCGACAAAATAATACATTATAATAAGTACATTTCTTTATTATAAATTCTGACAAATTTAGTGAAGTATATGTTTAAGGTAAATAATTCTGCTCATATTTAATAAATTTATTTTATTTATATATTTGTAGAAAGTAAATTATATCATAATTACAAATTATTTTGAAGTAAATAAGGGCATTTTATTGTGTTTATTATTCAAGTTAAGCTTATTAATTAAGTCACTTGTTCTGCGTAAATTAAAAAAAATTTGTACGAATTTAAAAAATGTATAATTAAAATAGTTTTTTTAATGTGTTATTTTTTTTGAGCTTAAGTATACGATTTTATAAATTTCACTTTCATAGTCAGGTGTGCTTTAGAGCCTTTGCTTTCAAATGATTTTAAAAACAACCATTCGAAACGTCGCTGTTCCTTAAATGTCAGAGAATTCAAGCAAATCGTCGGCCTTAAATTTACGTCTAGTTTCAATTATATTATTAAGCTTAAGTATATTTTATTTATCTAACAAATTCATTAAAAAATATAATTTATAAATTTTTTTTTTTGCTTCAAAGTTAGTTAAATTTAATTCAGTAAACATTACATATTTTTCTAGTTTTTCAACAATTTTTTTTTGACATTTGAAAGCAAGCCCAAGTATTGCTTTTCGGTTGCTATTGTGCTGTTAAAGATTTGTAGAACACAACTGTATTTACTCAGAATAAAAACACTACTATTTAAGATTTTATTACATTTTTAATGATTTTTATCAATTGCAGTAAATATAAATTTAGCAATTCTTTAAACAAACAACTTTCATAATTTATGCAGCTTTGCATGCGAATTAAAATATTTCACAGCCTAAAACTATGCCATAGAAATGAGCAGAATAACTTTGCAAGCAGGCGCTGTGAACTGTTAATTTTGAATGCAAACAATTAAAAATTAAGCAAATACGAATGGGAAAATTGACGACCAGCTAAGCTAAAGAGCGCATCGAAGAGCACAAAAGCTGCAAAGCTCTCAAGCGTAGACTCTGCGAGAGATTGAAACAACTCTCAGCTCTTAGCTCTCAACTGGCAGCTGGACAAACCACTCTCACTTTTCAAACTGCAGTTGCACTGCAAGCCGAAGACTCTTTAGCTTTTGGGCAGTTTATGGAGCTATGGAGCTTTAGTTCCCGTTGGCCACACCGCTTTGGCAGCGGCGAGAGCGAGCTTGTTTTACCTGTTTGTGTTGTGGTGTGTCGACTTTGTTTCCATTGCGGCCCATGAACAATTTAACATTATCGATTTGATATTAATTTTTTTTTTTTTTTTGCACAATTTTGCAATGTTGCAAAGCGCTGAAGGGGGAATTTTTTAAAGCGACTGCAAACTCGGCCAATGTTTTAGCTGGAAATATGAATAAAAGTTGCTTAGTAGCGCATGTTAATTTAATGTCTAAACTGCATGGGGACGAGGCATTTAATTGCGACTTGTGGCTTAATTATACAGTTAAGCTGACCATATGCTATGCCTTGAACTTCCATTAGTCAAGCATTTGCAATGGCTGTGAACAAGCTGCTCGCCCTGCTGACATCAAATGTCGTTGGTAGTTGCAGCCATAATTTAAATAGCGCTCGCTGATAACACAGTCGCTGTCTCAATTTGAGTTTTATTTTCTAAGCTTGCTTTAAGACTGACAGTTGCGTCGACATGCAGCTGACAGCGGAACATGGGGAGCTCTTGTTTTCGGCCTGGTCAGTGGCAAGCTGTTGTGACATGTGTGACAAGCTGGCCAGTTTAATTGACAGACATTGATAGTGGCAGGCCCAGACATTGATTGCACATATATACACTGATTAGTCACATTGGCCCACGCAACAATCAAATACAGATTTAAACCCTTTTGGCAGCTGATGAATGCAGCAAAATTTGACATTAGTCCGTAATTAATCACAGCAAGCACAATAAAAAAATCAACTTAAGAACTGATGTGAAATGAAGCGCGGCGAAATTCCAGAGAAACGCTTTTGTCAGGACACACAGCGGCAACTGTAAAGAAGCCAGAAGAAGAGCATATATAATCAAGCCTGGTCTTTGACTCTGACTCTGAATCTGAGTCTGACTCTGACTCTGGGGCTGAAACATGTGCGCGGCTTCAAGGCCATTTGGCTGTGGTCGCAAAAGATTTATGAGTTAAGTGACACCCGCATTCACTTGGCCAACAAACTGGTTTCAATTTTAGTGCCACAGCGGCGCAACGTTGGCGGCAAGTTCTTCATTAAACTTGTTGTTGTTTGTTGTTAGTTCAAGTCGCTTAGCCCGCTTATCTGAATTAATTATCAATAAAAGTAACAAAGTATCAGCTTGATTAATTTCAAATAACTTGCATAAAGCTGGCCAAAAAGCAAGCAAATTAAATTTTTCACTTGCCCCAATTCGTCTTCATTAATAAAATTGATGGTGGCAGCGGGTGGGAGGCGTGCCACTGACACAGACACCACTGTGATGTGTTTGCATTGGAAAAAAAAAAAAAAAAACATAAACAAATGGCAAAGTGTGCTGCAAGTCGCTTTAATTTGTTAATTTTGTTTACCCAGCGACAGACTCTAATTTGTTGCATATATTTAACGAAAGACTTAGGCAACGAACTTGGCAGCATGCGCTCACTCGCTGCAAAATCTGGGCAAACAATCTAGCTTGGTGCTCACACGCATTCATCAAGCCCACTGAATGAACACATCAATGCCCATTTACAGCCAGCTTGCCAACTGGGCCTGAAAGTCAACATTTGATTTGCCGACTGACCAAATTAAACCTTGGCGCATAAATTAGTCACAGCAGCCGCCGAGGGGAAACTGGAGCTGCCACTAATGTCCACGCGTAATACAAAAATGTGCTTCTTTTTTCTGTGTGTATTTTGTGTGTATTATGGCCAACGCATTTGTGGCATTTTCACATGAACGCTGGACGCGAAAATATAATAAAAAAGTGAGAGAAATAAAATCGCCAAAGATTACGCAATCGCACATAAATTAGACGTCTGTTTAAGATGACGACGACTGAGTTGCCGCCTCTAATCACTGCTTAAATCAAGCGTGGCAAATTGGAGCAGTAACAAGTGCGCACAACCAACAACAACAACAGCAACAACAACAACTAGATAGCAACCAGAAACCGCCAACAAGTTAAGAGGTAACCACAACGGCAACTGGCTGAAAATAAAAGTGCAAATCAGCAAGAAATCAACATTTTGCACTACGACTAGAAGCGAAAGCAAAAGTAATACAACTAAACTGGACAACATTTGCACAGGCTAAAAACTGGAACTGTAAACTGTTAACTGCAAATTGTAACTGAAACTGGACTTGTGCACTGTGCTCGTTGGCCAAGAATTGCGCAAAGTGAGCTGAAATAGCTAAAGAAGGCGAACCAAGTCCATATCAGTTTTTACTCGTACCCGTCATTGTACTGCCCATAGGTTTGGCCCGTATGTACACTGAAAAAAATGACCAACTTATAAAATTTAGAACCATCATCTTTAATATTTTATTTTTAAAAATAAGTCAATTTTGATACCATATTACTAGGGAATAACACCGGAACCGTTAACCGTTTTATTTTTAGTGCCGCAACTAAACCGCAACCGAATGAAAATTCTCTGTCAAGAACCGTATACCGAAACATTTGAACCGGTACGGTTGTGGTAAAGTTGCTAGGTCAAACAGTTGTCCATCCTCCAACTGTCATAACTTTATTAAAACTGAACCGATTTTCAAGCGGAATGTCATTTTGATCATGATTTGGCCTCTAAATTCATTCGGCATTCAATTTTTGTTCATTTAGAAAATTTTATTATTTTCGACCAAGATTCGATTCCGATGCTAAGGGTCCCCCCTTTGAAATTTTGAAAATTCAAAATTTTAAATCTCAAGTTTTCACTTTTAATCAACTCCTTGTATCGTAATTAGTATAAAACAACACTTTAAACTTGATTCTGAGACCTTTCATTTTTTTGTAAAAAATCATGTGAAATTGAACAAAAATTTGGACTTGTAAAGTGGCTGAGTCCGCAGTCTGACCAACTTCAAACTGTCATAACTTGATCAAAACCGAACCGATTTTCAAGCGGAATGTAGTTTCGATCATGTTTTGGCCTCTAAATTGATTCTGCATTTAAATTTTTATCATCTAGTAAATTTGAAATTTTTTCGATCCTAAGCCATCAATCATCCTATTTTCCATACCTACCCCTTGACATTTTTTCAAAAACTTCGATCTCTCATAACTTTGTCAAAACTTAACCGATTTTCAAGCGGAATGTCATTTTGATCATGATTTGGCCTCTAAAATGATTCTGCATTTAAATTTGCATCATCTAGAAAATTTGATATTTTTTCGATTCCAAGCCATCAATCATCCTATTTTCCAGACATACCCCTTGACATTTTTTCAAAAACTTCGATCTCTCATAACTTTGTCAAAACTTAACCGATTTTCAAGCGGAATGTCATTTTGATCATGATTTGGCCTCTAAAATGATTCTGCATTTAAATTTGTATCATCTAGAAAATTTGATATTTTTTCGATTCCAAGCCATCAATCATCCTATTTTCCATACAATAAAAACATTTATTCTTATTATGAGAACTTGGTCTTGTAGTTTTTGCAGCGCATAGGAACTGTGAATAACATAAATAAATAAATAAACTTGATCTTATTTGAAATGTTTTATAATTTTTATAATTTTATGTTCTCGACACATTTTTGAAGACCGAAATTCTTAGTTCTGAGACCAAAATATTGATGTTAGAACATTTTTTTTTATCAGTGTATGTACCATAAGTGAGTAACTGAGTAAGTATTCCTGCCGCTCACTTATGGGCCATAACCGTTCGTGCCGCATGCTCAGACAATGCCAACAGATCTCCGAAAAAATTAAAGTTGATTAAACAAAATTGTTTAACTTTTTTTGGGGGGGGGAGGGTCTGGCTGCTGAACTGTGGTTCAAAGGCGAACGGGGTTAAATTTGATATAAATTGATTGAGGCGCATTTTGGCGAATAGCTAAATGGAGCCGAAAAAGTACTTACTATATGAGGCCAAAAAGGCCTTAAGTAACGTGCAGCTAAATAGGCCTGCCTGTTTTGTGTCTAAGGTCGTTTTGTCAGTTTTTAGTTGGTTATGTGGATGTGGATGTGGATTTGAATGTGGATGTGGAGCAAGCGTTCACTTTCCAATTAACTGACTGCGCTGCATTCTGTGGCTAATTTACGGCACGTCCAAGTGGCAAAACAGCTGCCCAAAATGCCTGCTTAGGCAAAAATCAGCTAGCTATCTGCATTGCTAGTTGTGCCACTGCCAGTGGCAGCGGCAGCGGCAGCGGCAGCCGTTTCAATTTCAAATTAAATTTGTATTCAAATAGTCGAGCAGTCTGAATCGGAGTCGGAGTCTGAGTTTTGTCGAGCCGCCACTCAACTGGGCAATGACAAGCAAATTAACCGCAACTGCTGCGAGAGCTCAAATCTAGAGGTTGCACCACACAATACAAGCAGCTTTAATACCTGGACAATCAGCACCCAACCACAGTCACAGTCACCCCAAACCCCCAACCGCCGCCAACTTCAACTGTCTCTTTGTCTGAGTGTGGAGCTGCTGCTGCTGCTGCTGGTTAACTACGTCCATCTACCTATCCACCTATCCAGCTATCTACCTATCCACAGCCCAACCCATATTCTGCTTGGACAGCAGCTGATGAAAACAAATGCCTTATACTCTTATTCGTATTCGCACTTTGTGTTTATTCGTCGTTTTTCACGTGTTAACCTTGAGCAAAATGAATTTCACAGCGCTTTGCTCGACTTTTGATTTGAATATTTTGGTTGCAGCCACAGTTACACACATAAATCTTTGTAATTAACCTGCCTCACTGCCTTGTTTGTAATTAGTTGGGCGCTCCAAAGGGTCTAAAGCTGTAAACAGGCCCACCTGTCGATTTGTTACTGTGTTGAGCTGTTAGATTGGGGCGAATTGCCAGTCTTCTAATGTATTGTATTTAGAGCGGCAAACGATTGGCATTCAATTGCAGCACAATGTGTAATTAAAAGCCCATATTTTGGTCAATTATGGCCTGCCAAATTGGCAAAGAAAAAATATATATATACATTAGGGTGCAACGATTTTTTTCACAAAAAATGTTAACCCAAAATTCGTAATCTATTGGCAATTCTAATATTTTTTCACCAAGGAACCATAGTTCTAAAATTTATTTCAAGCCCTCGATTTTCGAGTTGAAAATTTTTTTTTTTTTTTAATTTTTAGCATATGATTATTAGCATATTTTCAGTGTTTTTACTCCAATCCTGACAAGATTGGTATCAACACTCTTTTTTAAACCATGATTTTTAAAATTTCATATAATCAAAGGATCAATTGTCCTAAAAACTATAATTTTCGACCAACCAAGGACTAAAAACACAACAAATTTTCAACTCAAAAAGCGGGCACTTGGAATTGATTTTAGTACAAATGTTTCTTGGTGAAAACATCTTAGAATTGAGCGTAGATTATGAATTTGGTCAAAAATTTTTAGTGAAAAAAAATCGATGCACCCTAATAATATCTCACAGAAAAAAAAAGTATAAGGCAAATTAATTGGCTTACATTTTGCGGCTACGGTGATTGGGCAAACGAGGTGCAGAGTCAATGGATATGGACTTAGGAGCGAGTGCTTTGTGCCATATGGCTGCAACTGAATTCAGCTTCCATTCAATTCGCAGCTGCTCGAATTGTTTTTATTATTATTGTTGTTTCTGCTGTTGTTGTTGTTGTTGCTGTTGCTGTTTCTTGTGGCGCGGGCGGTCGCGCATTGTTCAACGATAATTTTCTATAACAATTTGTTGTAGCCGGCGCCGTCGTTGTTTTTAATTGCACTTTGGGCACATGGGTCACTCGGTTGCTCGACTGCTCGACTTTTTTGCCCATTTTATTTGTTGATTGTATAATGACCGCAGGCCTTTCACTTGCAACACAACGACAATAACAAATAAAAAAATTCAACTCATTTTTGGCTATTATTTTATTTGTCTGCCGTTGAAATTAGTTCAGAAAAAGAAACGGCATTCAAAACGCCCACCCCAAAAAAAAAAAAAAAGAAAAATAGAAGAAAAAAATGTTGAGCACTTGACAGCGGACTCAAATTGTGCAATTAGTGCAACACTGTGCAGCAAATGTGCAGTACAGGTGAAAGGTAGAAACAACGGCAATCTACAAAGCAATTTAAACAAATTCCATAAGACATAAAATCCTGTCTGGCCAAAAAAAAATACACAAGACAATGTACGACTTTAAAATAACAGGCAGCGCACGCGCGTACCACAAAATCCGCATAGATATATATATATATATATGTGTGTGTATATATCTAGATATATCTATTGAATATCACTTAACAAGCGCAGCTGTCAGCAACCAGTTGGCGGCTTATAATGAATTGTTCGGCCACATTGTTTCAAATTACATGATATCATTCCGAGCAACATATATCCTATAATAATAATAAAAAAAAAACATGCACGCGACAAAGCGTAGATCAGATAGCAACATTTGGAGTTGGAGTACATTTTTGGTAGCCAAAAACAAACAGAAAAACAGGCAAAACAGTAGCCAGTCAGGAACTGAAAACGAAAGACTTAGGCGACAAACTTGGTCAAATAGTTTTGGCAACGTCATGGCAAGAATTCTGCCAACGCAGTTACACGGAATGCTACTTAGGCCGTTGACTAACGTATCATTAAGCCAACTACGTGGCAGACACAAGTGGCACGAGATGCTTGCCACAAGCTGTTGCGGCTTGTCAAAGGTCGTGTCGTCTGCAGCGAAAGTGCGTCCAATGCGACTGTGTGGCAGTTGCTGTTGCCTCGCCCTTTTTTGCTGTTGCTGCTGCAGCTGGCGAAAACCCGTTTCTGGGTTTCCTGTTGTGGCATGCCACAGAAAAAAAAAAACATGCATAAATCAGCTGCAAGAGGCGTGCTTAACCACATTAGCCAACGAGTCGACCGAAACTGACCTACATCCAAGCAGAAGGGTTTTTATGGTCCATTGCGCAATAGTTGATGCTGCTTTTGGTGCTGTTGATGCTACTCTTAGCCAGGTCCAAAAGCTCTAACGCAGCTGGCCTTCGCATTGAGCCAATGACATCAAATGCCAAAATAGCGCACAATCATTTCATTAAATGATTTAATTAAGCTAAACAGCCAGAGTTTTGTATTCCCTCCAACCAATAAATGTAGACGTGACAATGTATGTGTTGCCATTAACGCCAATCGGTTCGAGTGCTTTTCGAGTGTGTGACATATTGGCGTCAAGTTCACAATCTGCCCTCAAACAATAGGCGACCAAGTGGCGCTGATCGAACGACATTGATTACCTGCTGGCATCAGATTTGGCTTTGGCTTTGCCTTATGGCTTATAGCTTTGGCTATGGCTTATGGCCCACAAGAACGCACTTGAGTTATTAGCGGCTTATAAATCAATGATTATGCGCCGATATAGCCAAGTCATACATCATGTCTAGTGTCTCATTGTTGAACTTTTGCAGAACTCCAAAACATATGCTTCGAGTGTTTCCGTTTTGTAATTGTATTTGCCAAACGCTGATTGCTTAAGGGAAATGCGCGTTTGTGTCTCAAGTCTTTTGTTTGTCTGGCCAAGAATAATTTGGCAAAAAAAATTAATAAGCAAACTGCGAATTGACTTTGATATATGTACGGGTACACTCAGAAAAATATTACATCCTAAAATTCGATAGACCCGATCTTTAATTTAAGCCGCTTTAAATATAAAATTTTAAAATTGCTGTGTACTATACATTTTAAATATTGTATGAATCGATCTTTAATTTCAAATTAAGAGTGTCTATTTCTATGACAGCCATCCGAAATAGTATTCCGATTTTCAGCAAACTTAGTCAGAATTTGTAAAACCATGGCAAAAATAAAATCTGTGAGTTCCGTTTAGATTAACAACAAAGATATTTATTCATTTATTATTTATTTATTTATTTTATGATAAAATTTGTATCATTCTAACTAGTTTAAAATTATATTGGACTTAAAATAGTATTTTTCAAGATTGAAATAAACTTAAAAATAAGAAAGTTTTTTTTTCTAGAAACAAGTAAGTTATGGCTTTAAGATATTTGTGTATTTAAACTAGTATGTTTTATATTTTAACAGACTTGAAATAAACCCAAAACTTACTTTAAGTATTCCAAATAAGTTTCATTTTAAAGATTTCCGGACTTGTGAAAACCGAACTGAATATAAAATTTTTATTCTTAGCTTTAGAAATTCCGAGCTTAGACAGCTTTTAAAATAGTTTCTACTTGAATATTCCCAGTTTAAGTACATAAATCTTAATTTTTTTTCGGACTGTATGCTAAGCTATAAGATCCGTTGCTTTATGAATGAGCTGCAGCGACTGCCTGACGTTTGGTTAGACGAACGATAACCATAGCGGGTCAATGTTACCAACATCTTCTATGGACTTGAACTTTGTAGCTTTTTTTTTTATAATATTTTAAAGTTTTTTCTGTTTTTTTTTCTCCTAATTTTTTTTTGATAAAGTGCCAACATTAAGTAAAGATGAGTAAATCCAAGGCTCGTCTTGGGTTTAATGCCGGCTGTTGACAGCTAAGAAACTAACAAGCTGGCTAACTGTTTTAGCCACATTGCGAGTACCTATGTTGCATACTGTAAATAATTTTATTAGATTATTGCCTTAAACAGCGAGCCTTGTTTGTGTAGATAATTTGCACAAGCATCTAAATAATTATTAATATTTCCAAAACATCTTTCAAGCTTTTAGCAAGTTGACCGCAGGCGTTGTTTAGCTTTTGTTACTTTAATTTTACACATTTGTTTTTTTTTTTAATCTCCCTGTTTTCTCTATTTTGGCCTGGCCAGCAAATTTGCAACGCTCGCCTAATTTTAATTACATATACACGAGGCTGTTTGGTACCTTTGTTGTGGCACGGCACGAGGTGCGCCATTTGAACTTGACTTTAATTGGCTTTCAATAAAAACAATTATGTGTTTCTCTATAGCGTTTATATCTAATTTGACTGGAGCCGCATTTTGGGCCATTTTGAGCCATTGGACTGTCGTCTTTCACTTGAAAAAATCTTTCACTTTTCGTTTCATTAACGCGTCCAATCGATTTCGGGCCTCAAAGTCGAATTATATAACGCCGCATACCAATTTCATATTGGACTGCATATTGTGAATGCCAAAGTCGTCTTGGATTTCACAGTTAACGCCCAGCCCATTGAATATAGATGGCGAGTAATACCAATATATAACAAGTGCAAAATGAAGAAACTACAAGTTGATGAGTACATTATTTTTTTTACCATGCGCTGCATGCTAAAATCATCATAATTTCCAGTTAAGCGAAGACATTTCGCCAAATGTCCGATTTGTATGCCGGACATGTTTTACGCCCACTCACAGAGATCTTAAGCTGGAGTCTTTATGATGGCATCATAATTTGATAATAGCGTCTATTAAACTAAAGAAAAGTGCGCATAAAAACTTTTTGCCTAGTGACTGGACAGCTGCTATTTGTTATTGTTGTTGTTTGGCATAATTAGCACCCAACTAAATGATTATAAAGTGGTTGTGCTTCGCTTTTTTGTGCGCTGGTGTCAAAACACAAACAGCAGAAATTGTACAAACAGTGTCATTAGCTGGGAATTGAAGCTACGTTTCGGACTACAACTTGGATTTTGGAATTCCGAATGCTGGTCTGTTATTACTTGATGTGGTATTAGGTAATACTGGGCCAAAATGAAGTCATTTACTTACTGTGTGTGTTTTGATATTTATTTAAACAAATTAAATGTGTGTGAAAAATGTGTGCACATGTTTATTATTGATAGACAAACAAAGCCAGGCACAAGCACAAACAAAAGACTTAGGCAACGAACTTGGCTGGCTCACAGCAAACAGTAACAACAGCATATGAATTTATTATTATTATAATTTAACTTGCTGCGATTTCTAGACATTCCCAGCATTGTTGTTGTTGTTTGTGTTGGTCGAGCTGTAGCTGCTGTTGCTGCTGCGTCAATCATGTCTGCCTAGAACTTCATTTTCTTTGCAGCTTCAATTGGATATCTTTGCGCTTGCCCCATGTGGCGGCGAATGGTGCTGGGTGGGTGCAGCATTGGTTGCAAACCCGTCACAGCCAGCGATTAAATGTTAACAAGTTAGAAGCAGCAGTTTAACCTGCTCGACTGTAAGATACTTAACAATCCTTCTGTAAAATATTTAAATAAAAATATCAAGGACGGTAAATAATGTTTCTTTTGTTTTTTTTTAACTAAAAAAATAAATCACTTCTAGTATGTTTAAGAGAGCGTGAAATCTAACAATATTTTTCTTTAAGGATAATCTAAGCAATTTCACCATGATCTTTAAATTTATGATTTTTATTATTTTACTCATAAAATTAAATAAATTATATTAAAGCAAATTAAACTTATTACATAATGATGATTTCTCGAGTTACATTTTTCTGATTAGTTCTTGGGATTTATTTTTGAACAAAAAAAATGTTATTTTGACTAGGACTATATATATACATTTTGTCCTTATTTCTTATAAATAAGGTAAAATAAGAACTTGAGAATTAATTTGGATCAAAAAAATAAAAATCCAGAAATAATCATTATTTTATAAGATTTATTTTGTTGCTCTAAAGTAATGATTTTTTTTTTATTTAGTTTTTTTTGCTTAAAAGTAACTATAAGTAAATTAATAAAAATCAAAAATACTTTTTATGTTAAAATTTTTATAATAAAACTTATAATGATTAGTTCCTGAAAGTATCAATCAGTATATAATAATAAAACAGATCATTTTTTATTTTTCTAGCATTTTTATTAACAATAAATTTTATATTTATTAAGCTTTTAATTGAGGAGAGAGTAAGCGAAATTTGATGGTTTGCTTTGCTTATTAAAAATGATATGTATCTTTTCTATGCAATAGCTGCAGGGTTCAAAAATTCATTAATCTCATGAAATGGTGCACTGCATCTGCAGCAACAGCAACAACAGCAACACCAGCGACGGCGGCAACAACTAAGATCAGCAATGGCAAGTTGTTAGTTGTTGGCTTTTGGTCTGGCATTTTTAATTGACGCGCTGCCAGCATATATTTACTTTGATTTTGTAATTATTTTTTGCAGTTGAACAGGTTCATGAGAGAGTGCTAAGCCAGTGCCCAAGTTAGAGCCAAACTCTGTTGCAGTTCTTTGAATTTTTATGCAAATGCGTTGCACTTGTTACTGCACTTGTTGTTTAATTCTAAATATCGTTATTTTTATTTATTTATTTATTTATATGGTATATGTATTTATTGCAACAATGGCGTAATTGCTCAGGCCATTTAATTGGTGTCACATAAATCGTTAGTAAATTGCTGATTGCTCTGATTTATGACTTTGTCAGGTGTCGCGTTTGTCGCCTAAGTCTTTTGTATGCTCTGCGCTGTGTTGTAGGCGGTATGTAAGAGCGTTCATAATTAAAAGCTTTCTGACATTTAACGAGATTTAACGACACTCTGACCTTCACAATGCCATTAGAATAAACAGCGCATCAATTTAATTTTACCGTTATTTGTGTGTAAATGTCCAGATATATTTAAGTATATACTGGCATCATTTTTTTCTGGTTATTGGCGACTTTGTTGCTGTTGCGTTGTCGGCAAAAGCTTTTAAGTAACAATAAATAAATAAACGCACACGGTCCGAAAAACCAACTTAATTTGTTAAAAGAAATGCCGATGATGATGATGCGTTGATGATGTAATTATCACGTAGTAGAAAGCTGCACATGAACGCTATTCGAGCTGAATCTTGTCTCAACTAGATTGATGTTAGAAATATGCAAATTAGTGTGGTGTTTGTTAAGAATTATTGCTTTTTTTGGTTAACAGCCTTTTAAGCTGTTCAAGAATTTCTTGTAAGTCGTTTTTGCAGTCGCATTCATAACACTTAAGAGAGTGGTCAAAGAGAGCAGCTCTTGGCTAAAGCAAAAGAGCTAGTCAGTTAAGCTTGGCTCGGCAAAAAGCTTCTGCAAGCTTCGACACGCCAAATGCTATTAAGCCAAGTTAAGTAAAGCCATGCAGGCAAAAGTTGTTCGAACAAACGAACAAAAAACCCGAACAGCCAAACGAGAAACGGCCAACGTAACCGAACTTACGGTAAGGCCAGCAAGCCAGTCAGACAGTCAGCCAGGCCCAGCTCAATTCGATTCCAAAGCCATAACCAAGACCGTCTTGGCCGTCAACGGCCGTCGTCAGTCGAGTCGCGAAAGTCGTCGAGTGCGTTTGTTGCCAGTTGCTTTTGTTGCTGTCGGTGCGGCACAGTGAAAACTTAAACACCAAACACACATACAACACACAACATACCACATACACATAAGCTGTGAGTAAAACTGTGAGCAGTGGCTAAAAGCAAAACAAACAAATCTCAGAAAAAGAAAGAGAGGCAAAAAAAAAAAACAAAAAACAACCTCATCATTATTATCATCATCGTCATTCACAGAAACGTAAAATTTTTATTTGTGCGCGCAGTCGTTATGCAATGGAAGTGCGTCCAAAATAATATTGAATTAGCAAGCAAAAACCAAAACAAATATTAATAATATGTAAAAAGTTGAATAACATATTTGTTGCTATAAATTATTAATTAAACTACAGACACTTTGCATTAAAAACAACAGCTCAAAATTAATTAGCTGTCGACAACTGCTAAGCCAAAATTGAAAAAATATTAGAAACAAGTTTTCAAGTAAGTTTTAAAATAAAAAAAAATAACAGCAAAAGTGAAATTAATGCAACAACAACAACACAAAACACAACAACTAAAAGTGGCACAGTGAAATTGGCAAAAAAGAAATTCAATTGCCAATCAATATTAAAAAAGTATATAAATATTAATTATAGAAAATCATTGTTACAGCATTCAAAAAAAGTGCATAAAAAGCATAGCAACAACAACAGTAACAGCAGCAATAACAACACTACGTAATCATTGGGAAAATATCTGCAATTTTGCAACAATTTCGACATTGCAGCAGCAGCAGCAACAACAACAACAGCAACAACAACTGCAACAAAAGTAATTGAGCAAAAGGTGAGTAGCATGTCAGACACGCATGCAACAAGCAGCGTTGCCAGTGCTGCATGCAACAGCTGCAGCAGCAACAATCAGCCCTCGCCCTGTAAAACGTGGCGTATGCGTAACATTTAGCCAAACACCAAAATGCATTCATATTCACACGCCCCACAGCAATGCCTGTGTGTGTGTGTGTGTGTGAGTGAGTGTGCGTATTGTTGTGCACTTCCTGCTACGCTTTTTTTTTTTCTTTTTTTTTGCTACATTTATTTCCAAGCTGAGTTTTGGTTTCGTTTTCGTTTTCATTTCATTTAAATACAAAATAATATGTTATGATGGCAGCAAGTGTACGATACGATTCAAGCCGGAGTTCAGCTCAAGGTTGAAATCATTGTTGTAGTTGTTGTTGTTATTATTTTTGTAGCTGTTGTTGCTGAGTTCGTTGTCCAAAACTTGAGTTGAGCACAGTTTTAGTTTATGCATATTTGCTGTATATTTATGAGTTTTCAAAAACAAAAACTGGATATGTTTTTAGGACTAATTAAAACTATTAGTGCTGAATTAACGATACAATGTCAAGTTGTGACTTAGGCATCAGTCTAGTTAGGCTTTAGCCAACGATAAACTCAAATATGACCCTGACGCACAACAACAGCAACAACAAAAACAAAAAGAAAATCAGCTCTCGACAATACTGAAAAAAAACTGACTGATGAGTCGTCATCACGCCTCCGAAACAAATGCAGTTAATAAACTAAAGACGTGCCTCAAAATACAAAAATGAGAAAACGTTCGAAAATATATATACACGTATGTTATATGGAAAACAAAAAAGAAATAGAATGCAGTAGGTGTTGCGACAATTGTTGAGGAAGGAAGTCGCCGTGAATTGCAGTTTGGCTTGGTTGCCTTTTAGCATTGGCTCTCGTCTTCTCTTGGTGGGAGTCAATTAGTGTGCAAAAATTTAAATACAACAACAGCAAACAGCCAGGCAACAGCTGGCTGAGGGGCAGGGGTATAGAGGCACCCAATTATGCAGTCATAAATGTAAACAATCGCGTAAAAGACCTTAAAGTGTTCAAGCAGAAGAAGAAGCTGCAGACAGACAGACAGAGAGACAGAGAGGCAGAGAGACAGAAAGACAGCCGAAAGAGACGTGTTGAAAATGCAGTAACCAAATATGCAAAGTTCAGTTGGTCTTGCTTACCCCCTCCCATCCCCTTTCCACCCCCTTTCCACCCCTCTTCATCAGTCGAAACTATTGCAAGAACCTCAAATGTACACTACGACTTTAGACAATAACGTGGCAATTTAATGGGAAATGTCAGTCACAGGCGTACAACAACAACAACGACAACAACAGCAATAGTTGACTTCATTTTCTCAGAAGCAACAAAAGAAAAACTACAACAACACCAAAAGCAACAGCAACTTATGCATGAACAAATGAGTTTTCGTGCGCATAGACACACAAAAAAAAAAGGTCGTGGCAAAGTTACAAACGCAATGACAGCAACCAAAGAACAACAACAATAACAACAACAAAAAACACTAACAGCAATAACAACAACATCAACAACAAAATAAGACAACGCGGCGTATGCGCAATGCGCCAAAGCAAAGCAAAAACAATCGACATATATATATTACTTCAAACCCAACATGAACTGTGTCAAAGTGCATGACTACGAAATTCCCTTCACTATACAGTTAAGATCAAGCCGATCTGTGTATCAATATATACTTAGTGTATTCAAATAACATAGTATCGTTGTAAGTTATGTTAAAGCGCTGACAACAACAGTTTGTACTCAAAAAATTTACCCTGACTACGAAAAAGTATTGTAAAGTTACACAAACTGTTAAATTTTAACATATGTTAATACCTTAACATATACGATATTTTATTCGATACTTGGCATGTTTTTGGTATTTTTAATAGCTAAATTATGATGCTTATAATTTGTTTTTGCTTTAAATGTCGTTAAGCAACCTAAAAAATATATTTTAATTTTAAAAATCTAAACAACTGTTGCAATGAATTTTACCCCTTAAAAAGGGCTGTTCATTATTTTCTCTAGTAAACTTGCAAAAATGCCAAATTACGGGAATACCCCAACTATAGATTTATTTAAATTTTGTTATTTCTACAGTTTTTCAATGTCTGCAAAATGCTAACTTGCTTTGTCTAAAATTTCTGGCATTTCTTTAAATTCTGTTTACAAATGCGCTGCGCATTTTTATGAGCTGCCAATTTCCATTGATTTGTGTGTTTATTTGTGTGTTTGTATTGTGTTGTGTTCCTAAAGTACAATTTATGGCGTTTGTTCATTAGTTAAAACGAAAAATGGGTTAATCATATGCCTGGAACATGCTAATTTTTCTACACATTCAAAAGAATACGTGTGTGTGGCCAAAGTTCAATGATATCTTAACTTGGCTACTTGCAACTGAGCCACAACAGTTGCCACTATTAAAAGTTAATTAAATTGTTGATGCTTACATTACGCAGATAGTGCATGGCACGTGTTGTTGTTGCTATTGTTGCTGTTATTGTTGTTAACGATTAGCCCGATAGTGTCGGTATTAGCTGATGGCCTTTAATGTCTTATCGCACAACAGCAACAATAGACAAGCCCTAACGAGCCTCTGGCTTTGAACGGGCGGTGTCTTTATTAAAACATTATTTCATTCATTTGGCATTGTTTTCTCGAATATAAATTGCATTTTAAGTGCACGCGTAGGCCACAAAAGTATTTGTTGCTGTTGCTCGATTCAATCAGGCAGACAAAACGCTTGTTAAACAGAAAAAAAAAGAAGAAGAAGTAACACAGAAAATATTATGATCTCTCTGTCGTGTTACTTCACATTTCCGCTCTTCATCAACATCATCATCATCAGCATCAATGTGTAATAAATAAAAGCAACTTTCGTGGCTTTCGAGGGCTGTCGTCGCATTTGAAAAGCAAAAGTGAAAAGCAGTTGCTGACCAGAGATTGCCATTGTTGATTGCAGGCGTGTGATAAGCACAAATCGCCAACCTAAACTTCAATTTAACACAACTCAACTCTTAAATAGCCACTGCTTTCATTCAGTTGTACGAGTACTTCCAATTTATTTAGCCAAACTAATGATGGTCAACGTAATGCAAGTAACTCACTCTCTCGCCACAGCGACATGTCAAAAAGAAAGAAAATCTGTTTCGTTTTCAAACTCACTCGCTCGTGGAAAATTTAGTGTACAACGGTGCACAGTGGAACCATTTTACATTACACTGCATTGCAAATATCATATATTTTGAAGCAGTAGAGATTTTTCAAAATTTTATTTCAAAAAGCGATTGATAGAAAACTTAGAAAGCTTTGAAATGATTGTTAACACAGTGTTTTAGGCTCATTGGGTGATTCAGGTTTGTCGATCAAAATTGAAAAATATTTTCTGTGCATATTTTAGCTGTTACATTTTCAAAAACTCATTATTTTTTTCCCGAAATATACATTCACATCTTGTTTCATTTTTTTTTCATATAAAATATTTAAGTTACCCTAATAACATTAAGAAATAGATGGACTAAAAATGAGTCCATTGTCAGTTATTTTCCATCAAAGTTAAATAATAGCCCAATTTTAGTGCTTTTCTTTTTAAACATATTAAAATTTAAATATTCTACAAATCTGTAGCAGCGTCAAAGCAAACCAAATACAATTGTTTGTGTTCCAGAAAACAAACAACCATTTTCAAATGTGTAATAAAATGTTGACATACTTGACAAAATTAAATATTTATTAAATTGAAATAAAATATCTTTTAAATTGAATAAAAATGGGTAAACTAAATTTTTAATGAATTTGTTAACTATATAAAATATTTCTAAACCAAATAATCTTGTTTAAACTAGAAGTATTTGTTTTGACTTTGAAAATATGCTTGAAAAAAATAAATCTCTGACATTTAAGGAACACCAACATTTCGATCTGTTGTTTTTAAAAACATTTCTCTTCAAAATCTCTAAAAATTTCTGGAAAACAGCTGTATTATAATTCAGTTTTAAAGTTAATAATTTTTGTAAAATTTGCACTTTGAAAAATAGGTCAACTTTGAGAGGCTGTCACGCCCACAATTTTTATCTGATTAAAAAATACTTTATGTATTCGTAATCCTTAAATTAGAATTCTCTATTTAACGCATTTATTGTTTTTACAATCGCTTCCATCGAAAATATGATTTTTGTACCGCCTATACGCACTTATGTGCCACTGTACGACTGTGTGAGTGTGAGTGTGTGTGTGTGTGTGTTGTAGGTTTGCTGAAATTGCTTTGGTTTACATTGCAATGGGTTGGCTGCACGCCACATCTCTTCCAGCCAGCCACGGATGCCACAGACAGGCTCTAGCCAGTTGAAGCGTGCAGGCCAAATGAAAACTGAAAACTGAAAACTGTTAACTTGAAACTGTAAACTGAGACTCAAACTGAAAACGAAAGCAGCCGCCAAATGTTGTTGTTGCTTTAGTTACTGCTGCTTTTTTTTGCAAGTAATTTCTGTATTTTTTTGTGATTCGCTTCGCTTTGCTTTTCACTCCGCAAAACTAATAGTTGTTGTTTGTGTTTTTGGCCAGCCAAAAGCTGCACTCGTCTCTATTGGCCAGTGCAAGTTTAATTTTTTAAAGTTTTTGTTGCTGGTTAAACGTAACGAATCTAAAATACGCGCCAAAAATGCGGAACACTTTTTTGAGGCATAATGAAAGTGTCAACTTGTTACTGAAGTGAACCGCAGACAGCCCTGAACCAGTTTCAAATCACCTGCAACACGATGTTGAAGAGTGTTTTTTTTCTCAAGCTTCAGTTGAATATATATCGTCTAGTAAATGCAGCTGCAATCAGGCAATCCGGCAATCAGCCAACCAGCTTTTCATCTATCATATTGATTAATTGTGAGAGCGTTCGGCAATCGGCCTAAAAAATGTTGATGATGCAACCTGAGATACTTGGCTAATGAACAGCAACTACTTAAATTATTAGTTCAAGTCGATTAGTGTAGCAGGATTAGTTCGAAATTATGTATTTACTTCATTCCGTTAAGTTATGCTGCAAGTTTGTAGCTTAAGTCATTTGATTTGAACCGATTTTCGGCCCATTTGCATTTTTCATAAGCGTGTCAAGTAATTTTGTAAATTTACATATTGAGAGACGACTCGAAAGAAATACGAAACCAAAATCAATCAAATCTACAACATCTTCAAAAAATTGAAATGTTAACTTTTGGTTCGGATTTCTTGCCAAGTTTATTTGTTTTTGTCGCTGTTGCTGATTGCGCAAAACGCTGACAGTTACATGACTTAAAAAAAAAAAACACGTATATTGTTAAACCTTATGATTTAACAGAAATTCGTTCAATAATTGCGTGAATGATGAACGATGAGCATCAGCGTGTGTGCGTGGGGAAATATGAATGAACTTGCGAAATGCAATATGCATATGCTTATGCATATTTATGTTTATTGTTTAATGATATGCTGTATACTTATGTATATTTATGTATGTTTGATTCGCTTGTTGGTGTCGTTGCTGTTGGCGATAATAATGCTTTCTACGCTTAGCGCGCTCAGGTGTTAAATAGCCAAAAAAACAAAAAACAATATACAGACAAAAACCAGCAGCAAGTTACAAGTTCCGCAAGACATTGTTTTGGCTGCTGTCTTTTGAATTTTGCACTATTAGCTTCCTATTTGCACACGCGATATATCTATTTACAAAACATATACTTACATACAATTTGCATAATGAAAACCTTAACCCCAACAATACATTGCAGGTAACTGAACCGTGCCAATGCGGAGCACTTTCACGGCGTTGTTATGCAAATTAAAGCATTTGATTAGCCATAGTCAGGCAGTCAGAGTCAAGTCGAGCAGACCCCAAAACAATACGCATTAAAGCGCATAAATAATTATTATAAATATTTTTCTATTAAGCGTATGTGTACACTCAGAAAAATATGCTGTCCTCAAATTCTTAAAATATTAAGATTGTTATGTACTAAAAGTTTTAAATTCAAAATTTTAAATCCATTTTAAATTTAAAATTATGACAGTTCATTTCTATGGCAGCTATTCGAAATAGCAGTTTGATTTTTAGCAAACTTAGTCCGAATATATAAGACCATGGCAAAGACAAAATATTTGAGTATCGTAAAGATAGCTCTAGAAACAAAAAAGTTATTTATACTAAACTAGTTTAAAATTTATTGTACTTGAGATAGTTTTTTTTAAGATTGAAATTAAATTAAATATGACACTGTTTTGTACTAGAAAAAAATACATTTTTTGACTAATTCAAGATTTCTGTGTACTTAAATTAGTATGTTTTAAATTTTTACAAACTTTAATTAATCCCAAAATGTACATAAAGTATCCCAGAAAAATCGTCTGTTTAAGTACGAAAATCTTGCTTTTTTTCTGAGTGTATAAATTAAATTTCATATACATTTCTTCCCTCTTTTGCCCTGACTTAAAAGTCAATGACTGCTTAATTTAATTTAGCAACAAATCAATGGCCACACTCTTCGGGTGAATCTTTTTGGTTTGAACTTCTTCTCACACGGCTTGACCCCAGCGTGAATTTCGAGCAGACTGTGAAAACAATTTCGTTTTGTGCTATTTTCTTTAGCGGCATCACCAAAAAAATAAAGAGGTTTGTTGATTTCTGGCCAAGGCCAATCAATCAAATTCTGCAAAGAGTAGACAACAACAACAACACAAATTCTTCGTCAAGCTTGTCACTAGAAGAAGAAGAATGGAGTCGACGAAAGTATCAAATTTATGTGGCAATCTTAAAGAAGCGCTTCATTAGCGTGACTTTCAAGTCGGTTCTGGTTACATAACATAATGAACCCGAGGATAAAAACCAAATATATATGAAAATACTTTCTAAATTTACCATAGACCAAATTAGCATGACCTTAACATGTTTTGGGCTCAGCTACTTTTGGCAAATGATTTAGCATATTTGTTGGCATTTATTCCCTATAAACCGAACCTGTTGCACAGTGTAGTGAGTATATCAATGTTGCGTGGTTGTCATTTGCCAAATGTGTTGTGTTTTCAATGCAACACACACACACACACATACAGATAGACACCCACAATCCATGTTGTTAGCTAGTCACCTCATAAAGCTGCCTACATCTTGACGAGTGTAAACAAATCAGCTACACAACTATGAGTACTATGAGCAGCTGGTGAAGTTGAAGCTTCCAGCCAACTAGCTAAACATTGCCAAACACACAGTGAGTGGCAAAGTGGCAGAGAGAGAGAGAGAGAGAGGGATACACACGTGCTGTCTGTTTACAGCTAAAATAGTAAATCTCGTGACGTATTCGCATTGCATTTGAACTCTGCTTAAACAATGACAACGTTAGGTAAACGAACTGAAAACTATTTGCAGTCGACTGTTGACTGTCGACTGTCGACAGTTGGCAGCAGCCGGCAAATGTTAAGTGAAAAAGTGGCCATCATAATGTGAGCGACGACAAACACAGCCGCAGTCGCCATCGCAGTCGACGTCACAGCCAATGACCGACACGTTGCAGCCAGTCAAAGTCGTTATGAACAACGACAACGACAACGACAACGTTGTTTGCCAATGCAACGGCAACAATAATATTAGAATTTTCAGCCCACTTCACACCCATTTAAGTAAATTTACATGTCTGATAATTAATATGCAAGTCTTGTCTGGGCTATGACTACGATTCTACACTCATAAAAATCTTACAGTCGATTTTCACGCTAAAATTTAAAAAGTCGACCTAAAAAGGGCCTCATTTTTTTAAATTCTATTTTAAAATCTAGAAATTATTTTTATAAAATTAAGGGATAACTTTCCAAAATTATAAAAGATTTTTTTTTAATTTTTAGGCGTTGTTTCCTAAATATTAGATTAATTTTTCATAAACTTGTAGCGAACTTTCTAAATTTATAAATGTTTTTTCTAAATTCTAAGCTTATACGATAATATATAATATTTCCATACATGTAGGATAGAATAAATTTTCTGAGTGTACGTTTCTAGCTGACGGTTTGTCATCATCAAAATTCTTTATTGATTTTCCGTTCGTAAAACTACAGAAATACTCGTGCTCAATTGTTAATGACGCTGTCGTTGACTTTCATTCATAAAACGCGGCATGTTATTGTTGTTAGTTAATATGCAGCCAGTGTAGTCATTGCTTATAATTAATGCATATTTTCCAACAGGCCTCCAATGCAAAGAAAGTTCTTTTCGAAAGTAGTCAAAGAGCCAAACGAATGACTTAGGCAACAAACTTACTGTGCGCATGCACATCAAATTTTTCATACGTTTCGTTGATGTTGAAGATTTTTCACAGTTGCTCAAATTCGAATTGCTAGCGAAACACGAAATAGTTTACTTTCTATTTCGATGATCAACAATTTAATGATGCAAAAAATCAAATAATTCATTAACAGCGAAAGCATTTTTATTGCTTGCAGCTTGACAAAATGTCAGCGGCAGATGCATCGGCATCTGCAGATGTTAATGGACGCGGTGAATATTGCGGAAAGATGTTTAATAATTGATTAAAAATTGTACATAAGTCAACTAATGTGTTTATTAGTGTAGCATATGTTAAAATTACATTTATTTCAATTTAAAAAACGCGCTCTTAATTGTGAAAGTTCAACGCTCAGCGAATAATATTTAATTTGTATTGTTTGCTTTCGGTAGTTATGAAAACGAGTATTTTATGACAAAATCTGATTAATTGGCATTATTTACAAATTTAAATAATGTCAAATTGGCTAATAGATAACAAAGACAAAGGTTATTGCTGTTAATAGTTTTTTGTGAAAGTCGTTGCCATTTTTGTGCGTGCTGCAAAAGCCAAACAAAAATTGACAAAAACAATTTGAAAGTGAATGCGATGACTATGGAAAATGCAAGGCTGACGAGTAATGTTCACATACACGTATTTAATTCCTGCAGTCAACAGTGAAATATAACAGTAAAAGTGCTTGAAGTTATGCAGACAAATCAGCAAAGTCAACACACACACACACGTTGCCAGTTGATGACTTCATTTCACGTTACCATCAAGTGGCCATCAACATCTCAACACTCACTGTTTCTGTTTACAAAAGCCACAGCAACAACAAAGAACAGAGAACCCAGAGCCCATTAGCAAAGACAGAGAACCGCTGTTGTTAAGACTGCAATTTCCCTTTGACTGTGCTTTTGACAGATTTCATTCCCTCATCCGCTATGAGTCTGCAGGATCTGTTTGGAGCACCACTTGACACCACTTTAACAGCAGCTACAGCACAGTTATCACAACTTTATAACGTACATATATATATATATATATATATCTCAGCATTGTGGTCCTGAAATCTTCCCAGAACAGGCTGCAGTTTCATCACTTTAATTTCACATGCCCCCATAAACAATATGCTAAAATAAAAAAAGAACCAAAATTTCCCGATAATTTAACTGCTTCAGCCGCAGGTTGGGATAATCAAATGTTCTCACATTGCCATTTTTGGTTATAGACAGAAAATAAGTATTTAAACAAGCCGTTACATTAATACACTTCCCACTTTCATTTCATAATAAAAAAAAACAGTTTAAAAAAAATTTGTTTTGATTGAAAGCGAAATAAAAACATTACAATTGCCCTTCTTGCTCACCGAAAATCAGCTGTTTTCGACCCTAAGCCATTTATCATCCAACTTTCCATTTTTACACTTTTTCAAAAACTTCCATCTCTCATAACTTCATCAAAAATTAACCGATTTTCAAGCGGAATGTCATTTTGATCATGATTTGGCCTCTAAATTGATTCTGCATTTAAATTTTTATCATCTGGAAAATTTGATATTTTTTCGATTCTAAGCCATCTATTATCCAATTTTCTATGCTTACCCCTTGACATTTTTTCAAAAACTTTGATCTCTCATAACTTCATCAAAAATTTACCGATTTTCAAGCGGAATGTCATTTTGACAAAAAAACTTTGATCTCTCATAACTTCATCAAAAATTTACCGATTTTCAAGCGGAATGTCATTTTGATCATGATTTGGCCTCTAAATTGATTCTGCATTTAAATTTTTATCATCTGGAAAATTTGATATTTTTTCGATTCTAAGCCATCTATCATCCAATTTTCTATGCTTACCCCTTGACATTTTTTCAAAAACTTTGATCTCTCATAACTTCATCAAAAATAAAACGATTTTCAAGCGGAATGTCATTTTGATCATGATTTGGCCTCTAAATTGATTCTGCATTTAAATTTTTATCATCTGGAAAATTTGATATTTTTTCGATTCTAAGCCATCTATTATCCAATTTTCTATGCTTACCCCTTGACATTTTTTCAAAAACTTTGATCTCTCATAACTTCATCAAAAATTAACCGATTTTCAAGCGGAATGTCATTTTGATCATGATTTGGCCTCTAAATTGATTCTGCATTTAAATTTTATCATCTGGAAAATTTGATATTTTTCGATTCTAAGCCATCTATCATCCAATTTTCTATGCTTACCCCTTGACATTTTTTCCAAAACTTTGATCTCTCATAACTTCATCAAAAATAAAACGATTTTCAAGCGGAATGTCATTTTGATCATGATTTGGCCTCTAAATTGATTCTGCATTTAAATTTTTATCATCTGGAAAATTTGATATTTTTTCGATTCTAAGCCATCTATTATCCAATTTTCTATGCTTACCCCTTGACATTTTTTCAAAAACTTTGATCTCTCATAACTTCATCAAAAATTAACCGATTTTCAAGCGGAATGTCATTTTGATCATGATTTGGCCTCTAAATTGATTCTGCATTTAAATTTTTATCATCTGGAAAATTTGATATTTTTTCGATTCTAAGCCATCTATTATCCAATTTTCCATACATACCCCTTGACCTTTTTTCAAAAACTTTGATCTCTCATAACTTCATCAAAAATTTACCGATTTTCAAGCGGAATGTCATTTTGATCATGATTTGGCCTCTTAATTGATTCTGCATTTAAATTTTTATCATCTAGAAAATTTGATATTTTTTCGATTCTAAGCCATCTATTATCCAATTTTCCATACCCCTTGACATTTTTTCAAAAACTTTGATCTCTCATAACTTCATCAAAAATTAACCGATTTTCAAGCGGAATGTCATTTTGATCATGATTTGGCCTCTAAATTGATTCTGCATTTAAATTTTTATCATCTAGAAAATTTGATATTTTTTCGATTCTAAGCCATCTATCATCCAATTTTCCATACATACCCCTTGACATTTTTTCAAAAACTTTGATCTCTCATAACTTCATCAAAACTAAACCGATTTTCAAGCGGAATGTCATTTTGTTCATGATTTGGTCTCTTTAATGATTCTGCATTTAAGATTTTTTCATCTAGAAAAATTGATATTTTTTCGATTCCAATTTTCCATAATTACGCCTTGACATTTTTTCAAAAACTTTGATCTCAGTTACCAATCTCTTGGCATAAACAATATCATCCGAATTTAGAGTATGATAATGTTATGCATCTATGCTATAAGCAATTGCTCATATCATTGGCATGCCATACACGTAATTGCTCGTCGAGTCAAACTAGAACACGTCTGCCTGGAGAACTTGTACAATGTACATCGCGTACGTGCCATGTCAGAACAAGAGAACGGGAGTAGACATTGTGTTCTATATAGCAGACAGTATGTACATTGTACAAGTAGTAAGTAGGTAGCTCATGTGTCGGATGCATAAATAACAATAGCTGGGGACAGACTCCATCTAGGAGATACAACACAACTAAGTACAATGGCAAAAGCAGCCGAAATCGAAAGGTGCAAAAAATGCAGCTCTTAATGCAGCTCAATAAACAAGCAGAAAACTGGCGACAAGATACACACACACACACACATTTACAGATTCAGTTGGAGATGGAGATGGAGACAACGAATGGTGCAAAAATTGTCGAGACATTCGTACAATTTAACGGCTTTTGTTGCATAAATTCAGCAGGCAACATTTGTTATGCGATTGCAATCTATCGCACAAAATGGCGTCGATTGTTGACAATGCGAATCGAGTACATCGAGTACATACACTGAAAAAAAAGACCAAGTTCTAAAATCAAGAACATTCATCTTAAATATTTTGTTCTTAAAATAAGATTATTTTAAGACCAAATTACTAAAACTAAGATTATTAATCTAAAAAATCTAAAAATCTTAATATAAGAATAAAAATCTTAAATTGTTAGGAAAGTATAAATATGTACTATTTCGTATCAAACAAATGATGGCACCGTGGCGCTCTGGTTAGAGAGGCCGCTTCAGTTGTGAAGCAGTAGGCGGCGGTTCGAATCCCCCTCGTAACAAATTAAAATAACATTTATAAAATTACTAAAACAGAATTAAATATAAATAAATCAAAATTTAAAAATAAAAAAAATATAAATATAAAAAATAATTTTCATTTATTTTATTTTTTGATTTAAATTTTAAGAACATTTATTCTTAAAGTAAGAACTTGGTCTTATTTAAAATGTTCTTAAAATCAAGATGTGTTCTCTTAATTCAAGAATTTGATGTTCTCGACGCATTTTTTAGACCAAAAATCTTAGTTCTGAGACCAAAATCTTGATTTTAGAACATTTTTTTTATCAGTGTACTCGATACCAAATGGAAAATGGAAAACAGCAAATGGTGTTGGCCGAAAAGTTGCGCAAAAAGGTGTCAAAGATTTATGGGTAGCATCCCAAAAGTTTGGGCTGTCAATCAGTCAATCAGTCTATCAGGCACTCAGTCACTCAGCCATTTCGGCAAAAGAAAGCTGACAGACAATTATAGACACTAATAATAAAGATAATAATAATAGCAGCAGCCGCAGCAACAACAACAGCAATTACAGTCACAAACAAAGCATGTAAATATGACAACAGGTTAGCGAACCTCGCACATTTGCATATGGGGAGAGAGATAGAGAAGAGAAAATACAGAAAAGAGAGTATTTAGAGAGCAACAGAGCCAAAAGATTGCCGCTACACGCGTCGTCTGCCAGAGAGATTCCAAGACCCCAAGAGGTGTTTATTATGCAATGAACGTTTTTTTCATCAACTTGACAAACTGAGCCGTGAAAAAACAAACGACTTGGCGTTTGTTTGCTTTGTTTTATCTTTGCTTTGTTATTTTCCCTTTGTCAGCTCCTTAGGCCTACAGGTGATTTTCAGTTTGCAGTTGTCCGCTGTTTCGGTTTCAGTATCAGTATCTCAGTATCACAATATCTGTATCTTTAGTGCGTAGCCAGCGACAAAAACAGTCAAACAAAACGACAAGTAATTCAATAAAAATTGCATGTTTTACATAAATTCTGTGGCTGGCTATAAAATATGCCACTGTCACATAGTGCACACTGATTCCAAATCATGCGAAATTGCAGAAAAATATTTTATTTTAGTATATTAATTTATTTAAAACTGTTGATCAAGTTTTGACTGCTTGTCTATGTTAACTTTAACCTTCACTTTAGCTTGTGTTCAAAAAGAATTTCAGTTTCTTATATTCACAGATAAGATTTCTTAAGAATATAAATCTAAACAAAAAGATAAATAACATTTTAATTGGATGTTCATAAATATGCATAACTAAATAAATTCATTATTAATTTTTGTTTATGGAAAACTAATTGAATTAAAATATATTGAATATTCATATTATATATTCACATGAGCAACATTTTGGCAATAAATTAAAAATAAATATAAGTATTTTTAGGCATAATACCGGAATTCCGGGCTATAAATTAATCCAATGCGGTGTCAGAAGTACGATAATCCTGTATTCTTTTAATGTACAAAATACTTGAATCAAGCACGATTTTTCTTAACATTATTTTCATATTCGACATTCTGTAAGATCTGTTTTCAATTAAATAAAATAATTTAGTCTTTTATTAACTTTTTTAAAGTTGACTTTTTAATATCGTTGCCATTTTATCTACATATTATTTTAATGTAACAATAATATCCTAAATACTTAGTGAAAAAATACGTGCTCAAATCAAGATTTTTTTTTCAACTTGAATTTTAGAAAGATTTCTTTTTTTTTTCTGTGTAGCAATTGGCCAGAATGCAATTCGCAGTCAGCAGGTCCAGCATCATCTGTGTTTTAGCTTTTTATTGGATAACCGCAGACTATACAAAGTTTACACAGCTGAGGCCGCCTGTGTGGATGACTTGTAAAAAGGAAGTCGGGTCATAAACAATACATGTTGTTATTGTGCTTGGGTGCGTTGAACCTTGCCGATTTTTTTTTGGGTTCTGTTTGCTTTGCAATTTGACGCTGCACAGTTTGAGACCTGTCAGCATAAAGGTCTTCAGCCCAAAAGAATTCTTTGACGTATGTATAATGTACAGTTAGATGGTTAAATACTCTTGCCAAAAAAGTTCTGCCAAACTGGCGGCACACATAAAAGCTAAATACATATCGTATTCACAGCATTTTATGACTTGTTCGTATCTTTTGCAGACTCTCCCAGATTGAAACGGCGACTCACAAAAATGGTATCGCGAAGAAAAATATTATCACGTTCACGCGATGATCTGAACCTGGATCAGACATTCACGCAGCAGGAGGAGGAGGAAGATGTCTGGTATCAGAAAGACAAACTCTATAAGGTAAGTCTACCAAAGAAAAAGATTAAAATCAGTTGAAATGCAATTCATTAGCATACTTAACATCGTTTTGAGGCCTTTTCAATGGTGTGTGTCAACGTGCAATTAGTTAGATGTAGAAGCTACTGTATGATAAAAAAAAAATATACAAAAGCAACAAGCTAGAAAAACGAGTCAAATGGAGGCCACGATTTGAACCAACTGACAGCTCGAAGACTTTGACTTCCGCTTCGCCAGTTGATTTTCTATGATTTGTGGCCTTTTTTTTCCTCGCTGGTTTTACGAATATTCTCGACACGTGCAGCGGTCGCATTGAGGTCAGCATAAAACGCACTAAACCTTAGCCACCACCACAGGCGATGTTTGTTGTTAGTGTTGTAGTTGTTGTATTGACCAATTGCATTAATTACCGTTAGGCCATTGCATTGCGTTGTGCATTTTTAATTTGCCTATGGCCATTTGGCAGTTGCTGCAACAACAACAGCCACAACAACAATAACACCTAGCGCTCAAAAAAATGAAGACGACGCTCAGCAACAACAACAACCAGCAATAACAACAATAACAACAACATTCACAAAATGCTAACGTAACCCTAATGTACAAGCCCAGCACGAGCTTGACTTTATATGATTGAACGTGACGCTGTATGTGTGTGTGTGTGTGTGTGTGTGTGTGTGTGTGTGTGTGTGTGTGTGTGGGCATTTCATTGATTTTAGCATTTAGGCAACAAAATAGACAAGAAAATAAACGTTAGTTTTGTTTTCATAGTTCAATCGCACGTTGTCCACGTTTATGCATAATATATCATGATATCATACGTGTATAACAAAATAACTTATGAACTAAATCAATAAAAGGTAATAAAAATTAACGAATTTACTGTAATAAATCAAAAGGGCTTATATTAATTTCATAATTTATAAAAGGGGAATAAAGTTAGGGATTATTTTTATTTTTTCTTGATTGAAAAAATCATTCACTTATGTTAACTTTAAAAGAGGCTAATCTATTAAAATTCATCATGATATACAAATTTTTTTAAACTTATATTAATTAATTTAGAGTTATACTTTACAGTTTAAACAATATATATTATTTTTAAGCAAAACATAAAACTTACAAAATAATGATTATAACACATAAAAGGAAATAATTATTCTTTGATTCTTTTTTTGTTTACTCAAAATAATGATGTTTTTTTGAATTGTAAAGCAAAACCCAAATTAATCATTATATTATAAGTAAACTATTTTGTAAATTATATATTTAAACATATAATTATTACATATAATTTTATAGATTTTATTAGTCTATTAACAATTCCAATAAATTTAATTATCTGTTCTTTATCATATATACAATTTATCAAATAAAATATAGTAATTAATAAAGTAAATCTATAAATTGACTCTTAGATTAAACTATAAAGTTACACTTCAAATTCATAAAAGAATAAATCATAAAATCAAGTCGCGTATAAACGCAGCATTTGTCGCTAGCTATTCAGCTTTATTTTTGGCAAATGCCGTTGCTACCCACACACACAGACACACACACACAGGAACTAACACACAACATAAGTCAACTTGCTATTGTTGTCGTAAATAAATATTATGAGCATTATTTAACTGGGTTAACTGCAGCCAATGAACAACTAAAACCAATCAAAACTGAACAGCTTTTGTGCCCAACTCCTACTTCCCCCTTTAGTTTGATTAAATGGATTTGCATAAATTGTTAATACAGTTGCAAAGCTTTAAAAGAGCCTCACCCAGTTCATCAACAAAAAAATAAAATATGACGTAAAAAAAAGTGAAAACTCTGGCGACACTTTTCTTCTTCGCATATGAGCGGTTTTTGGCTTGGAAAATGTGACCGCCCACGCATTTGCGTTTTAAACGCTGCAGCCGTTGTGCAATTGGCGTGAGCGTCTATATAATTCCGTTTAGCATTACAAAAGGCGTCTAGTTTTTCCCATGAAGCAAAAAAAAAAAACAACCAAAAAATGAATACAACAACAAATTATGGCAGCATTTTCCTATTGTCGTTGCTTAGCTTTGGTGGCCCTTTGAATTGCTCTTTTTTGTTAGCTGTTTGTGTCTTTTTTTCTTTGGATGCCAGGCATTTATTGAGCAATCTTTGTTGTTGTTACTATTATTGGGCCTGTACTATTTTCAATATTGTTTACAAATTTATTAGCTGGGAACAAAAGCCAAAAAGCCAAAACAGAGCGCAACAAAGCGACTTGACTTGCCAATTGAACATATGCAGCGACATGCTTAAACAAAAGACTCAGGCAACGAACTTGTTTTTTTTCGCAAACAGAACGTTAAGCTGACTGCTTCATCTGCTTCTTCTTCTAACCACTTTTCCAAAACATACGAAAGTGGCATGAAAATGAAAGTTTTCTACGTATTTTCGGCAAAGCTGACAAGTTTTCGCGTCGCGTCGCTTCGCCTGTTGTTGCTGTTTTTCCACTTCCACTTCCACTCGTTCACCTGGTTTCGGTTTCGGTTTCGCTGGCACGTTCGCCAGAGTTGTACAACAGGATTGGCCGCCATGAAAACGCGTTGGCGCAAGCAGGAAAAACCACACAACACACACACACACATATACACTTACCACACACACACACACACACATGTACTTACGTACTTACTCTGCACACATGTCACCTGGCGCGTAATTTAGCTCTTAAATGAGGGGGCCGACAATGCAGCGGAAAATTCAGCATGCCACTTCATCAAAGTGTCTTTAATATACCTTATAAACCGACTTTCAGTTTTCCTTATAAAACTCACGCTTAACTGTATTGAATTTCCTGCTCAAGTGAAAATCTATTGATTGATTTGCATTTATGGCGCTGACGGAAGACACCGCTAGCTATTATTATAGCTGCCAACCTGCCGAGATAAAACTATGCATGAAATTAGCATAAATTTGTGTGCGGATCTCAAAACATGACGTCCAATTGAGCGTGTCTCTAAAATAATATTTATTTTGCTATCAATGGGTGAGATGCTTTTCAAAATGGGGTCAGTTGACATTTGAAGTTCTGCGCCTGAGGCTCAATTGTGGCTCAAATTGATAATAAACATATCTATGCATTTTTTGGCCATCATTTGCAGTCAAACATTGCAATTTCTTTTGCTGGCTGCTGCAACCTGTCACAAAACAAATTTATCAAGTCCATAATAATTTGATATAATGATTATATCTATTACAACAAAGACTGCCGCTCAAGCTTGAACACCGGCAAATTCATTTTATTAAATGTCAACCCAGAGCCATCCTCAACTTTATCTTCAGCTTTAGTTTCGGCTTCGACTCTGTTGCGCCAAAATCGTGACTACAAAAGTTCAACAGCATTTTACACAAAAAGTGCAAACTTAATAAACAACAACAAACACACAACAACAATGAAAATAACAAAAATAAAAAAAGATTCTCTAGAGTACCTGAAACGACGACCTGAGCAAACTTCCGTGCTGTTTGCACTTGTGCACGTGTTTGCTGCCTTTTGTTGTTATTATTGTTGTTATTGTTGTTCAGCTGCTGTTGCTGCTGGGTGTCAATTATAGAACTTATTAAAGTCATCGATACAGCAGCCTAAGACAGCTTCTTTAATTACACACCAATGACATTTATATACAAAAAACAAAACTAAATTAAACTTTGTGCAATATATTTGCAATATTTTTATTTTTATAACATGACACTTTGTGAAAGAACTGTACAAAAATTTAAGAAATAACAATTTCTGTTGCTAAGCCACATTGTTGCTTTGTTAAAGTTCAAAAATTGCATTTAAAATTAATTTTAACTTTGATTTCAGCTTTCTGAAATTCAAGGGAGCTGACAATATCATCTCTTAGAGATTTTGAAACTGTGCAAGTCAACATTTTTAATACTTTCGGCTTCGATTATGACTATAGAATCACTTTCATTGTTTGTTTTTTGTGGTTTTTTTTTTTGGCAGGTTTCATTATATATTTTTTATGGTATTTAGAGAGTTATTTGTACGTCTGTAGAGGGTAGCTAAGACACCTCTATAGTCGATTTGCGTCAGAGCCCAAAAAAAAAATTAGTTATATATGCAAGTATATATACATTTTTTGCTTAATTTCATGCTGTAGAATCGATAATAATTTGCATAATAAATGTGTGCTTAAAAAACCAGTTCAGTTGTTTTTCAAGAATCGATTGGTTTTTTGGTTAACACAAAACCAGACACACACACACACACACACACATGCAGTAACAGACACGAACTTATGAAATGTATTTCAAAGTTGTGCTAATTTTTGTTATCAAATAAAATATTACGTATACGTAGCAACCACGCGCCATTGGTTTGCAGCGTGTTCAGCGCCAGAGACAAACATGTCTAATTAATGTGAGTAACAAGAATAATAAAAAATAACTGCATAAAGCACTAAAGTAGCCAATAAACTAACTAAGAAACGAACTAACCGCATTAGGTTGCCATGATGAACTTTGACATTTTGAGGTCGTCTTGTAAAGCTTTTGGGCAGAAGATGACGACCTAGAAATATAAACTACAATAACAGCTTGTAACTTGTTTGGCCACACGACACTTGAGCCTACAAGATTCTTTTTTCTCGACAGCCCAAAAACAAAAATAAAATATAAAGAAAAAAAATAATGAAAACCTGTACAACAAAAGTGAATCTGCCTAGACAAGAGAAGCAACCGGAGCCAAGCCAAAGAATCTGTGAGACTTTGAAGTGAAATCAAAAGTGCTGAATACTCGCACAAACAGCAGCTAAAAATTAAAGCTAAAGTGCGCACACAGACACAAATACATATATATATATAAATATATACAATATTAAATAAAGCCAAAAAGCATACGAAAAGGTTAACAAGTTTTACTACATGATTTATTTGCATTTTTAATGTTCGGCCTGCTCATGAAGTGGCAGCAGCTTCAGTTCCAGTCCCAGCTAGACAAGTTTAACACTCGATCGTCTATCTGTGGCCCACTGTATGTAGAACTTAGCCAAAAAGAGAGACGTTACATACATATAGTATTTGTTTGTCTAGTTTTTCATATTTTTTCATTATTATTATTAAGGCAGCGCTTCAATTTGTACGCTGAACTTTGCCCAAAAAAAAAAAAAGCCAACTAGAAACTAAAATAAATAACAAACTGTGGGCATGTTGGTTACTGGGCTAATGGCTTTGCTTACGACCCTGTTCTTTGTTCGGGTTAATTGAACTCTTTTTTTTTTACTTCTTATTCAGCTTGTACTCAACTGAATGAACATATGCATGATAATGTAGCGCCATTAAATTGCCAGCTGTGTGGCAGATAAAGCCTTGATTTAACGAGAGCAGTACAATAAGTACGAGTACATGAATTTAAATAAATTCAAGAACCCGTTCTAAACACATTCGTGTCATCATTTAGAGGTTGCTGCCAAATATGCAGATTTCTATATGAATAAGTTATAATAATGCCTTGAATAAAAACTCAATTGATAAAATATTAAAACTCTTTGATTTAATTGTATATAATTTTCAAATTTAAATGTTATAAAAAAGTTAATTTTTAAATAGGTAATGCATAAATGAGGCGTGTTTAGACCTACAAAGTATATTTTCATATTATTGATTACGTTCAAGATTTAAATATATCTCTAAAAAATTTTTTTAGTTTGTCAAGTATGTTTTATATTTTTATCTTGAAGATATATAGTCTTTCAATTTATTTACATAAGTCTTATATAATTTAAATTTATATTTAACTATCACTTTGCGGTTTTATTACTTTTTGAACTGCCCATTTGAAAGAAAACTATATCAAAATATTACATATTTTCATATTATTGATTAAGTTCAAGATTAAAATGTATCTCTACAATTTTTTTTTTAGTTAGTCAAGTATTTTTTATATTTTTATCTTGAAGTTAGATAGTCTTTCAATTTATTTACATAAGTGTTATATAATTTATATTTATATTTATTTATCGCTTTAGGGTTTTATTACTTTTTGAACTGCCCATTTAAAAGAAAACTATATCAAAATATAAAATATGCGCTGTGCACTTAAGCATGACGCAAGCGCAAGTTGCATTTTCATTTCTTAGAGCAATCGAAAGCCTTGCAGCACTTTAAATATCTAAATATCACACACACACACACACAGAGACACAACACAAGCACAGGCATAAATAAGTAGAGATATAAAATAGCAACAATAAAAGCAGTAAACGCCGTTGTCTATAATTTTATATGTCTTACTGCAACACGATTCGCTATCGCGCTTCGTGCCAGCATTTGCTCCGATTTGATTTTAACTTTTATTTAACAACAACAAGCAACAACAGCAACACACAGTTGCTTGTAATGGCAGCCAGCAGCAACAAAACACAAAATACAAAAATAACAAAAAATATATATATGTATATAAATAGTAAAAGTAAAGTGAGTGAAAAACAACAACAAGAAAAATAAAAGCACAAATGCAAGCGCCCAACAAGGCCGTTCACTTTGGCTGGCAAAAACGCACACACACACACACACACACTAATACGCATGCATTGGTTACACTCACAGACATATATAGAGACTCTGTTGGAAAGTGAAAATTGCTGGCATTAGTTGCATTTGCAGCTGAAGTTGTTGTAGTTGTAGTTGTAGCTGAAATTGCAGCAGTTTTCGGTTTCTTTTGTCTGGCAGCAGCAGCAAGTTGCTCGCTTAAGTCTTTTGTGTTATGCCAAAGCAAAGCTGTTGCCATTTTCACGCCATTTTCTTACACTCTCTCTCTCTCTCTCTTTAACAACTTTTGCAGGAACACATTCAGGAAGTGCTGGACAAATGGACGCAAATTGATGACGAGATCTGGGCCAAAGTAATTGTCTTTGAGCGCAATCGCCGTGTGGCCAAGGCATACGCACGTGCTCCGGTGCTGACCATCAATGGATCCGATGATGGCTTCGATGGCATGCGGTGAGTACCCGCATATGCTCGTATGCAAATAATTAAGCCTTGTTGATTTAATTGCTGCCTGCAAACAACATTTAAACAAATAAACAAAAACAAAACTCAACAAAAAATTATTTATAGTAGAAGCAGAAAAAAAAACGCAAATGATGCCTTTGAACTTTTGCGCAAATCGGTTTGCCGTTAATGCCCTTGACCCACTGGCAACGAAAATACGCAAACAGGAGAGCTTTGAAATTTTTTTCAGTAAAAAACATACAAAAAAAAATTACTAAATTACACCTGATGTGCTCCCAAATGGCCAATGAATGAATGAAACTGAGTGCTGACGCTCTTGGTCCAACGCCCATCAAATTTGATGGCTTTTGGTATTACGATTTAATTGCCCAGCTGAACTTGTAATGCCAAAAGGTTCGTAATAGAAAAAAAAAAAAAGAACCTTCGGATCATTCAGCATGCAAATTACGACATTTGTGACCTCACTGCGGCAATTTGTAGCATGTGAAAAATGCCCCAAAAAAAGAACAGCAACAACAACAAGTGAAAATGTTTTAATAATTGCGCGTATTTCTATAAAATGAGCGATTTCCGTTGCGGGCCAATTTAAGTTGTTTTCCAAGAATTCTAGTTTTTGGTTTTTTTTTTGTTTTTTTTTTGAAGATACGAGTACAATATCTATGCTAAGCTTGGCTTTAACTGTGGTTGCGTTTGCGGTTGTGGTTGTGTTTGTGGCTGCAGTTTTTGGGGGCAGCACACTGCAGTTGTGGCTAATTAGCATATTCCGTCTGAAAATGATTTCGTTGTTGCGTGCCAGAAAATTGCAAATGCCAAACGCTTTTGGCTCAATTGCTGTGGCAATTTTGCTTTAGCAGCCCACACATTGTACAAAAAAAATACTCATCGAGTCAGCAGCCACTTGGTTTGAAGTGTTTCGAGCACTCGAAGCCAAATGTCAAGAAGTCTGCATAATATATATATTGTAGAGAAGTGGAGTCTTTTATGCTTATGATGAGCACTACAATGACCAGATCGAATGCATAATGCATAATGTATTATGTATAGTATTAGTCCATAAATGTGCTGATTAAAACGCACAGCAGCAGCAGCAATTTCTGGCCAAAAAAGGGCAACTCTGGCATTGTTATAAAATGACGATGGCGGCATCGTTTGTTGCCTTTAACAAAATGAAGATGCTGCCAATAAAATGTCAACTGAACAAGCAATAAAGGAAAATAGTCAAATGAAATTGAAAATAATAACGAAAGTCATTCAGTTGCATTCGTGACGAGGTCATCGCAGATTGCAATGCAAATTGCAGTGCAACTTCAACTCTAACTTTGATTCCCCTTTCCTTTAACCGCTAACAACAAATGTTTGTTGTTCGTTGTCAATGTTGGCTACCTGTTTATGTCAATTGCGGGGTTAAGTATGCATTTTGCCAACGACAAAACTGATTTCGAGTTGAAAGTGTCAAGCTAATCAATTGGCATGCCGCTGACTTCAAACAAATTCCATTTGTTTCCATGTGTGTGGTCTTTTTTTTTTGTCGTTGTCTATTTACCTGCCCTCCCCCTGCTCACCTGTAGCTGTAACCATACAGCTTGTTGTTGTAATTAGCCACAATTGCTGCCTGCTGTCAGCCCTTGTTAACTTCTATTTGCCTTAGCATCTTCAAATTAAAAATAGCCATTACTGCATTTGAATGCCACATGGATGGTTTCCTTATCATATATCCATAGACCAACTTTATTCCACACGCAACGTTTTTCTTCAGAAATCTGGCAAAATGCAAATGAACTCAACTACTGCGACAGTTGAGAGTGTTTACTACTTCTTGTTAGCTTTGACAATGCATGTAAATATTTTCACATATCAGAGATGTACAAAATAGAAATTTAAATATCTTTTTTTTATAGAAAGTTAAACTGTTATTTACTATAATTGCAACTTTTCACAGTAATATTTTATTTTTAAAACCAGTCTCGGCTAGAATTTCACTTTAATTTTATTGTCAGCCATAAATGGTCGCTGAAATATGTAAAAGTGTATTTAATTATTTTTAGTAACTGTTTTACCAATTACTATAAAGTTAAATACATTTTGTGCACTGTTCACTTTTTAGTTAAGCTGTTTGTGGAACTTTTCTTTAAATATTCACATAAAAATGATCTTTTTTTTATTTATTTATTTATTTTTTTATTTTCAACTAAGAAAAGTTGAAAAAAATTATAGTAAGAATATAAAAAATATGTAAAATTAAAAATTAAAATTTAAATGATAAAAAAAAACAAATTAAAGAATTTTAAAGTAGAAAAAGTTTGAATCAGGCATTTAAACGATAAAAGAAAATTTTAATCAAAAATATATTTTTTATTTATTTATTATTATTCGATATATCGACAACTCGATTTTCTACATTGATATAAAACTCGTTCCAAAGTTTGTATTTACATTTTAGTTATTACTAAATATAGACAAAGGGTATTCAAGCTTTGGTGTCTGCAAATCGTTTGATACAGCGATGTTGCATGCCACAGTTTGGCAATTTATATAGCTTGCAGCCTGCAGTTTTAGCTGTTGCTGTTGCAGTTGCATGTAAATTAATTAATTAGACTGTGTGCGGCTGTTGTGTTGGCGTCGCGTTAAGTGACACGCAGCAGAGATGCCAAGGACCACACATTGGTTGCAACAACAGCAACAGCAACACCAACAGCAACACCAGCAACTGCAGCAGCAGCAGCAACACAACAAGCGCATTTAATTAATGGCAAACCCTTAAACACTCATGGCCAGACCACTTACAAGTCTGCCATTATCTTGGGCGGCAATTGAAATGGCGCCAATATAAATTTAGCTGCTTATGACAGTTTGCCGTTGTCCTGAATTGTTGTCTTTGTTGTTGCGTGGGCGTTGCCAATCAAATTTGCATGTCGCTGGCAAAACAGTTGAAATCAAATCATAATAGCCGACGGCAATATCAGGCGCAGCGTGATATAAACAGAGCACTGCAAAAACCGTTTGATTGCAACATTTCATTTCATTTCATTTCAATTCGTGCGGATAATAAGTGAGGCACTAGAAAAAAAGGCGCGACCTGCGAGGCTAGCCAAGGCCACGCTTTAATTTACAGCACACAAAAGACAGTTTTTCGATTTACTTACAATAGAAACGGTTTGCGGATTGTGGATTGCGGATTTGGGGACTGGCAAGCTGATTGCAACAGCAAGCTATTGCTGCCTGGCTGCTGTTTAGCGTGCCACACGTGCCACTTTTATTCTATTTTTATACCCGTTACTTAAAAATGAGTAAAAAGGTATATTGCGTGCGTTGAAATATATGTAACAGGTAGACAGTGACAAGTCCAACCATATTAAGCATATATATTAATATATACATTATTATTAGCTATTAACACACTTAATCGCAGCAAGTTTGGACAAGTAGAACAGCAGTAAAGGCCAAACAAAGTTCTTAAACCCTTACAAGCTCCTAAGAGTATGCAGTAGATTTTTTATTGTTGATAAAAACAACTTTAAGCACTTTTATATATATGTGGAAATAAGTAACGGGTATTCTATAGTCGGGATCTCGACTTTAGGCTTTTCGACTTGTTTTTTTCTGTTCTCTTTTTTTTTGCAAACCAAGCACAAAGTAGCACTTGGCCTTGGCAGCGTTTTAAGGTGTGACCAGTAGCTGTCTGCAATTAATTCATTTAATTGGAGCAAAGCATAAATTTAGTTTGCGTTCTAACATGGCGAACGAGCGCAATGCAAATTGAGCTTGCTGCCGCGCGTTCGTTGCCTAAGTCTTTCGTTTTGATAACTTTTACTTAAGTTGACGCAACGAGATTTGTCTCGCACTGCATTTTACATACATTAATTTCAGCTCAACCGGTTGTTGCTGTTAACAATTTGCTTGTCTTTGTTGTTGTGTGTGTCCGCCGCAGGTCAAAGCGTTGCCAGTGCCAGTTTTGGACCACTCAAAACCAGTCGCCGTTAACTGCATTTTTGCTGCCGCTTCCTTGAAGACGCAGCAACAACAACAGCAACAACAGCAACATCAGCTCTCCATGCAAGGTTTGACCCACTGCACACGTTTAACTTGAACTCCAAAATGACGCTTTAAGCCAAAAAAATAAAAAAAAACCCGCTATAACTTGGACTCTCGCTTTCATTGGCAACGGCAGCCGCAAAAATGCAATACAGTTGGTGCAGTTGCCTTTTTGCCTTTTGCCTTTCGCATTTTTAGCTCATTTAGGCGTGTCAGGTCCAGTTTTGTTTTTTATATGCATTTATCTTTATATACATATTTTTTTTGTTATACTGGACGACCTTGCAACCGATATGTATATAACATATGCTAGCCACATCGAAGTGAATGCAACTTTGTGCCAGGCCATGAATTGGTATCTGAATATGTGATTGGCAGTGGGTTTGCCTGTTGCTTGGTTGCTTGGTATTGGTAACTGCAATAGCGTTAATACCGGTTCATCTTTTTCTTTGCTGTTGCGTTCAATTTTAATAACGCATTTTGATAGCTTAAGCGAAACGTTTAGAAAACAAAAGAACTGCAAAATCCGCTTCATATAGGGGCAACCTTGAAAGCCACATGCAACACATCAGCCAGAAGTGGCAGCAGCAACAGCAGCAGCAGCAGCAGTCCATGTCGATTTCATTTCATAGAAAACTTTGACACACATTTCAACGGTTTTTACAAGCATTTAGCCAATAAATCAACGCCAAGCAGAAGCGACGCGTCGACGTCGGCAGATGTTAGGCGCAGAACTAAGGCACATGGCCAACAAATGCCAACAGCAACAATTGCTGCCGTTCGTTCTACTAGAAACAACAGCAGCATATACAAATTAACATAAAACATAATAGTGACAGAGCGGCGTCAAGTGAGCTTGGCAGCAAAGACAGGAGCAATGCAGATAACAGCAACAACAACAGCAGCAACAGCAACAGAACAACCACAACAATGATCGTTACAGCAACAACAAGTCATGCGGTGGCCTTTTTGCGAACAACAATTACAATTAGCTTCGTTTCATTGTTTGCTGCTGGCGGCTTTGCCGTTTGCGGCTTCCTCTGCAGCTTCTTGTTAGCATTTTAGCCGACATTTTCGGCGACCTTAAGCGAAAACATCTGAGCCAAGCTAAAGTCAAGTCAAGGCATCTTCAACAAATATTTCTGGTTTGCTGTGTAAAAAAAGTAAGCAACAACTTGACAGTTCGAGACTAAAACAAAAGACTTAGGCAACAAACCTATTTGTAACGTGGCCAAAAATGAGTCAGCTGCTGTCTGGTTACTGCAATTAAACAAGTCGCTGAAAAATATGAAATGTTTATTATAAAATTTTTCGGCTGCAGCTGCCACACTTTGCACCAAGCACATAAATCACTGTCAATGCGAATTTGTGGCAGGCGAATGCACATTGCAGTTGTTTTTGTTGTTGGGGTGTTGCACCGCCTGTTGGCCAAATGTTTTGTCAAACGTTTATTGTAACAAAATGCTGATCCAGCCTGTGACTCATACAACGCTACAATCGAATTCAACTCGCATTCAAGCTCCAACTTCAACTCCCCATTGAAAAGTGAACGTGCCACAAAAAAATCTGTTGACTGCGACAACGAGTCTTATTTATTTACAATATTTTGAGTATTTTGTGTTTGATTGATTTGCAATTAATAAAGTGTTGTTCGCAATAATAATAATTGTATGATTATAATGTTTTTACCTTTTTGTAGCATCGGGCTGTGCGGCTTTGACAATCCCATGCGAGATCAGAAGACGGACGAACTGAAGCGCGTCATCGGCCAGGTAAGCGTGATATATATAGAGTTTATGGCACATTAAAGTGTGTACGACACAGTTATAAAGTGGGCCTGCCTAATTTATTTACATGCTGATAACAATAAACAGAATTGATGGGTTTTTAGCTACATCAAACGGCCATTAGCCTCGTCACCTGTCGCGACCAAAGTACAGCTATTTTCTTAAGCACTCGAATTAATTTTGCCTTGTTGTTTGTTTTTTTTTTGTTTTTTAGGGCGTCAAAATCAAAATGGATGATGCTGGCAATATACTCGTACGTCGCTATGCCAAGAGCAATGTATTTGTTAAGAGCACCGCCAGCAATCCCAACGATGAGACATCGATTGGTGCCGAAATCTTAAAGCTGCCAAATCAGGCGCTCGAAAGCGAAAAAATAGTCAAGGTAAATTGAGGTTAAATCGACGATTATACTCGCATTCAAATGTGATTCAATGCGAGTACGAGTACTAAATACAATATGCAAATTGTTTATTGTATTGTTTACTAATTCGTTGTCGCCTTTTTTCTCTAACTAAATAAAACCTGCAGCTCTTCGACATGAAGAAGTTTCAGTCGAACGTAAATCGTGAACTGCGCCGTGCCTATCCAGATCGTCGGCGCTTGGAGACGCAATGCCTATCGGTGGTGGCCTTTGTCAAATCGGAGAATGACATTTTGGAGTGCCCCATTTGGGTGCTCATTGTGAATGTGGTAGCCATGGATATGCTAAAGAGCAAACTGCCGCCAGGTGAGTTACAAGTTCCAAGCTACAAGTGTCTCCCCATGCAGCTTTGTTTGCCATTATGTGCCATTGATGTGCTCTTGAGATGGGCGAGTTCTTAGCTAGTTACGACCTAGAATTCCATATGCAAATAATCATCATATTTCAGTTATACTTTGAGCAACTTCGATCTCTCATAACTCTGGCAAAACTTTACCGATTTTCAAGCGGAATATCATTTTGATCATGATTTGGCCTCTTAATTGATTCTGCAATTAAATTTTTATCATCTAGAAAATTTGATATTTTTTCGCCACTAAGCCATCTATCATCCAATTTTCCATACCTACCCCTTGACATTTTTTCAAAAACTTTGATCTCTCATAACTTCATCAAAAATTAACCGATTTTCAAGCGGAATATCATTTTGATCATTATTTGGCCTCTTAATTGATTCTGCATTTAAATTTTTATCATCTAGAAAATTTGATATTTTTTCGACACTAAGCCATCTATTATCAAATTTTCCATACCTACCCCTTGACATTTTTTAAAAAACTTTGATCTCTCATAACTTCATTAAAAATTAACCGATTTTCAAGCGGAATATCATTTTGATCATGATTTGGCCTCTAAATTGATTCTGCATTTAAATTTTTATTATCTAGAAAATTTGATATTTTTTCGACACTAAGCCATCTATCATCCAATTTTCCATACCTACCCCTTGACATTTTTTCAAAAACTTTGATCTCTCATAACTTCATCAAAAATTAACCGATTTTCAAGCGGAATATCATTTTAATCTTGGGTTGGCCTCTAAATTGATTCTGCATTTAAATTTTTATCATCTAGAAAATTTGATATTTTTTCGACACTAAGCCATCTATCATCCAATTTTCCATACCTACCCCTTGACATTTTTTCAAAAACTTTGATCTCTCATAACTTCATTAAAAATTAACCGACTCTTAAACGGAATATTATTTTGATCATGATTTGCCTTCTTTATTCATCCTGCATTAAAATTTAATAAATTTTGTTCAAAAAAAAATTTTCCTCCAGATCTTGATTTCGATTTAGATGCTAAGCGTCCCCCCTTTGAAATTTTGAAAATTCAAAATCTGAAATTTCAAGTTTTCACTTTTAACCAAATTTAAACTGTCATAACTTAAGCAAAACTGAACCGATTTTAAAACGGAATATCATTTTGATCCTGATTCGGCCTCTTAATTTATTCAAATTAAATTTGTTGTTTCAAATAATAATTTTTTTTTTGTTTCTCCATACTTACCCCTAGTTCTTTGTTTAAAAGCTCTCAACTCACAACCGATTTGCTTGAGGCATGTCATAATGATCACAGTGTGACCTTTAAATATGTTCTGCATTTAAATGTTGATCAATTGTTAAATTAAAAAAATATTTTAGACTCGATAGACGAGGATGCTTTCAGTTGTTATCTTTTTATAAGACACATGTATATTTTTCGCAACAGTTTCTATTGTGTGCGTGTTGTAATTGATTAATTGCAGCAACAAACTGAGTTATTTGTTTTACCTCTTGCAGTGCAACGTCCCATTGTGGACATCAAGAATCGCCCGCGCATACCCATACCCGATGAGGATCCCTACAGCGTGGCCGGCAATGGCAGCAATGGTAGCTCGGGCAGCTCCGGCTTTGGCAGTGGCCACCAGCAGCAGCAGTTGCAACAACAACAGCAACACCATCAACAGCAGCTTGGCAAGCATTTGAATAATGGCAACAGCGGTCATGTGGCTGCCACACGAGAACAATTGCTGCTGCAGACGCAACAATTGGCGCACAAGCGCAGCGAGAAGCCACCCAAATTGCCGCCCAGGGATAATGTCTATGCACACGATCTAATTCCAAAGGTGAGTCAATCAATTAGCAGCAAGTTGCAAGTTGCAACTTTGTTACTCAAGTGTTGGTGCTGGACTTGAGTAGAGAGTGTGTGAGTGTGTGTGTGTGTGTACGCGTAATATAATTAAAATTTTTGGTAGCGCTAAAACACATATAATACTTACAGCCAAGAAGTGTGGCAACTAGTTCAGCAACAACAACAACGAATATATATATAACGGGGAGCTTTGGCTATGCTTGGCTACGTGCACAACGCGGGCACTTGCAAAATGGTTTATGACTCTGTGCCCTGTCTGCCACCTAACCCCTTCCCTACAGCTCCCCCACCTCTTCTACTGACTTCATTCAGTTCTGGCTGGCAAGTGGCTAAAAATACCAGGCCACTTGTTGCGGCGACGATTTCGCTTTGGACATTGTTGTTGTTGTCGTTGTCGTTGAGCTTCACCAAGCATTTGGCTTGCATTCAATAATATTCGAATTTCAGCAGCAGGCCAACAAATAACTGCAAACGAATCGCGTGTAATTAATATGCACGGAATGTTGCCAATGGTTTGCCAATGGGCCCAACGACCGAGCTGCGACTTGGAGGCTACAAATGCTATGGGCTCTGCCTATGTATCTCTCTCTCCCGCTCTTCCTCTTTGTCTGCACAGTTATGGCTAACTGTAAGACTCACACACACACACACACACAAGAGATACGACGTGTGCAGCGATTGCTGGCGCACCTTGCGCAAAGTTAAGCCGAAGCCATCGCGTTTGTTGCCTAAGTCTTTTGATTTTGATGGGCTCGCGAGCATTTTAAAAATAAATATTTCAAATAAATGCTTGTTGATGTTAAACTATTATAGAAAATACACAAGCATTAAATTGAATTATGTAATAATTATGATTAAATTATAAATAAACATATCTATAACTATTGTGCATTAAATCAAATTATGTAAGAATTATGTTTCCTTATACGAAAGTCGAAAAATTTTACTCAGAATTCGAAAAATCCAAAAAAAAAAAAAAAAATAGGAAAACAATATTAGCAATCCGAAATTAGGCAAACGGCGCGGCTTTTAATGCTGATCAAAAATATATACACTTTATGGAGTCGCATGTTACATACATTCCAACGAACATAATATACCATTTTACTTATTTTTCAGGTAACGGGTATAATTAGGAAAACATAAATTAGGAAGACAAAAAATAGGAAAAAAATTGAGAAAGCAAAAATAAGGAAAATAACTGAAGAGACAAAAATTAAGAAGACAAAAAATTAAGAAAAAAAAAATTTGAATTACAAAAGTTAGGAAAAAAAATTGGAAAGACAAAAATTAGCTAAAGACAATTTTTTAAGTAACGGGTATAATTAGGAAAACTTAAATTAGGAAGACAAAAAATAGGAAAAAAAAATTGAGAAAGTAAAAATTAGGAAAAAAAATTGGAAAGACAAAAATTTTTATTTAATTCTCTTAAAAGTCGCGCAATTTTTGTTTAGACTTTTTTTTTTTCTAATTTTTGTAATCAAAATTTTTTTCTAAGTTAAAATTCCCCATATCTGATTCCAATTTTTTTCTTCCTTACTTTGGATTTCCAAAATTTTATACTTTGCTTATTTGTATTGTTTTTTTGTACTTTTTTAGACAAAATTTCAGAGAGAGAACAATAGTCATGAATTTAAATGAAATTCATCTAAAATATTTCATTAATCACTAATGCTTATAATTATTATGCTTATAGCCGGACTATGATGACATTGATTTGGAGACCAGAATCAAACTATCGCGAGGCAAGTCCGACAAGGGCAAGGACAACAAGAAATATGGTAAGACAATTTTTAAGCAGCAGCAGCAAATGAAGAGAAAAGTAAAGCAGAGAGTCGCTTCATGTTATATTTTGCAGATGATCCTTATTATTGTGGATTGCGTGCACGCGTGCCCAACTTTGTCAAGTCCTCCAAGACGGGTGCGAAGGATCAAAGAGATGGCAATGGCAACAACATCATCATGAATGGCAACAGCGATGGCATGAGCACACTTAGCCAAAAGAAGACCTCGATGATACACAATCATTTAGCTGGCATGCATTCGCATTCGCATCCGCATCATCTACAACAACAGCAGCAGCAGCAGCAGCAACTAATGGCGGCGGCAGCAGCAGCAGCTCATGCCGTGCATCACCAGCAGCCGAGCCATCATCAGCATCAGATCTGGCAGACGCGCAGCTATGAGAGTGGCATAGGTATTTATAAACAGGGCGGCTATCAAAGCCAACAACAACAACAACTGCAACAACAACAACTACTACACAAAACGCACGCTCTGCAATTGCAATTGCAAATGCAACAGCAACCACAGTCACTGCCAACGGACCTTACAGCAACAACAACTGCAACTGCAACAGCAAAGACACAAAGCACACAACAACAGCAACAGCACAAAGCACGTAGCAAACACCAACAGCAACAGCACATGCTCTCTCACTCGCACTTGCACGCAACACATGTCCATGCGCATCATCGTCACCAGCACCGGCAACATTGCCATCGCTTGCACCAGCCCAGTCCGAAAAGTGCACCCACTGTCGGCTACTATGCACCCGAGCAATACTATGATGATCTGGAAGCGTTGGCTGTGCGTCAAGGTGCACGCCGTTTGTCCACACGTCGCACGCCGCTGACAACGGAGAATGCCTGCAACTGTGTCAGCTGCTATGCACTTGCACCACTTTGTGGTGAGGTGCCGGCACCGCGGCCGCAGCGCAGTCTCAGCCAGCAGCAGCTGCGACGGCATCAGCGTCTGAGCGGCGGACTGCGTGACAAGCAGGTCGGTATGGCCAAGTGGTGTAGTGAGAGTGACATATCAGTGCTCGAACAGGTGCAGGAGGACGAACCAGCAACAGCAACAGCAACAACAATGCACACCGACGATCGCTATGACAGCTACGAGTACGATGACTTCGACCTGGACTTTGACATTGACGACAATATGAACGGCAACTACTTGCGACAACCTACCATTGCCGCCGTGCACAGCAACGAGGAGACCGACCTGTATGTGGATCGCGCCCAGCTGCGACAACTGGCAGCACCTGCACTGCTTACAGCTCGCAACAAGTCCCAATCCACGGAGAGTTTTTTCGAGCAGCCAAACGAAGAGGGCTCACTGTACATGTACGGCGGACGCAGCCGCATTGTGGCCAAACCACCAGCACCGATCAACATATATGAGCGTGTGCCGAACTCAATTGGCTCCGAGCTAAGCTACAGCGGCAACAAGTTGCTGGCAAACATGCAGCGAACGCAATACTACAACAAGCCCAAGTTGCCAGCGCCGAGTTGGCGGGGCAAACGTCAGACAGAGACGACACTTGTGCAGCAAGCTGACAAAAAACTGTATGACAATGCGAGCAACAATAACTACAACAATAAGCGACAGCTAACGAACAACAGCAACAGCAACAAACACAACAACAATAGCAATGCCAAGCGAAACAATGATGACGTCTTGAAGAACAAAAATAATTTCAATAGTAAAAACAAAATTATAACAACAGCGACAGCAGCAACAAAGAGTTTAGCAATAGCAACAACAGCTGCAACAGCAACAACAGCAGCAACAACGACGGCAACAGCAGCAATTGCCAATGTAACAGCGGCAACAACAGCATCAACAACAGCAGCAGCAGCAACAACAACAACAAACAATGCACCGCCTCAATTGCAGGCACAAACACAAAGAACTGGGCGCACTGCCAGCCGCCTTGACATCAGCGACATGGAATCCATTTATGGCTATCTAAAGCCCCGCAAGCCGCGCAGTCTCAGCCTCAAGAAAATCCAGATACTTGACTATTAAATACAAAAACATATGTGCTCTTCAAAATGAGGTTATTTGGTCGACAAGATTTCGTTTTTGGTATTTTGTATTTTGTTTATGGTTATTCCCGGCATCAGATATATCAGATATCGGCAACAGATATCGTTAATGCGCTGTGTATATATAAAAAATGCGAATTTGCCTAATGGTTTATTAGTAGCACCTTTTGTACCTTTGGTATTTTACCTTAAACTGTACGATTTTTTACTAACTCTACTTTAACTTTGGACCCTGGACGACAACAGTTTACCATACCTTACCTTTACCGTTAACATGTACATACAAATCGGTCATTGCCCATGCACAATACATTCATTCCATTGTCTTATCATTGTCACATAATAATATATTTATACTGATAAAAAAAACTTAAATTAAAAACTTACTTAAATCAAAAAAATTGTCTTAAAAAACGCTTTTGTTTTTAAAGAAAACTTTAAGAGAAAAATACAAAGAGCCAAATATAACAATAAAGAGTTTACTCTTATTTTTATAAGCCGGCTTCTCAATGCTTTTTAAGACTTGGTGTTAAAAAAAAACAATATTTTTCTTAAATAAGTAAGAATTTTCGTCTAAAAGTCCTTGGAGAACAAAAATAAATTTTTATCAGTATAAATATATATATATAAATTATGTTTATATATGCATATTTGCTAATGTCAGTCTACTGTGCTTCTTGTAGATTCCGAGCTTGTCGAATCTCCTTACAATCACATCTATGGACGCCATTTACCGCTGCCCACCCGCGGCTATGTACCCACACCACGCATGTTTATTGGGGAATGGGACTGAGAGAGAGAGAGAGAGAGGGAGAGAGAGTGGAAAGTGGAGAAGGTGAAGGATAAACGAGAGCTAAATGCTTCGATCGCTTGAATCACAACGCACTACATGAGCCCACAGCCAATCCAAGCAGCCAAGGCACAAAACATTTCTATATAACTAAACAGAAATTATTATAAAGCCTCACATTCTGAGATGGCAAACAATAATTTAAGTCAACCAGCAAGAAAACTTCGCGTTCGAAGTTACAAAAATTAATTAATTTAGCAAAATATTATGGTAATATAATATTAGGCTAGACATAAATGAAACAGAAAACATTACACATATATGTATTGTATGTAATATAATAACTATACTTATTATTATTATTATTATTAGCTGCGCATATTCAGTTTCAGTTGATTTCCGTAGCTATTCTTGAGATTATGACGCAATTACTGTTTCAAGCGCACTTTCAACTTTATACTTTATACATAAAAAACAACAAATATAAATTTGATATTATTGCGCAATAACACGCCATTACATTGTATAGCTATAGGGTTTTTTTGTAAATTTATCACCTTGTATCTGTTGTCGCACTATTTGCGATACTATATCTAAAACTGCCCAATTGCAGCCTAATCACAAATCTACGAATAGAGTATATTTGTAATGTCACATATGATATGATTATATATTACATTTAATCAATACATTTCTAAATGTTTTTAGGCTGATTTGTCTGTTCTTATCGCAATATTCTGTATCGTATTTGAGCAACAATAAAATTATATTTTAGTTTAAATCAAATATAAATGCGTTTCTTGTCCATTTTTTTCCATTCTATGGGATTTATTAATGTATTTTCAGAGTCAAATAAAGAAAACTACAAACTATCGATTTGATTAGCCTTGATTTTCATTGAGCGGCTGTGCTTTTTACATGTAGTAATCTGGGTTCCAATTTGGCGGACGCATGTGATCGGGATTCGGTCCCATGCTACCCGGTCCGCGTGGTGGAATAGGGCTGAAGGGATCAAAACGCGCCAAGCCTGAATTAGGGCCGAAGGAATATAGATTACCAGGGCCGCGACCTAACGGATCTAGATCTCCGCGACCAACATCGGGAAAACCAAATGGTCGTGGCTCAAAACCGTGCGGCATAAACGATCTAAAATTTTAAAATTTTAGTAATAAAACACCCATTAAACAAATTAGTCATCTATAACATTTACCCTGGACGTCTAGGCTCACCAATGCGCAAAGGATCTGTAGTTGGAGCCGGAGATTGGCTGGTTTGTGTCTGAGTAGTTGCCTCTCGAGAGTTGCCAGTGAAAACCTGAAAAATTCAAATATATATATTGAATTCTGATGTGCAATTCAATATTATTGCGTCTTACTGGATCACATAGTTCTTTGCGAAATCGCTCAACGATATCTGTTGCAGTTGGCATTACTTTTGCAATAGTGCCTTTTACTTCGACTACCAAAGACTCTGGCGTGATACAAATGTTGGACACATTCTTGGTATTAATGTCCAAAAGGTTGACAATCAAGGCATCTTCAGTGATATGTCCCAGCAACAAATAAAGTGCTTTATTATGCACATAACGCAGAGAGTACTTTGTATTATCGCCGTTCCAATGATCTGGCATCAGTTCACTTCCATCTTCGTCCTCGGGCAAAGTTTTCTGCACAAAATACAATACATATGTAAACACACGATGATAGTGCATTTATTTTAATGCATTATTTACTCACGTCATCACCAATTCCAACACAACGAAATTTGTAATGCTTCGTAAGTAAGAAGTGAGCAAGGACCATCAAAACATCCGCCTTCTTATCTATGATTCCATCTACAGTTTTATATAGCAAGTCCCAGCCGTAAAAGAAGTCAGAGCCCAAGGCATCGGCTGTGGATTTTGAAGATGCAGGCTCCATTTTCGTTGACAACTGTAGAGATTGCTAGAAGGCAGATTACAATTTGAGTTGAAACATATTTCACAAGGCACAAAAACTATATCTGCTGTCAAAGTCAGGGAAAATAGAAATAAATTATCAGTATTTACAAAAAACTTCCGACGAATATTCTCAACGAATTTATCGATGTGTTTCTATGAATCGGTCGACTCAGTATCGGCATAATACGATAAAATACAAATTCAGAGTATCGATGCTTTCCAAAACATCGTTTTCAAGCTTACAACAGGGGTATTCCCTTAACTACTGTTGAATGGAAATATATTTCACAAGGCAGATGACTAAACCTGTTGTCAGTCAGGAAAATAAGGGATAAGTTATTATAAAAAAAAATTGCAACAAATTTAATTAGAGAATTAAATTCAAAATTGTTACATTAAAATGTCGACATTATATATCGTCTGGTTATCGATGATTTTTGAGTTTCGCCTTCAAATTTACAATAAGGGTATTCATTTTTGTTAAGTCGTAGTGTAGTAGAAGTGCTGCCAGTTTATTTCTAAAACACTAAAAAAATAAATAAATTACGCTCCGTTTGCAGATATTGGTCATTTTATAAACGTGTTGCAAAATTGAATTTCATGAGATAATTACGTAGTAATGCCAACTTTTTAGAGAAAAAAATATCTGGAAAACATCTAAATGTTTTTGCGTGAGCATTGCATAGATTTCAAAAAAATATATTACCAGAACTATTTTAAAATAGCCAAATATACGGCTAAATTTAATTTTTAAGGAATTTTGGGATGTCAAACTTTGATGGTTACCAGAACTAGCTATAAAGTAGCTAAATTGGCAACAGTGCCAAAAAAAATGTGCTAGAAATTGAGTAATCAGTGTTGCAATATAGCAGTGCTGTGTAACTTTCACATTTCATCGTTTATTATTTATGAACTTTAAAATTACATTCAAATAAAAACTGCGTTTTACCTGTTAGCTTACGTGTATAACTTCTAACTAATGTGATGATGACAATTTATTTAGTCTTTCGTATTTCGTAGATGTTCGTGCCTTAACGCATTTAATATGAGTGCGAAAGAGACCACTTGTTACTATTAGGGTTGTCGAGTAGACGTGAGTTTCCTTTTAAACTGGATTTTGTTAAATATTTTAAATATATTGAAACTTTGAACAATAAAATATAAATAAGAGTATATTTAGGAACGATTTAAGAATATTGAAAAATGTATTAACATTTAAATACTTGCGATCGGTAGTTGAAATTGATATTTGATGAAGACTTTCTATTTAAAATAAGAGTAGACTAATGTTTTTGATCAACTTTAGACGATTATATTTTAATAACCAAAATATTAAATTACAATATATTCCATTATCGGTTCAGAGTCGAGGTAAAACTAGTTCTGTATGTATGCTTCGTGTGTTCGGCTCGGTTCGTCGGCTCACACGAAGTGGCTGCCATGTTGAAAACCCGAGATAGTACGACAGCAGTCGAGTGAAAAATTACTTTATATTTCTTTCAACGAACAACAAAATTTAAACTTAATAATTGAAACAATAATCGAATTGCAAAGCGGCAGTGATCATTTAACGTGTTGTTGTTGTTACTTGGGGTATGCATTGGTGTTTGTGTTATTAATTGTTGCGAAGAAAAAGCGCGACGTGTTGTTGTTGTTGCCGCCGCTGCAAATTTGTGTATAAAAGAAAAGGAATTTCTAGGCTGGAAGTACACGTGTGGTGGTAACATAGTTCTTGGCAAAATGAGCAGCACTCCAAGCAGCGATGCTGTGGCGAAGCTTGCGAAGCCAGCAACGCCTTCGCCATCCCTGAAAGTCTATGACTTTGATTTTACGGGTAAGTGTGCCGGCGTCGTCCAGCGCAGCCCCATTTGCAGTTTGTATATAGATTGACTAATGTATATAAATACACAGGTACAAAATTTGAAATGGACGCTAGCATTTCCGAGGAGGAACGACGCTTTTATTTGAAAATGTATCCCACGGTGGACATAGTTAATCAGCGCAAAGTACACTGCACAGTCTGCCGGACACACATTGGCACAGCTGCGAACTCCGAGAGCAACATCAAAATGCATCCGATACTGCGTGTCACGCACTGCGTCAAGTGTCACGACTTCTACAACAGCGGCGAGTTCTCTAAAGGAGAAGACGGCTCCGAGCTGTACTGTCGCTGGTGTGGCCAGGGCGGTGAGGTCTATTGCTGCTCCACCTGCCCATTTGTATTCTGTAAATCGTGCATCGTCAAGAATCTATCGCGTGGTGTTATCGTGGATATTGAGCAGAATGAGAACTGGAATTGCTTTAAGTGCACCTCGAAAATCTTATGGCCACTGCGTGCTCAGCACTGGGCTTTGGTTAATTACATAGAGACACAAAAGAAGTGAGTGGCAGCCAAAACAAGTTACTAATCCCATATTAAATATATTGTATCTTGTGTCTTTTGCAGTGGACTGCAAACAATTCCATTGCCTGAGGGGGAATTGCGTAGACTGATGAGCAAGGACGGCAGCAATTGTTGTCGCCTGGCCAAGGCAAAGGCCAACAGTCTGTCCGACTCCATGGAGAGCCTGGAGTCGAATGCTTCCAAGCGCAGTCATGCCAGCTCTGTGAATTCAGCCAAGAAAGCGTCCAAGCCGCAGGGACCGCCTGCCAAGCGTCCCAAATCTTCCAACGATGAAGTTGTGTGTACTCCCGATCTGCTCAGCATGCTGGAACCGGACTGTCAAATCTCCGTGGCACAGAAGCCAGCGGCACGCAATGTAGCACCATCATCAAACATAACAACCACGCCGCGCATCATGACCGTACAGCAGAACTACACTGGACCCAGTCCCACTCCCGGTCCGAGTACAAGCATCAGCAACGGCAACACTTCTGTCACCCCTCGCAGCAGTCTTCCCCCGCCGTTGGTGCTGAGCAGCTCGGGAATGCGTTACCGCCAACCAGCTGCTCCCGCTTCAGTGGTGCGTCGCACTGTGGTGCCCAATGCCATACGTACTCCTGGACCCGTATTCCATACAATCAATGGATTTCGTGTCGATCTCAATAGCGCTGCACAGCAGGACTCCTATCGCCTGCCCAATGGTCGACTAATACAGGTAAATGTTTGATAAAGTTGTCCACTTTTTATATCATTAATAAATACCAATTCTTAATAATACAGGTCAAACGTCAGGTGCCACTTGGCGGACAGCCCTCGACGACACTGGCGTCTGCTCCGCTGTCCGTCAGTCCACAGGTTATCATACGTCAACGTCCAGCGCCACCACAGCCGCGCATGATGTCCAACAATCCCGGCTTTGGCTCCAACATGGGCATCTACAATCCGCAGACGAATCAACAGCAGCGAGCGCCACAAATTGTGCGTGTCAACAACGGCAGTCAAGTGCACTCAGTGAATTTGCCGCCAACATCATCCGCAACAACTGCTCCGAATAGTAATGGCGGCACCACCATTATGATGACTCCCGCCTCGGTGGCCAAGGGACCCACCCTAGTGCGTCACATGTTTCCCAACACTGCGATTGGCACAGCGCGCTCCCAACTGCAGGATCAGATCTTCAATGCCATGGAAATCTGTACGCATTTGACCGGCAAACTGCAGACACTCACCCACTCCAATGCCTACAATCAGGCACGCTCATATACGGATCTCAAGGAGCTGTACATACACTTGTCCTACCTAATGACCTATGCCATTGGGCGCTTCAAACAGCGCCAGGATAAATGTCTGGTGGACATGCGCGAAATGGGATTCAAGAATGATGCCAACAGTTTGGAGAATGGTCAATTAGCTGCTGGTAAGTTTCAGCTCAATAAAAAATTAATTTTTATATTTCATATATTGTAGTTTTTGATACGGCTTATGCCGTATTGATTGATAAAATAATTTGTGTGAAATAAGAAGTAAAAAAGAGTATTTATAGGATACAGCACAAAATATTTATTATTACCTCAAAGTAAAAATGGATGAAATCCCTTGAAGAACTAGTTATTTAGCTGATGCATGCATGCGGATGTCTGTAGATGCCAGGGACCGTAACATTTATAACTTTTTTTTTTATAAAAAAATTAGAAAATAATTATTATTTTTTTAAAGAAATCATTTTTTATTATTAAAATAAATTTATATAATAAAAATCCAAAAATAATTATATTTCAAATTATATATAAAAATTAAAATATAATATAATTATATTTCAAATTTTATATAAAAATTAAAATAAAATTCTTATTTTTAATTTTTATTATAAAACTTGACAAGTAATTCTTTAATTGATTTTTAAAATAAAAATTAAAAATTAGAAGTAAAGTTTAATTATATAATAATTATTTTTAATTTTCTTAGTGCTTAAATTTATTTTAATATTTCAAAATGATTTTTAAATTTAAAATTAGAAAATATTTATTTATTTTATTTTTTTAAAGAAATCATTTTTAAACTATCAAAAAAATTTTAAATAATAAAAATCGAAAATAAATATTTATGTAGTTTTTATATAAAAATTAAAACAATTCTTATTTTTAATTTTTATTATTAAACTTGACAAGTAATTCTTATTTTTGATTTTAAAAATAAAAATTTATAAGAAGAATTATGTAATATAAAAATTATTTTTGATTTTTATTGCTTACAATTATTTTAATAAATAAAAATGATTTTTAAATTAAAAATATATAGTAAAAGTTTATCATGTTTTTTCAAATTTGATGTAAAAAAATATATTGTGTGTATTTTTCCGCTCTCTTTTTGAAGGCTTTTTGGGCTTCAAATTTTTCAAACTCATAATTATTATTTGCGGTCCCTGGTAGATGCCCAGCTAAAGTTAAATCAATTTTATTTTAAAAACTTGTGTACATTGTCTTTTGTGAATATTTTAACACATGGACGGGTGTTTCGAAACGAAAAAGAAAAGATTAATCTATAAAATAGATATGCCATGTAAGTATTTTATGTTTGTGTTTATGAAAAACTCTGCGAGTTCCATTTCCTTGGCTTTTGAAATTCAGCCTAGTGATGATTTAAATGAGCTCTTGGTCCATGTGTTTGCAAAATATCCAAAAAGGGCAATGGAATCGAATTCAGCAGCAGTTTTTCGGTAAACTTTAATGTGCCCCCTTTTCTCTCACTTTCATCTCATTGTAGCGGTGGATTATGTTTGCTATGGACAGCTGGACGATGTGGATCTGTTTAATACGGGCTGCAACAGCTTTCACAATCAGGTTTACGAGTATCGCAAGAGTTTGCATGCTAATCTCAAGGATGGCGAAACACTGGAGCCACTGCCACCTTTACTACCACTTGGCGTGCGCGCCGAAGGAGATCCCAAAGACGAGGACGATGAGCAGGATGTCAATCCGGAAGCGGATAATGAGAATGACGAACCCGCTGATGATTATAATGAGGATCTAAACGATGAGGCCGACGATGTGGATGATGTGGATGATGATGATGATGATTTGGATGATGAATACGATGCACTTGGCACCGAGGAGAGCATGAATCGCAATGAACAGGCACACGCCTATGATCGCAAGCTGACTCGCTTGCTGCGTGAATATCCCTCGATCTGGTGCACCCGTTATCCCGACTATGGCAAAATGGAAGTCACCCGCAAGCAGTGGCGTGTCATTGCCAGCCACTTTCCACGCGGCGACGACATCAAGTTGCGTTGGAAGAACGTACGCAAGCGTTATGTGCGCATCGAGCGCTTGGTAAAGCTGGGCAGACGCTTCAAGGGTTATTTCGACAAGGCCACCAACTATTTGGCCAATAGAGATCTGCCACGCAGCGAGTGGCTACCTGTTGACTGTGGCGAAGATGACGGCGATGGTTTTGAACGCAAGCAATTGGATGCCATTGAGAATACCATACACAAGGAGAACCAGGACACTGCGGTGCCGATAAAAACCACGACACGCTTGCCCGTGCGTCCGCTGGAGGTGCGTCCCATTGACCTGCGCATCATCAATTTTGCCAAGAGTCATCCTGTGCTGTGGCGCAAATCCGCTGATCCCGAATTCAACAGCATTGACGAACAGACTCGCAAGTCGTTGTGGCAAAACTTCTGGAAATCCGCACAAAGTGAGTTAACTAGAATAGCCTCTCAGTGATTAAATCTGAAGTAATTTCTACCTAATCTTATTACAGACTATCGCTGCGAGTATATTGTGGAACGCTGGCAGCAAATGTACGAAATGTACAAATCCTTTCGGCTCAAGACCATCAAGGACAAGCGTGCATTTGCCAATCTTGAGCTAAAATACTCGAAATATCTGGCCAATTTATATTTTCTCTATAAAATTGACGAACAGGATTTGCGTGATGAGTTCGAGCCACTGCAGGATTGTGGCCAATTAGCTGATGGTCCAGCTAGCAACACAGCCGGAAAGCTAAAGGATATGATCGACGACAGACAATTTGTTCAACAGCTGGTGCTGGCAATGCGCGCATATCCCACACTATGGAATCCCAGGCACGTCGACTACAATGATGTGGCAGCACGGGAGCGTCTTTGGGCCGAGATAGCCAGACGGTTACCACGTTTTCGACGTGATGCTAGCGCCTGCAAACTGCGCTGGCAAATGGCCAAGTTTGCCTACGAATGCTATTGCCGTGAACTGGAGCGACAGCCAAGGCCAAATGAAAAGACACTGCACAAATTGCGCACTAATTTTCCGCTGGAGGAAATGCGCTATCTTAATGCTTAAGCCAACAGTTTAAGATTCGTAAATAGACTAAGTTAATTTATGCTAAACTTCTATAATTCCTTATACATAAATTCAATAAACCAATTAAGATTCACTTCATCGCTGGAAAATTGAAAGTTTTATTATAAATAATATGTTTTATTTGTAACAACTCTATTTATATATTTTACTCTCATGTTAAACCAATATTAATTAATATAAAAATCTTTTTTTTATAGAAAAACAAGCCAGTGACGATGAGGACAATGAAATTGAGATTGTGGAGCCCAAAACTGATACAATTACCATCGATTCAGACAATGAGGAAGAGAGACCATCGACGTCTGCTGCCATCAATTTACCAAAAGGTTTAAGAATCACATCCGTTAAATCCGCAGCCGCTGCAGAAGCTTTGGTTAAAAAGGATCCAGTGACCAATACCATGGATATGGATACGGACATTGATGTGGCGGCCTTTAGCTCAACGATATTGGCCAGTTTGCTGGAAGTGGACATAACTGAAGGCAGCGGCGAGGTGAAAACAAAACCCTCAGTCTCCCCGGGAGGAACCGTACATAAGAAACAGCCGCGTAAGAAAACAACAAACAAACCAAATCCAGCACTACTTCATCTGGAGCGTCAGCGCATGGAGGAGATCAAAAAGAATGATGCCAAGCTCAAAATGAAAGTGATTGTCAAATTAAGACGAGCGGAAGAAGAACATGAGGTGGCGCGCAAATGGATCGAAGAACAGAAAAAGATTGCTACGGAAAAAGTGGAAAAACATAACTTAGAGTCTGAGATTGAGAACAAGACAAAATCGAAATCTGTCGGGAATAACGAATCAACAGAAACATTAAACGATAAGAGCGATTTAAGCTATGAAGAGGCCACTGAGAAGAATCATGACAAATTAAATGAAAGCAAAGATATGGATACCCGAAGCAATGAAGAAAAAACAAAGACCTCCGAAGAAAAGCTGCCAAGCACTAAAAAGAGTCCAAAAGAAATTGATACTTTAGACAGTAAGGAAACCACATCTTCCAAAGACACCGAATCCATTAAAACTGCTGATGAAGTTAATAAATTAACAGAAGTATTAATCGAAAAAGATTTTAAATCATCAGAAGATAAAAAAGAAACGGAAAATATTGATTCTACTCGAAATGAATTGCCCGCTGAAGAAGCTATGGAAACAGAAACCTCTGAAGATTATACATCTAAAACCACTGAAAATATTAAGTCTGCTGTTGATAATGCAGATGATATTGAAGCATCCAATGAAGTTAATAAAAATGATCTTTTAGTATCTGAATCTGATACAATAGATGGCATAGCTGGTGATGACGGCAGTACCAAGTGTGATTCCATAACATCAGCAACCAAAACAGTTGACGAAAAGAATCCTGCAGAAAATGCCGAAAAAGACAGTAGCAAGACTGATTCTGTGCTGCCAGCAGAGAAAGAGGACGAAGAAATTACAGCGACTAATGCAGAAAATGTAGAAAATATTAAGGCAGAATCTGAAACACGGAAAACCCAAGCAACTGTTGGTGCTACCAATGTTGAAACAGAAGCAAAGGATGTCGAGGAACCTTCAGGGGAGAATACAAAGAACAGTTCAGAAAAAGCACCCACATCTTTAGCAACATGTAAAGATAGTGAAAGTAGCAGCACTCCATTATTAACTGAAACAAAATCGGACTCTAAATCAGATGCAGTTTGATTTACATGATTTGTTCATAAATTTTGTTCATTTGAAAATTGAAGATATCAAAGCTTTTTATGAACACTTATCGGTTTAATTTTGTAAACTCGAATGTAATTTGTTATTATAGTTTTTAGAAATAATGTCATCTTTTTCATTTAAACTGCAACATATATATATATATAAAGCGTTTAGACGTAAGCTCGATGCATTTTCAATCGCATTATCTTGTTTTTTTTTTCGAGAAAATGTTTCATTATACATTAAAGTCCAATCACTGACTTTATATACTTAATACTGTTTTGGAATATTGATATTATGATTTCATTTATTTTTTTAAATACTAAATAAAAAACATGGCGAAATGAGATTGATAAATATATAAATATATTTATGCCTATAAACGGTGAACAAAATAAACAGAACGCTTAGCAAGTTTCGTTTCAATTTAACAATAATTCTTAACGCTCTAAAAGTAAGTAAATTTTTCAAACTCACAATTAACTTGAACTTTTATTTTGTGCTATATTTACGTACAAATGTAAGCTTAACATGTGGACAAATTAGAACATTTACGTGAGCTTTTCATATAAACTTATTAGTTTCGGGCAAGTTTAAGTGTCTTTTATATTTGATCCGTTCTTTTTTGTCTTGACATTGCTAAATCCAGTTTCTTATTTGATTAAACATTGTGGAAAAATATCATTTTGGCAATATCGAAAAAGAATTACAAGGAATACTATTAACTTTAATGAGCATATAGTTTATTTGTAATTAGTTGCCTAACGTTCTATACAAATATTGAATACATATAATAGGTTTACTTTTACGCGAAATTAAGGTATGATTGACTTAGATAATATGTTTACCGAATACGGATTTTCCACAATACTTATTCAAGAAACAGATCGTGTTCAAAAGTAAAATATAAATTAATGTGTGCGAGAATTGTTGCGCATTAAAAGTACAAGTGTATGTACACAAATATCTATAATTGCTTAGTCAACGAATCATTTAAAGAGTATTCAATTCAACTAAGTAATAGATATGTAAAAGTTATATGCTACGTATACAATAGATGAACCTATGTTATACAGGGAGGCAAAATTCACAGCTCTCTTTCTATCTTTTTCTTTTAGCAATTGATGCGATTTCGCAGTCGCATATGGTTTAAGTAAATGCCCGGCGCCGGGCATTGAATACTATAGTTGGAGACGTAACGCCACGCCTCCACCATGCTGTCCTCCTTCACTTGGTGTTGGGTTATGCTGCCCTTGAAGGCGCACAGATGCTTCGAGTGCGCAAAGCTGAATAACGAATGATGTTTGCGCTTAATGTTCGCTCGATCGGCGCAGAGTCCTGTGATGTAGACATCCTCCAGGTAAACGAGCGATGTGTTTAATGCGGCCTCATAGAGACGCTCCACAACATCTATGGACATTAGGTAACCAGCACCAGAGAGATACTGTGGATATGCGTCGCCTTGGTACATATAGTATGGCATATACCATTTACTGCTCACATCACTTACGGGCACCACATTGCAAAACTGATGACCTCTCATTATGCCCGAGGTGGCATTCAGTCGGTTCTGTGGCAACATGACCAAAAACGACCTACGATCGTGATAATCCATGGTATCGTTGTATAATGGCACTGTTCCACCCAGTAAATAGTGCAACAGATTTGGCACATTAACAAACGTATCATCGTCGCATTTTAGAAAGTAGGCGCAAGTTTTGGCGCATCTTTTGCTGACATGTTTGAGTGCCATGACGGATTTGATTGTTAAATTGTCGTAGGTATCAATGAAATTATCTTGAATAATATCGTTGTATAGTTGTGCTTCGTTGTGTAGTCGTGTTATTGTTTCGTTGCCCAGATGTGATTCATAGCTGCTGCGTCCCACAATAAATACGACGCGCACCGTTGCCGTTAGTGTGTCACCCTCACCGCTGAGGTAATCGGCATAGAGATGCAGGCGATCCGGCCTTGCCGGCAGGTAGCGACCTTTCATATGGGCATGCAGCTTGGCGAAAGCATCGTAATTGAAATCTGTTGTATTGCCCCATGTTTCACGTATTGTCTGACGTTCTACGAAATTGTTCAAGTCCGTGCAGACGGCAATAATCAGAAATGTTTTGTTGTGACAAAAATCTCGCGGCATTATAAGTGCCGTATCCTGCTGCGGTGCAATGTAGTCCTTGATGTCAAGGGACGTGTTCGACGTCCAGTCCGACAAGGATACTGCAAGGATACACAATTAATAGTTGTGTATATAGTTGTTTTATTAAAGATACACTCACCACGTCGCTTTTGTACATCCATATAGATGTTGGGCAGGTAATTGTATAGCATTAAGAAGACAACAAAACCGGTTAGCGTATAACAGCCACAACGCCGCATGCTTCTGGGCAGATGGTAACGCGTCCGCTGTCTGCGGTGCAGATTTCTTGTTCCGCGCAATTTGTGCTTTGGCTGTGCATCATCCTCAGACCCGGAAGCCGTTGAGCTGTTGGTTGTTGAATTTATGAGCAGTGTACACTGCTCCTCCTCCTCCACAAGGTCATGTGATGCGTGGGTCATGTTCTTTGTTAAAGCTTTTAAAGCCGCCACGAAGACACCGCGACAGCCGCTCTTTATTCGTATTTACATGCAAAAACTCGATTTCACCCGCCAAGCCATCTCTTTTACACACACTCCAATAGTAATGCGTTGCGTGTCTATGATTTCATTACAAATTGAAACATTTTTAATCAATTCAGCACTTACAAACCTATTTTGATAATGCAACGGTGTGTTTTTGTAGATTACACATTTAACCTTTCCCACCACACACAAACAAACATACAAACATAGAGGTGGCCCGCCTCAGGTGGGCTGCAATTAACCATCAGCTGTTTGTCACTATCGATATCGACTGCAATTGCAGTGTCCAGGGCTGCATAGCATAAATTAACCCGCGATAAATTTTTAAGTTACCAGATCTGACAATTTTGCAGGGTGTTTGACAAAATGAATTCCACATATTTTGTTTATTGTAAATAACATTTACAATAATTTAAAACAGAATTTTAAGATTTCTGGGTTTCTTTGAATGTTAATTTAATTGCAAATCAATATACAGATCTGCATATTCACAGATTATTAATTTATCTAGATTCGTAGAAAAAAGCAAACAAAAAGTCACACATAATATAATTAAGATTTATTTAAAATGTTATATACAATGATAATTCAAGAAGTATAAGTAAAAGGTTTTAATGGGAGTCAAGTATGCCTGAAGTGATCAAAGCATAAAACGCTTCTTTGTGAGAGGAATGACATTGACGATAATTTTGGGATTGTGTCAAATTTTGAACTTAAAAACTAGAAACATATTTAAGGAGATAAATGACTTTAGTTACAATTACTTGTGCTTAAATAACACCTGGTACCAGCAGCTGTGAGGATATCAAATACGATTATGTAAATTCTAAAAATCCGCATCTAGTGTAAACACATTGTCCAAACGATTTGATGTGACTCCCATGCGTTGATATTCACCCACTTTCTTCTCGAAAAAGTTGGTTTTGCCGTCCAAAGATATCATTTCCATGAATGTGAATGGATTCTTTGTATTGTAAACCTTGCCCACGCCGAGTTCTACCAAAAGGCGATCGGCCACAAATTCGATGTATTCAGACATTAGGTCGCAATTCATGCCAATCAAATTGACGGGCAGTGCATCCGTAAGGAACTCCTGCTCAATGGTAACCGCATCCGAAACAATTTCAATGATGCGTTCACGGCTGGGACGCTGTACCAAATGCTGGAACATAAGCACCGCAAAGTCACAATGGAGTCCTTCGTCGCGGGAGATCAGTTCATTGGAGAAAGTCAGGCCGGGCATGAGACCACGTTTCTTCAGCCAGAAGATTGAGGCAAAACTGCCGCTAAAGAAGATGCCTTCAACTGCGGCAAAGGCAATAATACGTTCACCAAAGTTAGCTGCCTTGGATGAGATCCAAGATAGCGCCCAATCCGCCTTACGCTTCACAGCCGGCATCGTTTCAATGGCATTGAAGAGATAATCCCGCTGATGCGGATCTCTGATATAGGTGTCGATCAGCACACTGTACATCTCCGAGTGCACATTCTCCATGGCTATCTGAAAGCCATAAAAGCAGCGTGCCTCTGTCACCTGCACTTCCTGGCTAAAACGCTCGACGAGATTCTCGTTAACAATGCCATCGGAGGCGGCAAAGAAGGCCAACACATGGGAAATGAAATGACGCTCATTATCGGTCAATCTGGCCCAGTCTGTCATGTCCTTGGATAGATCCACTTCCTCCACAGTCCAAAATGATGCTTCGGCCTGCCCAACAGAATCAAGAGAAAAATGTTTAAATAAATGCATTATATATTTAGTTATATTACGTTTAGCTTAGCATTAATTCTTGTAGAAAAATGTTATTTTTTATTATTTTTAGCTTAGCAATTATTCTTTTAGAGAAATGTTTTAATAAATGCATCGTTTATTTATTTATTACTATTATTTTCAGCTAAATTAATGCATCATTTATTTATTTATATTATTTTTAGCTTCGAATTAAAACTTAATTACAATACATTTTATCCAGAAGAAAATTCTATTTTATCACTTCTGAAATTAATTATCCCCCATTTTTTTTTATATTGTTTTTGTTGTGTACATTATTACTAATGCTATCTGACACGTTTGCGACGTGACCCGTTTGCTGTTTGCCGCGCTTTATCACAAATTTTCCCGCCTAATTTCACCAAGCCATTGCTTACATAGTATTTACATTACACTCACACACACACATAAATATATGTACATATGCATTACATGCCCTGCAGTTCCAAAAGTCCTTTTGCTCGTTTGTCCCTAACGTTGTCCCTGATGTTGTTGTCATTTCTTACCTTTTTGTACATTTGCCAGATGTCGTGATATTGAATTGGGAAAATCACAAAGCGACGGGGATTCTCCCGCAACAAAGGCTCCACACTAGGGTCAAAAGTAGATGCATTCTTCTCCATAATTGTCTTGGCCGTGCTGCTGGTTTCCTTGGTGCTGCCATTGTCGTCACTAGTAATGGACATTTTCCGAGCGTTGTTTGCGCTCTCCGTCAGAATTTTCTTGCTGGGGCTCTGTACAGAGTGATTCAATGTGAAGGTTAATACAAAAACTTTATATATTTAAAAAAAAAAAAAAAGTAAGTAATGCAGAATTGCAGTTATTCAAATATCAATGCAGAAATGCATGTGTCTATACACCCAGGATAGCAGGAAATTGAATAATCGTGAATTGGATAACTGCAGTTTTGCTCTAATTTAATTTGAGATCGTTATTTGAGTCACTTAATATAATAGCACATGTACAGTAGCATATAAGTACTGCGTATATGCATGTATGTATGTATGTATGCATGTACATTTGTATATACTAACGTGTCATACCTTAAGCGAGAACTTTTCCATATTGTCTGTAATGTTTTCCTTGCCGGCAATTTGAGATTGAGACATGATGTTCTAGTTTTGTTATTACACACTGATTATGGAAATAAAGACACGTTAAATCAATTTTGTAAGACACTGAACTGCACGCTTTCAATCTTCAAGGGTCAATGAATCAAATATTTCTATATTTCGGCCTTTTATGCAAGGCGGGTATTTGTTGCGTATTGTCTCTTTTCCCGCCATCACATTTCCACAACAGCTGTGTGCGCGCAACAGGCGACTGTCAAATAAGTGCGGCAAAATACTCAAACGTTTGCGTTTTCCAGCACAGTACACCCAAAAAAATAACTTAAATTTGAAAACAGCGCGCAATTTAAAGGTTTTTAGCAATTATTTGGTAAAAAATTTACAATTTCATGAAAACTTTTAATTTGAAATTAGATACAAATAAAGGTTAAAATTTAAAAATTTTAAAATTCTAGCTTCGAAATTAAAAAAAAATGACCATTCTGAAAAGCAAAAATTATTTAGATCAGATTTCTAGGTACGGCAGCGATAAGATAAATGGCAACTTTTTTCTGCCAGGTGGCAATGTATTTGAAAGAACAACAAAAGGAAAATAAATAAATAACAAACAAATTTAAAAGAGTTTGTGCCCCTCCGCTATAGGCACAGGATGTGATTAATTAAAAAAAAACTTATTATAAGAATATTAAGAGCAACAAGTTTGTTCTTTATACTGTAAAATTATGGAGCCCACGCCGGCAGAGCATCACAAACGCTTCGCATACTGCACGACGAGATTGCAATATAGACAGGGTCGCGAATTAAAAGCTGTAAAAGTAATTTTACGTTATTAATAATTATTCTTGCATTTAAATAATTGTTATAGCTTCTAGGTTTACACCGTTGCCAGTGAGTCCAGGCACTTGTTGGTTTTCGGTGTGCCTAAAGTGAATCTCCACACAAACATTAAGAATAAGATGCAATGTTTTGGAAAATTACAGTCCTGCACATGTGTGAGCAACGAATTGGCAAAAAAGAGTATGTAATTAAAGGAATAAATTCATTTTAAAGATAATCTAAAGTGTTCTCTTTGTTTACAGTGGAATTGGAGGCATTTACAGATGTGTTTGCGGTTCAATTCGAACGTTTGGAGCAAGCGAGACGAGCTAAACGACAACTGGATGCTAAACAATTCTTTGGCGGCATATTACACATATCCTATGCGCCCGAAAGAGAGACGCCTCAAGAGTTAAGAGAAAAATTTCAGCAACGTCAAAGAGAGATTGCTCAGCGAATAAAGAGAAATTTAGCTGAGCAGCCGCCAGCTGCTAAACAAAAGAATAAAGATGCTTAAATATTTAATAATTTATTGTTGTGGCGCTTTATTGAACCAAAATCCATGAATAACACGAGCCTCTAAGAGGCCCAACCAGCTTTGTAGAATATCTCTAATGCAAATGTTTGAAGTTCGAAAATATAGCATTTCACAATTATTGTTACTCAAATTGCATTACTTCTGTTTCGTTCTGCGGAGCTCATGGTAATAATTCAACAAACTGATGCGTTTCGCCCATAATTGCGCACCATAGTGAGCCCAGAAACTGTAACAAATCGCATGATTAAAGCCAATAGGACAATAAGATATAGGATAGTTAGGTTACTTACATGCCAAACATGGCTCCGCCTAAATGCGCCGCATGATCAAAGAACTTCCAGCCCATCACACAGCCGGCAAAGTCAATGCCCATGATAACTTTAATAGCAGCGCCGGCAGAGAAAGTAATTGTAGGCAGGAACAATATACTCAGCTGCGTTTCCGGATACTGAGCACAGACATATGCCAAGACAGTCATAATGGCACCCGACTGCAAGTGATAACAATGATTAGGAACAAGGCATGACAATAATGTTGAAATACGGGACATACCGCACCCAGTGACATGCCCGGTTGTCTGGTGCCCGCTTTGTAGAGCACGCTCATTAGACTGGAGAAGACGCCAGCACTCAAATAAACGGCCATGAATTGTTCCTTGCCCATGGACAGAACGGCGGCGTTGGAAAAGCTGTGCAGCACATACATATTGGCAAAGATGTGCATGACTGAGTAGTGACTGAATGTGGACAGGAACATGGGCCAGCAAACGATGCCTGCAAAACCATTGAAATGGGTTACGGTTGAAAAATGTAATACAATTAGAAACCAAAAACACTTACGCGCTGCCGGATTTGAGGTGAAGTAGGTTAACATGGTAGTTCGCATAGCAGGTACACGCCATAAGGCAAATGCCAACAGGTTGCACACTAGTATGGGTGCAAAGGTCTTGTCACCGGGTGAAAGTGCATCCCAGTAGCGTCGCACATCCTGCTTCAACTGTGCCCAGCTGTCCCGATCAACAATGGCGCGATTTTGTAACCAACCGAAACGTGCCTGCTTTGCCTTGGATATAATCATGCTGCGTGTGTTTTCATACTCCATGATGGTAGCTCCAGCAAAACAGCCGATACTGAACTATACGAATAATTGAATATATCTATATTTTTCATAATAACATCATCATTCACTTACTGCTCCCGTAAATGCAATCGCTTTGATAACATTATTTGCTGGCACTGTAGTACTTTCAGTCGCCGGTTCACCGAGATTTGGTTTGATGTTGCTGCTCCTTGCTCTGGTGGCATGAAAGTGACGCACTGGTGGCTGCCAACATCTCTGTATGGACTGTGTTTGATTGTGCCGGCATGCCTGAAGACGCGATCCAATATTTGTTGCATGATATCTGTAACTGTGCTTTGTACATTTCAATTAGCCGTGGTTTTAGCTAACCGGCTGTTTTACGTGCTTACTTACGTCACCTGAGTTAGCCAGCTTTGACATAGCGCGCGATTAATAAGCATACTAAAACGGGATCAAGAATTTTGCATAAAATAATTAATGTTTATTGTGTTTTTTTTTTGACAAAAAGCAAAGCAGGTTGACATATGTTTTAGAGATGGGCGTACAAAAATGTACCCGTTACTTGCAACAAGTATCTTAAAGTGGTTTGCTCGCTGTGACTGCGAAATCAGTGTATATACCATCAAATCATTTTGTTTAAAACAGGAAATATCACCGGAACCGGTACCGGATCCGTTAGCCGAAACTAACCGATTCATTTTTAGTACCGGAACTGAAACCGTAACTGAATGAAAGCTCTCTGTCAAGAACCGAAACGTTTGTACCGGTACGGTTGTGGTAAAGTTGCTAGGTCACAGAGTTGTCCAACTTCAAACTGTCATAGCTTTGGCAAATCTCAACCGATTTTCAATCGGAATGTCATTTTGATCATAATTTGGCCTCTAAATTGATTCTGCATTCAAATTTTATTCATTTAGAAAATTTAATTATTTTCGACCAAGATTCGATTTTGATGGTAAGGGTCCCCCCTTTGAAATTTCGAAAATTCAAAATTTTAAATCTCAAGTTTTCACTTTTAATCAACTTCTTATATCGTAATTAGTATAAAACAACACTTTAAAGTTGATTCTGAGACCTTTAATTTTTTTGTAAAAAATCATGTGAAATTGAACAAAAATTTTGACTTGTAAAGTGGCTAAATCCGCAGTCCGACCAACTTCAAACTCTCATAACTTTGTCAAAACTCAACCGATTTTCAATCGGAATGTCATTTTGATAATGATTTGGCCTCTTAATTCATTCTGCATTCAAATATTTTTTAGTTCGCTAAAATACCGAAATAGTTATTTCGGGACGTACCGGAACCGAAACCGTAACCGTATTTGTTTCGGTTTGACTGCCTGGCTTAAAACTTATAACAGTTTAAATAATTAGCGGTCTTAATACATTTCAGAAATCAGCTGTTCATTTTATTAAATGAAGGAATACCACTATTCACTACGTATGCATTGCTCGGTATCGATAAATCAAATCGATAATAACAAAACGATAAGCAAACAACATGGAAAATGTGGAGCCGGTAAAAATTTGTTTACTTGTTATTTTTATACAGTTTTAATGCTATTTTCTTTTAGCATAATGAAACCAACGACATCCTGCAGCAAATAACCAGCCTGAGTGTAGCGGAAAATGAGGCAGAAATTACAGCGCTGCTGAAACGCGTGCGTTTGTTGCTTACCCAAAGCAGCGAGAGCCAGAAGACTTTGGCCAACAATGCAGCATTTGCTCAGTTTGTGCAGAATGTCGTTTTTAATCCCATAATGAGAACAGAGATGCCAACGCTACACAATGTGACGCTACAGGTGCTAGCGAACAGCGTGGTAAACAATAAAAGCACACAGGAAGCGACTTGGCAAACACATGGCCTCCAGATTGCGGAACAAGCATATAAGATGCCACTAGGTAGCTCTAATAATATACTGCTGATGATGATGTACAACATCTATTTGGGACTGGGCGCACAAGTGGTCAGTGATCAGGTGGTGTTCCAAACTTGTGTACGTCTCTGGCAAGCAATAATCGAGACGAAATCCAATTATAATTTTGAATACCTGCACTTTTTGTTGGAACACTACATTGTCAAGGACGGAAGAAGGTGTGTGCAGTGTTATCAGCGTCTGGCGAGTGTGGAGGAGCGTATAGCATTTCTTGAATATGTCAGCAACTATCTGCGAGAGAACAGTCCCAATGGTCTACTCAGCACAATGTTGTTGCAATACATTGCCAAGGAATTCAAGATGAAATCAGATTGCATATTGCGTGAAACCATGAAACTGCGCCACGAATTGCATCCCCGTGAAGTGCACACCTTGCTGCGGATTATAGCTAGTGCCAGCGGTGGTGAAATGTATGCCAAGATCTATGCCGAAGATCATTCACTCTTTATTAATGTGAGCAGTCTGCTGCGATGCGTTGTCGCCGCTGGCAAAGAGCCCAGTGGCGTTGGTAGCTTGGATAAACCGATGACCAAACTGGAGGAGGTGGCACTCACCTCCAACATAGATGCGGACTATGAGTCAAGAGTTTCCTTTGAGCTAAAAACACTTTTAGTGCGTTGCACGGCCAATTTACTATATGAGAATGCGGCCAACAGAGGTTACGGCCTGGACACGGAACTGTTGCCAACGCTACTCGAATGCACAGTGATAGATGCACGTAATCCTTGTAAGTTTGATTAGGAATTGTTAGTTGATTTGTTAACTTACTTACTTCTTATTATATCTCTGCAGTAATGCGTGAGTGGAGCATTCTGGCCATACGAAATGCGTGCCTTAATTGCCCGGAAGCACAACAGATTATTGCCGGATTGACAATGCATGGCGCTGCTCCCAATGATATACTAAGCGAATTGAATCTGGACATGGGCGCGTTGCGCATCACTGACAGACAGCATTAATTAGAGAGCCAGATAACCATTTGGTCGCTGTCCATTTGCCATTTTGAGCCAAATGAGCACTAACAAGTGGTTTAGCTGTATTCCCGCACGTGCCCCGTTTGCTTAAATGATGCCAAAAAAGATCTAACAGCATTCATAAACTCGTTGTCAACGTTTTAATAGCATTTTGGCCCAAAATGCCGGCGGGCTGAGACGATAAACGCTGGCATGTGGCGGTCTGGCTGGCTGTCTCACTGGCATAGTATGTACGAGTGCGATTAAGAGTATGCATATAAATAGCTGCCCATGGTTCTATATCATTAAAAAAAACGCGAAAGATGCCTAAATTCATCAATTTCTAAATTTAAGCATACACACACACACACACATTGCTACACTACAACTGGTCAGCGTTTTTATGGCGCAATTAAAAAACGATGACGCAGAAATTCACGACAATGCAAAGAGAATTCATTTTTTGCTTGGGATTTGCTTGGGCTTGGGTCCATTACCAATGTGTTCAGCTTCTTCTGCAGGTGGCAAGCACTGATTTCTGTCGCGACGCCGCCGTAAAAAAATTAGAGTGGGTCAATTTGTATGGAGTGAAAAAAATACAACAGACGATTATCAAAATCGTAAACTACGTTAAAATCTAAGAAGAATTGCCCAAGAAACCATGAGTCTAAAATCAATAATGAGCTTTCACTTTTTAAGTAGAAGTTATACGTGTATTTTAAATGAGTAACAATATTTATTTATTTATTTATACACGACTAAAATAAGTCGGCAAAGAAAAATTTACTAATTAAAAAAATTAAGTTAAGAATTCAAAATAAAATTAATATTAGATATAAATTATGAATTGTAAAATAACAAAAATATAAAATTCAATCTGGGGTATGCAAAAATTATGCAAATTTGATGCAAGGATTGGGGAAAATCCAGAAAAACCCAATCAGATCAATAAATAATTAAAAACTACGGCGTGCGTTTAGGCGCTTGTATTTCATTATTTATATTAATAATAAGCTATTACAGCCGTTTTACGTGTCCGATGCAACTAATTCTTATCTCTAAATTCATCATAAATCGGGCTCAATTTGGGTTTTTTTTTTTCTGAGCTAAGTTGGATTTAACAGACAAGTACTTATATAATTAACACGTTTGTATAACTTTTGCTTAAAAAGTGGAAGCTCAATGTTGATTTAAGAGCCATGATTTCTTGGGCAATTCTTCTTAGAATTCATCGTAGATCACGATTACGATTTCCATACAAATTGAGCCACTCTAATGAACATACATATATTTATTTATATATGCATGCTACACATGTGCCATAATGTAGAACCCTCCACACTCCACTCCACTTCACACAACAACCCCCAAAAATTGTATATGAAAATGTATTGTATGTAGAACGCCGCAATTATGTTTATGTTGTTGCCAATGGCAAATCAGCGCCGGCCAAGCAACAACAACAACAATAGTAGCTGCCTTGGTTCATGCCTTTTGTTTTATCGACGCAATCGCGACCAGGGCAACCACTGTTGATGTTGCTGCCGTTGTTGCTGTTGCTGCCGTTGTTGCTGTCGTTGTTGCTGTTGGCGTTGGCGTTGCTGTTGCCGTTGCTAGTAGTCAGTCAGTCTGTGCCTGTGCTCTGCATTAGCCAGGCAGCAGTCAGCAGCGTCCGTGTTTGCGATCATTTAAAGATCTCTCAACGTTTCGTGTCTCTTATTGTTGATTTGTATTGTGGTTAATCCGTATCCGTGTCGCCTCCTCCGCCGTGGTCTTCTTTGATATTTTTAAACGTCTTCGTTTAGCTCTCGTATATATTAATTTATATTGTTGTTATCGCATTCAGTTTTAGTGCGCGGCCAACCGTAAAACAAACAAATCAAAATTCATCAGTTCGATCATAAACTATAACTTTTAGTGCCAGATCGAAAGCATTAATGGTAAACAATGTTGCAGTCATTATTCTATCGTAATATTCCGTTTATATTTATGCGCTTATATAACCATTAACAGTACTTTGGGGCAATTAAGAACTGTCAGTTTACGACGCTCGTTGCATTTTGAATTCAAATTTAATGCATCGCTGACGGTTTGAGTTGATTTATACTAAGCATTAACTGACGAGAATTTAATGCAAGAAATGAATAAAAATGAATCAAATCTTTGCCACAACTTTGTTGTCAATTCTTTCATAACATATTTATTGTGTTAAATCTAGAGTGCATTTCTGTGCGAGGGTGTGTTTTCGAAATACGATTCAAGTTTACATATAAAATAAAAAGAAAATGAAAATGAAAATAAGAAATGGTCATGTCAAAAAAGTGTCAATATGTGCGTTGCCTCAAGAAAAAAGACAATGAGATGTGAAAAATGAGCTTTTCGGCGGTTTTGTCAGGCAGTCAGTCAGTGCGCCAGGTCGAAAGATATAAGCACATACATTACCTAGATGAATATATATCTATATATATATATTTGTGTATAGACAAAGCCTGATAACTGTACGTTTTGTCTAAAAATACGGAAAATGTTAAGACAAATTTGTTTAAAACAAATGGGTAGCGCGCCAAATGCGTAAAGTAAAATTGTTTTGCCGTACAAAATAAAATAAACGAGAGAATAAACCAAAAAAAAAAAATAAAGAAAGGAGAACAATAAAAAATATGTAGCACTTGTGGGTGTAATATCTACACATACACACGTACAATGGAACTCTGCCGCTAAAAAGAGATATTTTGTGCCTATTTAAATATTTAAATGTGGCAAATGACGCACTTCAACTGAATGACGCAAATGCAACTCCAAGCAATTGCAACTGCAACAGCAGCAGTTTGTTTAAAAATAAATCACGGAAGAGTTGTGATCGCCACTGAACATGTTGCATGCAACATTGGAGCATGCAACAGCAAAATGATAAATTTCAAATACTTATAAATTAATGGAGACATTAAAACAACATGGAAATTGGCTCATAACTTTTGGCTAATGACAATAATTAATACAAATGGTTGCGGGGTTTTCCCCATGCTTCAAACGACATCTTTTCACTTTATAATGCGCAGCATTTAAAATTTTATTATGTACAATCATGCCAGATCTGTATACTATATACTTTATATATATATTTTATTATCTTGCTGAGAAACAAAGCAATTTAAGTACATATATTTATAAAAATAATATAGAAAAAAGAAGGAAAAACCTGTACTTTTGTATGGCACTTTTACACGCACATGACACCACCCTCCCGTTTCCCCTATCGTATTCCTTTTCTCTCCCATGCGGCGCTCCTAAATTCTGGCAAAATATTTGCAAAATAAAATATACAAATTTAAGAAAATATAATAAATAGAATGGAACATTATTTCGAAGAATTCACATTATTTTTCCTCAATTTTCATTTTCTTGTTGTTGTTTTTCTTTTTTTTTTTTTTTTTCTAAATGTCTTAACTAATTTGCTTAATTTCTGTCAAAATGTGAGAAAGAAAAGAAAATAAAAGTCGGCCACAGGATGGTTTTCAAAACGTTTTCGTTGGCAAAGCGACGACGCCAAAGTCAACATGTAAATAAATAAATTCTCCAACGCAGCATAATTAATGGCCAGTGTCAGACAAAATGTGCATAAAATATGATGTTTTAAATAGTATTGAGCCTGCCAACCAAAAATAGAACACAACGAGAATCCGCCAAAACAAGCAACAAGCAATGAGAAAGAAATGAAAATTCCGCCAAACACCTGCTGAATTATAATTATGACGATGTGCGAGAACGCACACACACTCACACACGCACACCCCATTTGCATGTAGCTGTGTGTGTGTGGTACAACTATTCGTATACGCAATATGACTTAATTTGTACAACTATGCGTATACGTAATGTGACTTCATTTTAGACATATGCGAGTATCATATAACTTTCATTATTCATTCCAACAGGAACGTGCCCTGTCCCATGTGCGTGTGGATTTCCCATTGGCATTATCCGGAGACCGCAAACAGTCGGCAACAACACAACTGCTGAGCCCGTAAAAAGTGGATGAAATATGAAGCGCGACGTTTCCACCTCGACCATTGGTCGAGATGAGGCCAGACGACCCCTCATGGAGGCTTACATGTTCCAGCGTCGAGTGCTCCTCGGCTGTAGCCTCTTGATGGTCGTCTCGCTGGTTATTTGGATTTTGGCCATATCAACGGATCACTGGATTATCATATCAGGCGGAAAAGGTGGGTAACTTTCAGTTTTTGATAATATACAGGGATTAAAACCGTAAACGAAACCGTAACCGGTATTAACCGATTGAAATTGTTAAGCCTAACTGATACCCTAACCGAAAGAAACCTTTCTTATTATACCGAATCCGAAATAACAGATTAGTAAACGTTTCGTGTATAACCGTTAGTTTGGGTTCAATCAAGCTTTTAATTCAATTATTTTTGTTAAATCATCACCATCAAACTAAAATTGATTTTAAATTTAAATATTGATCTTATTAAATATATCTTTTTGAAATCAAAAAATGTTTGTTTATATATTAAATTTTTTGTAATATTTCTACTACTTATTTTTTTTCTTTTGTACCGAAATCATATTGATATTTGGAAACCGAAACCTAAAAAAGATCTGATAACCGTTACAAAACTAATATATATAAATTTTTGGTAATCGATAACCGATAACCGAAAACCAAAACTCACACATATCCGAAACCTTAACAAAAGCCAATATTTGATTCGGTTTTGTACCCTGATCCTATATTTATTAGTTTTACTTATGATTTCATTTTCTGCAGGCATCTTTATACCGGAATCGCGTAGGTTCTTTATGTCCTCACACTCGGGATTGTGGCGTCATTGTCGCAACACGATCGTCCCGAATGCCCTAACCAATGCCCAGGTTGTGCGCAACTTTAGCTCCATGTCCTACACATCGCAGTCACTGATCAACGACGCCAAGCGTAATCTCACCCACATGGAGTTCATTAAGGATTTCGCTGAGGAGAAGCTGGATGGTTCAAATGCGTTTACGGAGAACGCTCGTCGACGCATGTTCGCCCATTGGGCGCGTGGTGAGGATGAGGAGTTTCAAACATTTCGCACTGCCTTCCACAAGCTCGTCATGTCAACGGAGGCGAGTCAGCGTGAATTTAATGCGACGGCCACAAAACCCATACCCATCGATCCGCTCGATGTCAAGGGCATCATTTCACGTGGCACTTTCGGATCGGCACTGCAGCGTGTCAAGTATAACAACACGTGGTCCTACTATGTTATACCGGAGGTGGCACAGCAGTCCATATTTACCAACTGGACGGATTATCCGCTTGTGGTGCGCCTGCTGGGCACCTACATCCGTGACATTGGTATTCCCGCCTATGTGCTCAACGATGAGCGGGTCATTATGATATTGGTGCCACCGCTGCCACCGAAAAAAGGCGGACAAACCGCCTACTACAGCTATATACCCTACCGTAAGTGAGAAACTCTCTCTCCTCTCTCTCTCTCTCTCTTGTTGAATTTCAATTGATATCCGTGTCTTTTTCTCAGCGCGTTGCAAGTACATTGACATGTTTCTGAATCCCCAAACTCTGCGCAATGAGCCCGGCTTTGATGAAGAATTAATGGGTGAGTTTATCGCCGATGAAGATCATTTGTGGCGGCTCCTAATTGTTAGTGATGTGGTTTTTTCTTTCAGACTATATACGGACGCAGGCATCCTTTGCCTGCATTACGTTATTTGTCATGAGCTTGGGAGCTGTGTTCTCTTTCTACACGTTCATGAATCCCCGCTATATGTTCAAACGTCTGGCTGGTGGCATCCACTTGGTAGCGGCATCCACAGCTTTAGTGGTACTCCAGGTTCTGTTCTCCTCCATCACCTACACCAAAGATCATTTGTTCTATGCATATCCGGATGGTGCAGAATTGACGTAAGTAAACTTCTTAAACCAAGTATTTATTATATTGACCTATAATCAAATTCAACTTCAGCTATGGCTATGGCGTCTATCTGGCGTGGTTTACGTTCGTCGTCAATATTGTGTGCGGTTTAATGTTCCTCTGGTATTCGGGTAAGAAAAAGGGCGCCAAAGCGCCAAATGATGAAGTTGCCATGGCCGACGAGCCGACCATAATGGGCAGATAAGGAAGGCCGACTTCTTCTGCCATCAAAGACCAAAGAAATCGACCATCTGGGTCGATTTTACTTATAGTAGTTTCACTATTGTTACTTGTTATCTTTTTAATAATACATATTGTATAATTCGAGTTTTTTGGGATTATAATGATTTAAGAACTCGACACAATAAATAAATATTTTGTTTACCTGTAAAACATACTGCCTTATCTTTTATTGAAAAAGCCATTCAATATATTTAAATTCGACTTATCGATCTGTAACCGCCAACTATCTGAATTTTCGATATTCTGCTGTTAAGATTTCGATCAATAACAAATGCACAGTTGTATTTCAACTTTATCGATTGTCCGATTGTTTTCATCATGGCACAGATTTACAAGGTAGCAAAATAAAAATATTTACTGAATGTGAATTAGTGACGTAAGCACAAAGCATGCGAACACAGCACACGTTGTGTTGGTATTATAAACCAAGGAGGATTTTAATTGAAAAGTAAATAAAATGGAACCAGATTTATTTACCACACAGACTAAGGAGCTTTCTGCTTCCGAAGTTGTACAGCTAGAAGAGCAAAACAAACGCATGGTGCCTGAATTTAAGGCAAACAAACTGGAGATTGATGCACAGCGACATTGGGATCTATTCTACAAGCGGAATGAGACTCGCTTCTTCAAGGATCGCCACTGGACGACACGCGAGTTTCAGGAACTGCTGACTGACGAGGCGTACACGGACAAGCAGGAGAGACGTACTCTCTTGGAGGTGGGCTGTGGTGTTGGCAATCTAGTATTTCCACTGCTAGAGGAACAGACAAAGGAGCAAAACAATGATAACAAATCTAAACCGGGTTTCTACTTCTACGCCTGTGACTTTTCTCCACGTGCTGTGGACTTTGTGCGCTCCAATTCGCTGTACGACCCGGAGCACATAACGGCCTTCCAATGTGACATTACGACGCAACAGGTGCATGACCAGATTGCCAGTGGAAGTCTGGATGTGTGCACCATGATCTTTGTGCTATCTGCCATACATCCAGCTAAATTCAGTGATGTCATTCGCAATCTATGGCAGCTGCTTAAACCTGGTGGGTTGGTACTCTTCAGAGATTACGGCCTGTATGATATGGCACAGCTGCGCTTTAAACCGGGCCACAAAATCGCCGAGAATCTCTACATGCGTCAGGACGGAACTCGCAGCTATTACTTCGCGGAGCAGGAACTGGCACAGCTGTTCAGCCGGAACGGTTTCGATGTGGTTACCAACAACTATGTGCACCGACGCACACTTAATCTGAAAGAGGGAATCGATGTGCCCAGAATATTTCTGCAGGGCAAGTTCAGAAAGCGGATATCTCATTAAAACTCATCAATGTCATCCCTTTCAATTTTTGTATATATATTTAATTAATTTAGTTCAATATTAACATTGCTTGTAAGTCAACGTTCAATAAATATTTGTATGTATATGTTAGGCTTACATATTTGGATATACGAATGGTATATGTCTTATTGATTTTCAATTGCTTAACAAATCGAATAAACCTGGAATCCAGTAAAAGGACATTTCTCATTTACCGGATACAACGACTGACTACTCAAACATATAATTGCACAATTAAATTCATTATGAAATGCTATTTTTCTCAGGGACAGTAAATAATAAATATTTTAGTAACTTTAAACGAGCGTGAAATATACAAAAACTTTTCTTTTAGAGTAATTAATGTCATTTCACCATAAAATAATGATTATTTTTAAGCAAAAAATAAAACAACTCAAAATATAATCATTATTTTTGGGAAAAAGTTTCTTAAGTTTTATTTATTTATGATCTTTAAATTTATGATTTTTATTATTTTACTCATAAAATAATGATTATTTTTAAGCAACAAAATAAGAGCAAGAAATAAACATAAAACTTATAAAATAATGATTATTTCTTCAGTTTAATTTTTTTGCTCAAAAATAATCATAAGTAAAATAATAAAAATCAAAAATAATGATTATTTTTTGAGTTTTATTCTTTGCTTAAAAACAATAATAAGTTAAACAGTAAAGATCAAAAATTTTGATTACTTCTTGAGAGTTATAATTAAACTTTTAATGATTACAGTCCCTGATTTTGTTTAGCATTTGGAATTAGTAAACTTTGTTTTAAATTACCATATTTTTTGCACAGCTTGGTTACTTGGCTATATTGTTGTTTTTCTGTATATTTATGTATGAGTGTATGTTGTGTCTGTGTTGGGTGTGTATATATAAGACTTTGAACGCTTAAAACTAGACGATAATTACATAATTAGTAATGTACATGTTACCAACAATTAGAATACAATACAATAATACATACGTACACATACGAACAACTAAGAGTGTTAATAAACTTTAACAAATTCAAATTTTTTAAGTATTACTGCGATACATTTACATATTTTTCAGTTCAAAAAACGCGCCAACATAGCCTGGGTCTGGATCTGGTTTGGTTGTTGTTCGTCAGTTAATAGTCGTAATAATGATATAATTTAATATACTTGTATTTGGCTAATTGGTTTGTTATTGAACACGGAATGGGTACGCTGACTAATCCAGACCATGTTCGGCCAGTTTGTTGCCATTGCTGTTGCTGTGACCCATCGGCGTCATTTCCACACTGGAGTCAAAGCTTTTGGTCAGCAAATCACTGCTCGTGATGGATGTGGTGGTCTGGCTGTTCATCGAGGTCATTGTGCTCGTGGGAACAGCGCTGATTTGGCCAGCCAGGACGCCAATGCCAATGCCAATGCCATCATTCATGTCGCTATCAATGCTAAAGCTATTGCTGCCATTCTCATTGATCAGCGACAGCGATTGCAGCGGCAACATCTCGGTGGTTTGTGGATCCGCAACGGCATCATATGTCTTGGACTTGCTCACCGTCAGCGGACTCTTCTCGTAGTCGTCCGTGGTTTGGGTCTGCAGCTGGAGTAACGAGTTGCGCTGCGTATGCTTGTCGAATTTACGTTGCGGTGGTTTTGGCGGTTCCTTCTCTTTCTCCTTCTCCTTATCCTTGGACTTCTTGAAGCCGGCAATGAGCGCTTTGTGCGCCTGTGCCTTGATACCCTCCATGCTGGGTCTTATAATGGAGGTTCTTGTGCCGCTGCTTTCCTTAGTCGACGGCGATTCCTTAACGGTCGGTTCCGTTTCCTCCGTAACACTGGCCAGATGCTGCTGAGGCGCCTGTGGCATTGTGAGATCCTGTACTTGTATTGGTATATCATCGGGCAGCTTTTTCGTGCGGAATGATGCATTTGTGATCATCGACTTGGACACAGCAGTCGTCACCGTATTTGTAGCCGGAGTCAAGGCGACACTCAAACCCATTGGACCATCATTGGGCTGCCCGGAAGGATTCGCATGCAGCGAATTGCGCACGGCGCTTGTGACCAGAATCAATTCCGTATACATTTCATAGCTGGCACGATTGTGTATGTCCTCCAGTGTCTGTATGGCAATTGTGCCATAGCCATTGAACATGGCATAATAAATGGCATGCACCAGTTCGATTAGAAAGGAGGCGGAGAGTGGAATCCGCGGTGCCGAAGGCTTGGGAAAGGTAGCACCTGTCGCTGGATCCGACCTAGAAAGAATTATCAAATATGCATAAGTATTGAAAAACTTCTTATCGCAAAACCAAATCTCACTTGTAGTCGTTACATTTAAGAAGCAATTTGCATTACTATACCCAGTGCCATTAAAAATGGGTATAATGTGTTTGACAGAATGTATGTAACAGGCAGAAGAAGGCGTGGCAGTCCCCATAAAGTATATTGAGTACATTTGGGATATCTTAACCAAACTAATAGAACATGCATTTAAGTCAGGGAATAACATTCGAACCGGTACCGGAACCGTTAACCGAAACTAACCGCTTTATTTTTAGTACCGGAACCGAAACCGTAACCGAATGAAAGTTCTCTCTCAAGAACCGAATACCGAAACGTTTGTACCGGTACGGTTGTGGTAAAGTTGCTAGGTCAAAGAGTTGTCCAACTTCAAACTGTCATAGCTTTGGCAAATCTCAACCGATTTTCAAGCGGAATGTCATTTTAATCATGATTTGGACTCTTCATTCATTCTGCATTAAAATTTTATTCATTTAGAAAATTTAATTATTTTCGACCAAGATTCGATTACGATGCTAAGGGTCCCCCCTTTGAAATTTCGAAAATTCAAAATTTTAAATCTCAAGTTTTCACTTTTAATCAACTTCTTATATCATAATTAGTATAAAACAACACTTTAAACTTGATTCTGAGACCTTTCATTTTTTTGTAAAAAATCATGTGAAATTGAACAAAAATTTGGACTTGTTAAGTGGCTAAATCCGAAGTCTGACCAACTTCAAACTGTCATAACTTGATAAAAACTGAACCGATTTTCAAGCGGAATGTCATTTTGGTCATCATTTGGCCTCTAAATACATTCTGCATTCAAATATTTTTAAATTCGTTCGTTTTACCCTAGGTCTCTTTATTTCGATGACATATTCATTATAATTATTATTTGTTTCGGTTTGATTCCCTGATTCAGGTAGGTGTTATACATCCGGGTCAAATTTGGTTCAGATCGGTGTCCTATACCGTATAGCTGTCATAGAAAAAATCGGTCGAAAATCAACTGGGCACAGGGTATCCTACTGTCGAGCGTGCTCGTGCGGTAGCTGCCCACTTGTTTGTTATCTGCTTACCCATAACTCATGCGATGACCATGTCCCGACTTGGTAGTGAATCCCTGATTGACCAGCTGTGACGTCACTCGGCACAGATGCAGCAAGGAGGACTTTTGGGTGAGGCTCACGTGCTGATTGTAGCAGAAGAGCAGCGCTGTCATGATCCGCATGCGATTCTGGGCATTCATCGACTCAATGCGCAGATGTGGTCCCCACTTCACCTCCCTATTGCAGTTCTCCTCCCAGCGTCGCAGATCCGTCATGGGCAGATTCCTGACCTCATGGTACACGGATGCCTGTGCCAGTATGGGCATACGGAAGGCAACCACCTTCTGGCCACCATCATCGGTGGACACCTCCCCATTGTAAATGCAGATGAGCAGCGTTTCCACGCCACGGGATGCCTTTTTGTCGCCCGCTGCCACCGCATGGAGGTACGTATAGATGAGGACGGGTAGGAACTGCAATGGGAACTTGTGCAGCGTCACCTCAGGTGCTCGATAGAAGGCCAATAGCTGTTGGCAGATATCGTGTATGAGTTCCTCGTTGCGTTGCCGTTCGTTGAATATGGTGAAGATGGCCTCGGCGATTTCGGGATCCGTTTCGTGCTCCACGACATAGGCATCGGAGTCCGCTGACTGACGGCGAGCGCGCTGATAGTCCGTCAGCCAGTCTTTCACCAATTCGGCCATTATTATGTATTACAAATGCTTAATTAATGTGCTATTTTTGCTTCCTTCTAATTTTTTTCACATTATATTATGATATGCTGCCACCCAGCAAAATCTTACGGATCTGGCTCGATTTTTTGTACCTAAAAGAAATAAGTACATTTCTGCATATCAGCGCAGGGCTGCATGCGCGACACGAACATTAACTAAGCGGAACCAGCTCAAACGATTAAAAGAATTCATTTGAGATTAATTTTATTGTTAAAAAAATGATGTGCGTCAAGTTAGCAACGGTTCGCCAGCAACGAAAAACGGAACTTGGTTCACGAGTCGGAACCAGTTATGAATTTCCTCATTTTTTAATGTTTTTCGACGTTAAAACAATAAAGTAATGATGCAGAATTGTAGATAATTGTTTTATTTATAGTCTTAAGCAATATTTTGGCAGTTTCAGCCCTTGATTTGGGTGAAACAAGTAAACATAAAAAGTGAAAAGTTTACATTTCCACCATTTCTTAAATATCTAAGCTCAGGCGAGCGGCCCTGAAAACCGCTAATGCACGATTAAAGCCCAAAGTTTCACCTTTCTAATGGGACCATATTTAGAAAAGTTATCAGAACGTTTTGAGATATTTTGGAAAGAACGAAGCTACCTCAGAAAAAGCCCCATACAAAATGACCGCCAAAATCAATGCCTGGTTCTCAAACCTTAATATCCTTTCTCAGGAGGAACGGCCCAAAAGCGGCATATATCAAATTAAAGCTACAAGTTTGGAGAAGCTATTTTAATTTAATTTAAAGAAAGTTATCAGACAGTTTTGAGAAAATTAATTAATTGTAAATTAACCCCAAAAGTTCATGAGCAAGTCCTATCGAACTAGTAGCTCCCACGTGAACCGAACTACTACGCAACAGAAAGCTGATTGATATGGGTCGGATATATATGCGCTTCAAAAAATCGTTGCTAACTATTTAAAGGTCGCGGCCCCAGATGCACGGTATGTGGGAGTATAGGCCTTAATTTTACTAACATTTTGCTGCAACTTTCATCAATTTCTATCAGACAGTTTTTGAGAAATTTGCATTTTAGTGAATTTGGCAATTTAGCTGAGATCAAAAACAAAAAAAGATTGGCAGCTCTTGGCGCCGCTTCAAAAAATCGTTGCTAACTATTTAAAGGTCGCGGCCCCAGATGCACGCTATGTGGGAGTATAGGCCTTAATTTTACTAACATTTTGCTGCAACTTTCATCAATTTCTATCAGACAGTTTTTGAGAAATTTGCATTTTAGTGAATTTGCCATTTTAGCTGAGATTAAATACAAAAAAAACGTGGCAGCTCTTGTACATAAATATTAAAGAGTGGCACCGCTTCAAAAATCGTTGCTAACTATTTAAAGGTCGCCCCCAGATGCACGGTATGTGGGAGTATAGGCCTTAATTTTACTAACATTTTGCTGCAACTTTCATCAATTTCTATCAGACAGTTTTGAGAATTTGCATTTTGGTAAATTGGCATTTTAGCTGAGATTAAATACAAAAAAAACGTGGCAGCTCTTGTACATAAATATTAAAGAGTGGCACCGCTTCAAAATCGTTGCTAACTATTTAAAGGTCATGACCCCAGATGCACGCTATGTGGAATATAGGCCTTAATTTTACTAACATTTGCTGCAACTTTCATCAATTTCTATCAGACAGTTTTGAAATTTGCATTTTAGTGAATTGGCAATTTAGCTGAGATCAAAAAAAAAAAAGATTGGCAGCTCTTGGCGCCGCTTCAAAAAATCGTTGCTAACTATTTAAGGTCGCGAGATGCACGCTATGTGGGTATAGGCCTTAATTTTACTAACATTTTGCTGCAACTTTCATCAATTTCTATCAGACAGTTTTTGAAATTTGCATTTTAGTAAATTTGCCATTTTAGCTGAAATCAAATACATAAAAACGTGGCAGCTCTTGTACATAAATATTAAAGAGTGGCACCGCTTCATAAAATCGTTGCTAACTATTTAAAGGTCGCGGCCCCAGATGCACGCTATGGCAAATTTACTAAAATGCAAATTTCTCAAAACTGTCTGATAGAAATTGATGAAAGTTGCAGCAAAATGTTAGTAAAATTAAGGCCTATACTCCCATAGCGTGCATCTGGGACGACCTTAAATAGTTAGCAACGATTTTTTGAAGCGGTGCCACTCTTTAATATTATGTACAAGACTGCCACGTTTTATGTATTTGATTTCAGCTAAAATGGCAAATTTACTAAAATGCAAATTTCTCAAAACTGTCTGATAGAAATTGATGAAAGTTGCAGCAAAATGTTAGTAAAATTAAGGCCTATACTCCACATAACATCTGGGGCTAAATAGTTAGCAACGATTTTTTGAAGCGGCTGCCAATCTTTTTTTTTTGATCTCAGCTAAATTGCCAAATTCACTAAAATGCAAATTTCTCAAAACTGTCTGATAGAAATTGATGAAAGTTGCAGCAAAATGTTAGTAAAATTAAGGCCTATACTCCACATACCGCATCTGTGCGACCTTTAAATAGTTAGCAACGATTTTGAAGCGCATATATATCCGACCCATATCAATCAGCTTTCTGTTGCGTAGTAGTTCGGTTCACGTGGGAGCTACTAGTTCGATAGGACTTGCTCATGAACTTTTTGGGGTTAATTTACAATTAATTAATTTTCTCAAAAACTGTCTGATAACTTTCTTTAAATTAAATTAAAATAGCTTCTCCAAACTTGTAGCTTTAATTTGATATATGCCGCTTTTGGGCCGTTCCTCCTGAGAAAGGATATTGAGGTTTGAGAACCAGGCATTGATTTTGGCGGTCATTTTGTATGGGGCTTTTTTCTGAGGTAGCTTCGTTCTTTCCAAAATATCTCAAAACGTTCTGATAACTTTTTCTAAATATGGTCCCATTAGAAAGGTGAAACTTTGGGCTTTAATCGTGCATTAGCGGTTTTCGGGGCCGTTCGCCCTGAGCTTAAATATTTAAGAAATGGTGGAAATGTAAACTTTTTCACTTTTTATGTTTACTTGTTTCACCCAAATCAAGGGCTGAAACTGCCAAAATATTGCTTAAGACTATAAATAAAACAATTATCTACAATTCTGCATCATTACTTTATTGTTTTAACGTCGAAAAACATTAAAAAATGAGGAAATTCATAACTGGTTCCGACTCGTGAACCAAGTTCCGTTTTTCGTTGCTGGCGAACCGTTGCTAACTTGACGCACATAAAAAAATGTATGCTTTGTCAACATGAACATGCAATATAGATCTGTTTGTCTTGCCCTCCATTATTCGACTAAAAAAGGTGCAACTTGCTCACTTTTTGTGCTCTGAGAGTCTACCGCCCTGGTCGATTAAAATATATAATGCAACTCTGCAACGTTCTCACCAAATGAATCAGATTCCGATTGGAACTGCCTAAACACGGCTACGTACATATATACATGCGGACATATATTACATACATATGCACACACACATATATCTGTAGTTGTAATTATAATTAGCCATTTTTACGACGAAAACAAACTATTAAATAATAAAAAAAAAAACTTAAAGTTAAATGCCAAATATTGTCTACAACGAATATTAGTACTGAAACAAACGTATTTTATATAAACACGAAAACGAAACAAAAACCAAAGTCAAGCAAAACAAAGTGCCAAAACAATAAACGTCCAGCAATTTTAAATGCTTTAAGTAACCTCCAAAAAAAGAAACAAAGAGAGAGAGAAATTAAGAAAGAGAGTGTAAGAGAGCAAGTGCAAGATGGGAAACGCGGGCAGCTCGACAGTGCATATGCATCGAGAGCGCCACAAGTCGACCGACCTCTCGACGCCAAGTTCTCCCGCACAATTTCGCGACTCGGTGGCAAGTGTGGGCGCCGCAGGGGGTGGCAGCGGAGCGGGCGGCGGCAGCGCGGGCGCAGCAGCTTTGGGCGGCACTGGAGCAGGCGGCCAAGCTTTCTCATTCGATAAAAAACATACGGCAGTCTTAACCGAGGGTTCGTCGCAAGAAGACGAAGACCCGTACTATACGAGAGCGGCAGTGGGAGCGGGAGCTAAGCGCACATCAGTTCTTGATAACGATTTAACAACAACAACAACAGCAGCAGCAGCAACAGCTGAGAGAGAGCACATAATGGAGGAGAATAACGATGATGAACAGACACTGGGATTAGGATCACTCTCCACAGCCGATGCCGATGATGACCTTAGGAAAACAGCGCTGCCAACAGTGTTACGCTGGGATTACGGTGGCAAGAATGTAACCATTTCGGGCACATTCTCCAAGTGGAAACCCATACCAATGGTGCGCAGTCATGGCAACTTTGTGACCATCATTGATCTGCCCGAGGGCGACCATCAGTACAAGTTCTGTGTGGATGGCGAATGGAAGCACGATCCAAAATTGGTAAGTTCCAAGTCGCATCTCACTCAACTGGGGAAAATCGATACGCAAGCATTATTTACAATTGATGACGCAGTAGATTATTTTTCACTGTGTTGTGTAATCACAGCTGGACTGTAAACAAAACAGAGACAGAGAGAGAGAGAAAGAAAGACAACATTTTCTGATTGGATTGATCTGGGTTGGGTTGGCAATGCCCGAAACTGTAATAATTGTTTGCCCTTATTATACCCGTTACTTACAAAATAAGTAAGAGGGTATATTGTGTTCGTTGGAATGCATGTAACAGGGAGAAGGAGGCATCTCCGACCCTATAAAGTATATATATTCTTGATCAGCATCAACAGTCGAGTCGATATAGCCATGTCCGTCTGTCCGTCCGTATGAACAAAAGGATTATAGTCACTAATATAAAAGATAGAGCAATCAAATTTGGCACACAGACTTCTATAAACCCCACGCAAATCAAGTATTTCTCTACTTCTTCATTTTGATGCTAAGGGTCCCCCCTTTGAAATTTTGAAAATTCAAAATTTTAAATCTCAAGTTTTCACTTTTAATCAACTTCTTATATCGTAATTAGTACAAAACAACACTTTAAACTTGATTCTGAGACCTTTCATTTTCTTGTACAAAATCATGTCAAAATTAAGAAATATTTGACTTGTAAAGTTGCTAGGTCAGAGGTTTGAGCAACTTCGAACTGTCATAACTTTGTCAAAACCCAACCGATTTTCAAGCCGAATATCATGATATTTTTATCATGATTTTTCCTCTTAATTGATTCTGCATTTAAATTTTTATTATCTAGAAAATTTGATATTTATTCGATTCTAAGCCATTTTCATCCAAATTTCCATACCTACCCCTTGACATTTTTTCAAAAACTTCGATCTCTCGTAATTTCATCAAAAACTAACCGATTTTCAAACGGAATGTCATTTTGATCATGATTTGGCCTCTAAATTCATTCTGTATTTAAATTTTGTTCATATTGAAAAATAATTATTTTCGACCAAGTTTCGATTTCGATAGAAATTTCGATTTGAAATTTCGAAAATATATTGAAATAAGTAACGGGTATTCTATGGTCGGGATCTCGAATGAAGACTTTTCGACTAGTTTTCACTACTGTGGTTGGGTAATCGCCGCTGGACTTTAAACAAAACTGAGAGAGAGAGACAACAGTTTTCAGCCCCAATAATGTTAAATGCCCTTTGTTATGTTTGCCCTTTCTAATTACATGTTGATTGTCGCACTTACAGAAAAGCGTGGAGAACGATGAGGGTGATAAGAACAATTTGGTATCGGTGCGTGCCTCAGATTTTGAGGTATTCCAGGCGCTGGCCAAAGACAGTGAGAATGTGCCGAACTATGCCGAAAGGGAATACTCACAGGAGGTGCCACAGGCGAAGCCCTGGGAGAAGGTATCGGGACCGCCAGTATTGCCGCCACATCTGCTCCAGGTCATACTCAACAAAGATACGCCGCTATCGGTAAGTGTTCTACTTTAAATTGGGTCAGACATCAACTGAAATCCGTTTACTTTGTTTCAGTGTGAGCCTACATTGTTGCCCGAACCGAATCATGTCATGCTGAACCACTTGTATGCACTGTCCATCAAAGACGGCGTCATGGTGCTCAGTGCCACCCATCGGTATCGCAAGAAATATGTCACCACGCTGCTCTACAAGCCCATTTAGGCTGATTCGATCCAAAACTTCTATATTTTATTTACTGTAAATGGTTTTCAACTCGCTCGCTATTTTACAATTTATAGAAAAAAAAGGTGGAATGCCAATACTTTTGTTAAAAACTAAGTACTATGTGTAATCATTTTGTTAAGCGTTGTATTTTTTATTCGTATTAATTAAATATATATATATTGAATTTAAAAAAATATAATTTGAGTAAGATTATTGTTCTGTGTCATAGTTTTCGTTTCGATTATGCGATTTATCTACTAAAATATTAAATATTATTACATAATTATAAAGCTTTTGGTTCACTGTTCAAATTTGATATGTGACTAAGATTTGATCTAGCGATAATTTGGTTTAGTTTCTAACGGCTTTCGAAATGTCAAAAATCTAATTATTTAAATCTTCAATATAACCCTTTGGATTTAGTTCAATTCAATTCAATTCATATCACAAGTCACCAGTTAACTACTTGCACTGGGATTCGGAATACATACGCAGACATTTTCTAGTTATATATATGCCTAGTTAATAATTGTTAGTTGCTGTGTAAAGCATCTACATCAGCTTCACCTTATGATGTTCCAGCTGGTCGACTGGTTTATCTAGCAATAGCACCGCTGAAGGAACATTGACACCTGAACCCAGCTCAACTGTTTGCTTGGCCAGAAAGCGCTCGTGCATTTTATTTGAGGCTCTCTCAAATTCACCGTCTTCGTCAATTAGCGCCTTGGTAAAGTACTCCGTGAACAGCCGGCACATGTACTGATCCTTGGTTGAGGGCCACCAGCCCTCAAGGAAACCGATATGTCCGCCTCGGGCAGTGATTATAATGGCCACATGTGTACACTGATTGGCTGCCTTAATAGGTATGGCATCCAGTGGCTGAAAGGGATCATCGGCTGCACTTAAACATAGCAAAGGTACTGAAATTTGATCCAGCTTATTGTGCAGCGTAGCATCCGTGTAGTAGTCGTTGACATGGGCATATCCAAATTGCTTCGCTGTGAACAGCTCATCGAACTCTTTGATCGTCTTGCACTAGAAGAAGAAAGATCAAATATTATAGTAAATATAACAATAACAAGTGGGCGGCTACAGTCAAGCACGCTCGACAGTAGGATACCCTGTGCCCAACCACTCTGTACTAAAAGTTGATTTTCGGCCGATTGTTTCTATGGCATATATATATATCATATAGCATATAGGAAACCGATCTGAACCAAGTTTGGTCAGGATTTATAACACCAACTTAAATGCATATTCTATCAGTTTGGTTAAGATTTCTCAAAAAATAACCATCTTTTTTGTACTAAAACTTGATTTCTGACTGAGCATCTGTATGGCAGCTATATAATACAGTGAACCGATTTAAACCAAATTTAGCTAGGATATATAACACCTTATTTAATATACATTCTATTCATTTGGTTGCGATATGAAAAAAAACACAAAACTTTTTCATACTAAAACTTGACTTTCGACTGAGCATCTCTATGGCAGCTATATGATATAGTTGTCCGATTTGAACCAAACTTGGTTAGGATGTATAATAGCAGCCCAGATGTATTGTGCATCAGATTGGTTGAGATATCTCAAAAACCAAGAAGTTTTTCATACTAAAACTTAATTTTCGACCTATCGTTCATATGGCAGCTATATGATATAAAGGTACGATACAAATATAAAAAACAACTTGGTCTGCGTACGGTATCCAGGAATCTACATACCAAGTTTGAAGTCTCTAGCCCTTATAGTCTCTAAGATCGACGCGTTTAAACAGACGGACAGAGCTTAATCGACTCGGCTGTTGACTCTGAGCAAGAATATATGATTTATGGTGACTGCCACGCCTCCTTCTGCCTTTTACATAGAGTCTGCCAAACACATAATACCCTTTTTTGCCAATTTTAATAGACACAGGGTATAAAATGGTGTTACTTACACGCAGTATACGCTGTATATCAATGTCAGAATACTGATACACATCTCTGTAGATGTCCAAATGGTTGCGTAAGGTGCGGCACAGGCTGCCGGCAAGATGACGTCCTAGCAAGTTATTGATGACCGGCTTCTCAATGCTGTCGCTGCCCTTGTGCACATCCCAAGGCACCGATATAATCTTGGCAGCCGACAGATTGATGCGTGCCTCGTCACTCTTGCGCGCCAAATAGTTACCTATAAACAAGGCAACTCCTCAATTACTATAAACAAACTTGATATTGTTGTTGTTGTGTTGATGCATACCGAGAATGAGGCCACCCATGGATATTCCAGTGGCGCCCAGTTTACAGTGTGCGGGCAGCGAGCGGCGCACATGTTTCACAACCTCACACAGATCCTCACAGTTGGCAGCGCAGTAGAGTCGTGGCGTCTTCAGTTCGATGCCACCAAGTCCACGATTGTTGAACACAACAACACGCATGCCAGCCTGCTGGGCAGCAAGGACCAAACATTTGATGTACTCCGCCTGCGATTCGCCAGTCAGTCCGGGCAATATCAGCACACAGGGAGCACGTTCATCACAGCCCTCTTCCATCCAGTCCAGAGCCACCTCCCCGCCATCCTTCAGGGTAAGAATTTCCCTATAAAAGACAGTGATACGATTGTATTATTAAATATTATTATTATTATTATTATTATTATTATTATTGTTATTATTATTATTATTATTATTATTATTATTATTATTATTATTATTATTATTATTATTATTATTATTATTATTATTATTATTATTATTATTATTATTATTATTATTATTATTATTATTATTATTATTATTATTATTATTATTATTATTATTATTATTATTATTATTATTATTATTATTATTATTATTATTATTATTATTATTATTATTATTATTATTATTATTATTATTATTAAAGTATTAGTATTATTATTATTATGATTAAATATTGTTATTATTATTATTATTATTATCATTTTCATTATTATTATCATTATCAATATCAATATCATTATCATTATCATTATCATTATCATTATTATTATTAAAGTATTAGTATTATTATTATTATGATTATTATTATCCTAGTGGTACAAGTTTAGCTTATATTTAAGGCACTAGTCACAACAATAAAAACAACTTCACAATTACAATGATATTACTTATTTATGATATTACTTAAATCGAAGTTTACATATTTATTTATTCTATTCTTACTTATTATTCTGTAGTATTTTATTCAATTGTGGTATTAAATTCTAGTTAAATTCCCCTTAATTGCTTACTTCTTGAAAGTGCCCAATCAGTTTTATTGTACGAGGATTATACGAGGGTAAACTGATAAGTCTAAGAAGGTTATTACAACTCTTTAAATTAAATTATAATTTTTTTGGATAGTTTAACAGGATAGTGTACTGATGGCTGGTTAAGTTTTAGTTAAGTTTAGGACCCTGAACGATATTATTATATAAAAAGCATAAAGATGTAAAAGAATCATTAGATAAGATGAACTGCTCTAAAAGAAGATTAGACAGAAAAGTAATTTGCTATTATTTAAAAGATTTGCTTTCTCTGACTGACTTATCATAACTGCAAATCTTCGTACATCAGTCTCTACTCTAAATTTAAAAAAAATGCAGTATTCAAAAACATGTGGGATTATCGTCTAAAATAATTGCAAATCAGGTTAAAAGTCGATGCGCTTTTAAGCATATTTCTCTAATAATAAAATCAAAACAAATTGGAATATATCGAAAGATTAGTAGAGGCTACAGTAATGCCCCTATCCAAATCAAGAGGACGTAACTCACCTACGGTAGTTGACGCGCGGAAGACTCTTGGAGCGCAGCAGGCTCGCAAGAACAGTCTGAGCACGACTTTCTACACACCAGAAAGTGGGCCAATACTTGTTCTCCAGTGTGGGCATCTTCCTTATCAGGTACTGCTTGAATGGCCCATCGGCACAGGCAATTATCGGGCGCTGTAATTACGAAGGGAGGGGGGCAATCAGTTTAGATGCGGCATTGACACAAAATTGAATGACGTAATTACAGGTAGACAACACTCACCTTTACCACCTGAATGAGGTAATACACGACATAGGCAAATATGGCAAATCCGAACGCATGCAGGCGCGGAATATGCGACAAGTACGCATACATGGAGTAGAACATGGTGACTGACATTGAATCCGTGTGTATTCCTCGGACTGAAATTGTAGAACTTTGATCCCGAGGGCGACTGCAATTTAGAAAGACGTGCAAATTACAATTTATAACAAAGCTCACATATATTCGAAATTGCTGAATGGAAACTGTCAGTGTCTGCATTAAGAGTCAGTTTGATATAATGTACGATTACACACATACTACATATATAATCGTGGGGCATATCTTATCGTGCACAGCTCATAGTAAGCGATTTGATTGAGAGGCAGATACATAACAGCTGGGAAAAACTGGCCTATTCAAAAGCCACAAGGCGGACACTCGAACCCGAGCCTCGTTATCAGCCGAAAGACAACATATGATAGTTACGTAGTTATCACAATATGGGCAATTCTCCAGAAATGTCTTTCAGAAACATTTCAAGCTACTTGCTTAAACATTTTACACATGAATTAGTTCATTAGTTTGAGCATAGCGACTGTATCTTTGAATATATTAAGTTTTTATATTGCCAAAATTTCACTTCCAAAATGGAGTACTTGTATTATAATTTTTTGACGAAAACTTTCTTTTAGAAACAAAAAGGTTATGAAAATGCAAAGAGAACACTTCAATTCTATTAATAAAGCTTTTTAGGGACTTAAAAAGTTAAAATATAATTCATTCAAAGTAAACAAACAACATAAAAAACATGGTAAAACAAAATGTCACGTGCGAACGTTATTAAAGTCAAATAAAAAATAAACTACTTAATATTTTTGAATCAATCAAAAGACATTATTCAGATGCATCAATGCATAACATTCATAAATTAATAGAATTTAAATAGTCCCTCAGGTTTAGCTAAAATTAGTGTTTGAACTGTACCACTTCCGTTTTGTGTATCATGCGAATGTTTGGTTTTTTTGTGAATATCTTAAAAATTAGAGCTCTAATCAATAACTACAAGTTTCGCCTTTTGTCAAAATTCAAAATGTTTTGGCTCATGGTTTTTTTAAATCACTTTCAATGTGTACAAATGTTGCATTCGACATTAGAGAATTGCCCATATACTAATTCACTCTCTTATCACTCTCACTCACAGTAGTTCCTGTTTAAATTGTAGATCAGGTCGTCGTTGTCTTTGTTGTTGTTGTTGATTCATTAGTGGCTGTTGTTGTTGTTGTTGGTAACGATGTAGCTGCTGGGCTAAAGCTGCACTCACAATTTTGCTGTCATTATGACTAATCATTAGAGCGCATCGGGCAAAGTTTCGCAATTCAATAGTGTTTAGTTTTTGAATTTTATTTGCCGCTTTTGGCGGCATCTGGGCAAAGGCGCACAACAACATGACTTCGTAGTGGCAGGGGGCAAATATCGTTATATATGTATATATGTTAACTAACGCTTATCGCTATAGTCAGTTACTAGCATATAAATTCTTTTATCGTTTACCACACCAAAGGTAAATTCGAGACTTTTTATTGATGTCTTGCATAATAACGATCCATGAAATGACTTTGTGCGCTTACCTTGAAAAGAAAATTTGTAAAAATAACGAAAAGAAAATTTTAAATAATAAATTTTGAAAATTTTGTAATGTAATGACACAGGTTTAAAACTAATGATTTCGATGTTACTCCAATGGCTCACAAAACGGCAATGAGCCATGGCTTCGCTTCTAGGCCGGTAGGTCGAGTTCCAAAGCCAAAATGGCCGTTAAATTTATTGCCAACACTTACACTCCCACATTCACATACATATGCACTTACGTACTTACACATTATATTGAGTTTTTGGTCTTGGCATCACGTGCAACAACAAAATCAATAGCACCCAGGGTCAAGGGGATGGGAAATGAACCTTTGTGCTATTTTAGTAATGTTACATAGTGAGCCGTAATTACCGTACCAATTATGACGCACGCATTTTTGAATATATTGCTAATAACTTGCCTTCACAAGTTGTAAACAAACTGAAGCCTTTTGGTCTATTTGTGTTGTCTTCCACTTAGTGTGTCTTCGGGAAAGGAACTTTTTGTAATTTGCAGTGTTTGACGTTGCCAGGAAAAATAATTATATAATAACAGCATCGATTACATCCATTTTATGCAATTCTTTTATTTTGCGTGCACACAGCACTGAGTAATAATTTAAATATAACAAAACTTTGTTGTAAACAAAAACAAGTTTGGTGCAACCAAAACGTGACAGCTGGCGTCTGTCTGGCACAACTTGAAAACACAACAAAGTTGTCGTCTTGAATAAAAAGGCTGCCACCCCGGAAAAAATTCCCGATCTGGCAAGACGTACCATTTAACTTTAATTTTGATTCTTCTTAATTTTAAAGCTAGAATTTTTTAAGTTTTTGCAAAATTTTTGTTAGACTTTTGTCAATTTTCTGATATTTTTCCTTAGAGTTCAATTTGTAATATATCTCCCCGAGGAATGACGAACTTCAAACCTTCATTAAAATCAACACCATTGATTTATGTAATTTCGAATTTGAAATTTTTATCAAATTATTAATTTATTGCAAAGGTTTTGCACTTAGAGATTTTCATTAAAACTAAAATTTAAATTGAAACAGTCAAAACTGTTAATACACTGTTAAGCAACAGCTGCAAACCATATCGATAAGCACAGCGCACAGCTGACCCTTACAGTCGGTTATCGAGTAGGCATCGAGTACAAGTGCAGTTGCTGTCGGGGTCGGTCGTTTGCGTCGCTGCGTTATTGGTGTTTTTTCGTGTAAATTGTTTTTGTTTGATAATTTTGCATAAGACTAAATGTGCTAAGTGTATTATTAATAATTGGGGCCAAATAAGATGCCCAGAATTTAATGTGCAGTGGACTTTAAGCATTTGCAAAAATTTCATAAGCAATAACGACAGAAAAAAACAATGAAAGATATGATTCAATGACGTCGCGAATCCAAATCGTGAATCGACAAAGAGCAAGAGAAAGAGCAATAGCAAGAGCAAGAGAGGGGAAGAGTGCCAAGTGAACAGCCGCCTGTGTATGTTTATGCGGGCTGCTGCTACTAGTGACAATACAAATCAAATTAAAAGTGTAACATATAAAAATAGCAGATTGAGGTAGCATAAAATAAATCAACACATCAATTTGATTGAAGCATGTGCTAGAAAGCAAGCAAAATCACATCCAAATGGATTCACGTATTAAGTGAGTATATTTATTTGTCTGCTCACGAGATTTCCATCCAAAAATACTCGTCTACAGTGGGCGTTACGCTTGGCTAAGCAGTGAAATTTACATCAGTTACATCAGTCACTTTTTTCTGTCTATCTTATATACTAAAATAATAGTTATTGTATTTTGTGTTGTTTGGCAGAAACGACGTGAAGAAACTCTTTGAGTTTTGGTGCGAACTTAAACCCACACGCGGCATCGATCGGGGCAGCATATGTCGAAATGGAAGAGGCGCTGCAACGCCCCCTGGCGTCATTATCGAAAGCTTCCCAGAGGGCTTTCGCGATAAGGAGGTGATCGCCGGCATTCCGTCGTTTGCGTTTCCCTGTGATCTCGAAAGGTGCGTATAGTATGCCAATGTGTGAGTGTGTGCATATGTATTTGTTTCCGGTTATTCTAAGTACGTTAGTCATATAGACAAACCATAATAACAAGTAGAACTAACAACCGTTTGATGTTCAGTTTAATATTTACTGTCTGACTGGGTGAATGGTCGACAACGACGCTGATGAATCATGGCAGCGGCGTCAGCAGAGGCAGCGGCAGCGACCACTGCAAGCTTGTCCATGAATTGTATAACCTGTTGTTTAGTTTTATGTTTTGTTTACGTGTACGCCAGTTTGTATGGGTATTGTGGATTATTTCATTCGCATTTTGTTGAACGCAATTCATTTTCGCACTTTACGCTTATTGTTTTCTTTTTTTTTTATAGTAAATATTTCCCCACTCTGGTTACTGTATCGCTTACATATACATACGTGCACACACACATACTTACGTCAATTGAATTGTCTTTTGTGAGTGTTTTGTTAGTCACGCCGAAAACATTTCTGGTTTATCTGTGCAGCTGCTTAAAAGTTTGCAACAAGTTGTCTTTAGTTTCCCTCGCACCCAATACCATCATGTTATCGCTGGTCAACAACAACAACAACAACTGATAAACATGATTTTCGAACGCGAAATTCTTAAATGTTGTTGACTGTTTGTTAACATGTGTTGTGCTAGTGCCAAGTTTAATTAATAATAATTTCAAGTAAAGATATGATTACGACAATTGCACCATATTAAATGAGCCCATCAAATATGTCCAGTTGGTCAAGAAATGGTTTTGATCACATTTAAAATTTATATATTTTACTTTGTAAAAGAAAATCTATTTCTATTTTGTAATTGAAAATAATTAATGATATTCATTGGTTGTAAATATTAAAAAAAAAAAAGAATAAAAGATAAATTATAAGGTCCAGAGTGTCAAACCTAGTCGAATATCGGTTTTAATTAGGGTTTCGGTTATGTTTGATTTCGTATTCGGTTATCGGTTACGGAAAATCTTTATTTACTGCTTTCGTAACGGTTATCGGGGGTTTTTTTTTAGGTTTCGGTTCACAAAATAAGTAGTAGAAATATTACAATCGAAAATTCTTTGATTTCAAAATAATCAAATAATAATATAAAATTAACAAGATTACCCATATGTATTTACAATTCTCTCTCTCTCTCTCTCTCTCTGTGGCAGTTACAAATCATTGAATGTGTGATTCCCTCGGACTCTATCTCTCTCTGTCTCTCTCTTGTTAGCTAGCATTGTTGTAATTAACTTTTATCGGCAATGTCAATGCACCGACATGTTAAGCTTATATGCCGCTCCACCTACCCTACCCTCCTCTCCACCACTTCCTTGTCCAATTTGCCATTGCCCGCATAAACATCGCACGTTGTGATTTTGTCGCTTGCCTGCTTTGCATATTTTATTTTTTTTTATTAAATAAATGCGCGCATCTAACGACTTTACGTAATCCGTTTCATTTCGTTGCCTGCAAAGACAACAACAATAAAAAAATGCCCGCGAAATGCGAAAGAGTAAAAGGAAATGTAAAAAAAAAGCTTCAAATCGAGGTCAAAAGACGCGTCGCATCGCATTGAAAGCGAACTCAGTGGGAGTAAATATTTTGTTGTTTTTGTTGATTTTGTTGTTGCAAATTATGCGTTATTTAAATTGCTAATTGTTGATTTCCACATATTAAAACGACTCATTAGCATAACAAACTTCTCACAAAACAACTCACTGAAACCTCATCCAAGATTTATACATTTATATTCAGTTTATGAATATATTTTTTAATATAATTAAGTGTTTCGATTTTTGATTGAATACCACATAATCTGTAGATTTTATTGTTAAATAAATCAGTTAAATGATAATGTGGATTAAGAGGCAAATAAAGAGAAGATCGGCCCATCAACTTTCCGCCTCAATGGACAGACCCAAAGTCGAATATCTTCATAAATATAATTGTCTGATTTTCATCATACTTGTTTGTATAAACAAATACATATATAGAAACTTACATGTGTATTGTATGTATTATACACAGATGCGATGAAGCATTTCATAAAAAAAGAGCATGTTGCTCTCAAGGTCATAAGATTCGTGCCGATCGCTGCCGACCGGATGCTCTTTAATAATCTTTATATCGTTCTCAGAATTGTATATTATTGGCCAATCCTGACCACAAATGGGCTTAACGTAGCGTATACGCAATTGCTAATTTTAAAAATCTATTAATTACATATTGATTATTGGACCTTTATGATAAGGAATAAATCGTTTTAATGCGTTATATATTCGCTATATATATTAATAATCAGGGAATAACACCGGAACCGGAATCGTTAACCGAAACTAACCGTTTCATTTTTAGTACCGGAACTGACACCGTAACCGAATGAAAATTCGTAAAGTTGCTAGGTCAAAGAGTTGTCCAACTTCCAACTGTCATAACTTGATCAAAACTGAATAGATTTTCAAGCGAAATGTCATTTTGATCATGATTTGGGCTCTAAATTCATTCTGTATTCAATTTATGTTCATTTAGAAAATTTAATTATTTTCGACCACGATTCGATTTCGATGCTAAGGGTCCCCCCTTTGAAATTTCGAAAATTAAAAATTTTAAATCTCAAGTTTTCACTTTAAATCAACTCCTTATATCGTAATTAGTATAAAACAACACTTTAAACTTGGTTCTGAGACCTTTCATTTTTTTGTAAAAAATCATGTGAAATTGACCAACTTCAAACTGTCATAACTTGATTCAAACTAAACCGATTTTCAAGCGGAATGCCATTTTGATCATGTTTTAGCCTCTAAATACATTCTGCATTCAAAGATTTTTAAATTCGTTTAAAAAAATTATATGTCATATACCAAATGTTTTGAAATTAAATTAGTCTTAAATTGCAAATTCTTATCGTCCACAAAAGGTTCAAAAGTCACTGAAATTAAATTGAATTATAAAAGCAATATATTATATGCATACATCTGCTTAATGATTATTCAATTAGTAAACACATTAGATATTTGTATAGAATCATCTTTGATATTATAATCTTCTTATCTAAATTTGTGGTTCTTTCAACAGGGACTCAGTGCAATCCTATTCCTTTGTGCATACCACCGGCGATTCGAAATGGCGATTCGGCTTCTGTCGTCACGATCCCAAGACGGATACGGCGATGGTGCTGATCACCTATCTGCCCTGGCATGATACCTTCCTCAAGCTATTGATCGTGTTGGCCGAGCTGAGACGAACTGATCGAAATGGATTTCGCACCTTCCTCTCGGAGGCCTACAACAGAGGCGTGCCCGATTCGGGCGGCAGTCTAACGGTATTCTATAACAGCGGACAGAGCGTAAGATTCTCGAAATATAATCAATTTGAAATTGAACAACTCTTACATTTCTAAATTCGATTGCAGCATTTTACATTCGAACGTCCGCTGCAGTTTCAGCTGCCCAGCATACCAGAAAATGTAAGTCGGAAATGTATAAAAAGCAGGGACTGTAATCATTATAAGTTTTATTATAATACTCAAGAAATATGCATTATATTATCAGGGAATAACACCATAACCGGTATCGGAACCATTAACCGAAGCTAACCGTTTCATTTTTAGTATCGATACGGTACCGGTACGGTTCCAACTGTCATAACTTGACGAAATCTGCCCCGATTTTCAATCAGATTGCCATTTTGATAATGGTTTGGACTCTAAATTCATTCTGCATTCAAATTTTGTTAATTTTGAAAATTTTATTATTTTCGACCAAGATTCGATTTCGATGCTAAAGGTGAAATTGAACAAAAATTTTGACTTGTAAAGTGAATAGATCCAAGGTCTGACAAACTTAAAACTGTCATAACTTTGTCAATACTCAACCGATTTTCAAGCGGTATGTCATTTTGCTCATTATTTTGCCTCTAAAATGATTCTGCATTTAAATTTTTATCATCTAGAAAATTTGATATTTTTTCGACACTAAGCCATCTATCATCCAATTTTCCATACCTACCCCTTGTCATTTTTTCAAAAATTTCCTTCTCTCATAACTTTGTCAAAACTCAACCGATTTTCAAGCGGAATGTCATTTTGATCATGGTTTGACCTCTTAAATGATTCTGCATTTAAATTTGTATTATCTAGAAAATTTAATATTTTTTCCACACTAAGCCATCTATCATTCAATTTTCCATACCTACCCCTTGACATTTTTTCAAAAACTTCGATCTATCATAACTTCATCAAAAACTAACCGATTTTCAAGCGCAATGTCGTTTTGTTCATGATTTGGCATTTTAATTCATTTTGCACTTAAATTTATTAAATTCGTAAAAAAAATTTATTATTAAATATTTTTAGATATTTACTTCGATGTCATAATTATTATGAATCGACACCTTGTCATTTTAAAATGTTTAAAAATTGATTTGGTGTTCCGTTACTGATACCGATACCGAAAGAAGAAAACTGAAATAGTTGCTTTGGAACGAAAGTTACTAGAAAAAAAGAAAACAAAATAATCATTATTTACCATCCCTGATGAAATGCAGTTAATTGAATAAATTAATTAATGGCTAATTTCATTGCAGCATAACCTCAATCTGTATTACAATTTTGTGGATTCCAAGGGGATGATTTGCGTGTTTGCTGCCATGCTCGCCGAACGTCGAATTATATTCACATCCAGCCATCTGGATAGGCTCTCCTCTTGCATTCAAGCAGCCAATGCATTCCTCTATCCAATGGTCTGGCAGCACGTATTTATTCCGGTGCTACCCTGGGAATTTAAGGATGTCTTGGGCGCACCCATGCCATATTTAATTGGTGTGCCAAAGCCAGTGCTTGATACTGTAAGTCACATTGGTATATGATATGATAAGAGATATTGTTATCATCAATTTAATTTGGCATTTCATTGCAGGCTTCCGCCGATGAGCTGGGCGATGTTGTGATCTTAAACTGTGATACGAAGCTGTTTGAAAGTCCCTTTGATGATGTGCGCTCACTGCCGCCAGAGATTGTGTCACAGCTTAAGAAATACCTGAATCCCACACAGGTTCTCATTGGAGATCGTATCTCGAAGATATTTCTGGGTGCACTCGTTCAACTGATTGGCGGCTATCGGGATGCTGTTGAGTTTCACGACACCTGCAAGACGTTCAATCACGACAAATTCATTGAATCTCGTCCCGCACATTTGCGTCCATTTCTTACCAAAATGATGGAGCTGCAAATCTTTGCGCAATTTGTTGACGATCGACTGAAGATGCTGAACAGCGGATTGGGTTTCTCCGATGAATTCGAGCTGGAAACCGTGCGTTATGCGGAAAAGATGAAGAAACGTGGACGTAACTACGTCTTCCTAAAGCATATGAAGGACAAGGTGAGCCTTAAAGAAGATGCAACCTTTCTCTTAGCCTTTGCTTTGGCCTTAGTTGGTATCTCTGTTGCCTTAACCCCACTCATAGAGCAATTCCAACATCCAAAAACCATACCACTCCATATCCCACTTTTAGTTGTGCTACTTTCTTGGGTCATATTGTATATATATATATACCTCTTATGTGTATCTGAATATATATCTATTTTTGGTTTGGAGAGCATACATGGAGAGAATTTCCCTGCGCTGTCCCTCTACAATTTTCCCGATAAATGTTGTGCCGTAATTTTAAGAATTGTTACAACGCTTCTGATTTAATTATGATCAACAACAATATTATCTTTAATTTATTTCGATTGATTTATTTCGCAGTATTATTTGGGAAAGCGCAGTGTTTCGCAAGTGTTTGCCAAGAACTATATTTAAACTGAATGCCATCCGTCCATCACCAAAAAAAATACGAGTAGAATTTCCACACACACACAAAACACCTTTTTACATAAAAATGTTAGTTTTATTGATTTATTCTTGCTCACTTCTCTCTTAACCAACAATTGCACATAATTCTTTTATTCACGTCAAAACTAAACATTTTAATTTGTTTTACACAAGTTTTATTGTTTTTTTGTTTCTTTTTTTATTTTTACGTTAGAATTTTTTTTTATGTAGTTCTATGTTTTTTTTTAAGATTGTCTAATCCTGAGCTCATTCCTTATGCCTAACATGTCTAATGCTAAAAGCTGCTAAAAGTAAAAGCGCGCCATTAACTTTAATATTTAAAAAATATATTTTTTAAAAATTTCAAATTATTTTAATTTTATGTAAATTTGATTATGGTTTTATGTAAATCTAAATTTTTAAAGAACTTCTTAATTGAAGATACAAAAAATGTTAGACATTTATATACATAATGAATGAAACTTGATCACAGGGGGGATTCATTATCATCATTATCATCCAGACTATATACACTATAAACTGTACTAATCCAACCACAAATCTTTATATAATTTGTACAACCTTGAATTGAAATCATTATGAAGACAACATCAACTCAACGTTTTCAAGCCTCATTGCACTAATCAGTCATTATTATTTATCAGCATTGTCATTTAACATTTAAGCAGTAGTTACATGTAATTTTGTTGAATTGCCGCTATCTCATATCTCATTAATATGTTGTTTCGTCGCGTGAATCGTGTCTCTTTCATATGCTACTGGGATACTCAAATCACGTTGTGCTTCTGGCTTTGAATCGATCCTATCTACTGTATTACTGTATCACTGTATTATCAAAATATATGCGCCTAACTTTTGCAGACTAATCCAGCTGTTAAGTCTGCCGTCAAATCGGTGAGTGGTTTGCTTGATTTACTCGTACCAAGTTCATAGTTTCTGAAACGAGCTCATATTTATCTGTGCGCCTTTGAATCCTATGACTTGGTGTCGCTCACAAATCTCTGTTTATTCCAATATTCCAACTTAAGGTCAAGGAGAGCTCACGTGGCGTTAAGACCGCCTACAAGAAGTGGCGTGACAACGGCACTCAGCATCCCAATCAACAATTCCACTTTGGCCTGGGCTCGCCACAGCACTCGGATCGTCCGGACGGCAGCAGCAACGGCTCTGTGTACGGCCGGAAGGTTACACACCGTTCGGCGCCAAGTTCACCGGTTTGCGGCAAGCGGCAAATGGAGGCGGAGATCATTGTGAATGGCATTTCTAACCCCAGGGTGCAATCATCACTGCCATTGCATGCAGCGCCAGCTCGTCGTGCTGGTGCTCCCGTCTCGCTGGCCATGTCCAGCTCGAGCAGTCACATTCCGGCAAATGGTTATGCGCTGCGTCCCAATCATGATCATCATGTGGTGGGTGCGTCTCCGGCTGTTAGCTCGGCCAGCTCGATCTGCTCATCGGAGATGAATCTGTCGCAGGAGCTGCAGAATCATCCGCTCTTTAAGACGCCCGCCGTTGATCGCAGCGTAAGTAGCATGGTGCGTGCATACGAGAGTCGGCTGCAGCTCTAACGTCACGTCATGTCACGTTACGTCACGACGTCGCTTCGCCTGATTGTGCCACATTTATTGCTTAATGTCTCTCATCTCTCAATATCTCTATATATGGGCAATTCTCTTATGTCGAATGCGATTGAATTTTGACAAAAGGCGAAACTTGTAGCTATTGATTAGAACTCTAATTGCTGTTAATATTGATATTGATCAATGCTTCGTTTTCAAGATATTCAAAAAATACCAAGGCGTTCGCATGCGACACAAAACAGAAGTCGTACAGTTCAAACACTGATTTCAGCGAAACCTGAGGCAATATTTAAATGAAATTAGTTTAAGAATGTTATGCATTGATGCAACTTAATAATGTCTTTTATTTAATTCAAAAATATTCAGTAGTTTATTTTTTATTTGACTTTAATAACGTTCGCACGTTACATTTTGTTCTACCATGTTTTTTATCTTGTTTGTTTGCTTCATATGAATTATTTTTCAACTTTTTTAGAACCTTAATTACTAGAATTGAAGTGTTTTCTTTGCATTTTTATTACCTTTTTGTTCCTAAAAGATAAATCTTGTCCAAAAATTATTATAATACAAACACTCCATTTGGGAAGTTAAATATTGGCAGTACAAAAACTTAATTTTTTCAAAGATGCAGTCGCTATGCACAAACTAATGCACAAATTTATGTGTAAAATGTTTAAATAAGTAACTTGAAAATGTTTCTGCTAGAAAAATGTCACAAGATGTGAGTTTTTTGATTAATTTTAAGTTGACATTTCTGTGGAATTGCCCATATATGTATGTGTGTATATCATTGTTGTACTTGTTGTTGAATTGATGTTTTCGTTCATTCTTTTCATTGACTTTTTCATGTGTTTTCTGTGTTGTTGTCGCTCGTCTCATGTCTCTTGTGTGTCTGTCTGTCTATTGTGTTGATTGTTTGCCTCATCTACTCAATAAATTGCACCACCAAAAAACACCACCAACCAACAAATCACCGCCACCGAAAGCAGCTTAAACCAAATGCCGAACACCAGAGCACACGCTTGCGTCTCGCAGCAGGAGCAAATGGAGCAGCGCCCGCACGTCCTCCGCCGCCCACGCAGCCCGCCTCCTACTACAATCATCCGTATGCGCCCAACTCCAACGCCAACGTGGAGTCCAAGCCGCGTCACACTTCCACGCCCACCAAGTCTTCGCGGGCACTGGCCACAACGGACTCGAGCTTTGACAATCCGCCGGATATGCAATCGCCGCCAATACCGCCGCGGCGTCAGTGCAGCGCCAATGCTGTGGTGGCTGCCACAGCGGCAGCAGTTAGTGCTGGCATTAATCGACTGGAACGTAATTGCTGGCAGGATGATGAGCCGCATCCGCAGCCGCATCCGAATCCGAATGATTCATTGCGTGGCTCAAACAACTCGTCAGGATCAACAACTTCGTCTGCGTCGTCGTCCTGCTCGTCGGGCGCTTCGTTTGTAACGGCAGCTTCGAGGTTCTCCCAGCTGAATGTCTCCTCGCCAATGGGCTCCGAGTCGGCGCCGATACCAACGCCGCGGGCCAAAAGAGAGGTACAACAAGCAGCGCGTCTAGTTAACTAAGAACGTCCCACCTGGTTGCGGTTCCACACCCACACACACACATACTAACACATCTTGCTCCACTTGTATATCTATCTGTAGTCCCTGTAGTTGCCTTGCAGTGCATTCACTAAACCGCTTTTATCTGCCTGCCATTTAGTAGCTCTCTCCAGAATTTACTCCAAATCCAACTTATCACAATTTCTTCTCTCTCTCTTCTTTGCACAGTCACCGCGCAGCAACAGCAGCGCACAACCGCAGCCGGAGGACAGCATGAACGATCTGATATCGCTGGACGATAGCAACAACACTAGCTTCGATCTGGAGGACTTTGATCCGCTGAATCAGAATGCGCGACCACTGCCGCCGCTGGGAGGGAAATCCTTTATCAGCCACAAATCCAAGTCCAGCACACTTCCCGCCGGCGTCAACAGCAGCGTCGTCATGCAGGCCCAAAACAGTGTCAACAATCCGCTGTATCCTTATTTTGCTCCCAAGCATATGGCCACTGTGGCGGCTGTCACAAGCCGTGTAACTCCGTTACAACGCAAACCGGATGATGACTTTGAGCTGTTGCGCAAATACGGACTTGACCAGTTCTCCTTGAATGTAAACACAGCGACAACTCCAAACAGCAGCACAACAACAACGCCAGCTCTAACTGCAGCTGCTGGCGGTGGCAAGGGCATGAATAATTGGACGACCTTTGATTAATTATAACAAAAAAAAAAAAAAAATAGATAAAGAAAAGGAGTTTAGTTCGCTTGAAAGTATACCAAAATAAGTGTGATTAGGTTTATGATTGTGTTGTATATATAAATATAGCTAGGCATAGGAGTAGGCAAGTCACACCTGCAAAATGATATCAGACAAAACCTTAAATATTATTATACATACAAAATATACAATATTATATATAAATATGTACGTCATATTCTAGTTATACATAGTTCAAAGGCCGGTTCGAAAGCAAAACTCTTGTGTTAAATCAACTATTAGCGGCTTATCAACAAATTGCGACTATTTCACAAAAATCAAATAAAAAAAAAACTACATTGGACTTCCAAATCAAAAGACACATGAGAATTTAGCGTAGCCAGAATTTAATCCAGTTAGCTTATATAAACAAATAAATTCAAATTTAAAATATATACATATGTGTGAGTTTAATTTTTCAATTTGGCCTTGTGCTCCGCCATACAGTTGAGAATACGCTGCTGCAGAGCCTGAGCACCCTTAAGATTAATCTCCTTATAGTCCGGCAGTAGTTGCTTCATGCGCTCCAGCCAGGCGTTAATTTGCGGATACTTCTCCTGATCCACGGGCACCAGCAAGTCCAGTGTTATGAGTGTCGTGTGTATGGAGACATCGGCCACACTCAGCTCCTGGCCAACCACAAAGCTGCCCTGCTCTAGAAAATGCTCCAAGGAGGCATAAGCATTATGGCATAGTTCCACAGAGCGTGCATTGAACTCCGCTTCGCCACCATAGATGTTACGGGCCACAATGTCCTTGATCACCTGGAAGAGTACGCCACTCTCGAAGTGCATGCGATGATCGATGTGGGCACGACGCTTCAAATCTTTGGAATATAGCTGATCGGTTTTAGCATACTTGGCCACCATGAAGCAAATAATGGCATGACTGTTTAGTACATTAATTAAAAGCTCTGTCCGAACGAGTTTAGAAAATTATTCACCTGTCCACGTACACCTCTCCGTCCGTGTCGACGAACACGGGAATCTGATGCTGTGGATTAAGCTGTAGACAAAATATTAAATAATTAAATCTACTCAATTACATAAATAATCTCACCTTTAAGAACTCCGAGCTCAAGTGCTCCTTTTTTGAAAAGTCAACGGCTCTGTTTTAAATACATTTAAATGGCAAAATTATTCGAAATTGAAATGATGAGCGACTCACATAAGTTCCAATTCCAGTCCAATAAGCTTTGCAGTTATAATGCAGGCTCTTGCGGGAGGACTAAAGAGCGCGTAATATAAAGTGGGCTTCTGAGACATATTAAGGCCGAGCTTTGTGAAAGGTCACACAGTAAAATAAAGGTCTAAGCACTGCAGCGCTGCCAACTTGGTTGAAAAGCACCTGAAAAAATATATGAAATTGCGATGCTGCCAACTCGGTTGAAAAGCGCCTGACAAAATATATGAAACTTATATTTTGGTCACACTGACAGCCGAGCTGCCAACCGATTGCAAAGAAATACTTAAATGACTGGCAGCATTAGACGAACAGCTGATTGCTGGTATTTTGTAACGGACAAGCCGAATTGTGATTTGAAAATTCCAATAGTGTAATCTTTGTACTGGTATTTTATTCGCAAAATTATACTTAACTTTAAATGTATACATAACTTTTTTCAGTTACTAATTTATATGCAAAAGTGAATGGTCAATAGTTTGACTTAAAGTAATCTTCATGTAGTATTCTTAAATTCTTTGGAGCTTGTCGCCTGTTGCTAGTAAAGTTTTAAGGCGAGTCTGAAAGTTCAATAACAGAAACTTCTTTTTTATCCACGTTAATTTCTCCTTCATCTGAAAAAGAGAAATTAGTTAAAATGAAATATACACTCAGAAAATGAAAGTGTAAAATAAAAATTACAACTAAAACTTAAATGACGTAAATTAATATTAAAGATTATACTCCAGATTGTTTCACAGCAAATAAAAGACGATATTTGTTATTTTTTTAATATATTTACGTTTAATTTTCAGATTATAGTTACTTAAAAATTACGTACTCATTCATATTCCCCTCATGCAATTGTTTCATGATTTTATTGAAATTTAAAATCGTCAGCCCGTGTCTTTTTACTGTATCTACAAAGGTTAATTTATTTTTTTGGTCATTCGCAGAGACAATTTTGCTTTTGTACATATGTGCATTGGGTTGATTAATGGATATGGTCCTATGTTTCACTTTTCAATCAGCTTAAAATAGAAATCCAGAAGTGTGCCTAAATAAATAATTACAAAGATGAAGCGGTTTATTATATACGATAATTTTTAGCTTTATTTTTTATTGAGAGAAATGTAATTGCTAATCATTTTCCAGTTGCATATTTCTTTTATTTTTACCTTCTTTTCAAAAGACATACATACGTAATGTTATAGATTAACTGAAAATTAATGCTTTTTGTTTTAATTTTAAAAACGAATAAAAAACATTCGAATGCAAATGAATTTTGCATTAAACTGATTATGATAACTTAGTTTCTAAATTATTCCCATATATATTTAGCTTAAAATTGATGCTCGATTCTTCTCTCGTTTGCTTCAATATGAATAGGAATTATTTTATGCTTAATTGTTAACATTTGATTTATGTTTAATATTAAACTATTGTATAATGCATAGGTCTATTTGTTTTTATTTTTTGTGTGTATTTTTATCTAAAAGTACATACTATTACAAAAAGGTTGCCGTCATTAACAACCCAATAAATAAATCATGTGTTGTAGTTTCGTAGCTTTGTGTATCTAATTAAATTAAGTCTGGCTAAAAAGCGTAAGCTCTCTGTTGTCTATGTGTGTGTGTGTGTGTGTGTGTAAAAGCAAATCAAGACAAGCACAACAAAAATTAATACATAAAAAGTAAACTCAAACATAATCAAACAGATTTTTTAAGTGAAGAGGCCTGTATGCTAACAAATATGAAGTATTCCTGTTGTACGTAGGAACAGAAACAACCGGGCAGCAACATGTTGCAAGAAGCAAAGAATAGACCACTTGTGTATGTGCAACTTCAACAGCAACAGCAACAGCAACTGCTACTTAACTGCGCCCCCTGCAACACACACAGATATTACAAAAACAACTAATTTCGTTGGCTTTTGATACATGCAATGAAAGTGAGTTAAAATAGCCTCTGAGATTGGGTAATGAGTGTTGTACTTATTAAATGTCAGCGTTATGAAATTGGTATGAAAACAATGGGTAGAAAAAGTGAAAAAGTCAACGAAAAATTAAACAAAAGGCAAAGGTAAAAAAAGAAATTTAGATTGTCAACGGCAAGCCGTGGTTTTTATGACCTTGCAGTGTATTAATTTTGGACAGAACGTTACTAATATGACAGTAATACAATTTTAAGCAAATTATTTGTGGATTAAAAAGGTAATTATTATTATGGGAGCGGGAACTATGACTGCAACAAATAAAATCTACTGAGACCGCTTCAAGGGTCTACAGCCTCTAAATTCAGCATATTTCTGGAATAAATTCAAGAATCTTCAGTTACTGGGTTTTACAAAATACACAATCTGTGATAATATCTCAAAAAACCACAGATTTTTTTGTTTTTTATAATAAAGCTTAATCTTTGACTGATTGTTTCTACGACAGCTATTTGGCATAGTTATCCAAACTGACCAATTCCAATAAATTTACTGCCTGCAGCAAAAGGACGGAATTGTAACAAGTTTCACTACGATAGCTTTAAAACTGAGCATCTAATTTGTACAAAAACAGACGGACAAGTTCTGGTCAAAATTATAATACTTTCTGCAAGTAGGTGTGTGTAAGTGTTGTGTGTGTGAATTTGTTTACAATTGTTACATTTGTGTTGTGATTTGTTTTGTTTTTTAGGGAAATAGAGAGACTCTATGGGGCCGCATTTGGATTCTGAGCTGAGGCTGAGGCGAAGGCGTTTGCTGGTGCAGCAGCTGCCACTGCAGCCAGATCCAAGAGTTGAAAATGCTTTTGATCCGCTACCGCAGCAGCCAGGGACTCCAATAGGCTGGCATGAACCGCTGCTGACGGCTGATCTCCACCAAGCAGCAGTTGTTGTTGCTGCTGTTGCTGTTGTTGCTCGTGCATTTCAGGCGATTGCTCGGGCGAATCTTTTGGTAGAGTCGATGGATGGAGTCGAAGAAGCACACAGGGAAGAGAAGAGAACAGCATATACATATATATTTAAATATATATATTGAAAGATAGAGAAAAAGTCAAAGAGAGAGTGTGAGAGAGTTAGAGAATGGGAAGAAAGAGCAAAGAAATTTACAAGTTACTACAAAATCGTATTCATTTGCTTTTGGGACAGAAACAGAAGGCCTTTTTTTTGTTTTTGGTTTGGTGAAAACTGATTTGTTAACTACAAATTTATTAATAATAATTCTTTGTTTATGCGAGAGTACATTTTATAATGGTGCTTGACAATAAATAAATACAATTACAATAAAGGACAAATAATTTTAATTGAACATAAGGAATAACAAAATCAAAGAATCAAAGAAAATAAACGATTGCACCAATCAAACAGCATTATTATTAAATGACCACCATATGCAGAATGTCACGGCCTATCCGTGTTAACAGCTTTACTGTAAGAGATAATACAGTTCAAATTCTATAGCTTATAACCCAGCCGGGACAACCTACCGTCTCCGAACAGAAGCAACGCGCGTATATAGTTGCTCTGGACGATTTGTGGTTTTGAATAGAGCTATAAGAAATGTATTTTAAAAATATATAATTTGGTGTTGTAGTTACAGATGAGTGCTGGACTCTCCTCCTAAACCTCTAATGGTAAAAGAATGTATTTCAATTTAAGCAAAAGCGAGATTTTACTGTAGAAGATTCACAATTGCACCTCAAGTTTAAAACGTTCTTAGCGGAACCAATGCAATCAAATCAAAAGAACAAAGCGAGGAAATAAGCCACAAAATAATTCGAGATTATAACCTATTTTTTTTGTTGTTGTTGGGAGCGGCAGTGTAAGGGATACATATGAATGAGTGTGTGTGTGTGTGTCTATGGATATTGATAATGCCTTATATGTGCGCTATTTTTTAACCTATTCAGCGATTTATAAATATATATATTCAACAACATTCAACTGTTGCCCTGTTGCTTTTTTGCTTCATTCTACAAAAATGGATCCAACGTACCAGTTTTTTGCGGCTGTTGCGATGAGGGATAGGCACGTTGAGCGGCTCCAGTACCGTTGGATGTGGACGTGGCAGCTGCTTGCTTGGCTGGTGGACGCCGCTTGGCCAGCGGCATATCATCATCCGAATCACTTAGCGTAAGATCAACCTGTATTGAGTTGAATTGAAAGCAGTTGCATTATACTTTGCTGTACTTGATCTTTACTTTTAAGCACTCACAGTTTCACTGTTGGACGTCGAGGTTGGTTGATCCTCAGGCGCTGGCGATAAATCAGACTTCATCGGCTTTGTGTCATCAATCAGTTCTACACAAATGGAAAACGCAGTTGGTATTTTAGTTTCTCAAACAAATAGTTTGAAATTTTGTTGAATACCCACCGACATCATCCGAAATGACCTCAACTTTAGATGGTTTTGATGGTGTATCCAGTATCTGGGTCTCACTGCGCAGTCCCGGTGTGCTCCATGAACCATCTTGATGCAGTTGAATCTCAGTGTCATCGCTTTTCAGCAGAGATGAGCCTAATACCTCTTGGAAATAGCTATAAAACAAACACACAAATTTAAAAGTTTATTCCTTAAGATTTGTTGGGTGTCTTGAGAACATACCCATCGATAACCAAATTGTCGTAGATGGCGGGTTTATCGCAGACTGGACAATTCCAGGTGGGTTTGCGTTCGTTCATTTGCAGGTAGAGACTGGCATCAAAGCACTGAAGATGCGAGCAGGTTGAAGCGCGACACGGCAGCGACATTTTCATTTTGCCAAGTGGACAATTAAGCGACACCTTCAACATGGTAGTGGCTATCTCACAGTCCGCATCCTCCGTCAGCTTCTCCTTGACTATACAAGATATACACAAATTATTAGTAATTGCCTTAGTTATAAAGGAATTAAGCTTTCAGCTTACTCAGAGCACGCGTATAATCCGCAGGCTTAACGCCCTTTGTCTTCATTCGATGCAGCAGCTGTGCGGATGTGAGTTTCTTCACCAAATATACGGCTAGGCAGTAGCTGCGAGTGTAGTCCGGACACCATTGCACCATTATGGTGTTCGTCACTGTGGGCGACAGCTTAACGTTTGACGTAACGTTCACCGGACGTGGCGGACGTTTTGGCTCCACATTTGGCCGATTTGTAGGAATGACGTTCTATAGATACAAGATACATTTATTAAATGCATAAGGAAATGGAACAGGATAAAAATTAGGGTGCATTGATTTGTATAAGCGCAAAAAACTTGAAAACTGAACCCAATTTGTGAATCTACGATTTTTTCTAAGATGTTATCAGCTAGAAACCACAGTTCGAAAATCAATTCCTGACCGCCTCTTTTTGAGTTGAAAAAAATATTAATTTTGAAATATTTAGCATATTATTTTAAGCATATCTTTATGAGTTATAGTCAGATTCTGACAAGATTGGTATCAAAACGCTTGTTACAAGCAGAACATTTAAAAGTTTATAGAAAAAAAGGACCAATTGTCCTTAAAACATAATTTTTGGCCAAGCATGGTCTAAATAGAAATTTTTTGAATTTTTTAGCATATTATTATAAGCATATCTTTAGTATTTTAAGTCAGATTCAGACTAGATTGGTATCAAAACGCTTGCTAGAAGCAGGACTTTTAAAAGTGCATAGAATAAAAGGAACAATTGTTCATAAGACATCATTTTTGGCCAAGCATGGACTGAATAGAAATTTGTTGAAATTATAAGCATATCTTTAGTATTTATAGTCAGATTCTGATAAGATTGGTATCAAAACTCTTGTTGAAACCAGGACTTTCAAACTAACATAGATTCAAAGGACCAATTGTCCTAAAAACATGATTTTTGGCCATGTAAGGACTAAAAACACCTAATTTTTCAACTCAAAAAGCGGATACTTAAAATTGATAGGAAAACAGCTAAGAATTAAGCGTAGTTTACGAATTTGGGCAACAATTTTATGTAAAAAAACATCGCTGCACGCTCATAAATAAACTTACAGGTAGCTGGCATAACTTGTTGTTAACTTTGACATTAACATTGGGCGGAAAACAATCCTCCTGGTCGCACGACGTCTCCACGAGACAGAATCGCAATTGCACCTGAATGGCGTGCTCGATTTTGGAACTGTTGCGTATGTCACGATTGGTGGCAATCTCCGTAGCCTGCTGTGGCGTTAACGTAAAGTAGAAAGGCACCTCCTGCACCCGCTGTGTATTCCGAGGCACCAGCGTCGATGGCTTTATCAGTGTGCCCAAAACATCGTAAAACGCCAGCTTTTTCAGGCGTACATCCGGATGTATGGGCATCTGGCTATTCATGCTGTGCGTGTGCAGGAACGGCAGCATATTGCCTTGGCCACCGCCAGCGCCCACCTGCATCTGGGCAGGATTACCGCCACCGCCGCCGCCGGCACCACCGCCAGCACCAGGTGGCACTTGGGCAGGATTGCCGGCACCAACGCCAACGAGACTCGCATTATTTGGCTGCACACTTGGCAGCTGCATGTGCGAGTACATTCTGGTTGGATCTATGTACTGCAGGGTGGTGCTTTGTTCTTGTACGGATTGGGCGTAAACTTCTTGGACCTTTGGGGCGAGCAGCTCCAGATTTGTGCGCAGGAACGATAAGATGCGACTCTGCAGATCGTTTTTTCGTCCAGCGAAGGAAATGTTCAGAAACGATAAGATTTTTTGCAGCTCTACGACGCGTAGCATCTGCACCATCTGCTCACATTCCTATAAACAAACATACATATTTAAGTTGAAACTCAGTTAAGTTCATGTAACGACGGATACGAAGGCGGAGGCTGATAAAATAACTGTTTCAAAGAGCGGCACATACACACACACAAGCACACACACACTAATACAACACACATACATTGTTATATACATGCAGCAGACAATGACAATTGTGTATGCATTACCATGTGAGTCTGTATGTATGTATTTATGTATGTATATACCAAATCGTACATAAAACATTTCTACATGTGCAGTGAAAGTAATGTGCTTCTAATTGCTAACAAACTTTAAACATTAAATTAAGACCGGCTGTAAGCATACATATGTATATGTATATTCTTTGCAAAAAAAAAAAAGCACCGACCGATACACCGACCGCGCACAGTGGACACAAAAATTGCATGTCCCAAATTTGTATATATTACCTTGAACGACACTGGCAAAACTACTGGCGTTCGCAGCAAGTGACATTATATTAACTAATTCAATTGCTTGCTATTAATAATACTATGTTTACTATGCTCAATTTCAAATATCATGGATTGATATTTAACTAAAATGCTATTTTAATTTCCCCGCATTTATCTTTTTAATCGCACTAAATTTTGTTTTGTCGGAGGAAATATGGCGGATGACAGTGTTGTAAAGCATATATTTGTCTTTGCCCAAAATGTTCGCTTATATTGCAATAGATGGCGCTCATAACGAGGCTTGCCTGCGGTCACATTGTTTTTACTTATCAATTGTTTTTTTTTGTTTGGTTTTTTATTATAATAAATATTAATGTTTTTGAAACATTCATGTACTAACAGAAACATTGTATAAAAGACTCACCTTATATTTAGTCGCATCAAATGTGTTTACTGCTGTTGGCGCTGAAGATGTTGATTGTGTGGTAGAAGCGGCATTTTCCGCCTGAGTTTGTGAGCGGGTTTTTCGCATTACAATTTTTGTTATTTGTTTATTCCAGCACAAAACTGCGGCTTTTAATAACGATAACAGTAGACTCGCAAAGCACTTGAACACAAACTCTTGGCATGTTAAAATAATAAAACTTATACGAACAAACTTGCCATAGCGTAGCGTCTGACTTTATGAGTAGGGCTGCAAGCACATCGATGGTAACATCGATACTATCGATGTTCTCAAAATTGTTCGATATGCCGATGTTTTATTTTTAACATCGATGTTTCTTTGCATGGTGAAACCTTAGCGAGTGAGTAATTTTGAAAAAATGGTTTATTTTGTAGCATAAATTCATAAAAAAACGTGCGGCATTGTAGCCAAAGGCTATCAACACGTTAATATTTTTTGCAAAAAAATCAATGCCTGCATTATCTCTCATAGATCTTGAATCTAGATCTAATTAGTTTTTTAATTTTAAAACAGCAAAATAGCTTTAAAAGCTATGATGGAGAAAATTAAATGACTTATTATTTTTTATTTATTCCTTTCTAAGAGTAAATTTTTGTGATTAATTAGTTTTAAGGTGTAAAATGAAGATATTATATTTGTTATTTTAAATATAAGAAATAAATGACACATATTAACGTAAAACAGTCGTTTAAAATCGAGTACTTAAATAAAACATCGAAAACATCGATGTTCCCACTATCGACGTTTTTGCAGCCCTATTTATATGAGTGACTGGTATGAAAGATAACCACACGGTGCAAAGGCTGCCACCCTACACAATTTTCCGATCTGGTAGCATCTACCATTTCAATCAAATTGCAACTAAGAAAATTAATTTTTTTTTTTTCTTAATGACGAACTTCAAACCTTCATTTAAATTTATACCTTTATTTTATTTAATTTCGTACATCAAATTTTCATCGAAATTTGTATTGCTTAAAAATATAATAATCCTTTTATGAATTTGACTTCCTGTTTTGAAAAAAATAAAATAGTCTCTTGCTTTGGTTTTCTCTCTCATTTATTTTTCATGCATTTCAAATTGTATTTGAACTATTTAAATGTACATTATTGTGTTTAGAATTTATAAATATTTGTGTGTTTCAACGCGTTATATAAATATTTTCTTAAATTGTGCTTAAATTTGCCTTAAGTGTTAGATTTAAGAAATATTACTGTTGTTGTTCTTTGCTGACCACAAAATTGAGTACAATAATTAATAATTGTTAAAATTTCAAATATATTCTAGGACTACCTTAAAAAAGTTTGCATATTTCATTCGAGTTTAAACTATTTCCTCTGATTGTTATTGTGTTACTGTTTTGTTTTTTAATTTAACTTTTTATTGTTCGCATAAAATGTTAAAAATTTGCTTTCAACTATTTGAGAACTTCGGTGAGTTGTACAATAATATTTGAAAAAATGTGCAACAATATTAAAATGCCTAATCAAAATTACATGCATTGTGCGTGAAAATTGTTTTAGTTTAATTTATTTATTTATGTTTTTGGTGTGTGCCAACGAATGTTATTTATTTTTTTTTTTTGTGTAAAGTTGCAATTAGAAATTATAAGTACAATACGTAAAATACATTCATTTAATATATTTAGCGATATCACCACGATTTGTTGTTATTGTGCTCTTAAAAATCATGTAACAGAAAAGTTTTATATGCTAAATTATTAATTATAAATATAGATATAAATATACATATATATACTCATATATTTATAAATATAAATGTATGTATACATGTTATGTATGTATATTTAATTAATTATACGTTTATCGTAAATGCAGTAAAAATACGCTTGCGTCTAAAAAATACATTCCCTTTTCATCATTTCTGTTCATCTGGTTCACATTTGTTGTGAGTGTGTGTGTGTGTGTGTGTGTTGTGTGTGAGTGTTGCTCTTCCATGTTGCATCTACACATCATACAACAAACAAGTCTAATTCGGAATCGTTGCTCTGAGGTGGAAACTACATTTGATGGGGCCAAAAACTTGATGGCGATCTGTGGTCAAAAGGTAATTCTAACTGTGAGTGTGCTCAATTAGGCAACTGGCGGTGCTTGGACAGCTTGGACAGGGATCAATACTTGGTATAAATGCAGTGTATCTTCAATGATCCCACATGGCTTACAAGGTGCAGTATTCCGTCAGAATGGGTATCGATTTCAACAGCTCGTTAATATTATGCTGCTCCAGATGGGCCACAAGTTTCTCGGATGTCTTTAACAGATTTACACAGTTCTGTAAGTTCTCGACAATCTCTTTCGTCATGCTATCCGATGACTTGGTAATTAACTCAGCCAGCTTAGCGCCCACATTGCATTGGATCAATTGATCCTGCAAACGTTGCGCCTGCTCCGCTTCATTGGCCTTGGACAAATACACCACAGAGAGTATGCAGAGGGCAATCAAGGCTTCATTTTGCATCACCAGATGCTGTGCCGTCAGCATGCTGACCATGGCCTCCACCGTGCCATCATTGGCCAGAAATTCAGTGAGACTGCTGCGATCATAGTCCTGGGAAAGTGGAATTTTGTCCGCTATTTGTTCAGCTGGTGCGTCGCCTTTACGGGGCAATGCATAGGCAATCTTAGTGAGATACGCATGCTTTATTAGCCAGGCCATTAGGCGCAGTGATTCACCAGTGACGCCCGCATAGTCCGACGATTTGCTCCAGTGCACCAGCTGTTCAATGAGTGTTTTATTCTTTAGCAGCTCCAGCGCTAGTTTCTCTGCAAAGCAAAGCAAAGCAAATCAATAATAATTAAAATGGATTTTTAACGTAAACTGCATGTTGGACTTACCCTGTCCATCTACGGTCATGCGGAGTGTGCCTAGCAGCTTGAAGACAACCGGCGGCTGATGGATTTCCAGCATTGGCAGTATGGTTTGCACCAGACCCGCCTGTATGACCGCATTCTTGTTCGGCTTGGGTATGACCAGATTGCGCAATGCACTCAACAGCGCATGCTGCAGACGCACATCATCCTTGACGCCATTATTCTTGGCCAGCACCTGGAGCAGCTTGTTCATCGTCTGTTGCTCCACAAAGTAAATGCAGTGACTGTCGGTACGCGCAAAGTTACCCAAGGCCAGCACACCTGTGGTCAACAGATCCATATCCGTCGAGTCCAGCCAATCGACCATGTTCTTCAGCAACGGCGTTGTATATAAATAATGCATGGACTCATCTGCAAAGAAGACACGTCAAATGATTAGTATAAGATTCTAGAAGAACTCTAGCTGATGGATAAAACACATCGTAAAAGCAAATGTAACTTTATTTGGTTTTATTATGTTAGATTTCACTAGAAAACGTATTAAAATTAAATATAATAAACTTGAATTTAACTGAAAACCTTCTTAAATATCAAAGTTATTATGAATAAAGTAAAACCAAAGAGAAAACAGTTTAAATTAAAAATACCATATTTCTTTTAAATTTAATTTATATTTTTTTTAAATATGCGTAAAAGTTAAAAAAAAATCGTCTCATAAAGGTTTTACAATTAAATAGAATAAACTTTAATTTAACTTAAAAAACCTATAAGAATTGGAGCCGGTTGGTAAATTTTTGTTAGACAAAAAAATATAAGATCGGTGGTTTAATGGTTAGAGCGGCCGACCTTCTACACACAGAACTTTTTTAGTTCGAAGGCCTGGGTTCGAACCCAGGAGAATAGTCGGAAAAAAGTTAAATTGGGTTAAAAGTTTGTAAATTTATTATAATAAAAAAAATAAAAAAAAGTAATTTAAAAATTAAAAGCAGTAAATTATAAAATAAAATACAGTTAAAAACAAAGTTAAAATAAAAAATAAATTAAAAAACAAAAAAAAACGCAATAAAATATAATAAACAAAATAAATAAAGCAAATTATATTTGATTTTTTTTTTTACTTTAATACATGTTTGTTTTTTAAATATTATATTACTTAAATTAAATATGATGTATATTTAAATTGAATATATTCGAACTTAAAGCTAAATCATAGAGCAAAATAGTTAAATCACTGTGGAAATATGCAAATTTCACAACATTTTTGAATCACTGTAGCTGTTAGAGACACTTACCGCCCGTCAGGATGAGGACAATGAGTTCACAGGCCAATTTCATGAGAGCACGTGCCTCGTTGGTGCTCGCCAGTGTCTTGTACTTCTCCAGCAGATTGTAGATGGTCTCGCAGAGTCCGTCCTTGGCCAGCAGCAGTTTGACCTCATCACTCTCGGCCTGATAATGCAACAGCTCCAGGCACATCTCGGCCAGATCCGGATTTGTGGAGGCAGCCAGAATGCGTGACAATTGTATATTCAACTGTGACTCAAAGTTCAGATCGGCCACATTCTCGGTGAGTATGCTGAGCAGTGGCAATGTGTTCAGTAAGAGATCCTCATGCTGCTCCACATTGCTGGCACCGGTGTCGATAATCCGCTGCAGCTTCTGCATAATGCCCAGCTCCATGGCACGCTTGGCCAATCCCTCGCCACCCAACAGATAATTGGAGAGCAGACCGCCACGCACCTTGATGAACTGCGGTGCATTGCTCACATCCTCAATTGTGGCAATGTCGAGCAGCTGCAACAGCACGGCATCGCCCTTCAGCTCCAGTATGAGATCACGCGCTTCATCGTTCAGGTAGCAAATGTTGCCCAATGCCCGGCAAATCTGTATGGGCAGCTCCATGCTACCATCATCCGTCGGCACATGACGCAGGCACTCGAGAAAGGCGGCGATTATTTCGCGTTTGGTGAACTTCTTGCGCTGCACCTCCGATTTGGTGATCTCCGCAATGCACTTGGCCGCCTCCTTGCGCACATTCGTGTCCTCGCACTGTGTTAGCCGCAGAAAGCATTCGGCCAGCTCGTGTTTGTCAAACAATTTCGGATCCTTTGTGGCCGATATCTCGCACAGCAGCGTTGTCGTATTGCTCGGACTGACAGTCGTTGTCTTCAGCTGCTCGATGAGCTCGTCGATTTCAGCTGGAAGCACATAAAGAGAGGGGAAAAACAATCCATTAAACATTGAAGCATTCAAATAGTAAACAGTGAATACTTATTGTAATGAGTTTCGTTTATTTTTGGCCATTATCTGGGCCAAGTCAAACGACACAATTAAAAGGGCGGCGCAATGACACGCAAGGCACAAAACGAGAGAGGAGGGGAGAGGGGGCAATAACTTGGGGCCATATCCTGGCCATTGTTTGCCCTGCAAATTTATTGATGACAATTCCGGTTACTTGAGAATCTTTCTTCGTGCGTTGAACCTACAGCAATCAACAAAAAACCCCAACCCAAAAAAACAAGTGGGAAAGGATATAGACCATAGGATACCCATTACTTATTTGAATATATATAAAAGTACTTTAAAGAAATTACTACCTAATAAACTCTACTGCATACTTTTTGGTGATTTTATTGAAATACTAACTTTATTAATAACTTTGGTTAGCTATTACTCCCGTTCAATCTTGTTCGATCTTGCTGCGGTTAAGTGAGATTATAAATAATATTAATAGATAACGTAATTTATCATAAAAACTGTATTATCTCAAAAGCTGTGGGTGTGGTGGTTTTTCGCGATTTTCAGGGGTAGGAAGGGGCGTGGCTTAAATTTGAAACAAACTTGATCTGCGTGGGGTCTATAGAAATCTGTGTGCCAAATTTGGTTACTCTATCTCTTTCAGTCACTGAGATCCTTATGTTTATACAGACAAACAGACGGTTTTTTGTAATTTGCGGGGGCGGAAGGGGGCGTGTCAAAAATATAAAATAAACTTGACCCGCTCCAACACATTTGAAGTCTGTGGGTGAAAGTTTGGTATCTCTATCTCTTAAAGTCTGTGAGATCTAGGCGCTCACACAGGCGGACAGACGGACGGACGGACAGACGGATGGACACACATGGCTATATCGACTCGACTGTTGATGCTGATCAAGAACATATATACTTTATGGGGTCGGAGATGCCTCCTTCTCCCTGTTAGATACATTTCAACGAACACAATATACCCTTTCACTTATTTTGTAAGTAACAGGTATAAAAAGGAAAAAAACATTCTAATCCCATTTATTTGCAAATTGTCAGTAAACGCAATTTACTCAAAAATTATGTGCAAATGCTTTAAGCGTGCCACATTAAATGCTCATTTTGTGCACGGTCAGGACTTCAAGACTTGAAGAGGAGCAGGAGGAGAATCCTTGCCTCAGGCAACAGTCGGACAGTCAATTTGCATAAATTCGCGCAGCTGGCGATTTACAAATGCAAAAAAAAATAAATAAAAAACAATGTCACAGTTGAAGAAAACAAAGCTAAAGCAAATTAACGAATATGAAATACGCTTCTCGTCAATTTATTTAAAATAAATCACTTGTCAAGTCAAGTATGGTAAATTGGAAATTGGAAAGCTTGAATACAGATTAAATTTAGAGGCCAAATCATGAATAAAATGACATTCCGCTTAAAAATCGGATAATTTTTGATGAAGTTATGAGATTTCAAAGTTTTTGAAAAAATGTCAAGGGGTATGTATGGAAAATTGGATGTTAGATGGCTTAGAATCGAAAAAATATCAAATTTTCTAGATGATAAAAATTTGAATGCAGAATAAATGTAGAGGTCAAATCATGAATAAAATGACATTCCGCTTAAAAATCGGATAATTTTTGATGAAGTTATGAGATTTCAAAGTTTTTGAAAAAATGTCAAGGGGTATGTATGGAAAATTGGATGTTAGATGGCTTAGAATCGAAAAAATATCAAATTTTCTAGATGATAAAAATTTGAATGCAGAATAAATTTAGAGGTCAAATCATGAATAAAATGACATTCCGCTTAAAAATCGGATAATTTTTGATGAAGTTATGAGATTTCAAAGTTTTTGAAAAAATGTCAAGGGGTATGTATGGAAAATTGGATGTTAGATGGCTTAGAATCGAAAAAATATCAAATTTTCTAGATGATAAAAATTTGAATGCAGAATAAATTTAGAGGTCAAATCATGAATAAAATGACATTCCGCTTAAAAATCGGATAATTTTTGATGAAGTTATGAGATTTCAAAGTTTTTGAAAAAATGTCAAGGGGTATGTATGGAAAATTGGATGTTAGATGGCTTAGAATCGAAAAAATATCAAATTTTCTAGATGATAAAAATTTAAATGAAGAATAAATTTAGAGGCCAAATCATGAATAAAATGACATTCCGCTTGAAAATCGGTTAAGTTTTGACAAAGTTATGAGATATTAAAGTTTTTGAAAAAATGTCAAGGGGTATGTATGGAAAATTGGATGTTAAATGGCTTAGAATCGAAAAAATATCAAATTTTCTAGATGATAAAAATTTAAATGCAGAATAAATTTAGAGGCCAAATCATGAATAAAATAACATTCCGCTTAAAAATCTGATAATATTTGATGAAGTTATGAGATTTCAAAGCTTTTGAAAAATGTCAAGGGTATGTATGGAAAATAGGATGTTAGATGGCTTAGAATCGAAAAATATCAAATTTTCTAGATGATACAAATTTAAAAGCAGAATAAATTTAGAGGTCAAATCATGATCAAAATGACATTCCGCTTGAAAATCGGTTTAGTTTTGACAAAGTTATGAGATATTAAAGTTTTTGAAAAAATGTCAAGGGGTATGGGGTATGGAAAATTGGATGTTAGATGGCTTAGAATCGAAAAAATATCAAAATTTCTAGATGATAAAAATTTAAATGCAGAATAAATTTAGAGGCCAAATCATGAATAAAATAACATTCCGCTTAAAAATCTGATAATATTTGATGAAGTTATGAGATTTCAAAGCTTTTGAAAAAATGTCAAGGGGTATGTATGGAAAATAGGATGTTAGATGGCTTAGAATCGAAAAAATATCAAATTTTCTAGATGATACAAATTTAAAAGCAGAATAAATTTAGAGGTCAAATCATGATCAAAATGACATTCCGCTTGAAAATCGGTTTAGTTTTGACAAAGTTATGAGATATTAAAGTTTTTGAAAAAATGTCAAGGGGTATGGGGTATGGAAAATTGGATGTTAGATGGCTTAGAATCGAAAAAATATCAAAATTTCTAGATGATAAAAATTTAAATGCAGAATAAATTTAGAGGCCAAATCATGAATAAAATAACATTCCGCTTAAAAATCTGATAATATTTGATGAAGTTATGAGATTTCAAAGCTTTTGAAAAAATGTCAAGGGGTATGTATGGAAAATAGGATGTTAGATGGCTTAGAATCGAAAAAATATCAAATTTTCTAGATGATACAAATTTAAAAGCAGAATAAATTTAGAGGTCAAATCATGATCAAAATGACATTCCGCTTGAAAATCGGTTTAGTTTTGACAAAGTTATGAGATATTAAAGTTTTTGAAAAAATGTCAAGGGGTATGTATGGAAAATTGGATGTTAGATGGCTTAGAATCGAAAAAATATCAAAATTTCTAGATGATAAAAATTTAAATGCAGAATGAATTTGAAAGATATATTATGATTAAAATGGTATTCAGCTTGAAAATCGCTTGAGTTTTGACAGAGTTATGACAGTTTGAAGTTGGTCAGACTTTGGATCTAATCACTTTACAAGTCAAAATGTTTTTCCGATTTGTCATGATTTTTTACAGGTAAACGAAAGGTCTCTGAATCAAGTTTAAAGTGTTGTTTTATACTAATTAAAAGTTAAAATTTGAGGTTTACAATTTTTAATTTTCGAAATGCCGAATTGGGAACCAAAATTGAAATCAAGATCTAGAGACAAATAATTTTATAGTTATGCTTTGATAAAACATGAAACTGTAGATATAATATGTAGTATTAAGAGGATTTACCTTTGTATAAAAAGTCTTTAGTCTTTAGTCCATAGCTCTTTAGGGCATAAACATAAAAAGCAAACACATGGCTAAAACCTCTACTAATGCCATTCTGATAAGCTTTTCAACTGCGATGCGATAAGAAGCGAGACGAGGCGAAGGGCAAGGACCCAGAACCGAACCCGAACCCGAACCGGAGCCAAGTTGAAAAGTGGCAAATGGCAACTGGGAACAACAGCAAAAACAACAGTAACAAACTATATAACAACAACAACTTGCACATTCATTGAGTCAAGTTTGTGGAGCATGAATAATGAATAAAAGTTGAGGAAATGGGGAAAAAAGGAGAAACCCTTCAAGCACCTGAAATGTCAGTACACTGTACAGTGAAGTTGCTGCAACACACGCATTGAAATGCAGTTGATATAGAAATTGTTGCATTTGTCGCAGACTCTGAATTGGAATTGAAATTGGACAGTTGCAGTTGCAGTTGCAACAATAATAACGATGTTGCACCAGCCAACATCAACATCAACATCAACACCGTCAAGTATTTGAGTGAGTTGACAGACATGGCAGGTGCAGTGGCAGTGGCAGTAACACTTCCGCCTGGCTACCACATTTTCACGTTCCGCGCCATTCGTCTGCTCCTGCCACATGCCACCTGCCACGTGACTCCTTTTATGCGATTCGAACGCTTTCGTTGTTCCTCGTCGTCTGCCTTTTGCGTGCTTTGGAATTTTGTTTGGATTTTGTTGTAACTGGTACTCGTTGGTATTCAGAGTATGACTCCATTGCCTCCTCCATGCAATGTGGCAAGTTCGTTAGCTTTTTATCAAACAACCTGACCTGAGTCCCTCTTTTTATCCTGCTCTCTCTCTCTCTCTTTTCTCCTTTCTGCAGGAATTTGTGACTGAATTTGTGCGCCATATTTCCTTTATTTGGTTTCTTTTTTTTTATAGTTTTTGTTGCTGTTGTGGGCGTGTTTGTTGTCCCACCGTTGTTGCATATTGGTTTCATGTGCAATTTTGCGCTGTTGGCAACACAAAACTAGGTTAAATGCTAAACTGGCACATGGCAATTTCATTGTTAAATTACAAATTGTTTTCTTTTTTTGGCATTCACTTAATAAAAATCCTTAAAATATTCCGAATCATTTCGTATTCTCAAAGTGTTTACGGAAATTTTACAATTCTTTAGAATGTTTTGTAGTCTTTGTGATAGTCATAAGAGTGAAACATAAATTTATTTATTATTTTTTTAAGTTCTATACTTTTTTTTTTTTTTGGAGATGTCCTTTGGAGATCTTGACATCTATATAACCTAACTTAACTATCTAGATTCTAGAGAGTGCAAAGGTGTTTTTATCTCATTAAACTACACTTTAGATCATTATTGCTGAAGATCTATTAAAAATATTTAAACTGTTCCTTGGCATTTCTTATCACTTTTAAATAATCTTATAAGAAATATTACTGATAGAATCCTGAAATTTTTCCATAACAACTTAAATAAATTAATTTGAAATCTGTATAACTAACTAGAGTGCATAGATCTTTCTATCTCATGAAACTACATTTCAGATCATTATTGCTGAAGATCTATTAGTGAGAAAATCTTATCACTGTTTCTTGGCATTTCTTATTAATTTTAAATAATTTTATAAGAAATTTTACTGATAGAATCCTGAAATTTTTTCATAACAACTTAAATTAATAAATTAAATATTTGTATATCAATAAAACAACTTGTCAGTTAATAAGGGATCTTTAAAGATCATTTATCTGTGAGATCGTTACATAAATTTAATTTTGCAATAAATGCTTATATAATATTAGCATAGATGCAGTACAATAAGTATATAAATAAATATATATTATTTTTTTTTGTTAATACGTAAAATTTTGTCGTTCAGTTTTATTCCCAGGGCTCATTGGAATCGGAGTTGTTATCTAGGAGCAGCGGCTTGTACTTGACATGATCCAACTTGACGAGGGCGTGGCATGCGGGCGTTGGCATCCTTAGGGCGTGATCCCGTAAATTGCGATTGTTGCCATTGCGAGCACGTTGCAGCAACTTGTCGCCTGCGAAATGCAATGCAACTCTATGAATGTGAGGTATACAAATATATAGATACACAGTAGGGTGCATCGATTTCTATGGGTCGAAGAAATATAAAAAAATGGTAGCCCAAAATTTGTTAACTACAGTCAATTCTAAGATGTTTTCACCTAGAAACCATAGTTTTAAAATAAATTTACCGCTTTTTGAGTTGAAAAATTTATACTTTTGAAATTTTTAGCATATTACTGCCAAGATTGGTATCAAAACTTTTGTTAGAGCCAGAACTTTTCAAATTCAATAGAATCAAAGGACAATTGTCCATAAAATACCCGTTACTTATTCCAATATGCATTAAAGTACTTTATAGAAATTACTATCGAAAAAAACTACTGCATACTTTTGGGCTGCTTGCATTGAGTTAATTATTAATTACTTTGGTTAGCTATTACTGTCGTTCTACTTGTTCGATCTTGATGCGATTAAGTGGGATAAAAGATGATATTAATAGATAACGTATTATAGTGAAAACATCTTTAAATTGACCGTATATTATGAATTTGGGTTATCATTTTTAGCGCAAATAGAAATCGCTGCACCTTAATGCATGAAACTCACGCAGTTTGCGCTCCTGCTTGCAATTGTGCTTGAGATCCGTCAGATAGATCTCCTCAATCTCCTCCTCCAGGCGCTGCAATTGCTTTGGCGTTTGGCTGCTCGCAAACTCCGGCGTCACAAAGTAGGGCACATGATTGATGCGACTCATGAGTCGAACGCTGTGGGTGCTGCCAGACGAGACGAGACGAGACGAGACTGTGACTTTGGGTGCGGTTGTGGCATGTGGCATGTGGCACTCACCTGGTGGGCGTGAAACTGAAGTTCGGCGCTGTGGCCATATAATGCAGCGTTATTATTATGAACACCAGCGAGGCAACGAGGCCAATGACCAACTGTTCGGTCTGGTAGAGCGATTGCGATTGCGGCACTCGCTGATTGGCTGGCTGATAGGAACGCCGACGCTGCTGACTGTATTCCATGTCAAGATCCTCCTCCTCCGCCTCCTCCATTTCCATCTGCTCCTCATCCGCTCTGTAATTGGCATATAGACTGCTCTTTGAGCCAAAACAATCGCCAATTGCGGTTAGCATATTGTAATCGATTCGCTTCTGATTGTCCGTCAAAGTGTCCGCTGCCTCGTTGATCCGGCGGAAGGCCTCCTCGGCACCAGGTGCCCGATTCTTGTCCGGATGCAGACGCAGCGCCAGTCGCTTGTACGCACGCTTCACCTCCGAGTATGTGGCATGATGTGAGATGCGCAACACCTCATAATGACTGCGACAGCGGAGCACCTTCTGCACCACGTCCAGCATTTCGATGCTAAAGCTGTGGGGCAAGGCATTCGATTTGTGCGTCGGTCCAATCATCTGATCCGGCGACTCGCACTTCAAGCGCAGCCTCACAATGATGTTCTTCAGCTCCAGCAAGCCCATGATCTCGTCGTGCTTGCTCTCCGAGCTCTGGCAGCTGGCCAAGCCTTTGTTGATCAGTCCCATGGCCAGCTCATAGTTGCCCAGGCTGAGCTCATTGGTAATGCTCCTCAGCTGGCCGGACAGCAGGGATTTCTTCTGGATTTGGACCTGGCCCTGGTCCTGGGCCATGTCGTCTCCGGCAGCAGAGCTCTCAATGTTTTCCTGTTCTTCGGCAGCTTGCGTAAGCAAAAATGTGGACTTGATATACATGTGTACTTAGGATCAACTGAAGCTAACTTTAAACATATAATTTGGGCAAGTTAGCACGGAACTTAATCACCAAGTTCAATTCGAATTTTATCAAAACTTTATTCAGTTGTTGACAAATTGTTTAAAATGACTTTTACATAAAATACAGGGATCGAAAATACAGGGATCGAAAATAAAAGTTATAGAGCCATATCAATCACACGTCTGATCAAATCAGACCTTGAAGACACATAAAAACCAGTTACATATATTGTTATAAAATTTTTAAAATATTGATTCAATAAATCAACCCCTTTATATTTTTTTGGTAGAACATGAAAATAAGTGTTTCTTAAAAGTTGATATTTATTCATTATATTACAATTTTTGAATTAACGTTAAAAACAAGTATTATTTTCTAAAATATTACTTCTTGCAGTTTCGTTTGCTGTTGAAATGCATTGCACTTTTAAAAGGAATCCTTGAATCATGATAATTTAGAACGTTTTGCTAAAAGTATACGAAAGTATAATACGACTTAAATCTGTCCAGATTCAACAATATGTTCAGAATTCCATTTTCAAATCAATTGCACTGTTTTAGGATACTTCTTACGATTAGTTGCTCAAAGTGTGCAATGTTTATTTCAGCACAAAAAGCAATTTTCATCAAAATTTAACCTGCATAAGTTTCGGCAATTTCATAAAGTGAGTGCTTGACCCAAAAATAGCTAAATACGTACTTTTAAACAAAAGAGAAGGACGATTGCGAATTCCCTAAACAAACTGATGGCTGACAGCACTCAAATCCCAAAAGTATGCTGCAAACTTTTGCGGCCTTCTTGGCAAAACAAATGGTAAAACACTGACAAAAATGAATGTCCTTGTCTGTAACTCAAAACTTGAGTTAATTGAAATTAATTTCTATGCCAATTTGAGTAGGGACCAAACTCAATTAAAACGTCACTCCCATCCATTCCATCCCACCAAACCCCCTAGCCCATAGTCAAGGCCATTAAGAGCAGACCAAAATCTTATTAGCAGTAAAGCAAAATAAGTTGAAGCGGAAAAAATAAGAAAAATCACAAGTCGCAACAGCAGAGGACAATAAATTCGTTTTGGGCTGAGAAGGAAATAAAGTGGAGTTGGTAAAACTACCGAAAACTGTAGGCTAATCTGGCTAAAGCTGCGTGAAACGAATGAAAAGCCCGAAAATAATAATAATAACAATAAAGAAAAAGGCAGCGCAGGGTGTTTTTTTTTTTTTTTGTAAGCGATATGCCTTATCAGTTTGCAAATGCAGGGGTGGCGAGGGGGGAGGGCTGCTGAAGTGTCGGAGGACGCGAGACACAAAGGACCAATTAAAATCTAAAGTGAGTTTGGGGCGCAGCTGCGTCTGCCTTAAATGTGCGCTGGCACGTACAAACTTGTGTTTGTTGATGTTGATGTTGTTCGTGTTGCTGTTGTTGCTGTCACTTCTGTTGTTGTTGTTGTTGTTTCTGTGAGCAAAGGGGGTTGCTTGTTAGTAATGCCGGTAAAGCTGGCACCTCATGTGCACCGCACAGGGGCATATTCATTTATTAATGGGGAGTCCTTGGTTGGGTGGTTTCTGAAAGGTGGTTGTCAGTTAATGGATCCAAATGCGAATGAAGAGGAATGGGATTCTGATTGGAATATTACAATGTGTGCAAAGAAAGATCAGTCAAATTAACCCTTTGTATGGCATTTTTAAACAGCTGTTTTTTTTAAATAGAAAATTTAAATTAAAAAAAACAATTCTTTTTAGTTTTTTTTACATATTTTGATAAATTTTTCTTTTTGCACTTTTATCCAATATAGTTCTCCTTTTAATATTATAAAATTTTTATCGTATTGACTAAACATCAAAAATTAAAGATACCAAGCTTTGAAATTAATTAATGAAGTAATTATTGTGTCTTAAATAAATAAAAAAAAATTAATAATGAAGTTTGCAACACTCAATTTTTTTTTTTTTTTGCATTCTTCTTTTTTTTTTCCTGTGTCAGAAAAAGAAAACAAACTAGGGAAAAAATTAGCTACCGCTCTCGACTAAGATGTTTTTACAATTAAATTATTAAATACATCTTGCTCTCGACGACAAAATAGCTTACTCAAAAGAGAGCAACAGTGTTGAACAAGTCACCTTATTATAAATACATCTTGATTATAAAGATCGATTGGCAAGTGTTGCCAACTCTTTGTGTTCAGCAACTGCGAGCAAAACATCAACAACAACAACAACAATTGGTAAAGCGCGTAAATATTGATTTTTCACACATGACTCCCCCGACGACGCACAGGCGGCTGCAGCTGCAACAGCAGCAACAACATCAACAGAACAACCGTCTGCCTGCCACTTTCCACTCCACAACATTTGTAGCCGGCAGCAAAACAGAAGACAGAAAACTTCAAGCACCTGGTTTGGGGTGGGGGTTGCGGGAGGAGGGAGGGGGAAGCAAGTATCTGTTATGCATTCAGTGCAGTTCGTAAAATATTAAGGCGCACATAAAATGTACACATTACTCGTACATACTTTAGTTGCCACATTTGATTACACACACACACACACACACAATGACACGCTTGAGTTGCATTTGTTTATACAAGGCATAAAAAACCAAAACGTGTGCAACTAAAACGTTTTTAGATCTGCTTGCCAACTGTTTTCTTCTGCTTCAGTTGCTGCGATGCGTGAGCAACGCATGCATAAAATTTAAGTATAATTTTATTTCTTATTTCTTTGCTATTTATTACTCACTCGCCATGTTGTTGTTGCTGTTGCCGCCTGTAATTCCTCTGTTCGTTCTTCTTCTTAGCTTGTTTAGCCGCCTTTTGTGTTGCTTGTTTATTCAAATAACCGACGCTATAAAACACTTATTGGGAGGCACAAGATTATCTTCAACTCAAAAAGATGCACTTTTCTGTTTACACCTTAAGCAATGCAATGTGAATTAATCAAAATACTACACACATTTCATAACATTTGCATGTTTCAACTTGCGATGCGCGATACACCCGCGTTTAAGCACAAAAATATATCAGCAGATATTGCGGTTTCTCGATATGTTATTTTTATTTATATATATATTTTAAGGCGCTTTTCCTATGTAATTTTTGTTATTTTCCGACAAACTCTCTTCGCGAACTGTAAACTCGACTGCAAACTGAGTTGGTACTCACTCACTGTGCTGCCACCTGGCAGAAAAACAGTTGCCGTTTATTTGGACGTTGCCAGACGTAGAAAACTGATCTAGATCATTTTCCATTTCAATGCCGTTCTTCAAGAAAGATTCTTTTGGTAATTTTCTATATTAAGAAGACAGAATTTAAAAAATTTCGAATGCTAGTATATAAGCGAAAGAGACAACAATATAACATTTTATGTAGAGATGCTAAGACACGCTTAAAAAAATTTAAGCCGTCAAATTTTATTCTTCTTTTAAATAATTTGGCAAAAAATTAAATAATTATGTAGAATTCTTAAATAAAAATTATACAAAGTAAAGTTGATTTATTTTATATATGCTGGGAGTTCGTTTAATTAATTCCAAAAGTTGGACTTCACTCTAACTAAAATTCTGTACAAATTTTTAAAACTTTAGCTTTAAAATTTTAGAAATTTCAAATTCTGATACTTTTTGGAATTTGATCACAAAATGGGATTAAATCTGTAAACCAAGAGTGCCATCCCGCTTTTTTTTGTTGCGACATGACTACTAAAACAAGTTGGCAGCACTGCTACTACATTTGTAAAGGCTAAACTCAAACAAATAAATACAAAGTGCATAAAATTTACGCTAACTTAAAGTTAATTACTAATTAAATTCCCCTGCAAGCTGCTGCTGCGTCCCTAGCGAAGAGAAACGAAATTCGTGTGAACCAGGGAGGCCTGACAATTCCACTCGATTGGGACATAAAATTATACAGTTTCAGTTTATAAAATTCCTGCGGCATTTTGGCGATTTTTAAGTTGATTAAACTACATTTGAATATTGCAAAACTGTCACTAAAAGCTTATAAAATTGGCAAGATAACTAAGCATAACTCAAAGATGCCGCCAGCGTCTGCGGTGAACAATAACAATGCGGCTGTGCAAGCGGCAGCTGCGGAGAGAGCAGAAAAACTACGAGGGTCACTCAAAGGCTTCATTTTAGCAGACCGACAGCGCAGACAGGAGGGTAAATGAAATGACATAATAATTAAAGATAAACAATGCAATTTAAGTTTATTATAGAGTATGAAAGACAGTGTGAGGAGTTGCGTGTGCGACGGGAGCGGGAAGCACAAGAGCGTGAGAATAACTTGTCGCTGGAGGATACACGTGGACAGATAACCAGACTGGATGAGCAACTGGCCGATTTGCATCAGAAGAAGCATCAACTGGTGGTGCAGCTCAAGAAGGTGCTAAACGACGACGAGACGCGCAAGAAACTGGCCAAGGAGAACGAATTGCTTGCCCTACAGCAAGCCCAGATGATGCAGCATGTGTCCACGGCACAAGTGTTTTTGCCACCTGTGCGCCTGCAGCACCATCAACTGCCCATGCTCCAAAAGGTAAGCTCCTATTAAGTAGTCAAAATGAAAACAGCACTTAAAATATCATAAATTCTATCGGCAGCCACCACCTGGCAGTCAATCCACGTCTGTGAAGCGTGGACGCAGTCCCTCGCCTCCAAGTCAGCATCAGCATCAGGCTTATTACAAGAGTCCCGCCAGCTATGCGCCACAACAACAACAGAGTAAGCCAGGTCGTTAATAGAATGGACAAAAGAGTCTGAGTTTGACACTGTTTGGATTTGTAGATTTGATTTGATTAACACCTTTAGTTATGTGTAACTACTACTAACTACATACTATGGTCTATGAAATATGAGCCACCTTGTCACTCACTAATTTCTAACAATGCACAGACACATAATTTATTTGATTTCATTTCGTTATTTGTTTACGATTGATTCGCAGAACACGATGACTACCGTCGTGCCGCGGACTATGCTAAAATGTCATGGAACAGTAAGAACATTAATTGTTGTCCTTAAGTAGTTAACCTAAATACAACATACACACTTTGTCTCAGCAATCAGAATGAACTCCTGACCCATCTACTCTCGTTTTTTATAAATTACAGAGCAAACGGCACAGTATCCGAGCACAGGCACCCTGTTTTATCAGACCACCGCAGCGGCGCCAACAACACAGCATCAGGCAGACGCACGTCTACAGTCCATATATAACTATAGTCTGCCGCTGAGACCGGCATACCATGTGGAGCTACAAGCTGGTCCAAGTGCCACGGTTAGCAAGGCACCTGGATCACAGTCACCGTCACCTAAAACGCAGCCGATGCAGGTGCTGCACATCAATCTGGATCAACCGCCCATTTCACAGGCTGATCTGGTGCAGGTTCAGTCCGGCGCCGGCAGTCTATCCGTGCAAACGTCCAAGCCGCAGGTGACCATGGAAAAGCTACCGGATCGCTATCACATTGAGGTCAAACATGATGGTCCACCCCAGGGTCATGTGCCACCGCCACCGCATTTGCTGTCCGAAGGTGTGATTTACAAGCCACATTTGGGTGAGCTATCGCTGCATCCCAATGTCTTGCAGATTAGCACTAGTGCGGCACAGGTATGCGCTAATCTATACACTACTCGAAATACTCTTTAAAAATCTTTCACTTTGCAGAATCCAAAGTCAACTGGAAGCATTACACAAGGCTATGCGCCAGGACGCGGAGCTAGTGCCTATGATCAGCAATTGGCCAGGCAACAATTGTCCATGTTGCCCGGACAACCGGGCTCTGGGTCCGGCTCCGGGCAGCCGCCTCATGGCCAACAGCTGCAGTACTCGCGCCGCTTATATTAATTCCGATTACATTAAGGTACATTTGTATCTGCTAAGCTCACATGTAATTTTACGATTTTAACCGGACATGATTTTTGATTTTTGACTAAGCTGCTTTGCAGCAGCACAGAATAAAAAGCACACAACTATGGCGTCCCTATTTTCCAATCAATTATGTTTTATTTACATTACATATCATACTAAATGTACAGTGGCTAACAACTTATTTGACCCACTAGTATTATTTAAAATTTTTAGCGAGTTTATCTTTTAATCAAAAAAGATATAAACCAAATTTAAACTCAGTTTTATTAACTAACTAGGTACTGAGCCTGTCGCCTGACCCCGAACACTACTACATGTAAATTGAAAACGCACTTGCAGGTCGAATTTTCAAAAACGCCTCATTATCTCGCTATGAAATTATCTTAGGTATTTTGTGCCCAAATTTTAAGATTGCACGTCAAACGGTTCGACCTGTACAATGTCAGTCAGTTGAACGAAGAGATTTACATATATGGACGATTCAACATATAAAAAAGCAAGGAAAACAAAAGTAATAGTGGGGTCAAATGTGCTTTGAGTCACTGTTTGTACGTATAAGGAATGTGGGGCAATAATCCAAAATACATATGTATATGTAATATGTTTCTATAAATGCACATGTGTAAGTGTATCTGAAGTTGAAAAGTATTTGTGCACACGAAATATCCACGTCCAAATGCAGCTTTAATGAAGTGTCATAAAAGGAACCGGTTGTATACGCAGCTATATATCTTAGTGTGTATGAATGCGGTTCAAAGAAAACTGTAAATACCTGTATACAGTATATAGGTATGCGTGTGTGAACGATTGCATGCAGACACGTTTATACATATGCAAATAATTCAGACTCGTTCCGCCTACAATACAGTTACTACAGAAAATTTACAGAACTTCTTTTTAAAAAAAAAAAATATGTATATGTATATATAAACAAAATATTTATTATAAATTTCTTTATTTCTTATTTGATTATTCTTGTCTATGACAGGGAACATAATCTTGATAATTTTTTTTATAAAAATTACACAGTAATATTTATTTGATGATCTTTAAAAGTTTGTATCTATGATGATTACTTTTGAGGAATATTAAAATTATTAAAAATTAAACATAATCATCGATGAAAATCCATAAAAATTTAAAATTTAAAAATCAATGCGAAAATTCCAAAATATATAAAAAAAAAGGATCAATTTGATGGTATTCTTTTTCTGGTATTTTTAATTCTTGTCGCTGATTTTTTGAATAACAAAAAAGTTTTAAAAAAAAATTTTGATTGATTGTTAGAGATATGAATGTGAACTTGACCGCTAATCGAGTGCTTCACTGTAATTTTCGTTGCCGTAAAGTGCTTTCTTATAATCGGATCAAGAAATGAGCACTATCTGTTTATATTCACAAATACCACAGCATTCAAATTATTTGCGCAGCTGTATTCAATTTGCGGAAATATGGGTGCTATTACTTTGTATATACATACCTACATGTATATGTTATTTTTTGTGATAAGCAATTTACTTATTAAACGATGCGAAATTTTTTAAGCGTTGTCATTATAACGTGGGAAATCTCAACTTAATTTCTGGGAAATTGCATATAACCTGATGGTCGTTTTCATTTAAGCTTCAAATAATAATCATTTTATTATGTGTGTATGTCTATAAGTCAACTTTTTTTCTAATTTATTGTTGATTTATTTTGTAGTGTAATTTTTAAGTTGTTCCGTTTTTTGATAGTTGAAATAAACAAATGATTCATGTTATGTACATATGTACTTATAATATTGTTTTGCCCGTGGACAGCATGGAAGTACATTTACATATGGCGGGGTTAATTGTACAGTGCGCTCTTGTTAATTAGATTTGGTGACTGTGACGCCGCGGCGTCACACTGGACAGATGAAAGAGACCCAACACAACTCATACATACAGTTAGTCAAAAGTGTTTTGACAAAATCAAAAAGGTAAACATTGTCTTTTGGATAAAACATATATTTTTTTAAGGATATTAATTTTTTATTGTTGTTGTCTTCTTTTTTTACTGTTGAAAATAAGAAAAATGTTAATTTTCAAGTCGTCAGAGTTTGCAACATGGTCCTTTACAGGCTGATCAAATTTGGTTCAAATCAGTCCACAATATTATATAGCTGCCATAGGAACAATCGGTCAAAAAATCACCTTTTTATGTTTCTCTGCGGGGATTAGGAATTGTTTTTAAAGGGAATGTGAAATAGAATTCATCGTACTGTTAAAATCCCGTATTTACACAGTTTCTTTTGCAAAAAATATATATTTGTTGTTGGTTTTTATTTGATTTCTTTTTTTAATATCTTTGTATATGGTTCTAAGAATAATTTAAAATACAGAAAACTAATGTTCTTTAAACTTTTTAAAATAAAACTATGTTGATTTTAATTCTGTTATAACACTTTCTTGACCAACTGTATGCATGTAATGTACTTATGTTTTAACGGACAACAAGCCACGTTTACTCGATTGGATTACGCCATGTAAACCCGTTTGACGGTGTCTTACTGCTATTGTTGATATTATTATTGTTACAACCGTCATTGTCGTTGTTGTTGTTGTTGTTTTGATGTCAAGGAAAACGATTAGAATTCAAAATATCAAGTTCGAGTGCAGTGCCTAATGTAATTAAATACGATAGTCAAACTTAAATGAAAGCCCGAGTAGTTTTTTGTGGGTGTCATTGTAATTAATACTTTTATTAAAGGCATGGGTTATTTGGTAATCAAAGCTTATACATAGGTTGTGAAAACCTCAAACCAAAACACGTTTTGAAACTTGGCGCGTAATACAAAACGCAAGAGAAAATCACGTTCAAAACAACAAAACAAGCACGCAGCGAATTTACATACATATGTAAATAAATAAACAGAGGGTTGCTAGGAAACGGTAACAGCTAAGGTATTTATAAATAAATATTAATAGCAGCAAAAAAAAAAAAATAAGCTAATGTAATTATAAAGTACAGCAACTGTGTCATCGTCATCTAAATATGTCGGGGTTGGGGAAGCCATGAACAAAACAAATACTACGCGCCAATAACGTTTACATACATACATAAATACATATGTACATACACAAATACCTTGTGGGAGCCGAGCGCCAAAAACGCCAACGTGCCTCATTGATGTGAGTCGGTGTGACCGACCGACCGACCAAGCAACCGCATGAAGCAACAGGCGGTTGTTGTGGCGTCTGATCTCCTCAGTCTCTAACGACAAAGGCAACAGTTCATAACGTAGCGCGCGCAAAACAACTCGAAAAAAAACGGAAAATATAACGCAAAGGTGTGTGTGTGAGTTTTTGAATGCCTTTTGCATTGGTGTGTATGTGTGTCTGTACAGATCTTAAAGTGTTGCAAGACGTTAGCTTTCAAGTGTTGGAAAACATAGCTAGATCGTTAAGCGTTCAGTTGCCATCTCACTTGCACTTAGGCGTCGCCGGCAAAGCGTGAATGTCAAATTTAGTTTATCTGACGTGAGCTTGTTAGGTTGCTTCGTTTATTCTCTCTTAGCAAAACATTCAGAAAACCTACGAATGACAACAATAGTCTCAAAACAAAATTAGCCACAAACATATATGCGCATGTATATACGTGTAGTATAAGTATAGAACGTATAGAACGAAAAGAAGGAGGACGTTGCCGCTGCTGTTCATAAAAAGTAAAATGATGTCATTAAAATTGCATAAATACTCAACGTTACCACCCTCCTCCCCCCTGCATAGGCGCCAGTGTACTTAATTGAATACCAATAACGAAATGGAGCCCACAAAAGTCAAAGGCTTACTCTTGGAGAAGTACCATGGATTGTGTAATTACTTGGAACGCGACACAGTGGGCAGTGAACTGGCAATCTATGGCACTTCGACCCTGATGCTGCTGGTTGCCTATATGAAGCGCAAGCCTGCTTATCTGGTGCGACAGTTCAAGCAACCCTCGCATATACCCGAACGCATTATCAACGAACGTATTATGCACACTGGCACTATACGTGGTGTACAGCAACGCGATCAGGATACACTGCTGCTAATCAAGCATCGTCCACTGTTGCCAATCTTCACAAGTCGCGATAAATTGCTGCCCGTGAAGCTGCCAGGTGTGCGGGTCAATGCCAATGGTTATTCCTGGCTGCAACAGTGTCTGGTTGGACGTGAAGCGACCTTTATACCACTGAACAAGAGCCAGTCCCAAGACTATATAGTCTGCCAGCTGTGTCTGGTACATCCGCCCAAGGGCAACAGACTTCTAGATGTGTCCGAGACGCTGCTGAAATTAAGCTTTGCCAAATATGCACAGGATGTGGCATCGGCTCTTAAAAGGAACAACAAATACTATAAGCATCTGCGGCAGGTGGAGAGCAGCACGGCCAGCAAGGAAGCCTGGTTAACCTGGGCATCACGTTATCCGTACATCTGGCAGCGTTTCCATCAGCTCAAGGCATCACTGCTGCCCAAGGAAAAGCTGTTGCCAGAGTTAGTGCGCTGATCGGCTGATCGGTGGCACTTACTATATACATACACGTCTCTCCATCTTTAGTAAATAAGCTCGGTGCAGAACGTAGATATTTGTTAATTTAATTATAAGACGCCGTAGTAATCCCAATCTATTCAAAACTGTACGTGCTAATGCTGTGAATTTTCGCAGGAACGCCAGAATTTTTTATAAACAATTGTTGCTATTGTTTTTTTTTGGTATGAAATATGTGCGAATGTGTATGTATGAGTTATTACTAGACGCATTTGTGTGAGTGCATTCTGCTTTTATACATAGCTACATATGATTCAAAATAAAACGTTTAAATACATATTTGTTACGTATACTTGATATTTCATTTCATACTCATTTATGTGCTCTCTTCAAAAAAACAGAACAGAAAACAGTTGCAGTTCTTCAAGCGTTCCAACGAATCTCAATCTCGATCAAAATGAGTTGCGGAATATCTATGGTCAAATATATATTATTTATATTTAATTTGCTATGCTCGGTGAGTAAGAAAATCGTATTCTGAATACAGATAATTGCTTATTTTTATAATTCCATTTTCATTTTCATTTGTTGCGCCAAGCCCAATTTTTTGTTTGTATGATATCATAAGTAACTCAATATAAAACAGGTTTTGTAACATACATACGTACGTGCTCATATATTCATTAAAAAAGTCCGGAAAGTGTTAAAAAATTAAATTCAATATGCTTAGTGACTTGTTTTTAATGAAAATATATATATAGAAATATTTAAATTATATGAAATTTTATCTTAAAAATAGGTATTAACTTTTTAGTCAGGTTTTACTGTATTTTGTTTTTGTTACGCTTTTAAGAAAGTGAAGTCAGGCCGACTACAAACCGGTTTACCCGAGGAATGTAACAATTCAAAAAAATCTTTGTTTGGAGCTCATCCCAATGCGAAACTTGTTATTAAAATTGGGCTATGACTTAGTCAAGTATACATACAAAACATATGCGATTATAGATTGGATATTATTGTTGTTTATTTTGATTCTCGAACTTCTTAGAGCGGCCAGTTGCACGAGGTTAACGAGTAATCGCAACAGGTTTTCTTTCCAACCAACTAACAATGATATTTCCATTTGTTTTGCAATTGTTTGACTTCCATGTTGACTGAGAACTGTACCCAAAAAACCAGTTTCAAGTCTAAAATATTTATATAAATATACACACATATATAAAGGCATTTTTATAGAGTGGGCTGGGAAACTTTTGAATTACGAACAATGTAAAGATTACTAATAATTCGAATATTGTAGTCTAGTCACGTAAACTCAGCCAAAAATTGTGCAATGTAAAATGGAAAATTGCGCAATTATATAGATGTCGAGGGCGAGGGTGTCTGTCTGTCTGTCCGTCTGTCTGTCTGTCTGTCTAAGGCGTCAACGCCTAAAATAGCTGCCTTAATTAAATGTGAACTTGCCGCACAGTCCATTTGTCAGAAAATTGCATTTCCTCACGCTTTTGTTTATTGTGGAAAAATTATGTGGAAATGGAAATTGGGCAGCAAACTTGAACTCATTTGTCATGAACTGTGGGTTAACACGCATACGAGTATTGGATTACGAGTACTCACACTCGTACTCGTACCCGTAGTTATTTCATTCATTTATTTGTCTTCCGTCTGAACTTAATTCAATTTGTGCATAAATTGGTTCAAATACTCATCATTAAAATAGGTCAATATGTCAGGCTCTCATTAATTGCTTTAAAAACTGGGTGAAAATTGTGATTATTAGTTCTATAGCCCTACAATTTGAATTTTACTTTTGTTTGATCAATACCTTAGAATATTACTCATTTAAACCTCAATTCATCTAGAAGTAAATAACAATTGTTGACGTCATTCGTAGAAAATCAATGCAAACACAGTTGCTCTTAGCATATTTATTTGTTATGGTTATCATTTAATCTAAATTACTTAATTGGATTGCCTATAATATTGATTAGATATACCAATTGATAAGCTATTCGAACGATTCAGAAAGTTCGTATAACAAATGATAGAAATAGACTCAATTTGATAGTTGTAGAAACAGAGGCAATATATCTTTTAGAAAACTTGCACGTAACGCATGCTAATATTTTTAGACTCAAAGAAGTGACTCTCTAAAATTTATATTCAATTTTTTTTTTTAATTTTCGAATTTGTCTCAATACTTTGTCATTTTAAAGTAAAATAAACTTTTTTTTTTCCAAATTGCAACTTATATTTTTATTATTCATTAACTTATAACAAGGGTCGAAAGTCGTAATCGGAAGCGTAACCTTTAACCGGTATTAACCGATTGAAACCCTAACCGAAACAAGACGTTTTTATTATACCGAAAAACCGAAATAACCGATTAGTAACCGATTCATTTATAACGGTTGGTTTTGCTGCATACAAGATTTAAATTGAATTAAGTTGTTGAGGTGTGTTCATTGTTTCGTAAACTTATTTTGATTTTGTATTTTAATAATGATTTTATTAAATAAATACATTTTGAAATTAAAACATTATTAATATAAGATTCAATCATAATTAATACAAAACATGGTTTAACATAGTACAAATAAATTTGTTTCAATTTGAATATGGCGCTTTTCGAATGAAGCGAAAGCTTTAATGTTATTTTAGCAAAAGCTTTTATATCTAGCGAATACCCAATAAACATTTTGTAAGGTGCACAAACTAAAAGCTCTTTTTTCCCATATTTTCCCATATTTTCCACACAGATATGCGGCATCTTGTTGATTGTGTTTGGAGCCCTGTTCTTCAGCAACATCCAAAATGTCGATGACTTTACCGAGGCACTGCGCACTCAACAGGTGCCCGTAACAATGATTGTGCTGGGCACGATTATATTGTTGATCTCATGGTTCGGCTGCTGTGGCGCCATTCGCGAATCCTACTGCATGTCCATGACGGTGAGTACTTGACTCTTGTTTCATCTGGCATAGTTTTTAATAAGACTGTATCTTTTTATTTGTAGTATTCCATATTGCTGTTTGTGCTGATGATTGGACAGCTGGCGTTTGTCATTTACATATGGTTGCAGAAGGACAGATATCTGGTTATGATGGGCGATGTGGTTGAGAAGGCCTGGGAACGTCGCACTCGACGTTCCGACTACATGGATGCCATACAGAAAAGCGTAAGCTGCCCACAAGTTTAAGATTATAATTTATAATAATTAATAGGGAGAGTAAATAACAGTGCACGCAAATAACCGTTAACCGTTTCAAAGTGTGCGAAAAAAACCGATCATCTACGGACACTATGAGTATGAGAACGAACTTTTTTATAAGGAATATGTATACAATATTTATATACTTTCCTAGTCAGTCTACAATTTTTTTAATTTAAAAAATTATTCAAAAAATTTAAAAAAAATTATATTTTTTAGAATATAATTATTTCATTTTAATTTTTTTTTTTTTTTTATAAATCAAAATAACAACTTGAGTCCGATCATCTACGGATACTATGAGTATGAGGAGCGAACTTTTTTATAAGAAATATATGGACAATATTTATATACTTTTCTAGTCAGTAAACAACTTTTTAATTTAAAAAAATATTCAAAAAATTTAAAAAAAATTTATATTTTTTAAAATATAGTTATTTAATAATAATAATTTTTTTTTATAAATTAAAATAACAACTTGAGTTTTATTTTTGATACAAAAAAATAAAACTCAAGAAATAATCATTATTAATCACAAATAATGATTATTCCTGAGTTTTATTTTTAAGTTTTATAAGTAAAATAATAAAACTCATAAAATAATGATTATTTCTTGAGTTTTATAATAAAATTACAGTCCCTGATAATTATTATTATTATAATTTTCAACTATGATTTTAGATGGAGTGCTGCGGTCGCAGCAGCTTTACCGATTATGCCTTCCAAGGATACTTCCCGCCCTCCTGCTGCAGGGATCCCAACCACTGTGGCCCGGAGAGCGTTTATCGTCGCGGTTGCAAGGAGGCCTTTGTCGATTACTGGGACAGAAACAGCACCGCGATCAAGTACAGCGGCCTGGTTATTGCCGCCATTGAGGTAAGTTGTTGGTATTTCGGAATTGGATCTTATTTTAAATTGATTCCTTTCACAGTTTGTGGGCTTTGTGTTTGCCTGCTGTTTGGCGAACAGCATTCGAAACTATCGACGCCGGGCGGACTATTAATGGATTCGACGCATCCAGATCGAAAACATCCAAGAAGGAGATGTCAACGTTGCCTTACTATGTTTAAATGAAACCGAAAGTACGAATAATGTTGCCCAAAAACTTTTACAAATTATACATACAAGTATTTAAATGGCCATTACAATCTCAACATCGATTCTTTTTGATACGCACATTTTTTTATAACAATAACTGTTGGAATTTATATTTTTAATCTGCACCAATTTTCATATTATTGTGCTATTTCTTGCTGTACAAATTAAATGAATATGTAAACAACTTTTTTATTTATACAAACTGCAATAAAAACATTAATTATTTGTACGTTCTTGCGTTTTTAACTTTGATTTAAAATTAATGATGATCCAATCTTCAGTTGGGCGGAAAAAGTTGATACATGGCTATCATTTTCCGTTTGATCTATTAGAAAACTATATAAGGGGCCTATATATTAGGTATGTGGGTCTTGTTAGCTGTTTCTATACCCTATAAATAAAAGTGGGTATTATCTTTCTAAGCGGAAGCTCTTTTAATCCATAATATACGTACATATAAAATCAAAAATATTTATTTTATATAAAATTTGAGAGTGTTATAAGTCAGATAGAGCACCAATCGGAATAATAGGGTATTTGCCGGTCCAGCATACCAGTTTACAGCAGTCACAATAGTTTTGAGACCTTCGGATACCTTTTTTTGATACCACAAAAGCTACTGATAGGTCGCACATTGAGATTAGTTATTTTTTTATAATTATGATAGCTTTAATGCTCCTAATCGGCATTTTAGTGACTTTAACTAGCTGCCACTAACTAAGTAAATATAATTTTAAGTGCACATTGAAAGTATATTTCGCCAATAGGCATAATTTTGGTTGGTTATTAATAAATCATATCGATATGGTTGGGGACTCCCGTAATGTGTTGGTTTTTTGTGATTTCCAGCAAACAAAATTGCACTTGATAATCAGATTTTGAGTCATGCCAGGCAATAGGGAAACCTGTCCATGTAGTGGAAGATAATTCGATTATAGGGTTGATAACTTGACGTTAATTGAAGTTCACAAGTTGACCGCAACACTAATGGAAAATTCTTACTCGAAATTCGGATGAATCAACATCTGAACCTACATAGTCAATGCCCCCCCAAAGTGACAAGGTCCTCAACTAAGATAAACTGATAACGTCTGTCAATGAGTCAGAGATTTTAGCTGTCATAAGTTGGAGTTCTCCAGCAAATAATAACTGTAACCATAAAGATTATTATATGGGGTACTACGAATATATATAGAGTGTGCCCGGTACATTGTATCTGAGTACAATCCGATAAGGTCCATTGATAAGCTCATACTAGTACATAGCTAGTATTTTTTTGTATATAGATCTATTGCACGCGAATTGTTGTTATGTGAAGATAAGTGTGGAGATAAGTTAAGCAATTCCAATTGTTGGAGCTAAAATTTTCATTAATAATGCCCAGATCTGAGCAGAGCTATTTTACTTCGACTCGAACAGTCGTAACGAACGGACTTTAAATTATTCGAAAATAAACGAAAAATATTAACGAACTTATCAAAATGAATTGCCTATCCGCGATGTTCAAGTACTTGTTGTACTTCCTCAATCTGGTATTTGTTGTAAGTACTCGCAACTGGACTATCCACAACTGAATTGCGCAACAAGTGAACTGATGATGTTTATTATACACCAATTTTACAGGCCGGTGGAATTATGATGATTGTGATCGGTTCCATAATGGTGTCCAGCATTGGCACCTTTGGATCCTTTAGTGATTCGGTGAATGCCCAGACGATTCCCATTTCCATAATCGTCATTGGTTGCGTCATCTTCATTGTCGCCTTCTTTGGCTGCTGCGGTACCATCCGAGAGAATGCCTGCTGCACCACAATCGTAAGTAATAAATTGCAGAAATACCTCTGCAAGAGGTAATAGTCAAGTGATGAAAGTCTTTGCATGCCCCAAAATTTCTGATATCCAATTTTGTGACGCACAATATTCAATTTAAAATATAAATTATATAAAATTTTAATTATAACAAAAAAAAGTAACCTTTGATATAGTAACCGACAAAACTAATCTAATTCTTTTGATTTATAGTATGCTGTCTGCATGTTTATTTTGTTCGCCCTGCAATTGGCGCTATCCATCTGGATCTTTGTGGAGAATGATAACTTTTTGGGCAAAATGAACAATCTGGTGGAAACGGCCTGGAAGCAAAATGATTCCGCCAACGGATATCCCATGGATGCACTGCAGTTATCTGTAAGTAATTACATGAATAATGTACAGATCGATATTAACATAGCTTTATCTAAATGCAGTTCAAGTGCTGCGGCAAAGAAGGATTTGCGGATTATAATGGCAACGTGCCCGCCTCCTGCTGTGGATATTCCGATCGTTCCCGAACCTGCGAGCAGGCCATCTATATGACACGTCCTCCCTGTCGTACAGAGTTTAACAATTTCTGGTCCTCCAACACGGATCTCATTCGCTGGAGCAGTTTGATCATAGCCCTCTTCGAGTTTGGCATCTTCGTAATTTCCTGCTGTTTGGCCAGCGCCATGAGGAAGCAGCGTTCAGGATAAAGACGCTTTATAAATTCGTATTCGTATTCATTGATCACCAGCCAAAATGTTCATCAAAGCCATAAATAATCAATAAACAAATAGGTTTAATACTTACAAAGAAATTTAATTGAGTTCTGTCGCTTTTATGATCTATCACATATCAGCTTAATTATCTTATCGAACCACATTTTTTTTTTTGCCTTTATTTTTAGTTGTGGCTAATAGTTCTTGGCCAATAACAAGGTACTAGGGCGATAATTTTAAGTACAACTTTAAGCAAAGTTTCCCAGAATTCATTATCAATTTTGTTATTATTTTGGAGCTGATAGCAGCTGGTTTTCGGTGCGACTGCATGATTCAGACCTTATCAATGATTCTATCTATTTCGCCCACTCATATCCCTAAATATATATATATTTTTTTTAGAGACAAAGACCTAACACAATTCACCTGTGCGCGTTATCAATACAAATGACCATTTTGATAAGATATCCAAATGAAAATATCTAGATACGACTCGGTCTCATTTCATTTAAGAACGGTAGCACAACTCGGCGTCCAGTCTAATCGAACTTCAGTAAACGACGCGTTGACAATAAACGCGATAAAACAATAAAAATCGATTTGCAAAACTATCTTCAACTATTCCCCATATAAAAATTAAATCAAAAATTCGATAAATTATTGTAAATTTAATTTAAAGTATAACAAAAACTGCTTCAAAATGAATTGCTTAGCTGGATTACTTAACATTCTACTATATATTATTAATATAGTATTTTTGGTGAGTTTCATTGCAATGGATATTCAAATAATAATTATATGGAATAAAATTAAAGGAACATTGTGTCAGCAGTTAATTTAAATCAGATTCTAAAATATTTATTAAAATGTGCTTGAACCGGTACGATTGTGGTAAAGTTGCTAGGTCAATGAGTTGTCCAACCTCCAACTGTCATAACTTAATCAACACTGAACCGATTTTCAAGCGGAATGTCATTTTGATCATGATTTGGCCTCTAAATTCATTTTGCATTTAAATTTTTATCATCTAGAAAATTTGATATTTTTTCAATTCCAAGCCATCTATCATCCAATTTTCCATACATACCCCTTGACATTTTTTCAAAAACTTCCAACTCTTATAACTTTGTTAAAACTCAACCGATTTTCAATCGGAATGTCATTTTGATCATGATTTGGCCTCTAAATTCATTCTGCATTTAAATTCTTATCATCTAGAAAATTTGATATTTTTTCGATTCTAAGCTAACTAACATCCAATTTTCCATATATACCCCTTGACATTTTTTCAAAAACTTCCAACTCTTATAACTTTGTTAAAACTCAACCGATTTTCAATCGGAATGTCATTTTGATCATGATTTGGCCTCTAAATTCATTCTGCATTTAAATTCTTATCATCTAGAAAATTTGATATTTTTTCGATTCTAAGCTAACTAACATCCAATTTTCCATACATACCCCTTGACATTTTTTCAAAAACTTTCAACTCTCATAATTTTGTCAAAACTCAACCGATTTTCAATCGGAATGTCATTTTGATCATGATTTGGCCTCTAAATTCATTTTGCATTTTAATTTTTATCATCTAGAAAATTTGATATTTTTTCAATTCTAAGCCATCTATCATCCAATTTTCCATACATACCCCTTGAAATTTTTTCAAAAACTTTCAACTCTCATAACTTTGTCAAAACTCAACCGATTTTCAATCGGAATGTCATTTTGATCATGATTTGGCCTCTAAAATGATTCTGCATTTAAATTTGTATCATCTAAAAAATTTCATATTTTTTCGACACTAAGCCATTTATCATCCAATTTTCCATACCTACCCCTTGAAATTTTTTCAAAAACTTTCATCTCTCATAACTTTGTCAAAACTCAGCCGATTTTCAAGCGGAATACCATTTTGATCATGATTTGGCCTCTAAATTGATTCTGCATTTAAATTTCTATCAACTAAAAAGTTTGATATTTTTCGACTCTAAGCCATCTATCGTCCAATTTTCCATACATACCCCTTGACATTTTTTCAAAAACTTTCATATCTCATAACTTTGTCAAAACTAAACCGATTTTCAAGCGGAATGTCATTTTGATCATGATTTGATTTCTAAATTTATTCTGCATTCAAATTTTTATCATCTAGAAAATTTGATATTTTTTTCGATTCTAAGCCATTTATCATCCAATTTTCCATACATACCCCTTGACATTTTTTCAAAAACTTTCATATCTCATAACTTTGTCAAAACTCAACCGATTTTCAAGCGGAATGTCATTTTGATCATGATTTGGCCTCTAAATTCATTCTGTATTCAATTTTTGGTCATTTAAAAATTTTAATTATTTTAAAAGAATTTCCAATACTTCTAATACAATACTGTGTATGCTAAAGTATGCTTAAAAATAAAAGAACTTATTGGAACAATGCAGCATATTTAGCTTTCTATTTATAAAGGTTTGATGAGCTCAAATAACTTTGCGAAATATTATTATTTCGCAGTTAACATATTTAACAAAATACTTAGTATTTTACCTGCCCATGCGCGAGAGCTCAAAGGATTATTTACTATCATTATACAGAGTACAAAACCATTTTTGTCAATATTGTTATCGCAATTTATCATTGATAGCGCTGAAACGAAGAGGCATGAAATGTGTCTGAGTCATTTGGGAAGTACATGCATGTAATACAACTGTGATATGAAATGATAAATGAATAGTGATAATTGCACAATCTACATACTTGCATGATGTATTATTAAAAGTGTCCAAGTTTTGTTAAAATGATAAGAATGAAGAGGTGAAAATTATGAGGCATTTATTAAGTGTTGTAATGCTTATATCATATAATTTATTAAAGAATTATGTAATCTTTTTTTAGGTGGTCGGCATCCTGCTCATTGTGCTGGGCTCGATAATGCTCTCTCACATTAATCAGTTCAATGGAATAGAACAGCTGATGGACACCAATGTCATTCCCATATGTATTACCGTTCTTGGCGTGCTCATCTTCATCGTATCCTTCTTTGGCTGCTGCGGAACATGGCGTCAAAATGCCTGTCTGACTGGAACGGTGAGTTAAAACTTATGAAAAACTACACTAAGAAAAAAATGACTCGTTTTTAGTCCGTAAATTCAGAAATTCGCCTTTAAATTGTTCTCAATCAAAAAAACCGTTTATCTATATTTTAGAAATGATATTTCTTAAAAGTTCAGTTTTTTTTTATAAAAAAGAAAAATATTTCCGATAAATACACATTTTTTTTACTATTATGGCGATGTTTAATTAAAGGCGAATTTCTAAAACGATGGTAATATTTTTTACTGAGTGTATATATCAGTATGGATATGAACTTATATGAATTTATATTTTAGTACGCTACCCTGATGTTTATCCTCTTCGTGCTGCAATTGGTGCTCACCTGTTGGGTCGCTGTCAATCGTCAGTCCTTCCTGCAGGATATGCGTGATCTGGTGAATACGATTTGGGATGAGAACACCTCGGCGAATGGTTATCCCATGGGTGCATTGGAGCTGACCTTTGACTGCTGCGGTGATGTCAACTACTCGGACTATTTCACCAGGGGCCAAACTGTGCCCGGCACCTGTTGCGGTGATACCAACCGTGCCCAGAGCTGCCCTGCTGACATCTATGAGAGCCGTGAAGGTTGCAATCAGAAATTTACCTCTTTTTGGACCGATAACACCAACATTATTCGCTGGGCGGGTCTAGGTATTTGCATTTATGAGTTTTTAGTTTTCTTGTTGGCTGCTGTTTTGGCCAACAGCATGCGCAGATCGAATGCTGGAATGGCTTAAAATAGATCAAAAATATACTTGTTTTTATCATTGTTTAATAAATATAAATACTTGTACAATAAAAATATATTTATTTCATATTTCTACATATGTTTACTTTACATTTACTATTTAAATATATCGAATTTAACAAAAAAAATATTTAACCCTATAAGTATGCTTTTTCAATATCATACAATATTGGGACTTCCCATTTAAATAGAGCTTTCGGCAGCTTTCGTTTTTTGTGAAAATGCACAAAAGTATGCTTTAGTTTTCTCATTGCTCATGTCGAATTCGAAATTCGAAAAGTTGGCTACAATTGGCGATAACAAAAAGCTCGCTCAGCGTAGCCTATAGAGACTAACTGTATGAATTCGAAAAATATCAGTAAGTATTGGCAACTGAAACTATCCAGTTATAATAGTTATAATTACCGCAAATTCTTTATAAATTAACAAGAGCAATATGGATTGCGGTGGAGTGTTTGTTAAATATGTGCTCTTTATATTCAATATATTATTTGTGGTAAGAATTGGCAAATGTTTTTTCCGATAAGAAATAGTTAATTGGTAAGGTCTGTTTGTGTTTTTGCAATTTAATACTTGTATTCTTGCATACTAGAATCTTATCTCTAGGAAAACATTATATATGTACTCGATCTGCGACTTAAACATGTGTTCTTTCTTGTCTGTATTCACAAATAAATATGTGAGAAGGTGTATATATCGAGTTGTGGTTCTCGAATTGTATTTTGGATAGTGGTACGCCGTTTATCTTATCTATTGATGACATAAAAAAGCTCCTAATTTTTGTTGGGAATGTCGTGATTTTCATATATTACATGCCAATGTTCAGCGTAATTGCAGCAAATGAAATGAGCTGGAATTGCATGTTTAGAAAAGACCCTTGATTGGCTGATATTGCGATGAGTAACGCTTATTTGTTGTGATGACTGGACCGATGGAAAATTGTTTTTTTTTTCTTTCTTTTTTTAGTATTTGTTGACATTCATTTGTTAATCAGTATCTTTTTATAATTGTTCTTTTTATCGCTGTTTTCTTTTTCTCCGTCCTTGGAGGGAGTTTTCAGAGTACAATAAGACTTTCAATAATGGTTTTTTTTTTATCTAGAGCTTCCATAATGAGTTTAAAGTCGATCAGACAATAATGTAATTGTTACACAATCAGACTTCGACCCACTTTTTTCTGCCAAAGAGGGAATCTCAGTAAATTCGTCAGCGATAATAAAAGTCATTACAATTCTCTTATAGATATGCGGAATATTACTCATTATATTTGGATCGCTTATGGTATCGGAAATCAAGCACTTCTCGGACGTCGACGAAACCTTTACTGCAAATAGTGTGGCTATAATAATCCTGGTCCTGGGATGTCTTATCTTCCTCGTTTCATTCCTCGGATGCTGCGGTGCTATTCGCGAGAACTCCTGTGGACTTACAATGGTAGATTGTGTTTTTAATTTCCTAACTGTTTTAATATTAATAACACAGTTTTTCATATTTCTACTTAGTACTCGATCGTTATGCTGGGTTTGTTCTTATGCCAAATCGCTCTGATCATCTATGTTTGGGTGAATCACGTCCAAATACGACAATCTCTGGATGTTGTTGTGCAAAAGATTTGGGATCAACGTAAAAGTTCAGATGGTATCTTAATGGATAGCTTGCAGAGATCGGTAAGTTTTTAATATCTATTTTCATATAGTTATTCTGTTTCACAAGTGTTTATATGTCTTCTAGTTGAAATGCTGTGGATTGCACGGATTCGCAGATTATGGTACTACTTATCCCGCTTCTTGCTGTGATTCCCCGAATAACGGATATTGTAGTTTGACATCTGTGATGTTCAGACCCGGTTGCAAGTCGGCTGTTGACTCCTTATGGGACACAAATGCGAACATTATCAAGTATGCTGGTCTGGGAGTGCTTGCAGTTGAGGTAAATTCACACATAAGACTTAAAAATTGCATTGATTAATAAACAATTTCGTTTCTTTTAGTTGGTCGCCTTCATATTTGCTTGCTGCTTGGCGAATCAAACACGAAACAATCTAAGAAGACAAAATTATTAACCAATTTCTTTTTAAATATATGTATATAAACAACAAGGTATACCTTGAATGTCAATTTCCAGCTTTGATATCTCTCATATTGCTCGTTTACACATGTTTCCTTTACTATATGAATGTATTTATGTATTTGCAAATGTAATAATTATTGAAATTGTGTTACTATAAATAAATAAAGCGAATCGAAATAACGTAAAAATGTGTCAATTTGTTTATCTTTTATGTAATTATGCATTGCGATAAACGATTTGTATTTACAAATACATTTATAAATAAAATATTTCAATTTAAACTATTGCCGTTAATGCTGTTAAAACACTGTTAGTTAACAGACTGCCATTAAAATTACACGCTTTTGCAGATTGTGATACTGTTAAGTGAGGAGCAAATTGAAAATGAGGAGTAACGTAAAATTAAATTTAAGTTAATGCAGCAACTTTGCAATAAATTAATAACTTCATGAAAATTTAAAAATCGAAATTCGATAAAAATAAAGGTGTTCATTTTAATGATGGTTTGAAGCTTATTACAAAATGAATTCTAAAAAATTATCAAAAATACTATGAACAAAAATCCTGAAAAAATTAATAAAATTATAACTTCAAAATTAAGAAAAATAAAAAAAACTTATTTAATTTTTAAATTACAGTTACAATTTTTGGCATTGTACCCAAAGTGGTAGTACCATTATGGTACGAGCTGCCAAATCAGAAAATGTTGCGGGCTGGCAGCCTTTGGACCAGGTGGCAAGCCTTTGAGCCAGGTGGCAACCCTTTATCTCTTACTGCGTTCTGTCTGACTGCGTTGCTTGACAATTTAAAAACAGTTTTTCGTTGAGTCGGACGTGTCGCGCGCATAAGCATTGTGAAATATCAAAAAAGGTAATTTGAAGTATTAAGTGGCAAATGTGCAGCTAACAGAATAATTGAATGCGATATGCTTGCACACACATACAAAAGCACTGCTCTCGTTTTTGACTACCTGAGATAATAGGATGCTGCAGCTGCATTGGCAGCTGGCTGAAAAAAACGGCATGTGTGAAAGTGGTTGGAAACGGAATGTGCAGAAAGCACAAACAAAACAAATATTCAAAACATACGACGCACTTTAAATGTCAGCTTCTGTGCGGATAAAGGAAACACAAGAAAATTGTATAAAAATAAAAAGGAAATGACTACGTGTTGTTGTTGGCTGTTGTCTGTGTGATGAGTGCAGTGAACTTTTATTTTTCTTCTATGAATATAAAAGACGAATCCCACAGATACGCATACCAACACACAATTGTTGTTGCTAGCCACTCCATTGAAACTTTGTTGTTGGTTTTACGGTTGCTGTGACGACCCGGATGAAATACCCAGATAATATAATGTTACGGCGTAAATGTGTTAAATTTTCAACTGAATCTAATTGTTTAAAAGTCAGTTATTATATTATTTAATTGGGTGTCATTTCACGCGTAAAAGTTCAAGTAACATAAAGTATAATAATAGTTTTTTTTATTATTCATGTCGTTGTTTTCAGAGATCTACCTAAGGTCAATTCGCTTTTTTGGGGGCTAAGAATAAAAATAATACGCGTGACTAATAAGGAAGTACAAATATAAAGCACATAAAAAGTATTTTTGTATAAAAAAAAACATAAAGATTCACAAAAGAGAACAGAGGGGAATCACACAAACTCATAAGATGATGATGAATGATTTCGAAATATTTTTTTAAGATTAGGCAAATAAAAACTGCTGTGATATGGATATTTGTATATATTTGTAAACAAGTTAACTTTCCACCAAATGAACTTTAGTTTTATGAGAGCGTTGCATGAAATTAATTAACTAAAACCGTATAAAATGATAATTCAGACTTATATAACAACAAATGGGTCCATTAATACATGTATTTTACATAATTCGAACTTGTTTGTTTGCAACATTATTTAAATAAGACAAAACAACAACTTTGTCATTATATCATTTAACTGTTTATCTGAAATGCATTGCAGGAAACTAAAAATCAAACAAAATGGATTGCGGAACGTCTATGGCTAAATATATACTCTTCATATTCAATACGATCGTGTCGGTAAGTAAATCAAGCAATATTAAAGTCTTTATCGATTGCAAAAATTCCCCATAATATGTTGGAATAATCGAAAGTGAATTAGCAATCAGTTTGTCGAGTTTTAATCAGAATATGCTTCAATATGGACGTGCCAATTTGTTGATTATACATTTCATAGAATTCAAAGCATTCTGAATAAGAATAACATACGGATCGGTTTCCCCAAAGCTAACTTGTTATTCGTTGTAGTCGTTGTCTCTGGTTTGGCATCGTTTGCGACTATGACATCATCACTTTATATGTACTATGTATATATGTATTCAGCTTCCCAACGCCAACAGAGAGACGCACACATGCAATTAGTATGTATGTGTAAGTATCTCTTAGTATTTGTATCTGTATCTGTATCTGACGAGTTGGACTGAGCTGCTGTGCACATTATAAGAATATATACAATTACAATAGATGAGCTCTCGAGGCGACTTAATCAATTTCAATGTTTATGAGCTGTTATTCCAATCATTTGTTTGCTATTGTTGTAGCTAGCATAGATACTCGATCTTGAGATTTGGTTTACTAAGCATATTGTGGACACATAATATCCTCTCGTTGCTTTATTAAAAATTGCCAAGAATTCAAGATGAATGTGTTATGATGTCATTTGAGAAAGTTAACAACAGTAAAAAAATGATTCAGTTTCCGAGAATCTGCACCTTATTCTGATAAGATGATTTACACAAGAGACACACACAGATACCGATATATTGACACATATATGTAACTAACAATTGGCAATTGACGTGTTTTAGTTCTGTTCAATAGATGTATGACTCAACAACAAAAAAAAAAGCTACTAACCTTGTTGACGACCTCAAACAAAATGGCTACGCGTCTGAAGCGCATTTGAAATATTAATTAGCACAAATATTTATGCATACAAACAATAAAAAAAAATAACGCACCTTAAAAAATATTGTCAACTAAAAAACATACATACTCGCATTATATACATTTTATATTATACATTTGCAAACTGACGCCATGTGAAAACGAAAACGAAATAAAAACATTCATAAATACGATAAATAAGTTAAATATAAGTAAATACAAAATACGAAATATGTACATAAAAATGTCAGCAAAAAAAGAGCAAACTTGTTGCTATGTTGCTGTTTCAACTGGTGGAATAAGTACAATTTGTTTACACGTGCAGTCCCGGCTCAGGTATAGATACATATCTGAATCAGACACTCCAAGAGTGTATGTGTGTGTGTGTGTATATATAACATACTTGACAGTAAAGGCAAGCAAATTAACAGACTACAACAAAAAGCCGCCTTTGAGCGTCACTTGGCCAGACAAAAAGTAAAAAAAAACAAACAGGAAAAACAACTTTTAGCAATTTTTCGAAGTTTAAATACTCTTGCAGGCTACACAGACAAACAACTGATGTTTAATTAAATTTTAGCAAGTTTGCTTCAAATAATTAAATTTTTGAATGATTTTAACAAAATGCTTTGCTGATAAAATTCTAAAAATAAAAAAACTAAAATTAGCAAATAAACTGTAGAGTATTATAAACTTCAAGATAAAATGATTTAAGGCAAGCGTATACGAAATTATATCGTAACGGTCGAGAAAGCAGCAAAACATTGTGCAATTCGGTTGGTTAAATACAAAGGGAAACTACAAATAATACAGATACAGGTGAATACAATACCTATGTACATAAATATTTACAAACAGACAGAGAGTCATGTGTGTTTTACCCAGATTCATTTACTGTTTCGAGATATTTATTTTTGTATTTCCAACACGTTTGACTGTTGAGTAACGAATGTGAGTTAGAACTTGAGCTCCAAAGCCATTTTTTGCTATCTGTGCTTCAATTAACAATTTTATATATGAGGTTAAACCGGTTTAAGTGAATTGCATTTCTGATTTTTTTTTTATTGAAAAAATAAAATCTACATTTGTTTGCAGCTTTAGTTTTTCAATTTTCTGACTACTAACGGAAACTCAAAAAAATTACTACTATCAACATATAATTAACTTTTTCACCGTTTTATTTAAACAACTTCTCAGAATTATTCTCTGCTGTTACGATACTTTGCTGAGTCAACAAATTTACTTGATTTTTACAGTCTTTTAACCTCAACTTCGAACGCACAAATATTAATGCTCTTGCAATGTTTTAAATAATTGACATTAATTGAGTTTGTTCCCATTTATTGCTCTGACCGCAAAGCTGAAATGATGAATTTTCCTTCTTTTTTTTAAGTAATTGAGTTATAAATAATTTCAAAAGCTGCGTTTTATTGCGTGAACACTAACACACTGGGGAAATTAAACTAATATAATTTTTATAACTCTCGGGAGTGTGTTAGAATGTTGTCACACATCAACTACGAATTATCTACTTGTTTATAATGTTTTAATTATAAAGTTGAACAGAACAGCTCAACTGTGACAAAACTTGATCAGAAGTAAATAAAGATATCGTGGGTATATTCAGCTTATTTATTTTTGTTTTGAAAAATGATTACTTTGCGTTTAATACTTTTAAGATTGAATTTCATGGGATCGAATCTAATGAAGTAATTGACTGAGGGACTGTTTTTCTTCTTTTTTTTCTGTTTCGTATTTTTGTATTTTCTTGGCTTCGCAGCTGTAGTAATAGTGACTCAATTTGCATAGTTATAGCAAGCACTTCAAGTGCTAACAAAATAAATAATAACATTGTTGCGAAATTATACAAAAACCGCAAAAATTGACTTAAAATAATTGTATAATAATTGCTGTTGTATGAACTTCTCAAGAATTAATAAGTTAGTTTTTTGTGGGTGTGTGTTTTTCAGGGAATCAAACCGAAACCCGTATAGGTTACGGTTTCGGTTCCGGTACGTCCCGAAATAACAATTTCTTTCGAGATTGCAAAGGGAAAAGGCATAGAAATCAATGACTAGTAGAATCTAGAGGAAAATATTTTTTGTTAAAACTTTAATAAAATTTAAATGCAGAATGAATTAAAATGCCAAATTATGATCAAAATGGTATTCCGCTTGAAAATCGGTTGAGTTTTGACAAAGTTATGAGAGATGGAAGTTTTTGAAAAAATGTCAAGGGGTAGGTATGGAAAATTGAATGATAGATGGCTTAGTGTCGAAAAAATATTAAATTTTCTAGATAATACAAAATTAAATGCAGAATCATTTTAGAGGCCAAATCATGATCAAAATGACATTCCGCTTGAAAATCGGTTGAGTTTTGACAAAGTTATAACAGTTTGAAGTTGGTCCGACTTTGGATCTTATCACTTTACAAGTCAAAATTTTTATCGAATTTGTCATGATTTTTTACAAAAAAATGAAAGGTCTCAGAATCAAGTTTAAAGTGTTGTTTTATACTAATTACGATATAAGGAGTTGATAAAAAGTTAAAACTTGAGATTTAAAATTTTGAATTTTCGAAATTTCAAAGGGGGGACCCTTAGCATCAAAATCGAATCTTGGTCGAAAGTAATTAAATTTTCTAAACGAACAAAAATTGAATACAGAATAAATTTAGAGGCCAAATCATGACCAAAATGACATTCCGCTTGAAAATCGGTTCAGTGTTGATCAAGTTATGACAGTTGGAAGTTGGTCAATTCTTTGAGCTAGCAACTTTACCACAACCGACTTTACTGAGAATTTATTTCGGTTACGATTTCAGTTCCGGTTAGTTTCGCTGGTTATTTTTTACCATGATATACAACTATAAAAACAAATGTAGTGTGCAATTATTTTCTAAACTGCGATACGCTTACCATCAAAATGTCACATGTTGCTCGCTCGTAGCACGCATACGTCCTGTTGCACAATCATGTATAGTACTATCCAAAATACATGAGACTCGTATCTCAACGTCGGCACTTGTTGTGCTCTTGTTTTGTTCTGTGATAACTGCGAGATACACGCAATAAAAGCCGCAAAGCAACCGAACAGAATTCGGCGTCGTTGTGTCGCGTCTCGCTTTCATTTTTGGGTGTGGTTATGTCTGCCTTTTTCTTCACATTTTGCGTATTTATTTATTGCAATTGATGCTTACACTTGAGGGTTGTTCTTCACAGATGCAGACGCCATAACTATGACGTCATCCGAGCGTTTTAGTTGTAGATATTATCTGTCTACTAGTACTCAAAATACAGAGACAGGCCTTAATCATTTGAGCTGTTTGCACGTGATGTTTTCATTAGGAAATGTTTTTGTTTTTGGGAAAGTGGAGCAATTAACAGACTCTGCTTTTGTCTGGCAAACTCTCATCGCAGCTTATTTGGGTCAATTATGCCAGAGATTTAAACAATATACTCGAAATGTTCTTAGCTTTTGACGTTCAATTCAATGCAATATTTTATATTTTAGACCGCCCACAAAAAGTGCCATATAAGAATTTCAGACATTGAGCTTAATGAGTGAAATGAAGCAGCCCACACTCAGATACAGATACAGATACAAAAATGAGAGATACAGATACAGATACAGATTTATACACGAACATGCTTGGTCATGCAAGTGCTTATAATTAAATCAAGTAAATTCAATTAATTGGTGAACAATTGTTGTTATTGTGGCAGTTTATATTCACACAGATCAAAATTGTTGAGCAAAATGCATTTGTTGCTTTGTTGTTGTTTGTGTGCAAATCTGCTCAGCAACAACAACAACAACAACACGAACAATACAAATTTTACAATTTACATAAATTTGACGTCAATTGCTGTGCACCTTGAACTTTCAGTCGCCAGCTGAATTTCCTCCGAAGACATTTATCATAGTTATCAAATCATGGGATGTTGCTTATCTTATCAGAACATCAGTTTGCCACTGTGCCTATGACTATTTTAACCAAATAAACAAATAATTGCATAATTTTTATGGTTTTCTAATATTACGCAATTATTTGAGACTTCTGATTAAAAAAAGTTATATTTAAATCTTCAAAAAAATGTACATTAACATGAAAATTTGATTTCTTTAAAAACAAAACATTTAATTAGTTCAAAATGTAGAGACAAATAAATAACAATAAAAATATATGTTATTGTATGAAGTTGAACCAAGGTTCAGGAGCTATATAAACCAATTCGCGAACCGAACTGAAGTCTTGTTTTATGGATCGAACCGCAGAACCAAATCTTTATCAAAATTTTGAAGGTTTGCAGCCTTGATTCTAACTAAACTTAATAAAAGCAACAAGCATTATTTGCATTACGTAAGCTTTGTGGTGTTAATAGAAATTCGCCACGACTTCTGTCTCTCATTATCCCTGAGGTCAGATCAGGTCGGTTCGTGAGGGCTCAGCAGTAATTAAGGCTTGTTATAATTTATCTTTGCCATCTAAATACACATGCTTCGTTTTTAATTAAACAACATTAACGCAATCTTGCAACTGTGACTGCAAATTTAAATGAACCATTTATTGCAGTTATACACGTATTCTACCCACAAAAGTAGACTTAGCTGAGTCAGCTCTACTTATTGGAAGTAATGGAAACAATGCTTTCGATTCTCATAGAACCCTTGAGCATGATTCACACACTTTGTGTGAGATTAGGAATCCGAAAATACGCTTTTAGTTATATAATAAATGAAAAGTGCTACTGATATTATAATTCACAATATATAACTCGATAAGGCTATAGTCGAGAGCCCGACTATAGGAATACCCATTTGACAGTTTTAGCAGCTTTTTTTGCTTTAAAAATTAAAACAGCTATTATTTGTACATTTATTTGTATTGTAAAAAATGATCCAATTAGAATATATATTTCATAGGGTCGAAAATGTTTTATTCTGTTTCTTTTCTATGTCTGCACAATGTGAATATACCCTTTTTGACATGATTTAGTGGGTATAGAAACCACATACCTTATACCACAAAAGTATATTTTAAAATGTATATAAAACTTATAATAAATAAATAAATTTGTAAAACATTAAATGAACAAATATTTACAAATAAATTTGTTGTACTGCATTTTACAGATTATCGGCATTTTGGGTATTGTATTTGGCGTATTGATCCTGAATAGCATTGGCACCATTGAGGTAAATGGACAGGTCGGTTTCCCACCCCAGGCACTTCTACCAATTGTATTGATTACAATTGGCTCGATTGTGGTGTTTATATCGTTCCTGGGATGCTGTGGTGCCATCCGCGAATCCGTCTGCATGACTATGAGCTATGCTGTTTGCCTGCTGGTTCTGCTGATTCTGCAATTGACGATCGTTGTGCTATTGTTCACCCATAAGGATAAGTTCAACATGGCCATGGGTGAAGTTATTGATAAGGCCTGGGAGTCCCGTGAGTCACGTAAAGGAGGTGTCTTTGATGCCATACAGACAACGGTAAGAATGTCATTAACTAATTTATTTGCCCCATTGTTAATCATGGAATGTGTATCTATTTCAGCTTAAATGCTGTGGTCGCAGTGGTGCTACCGATTATGCAAGTGAATTTCTCAGTGGAGGTTTGCCAGCCAGCTGTTGTGATGGCAGCTGCTTGAATATATCAAACATTTATGGTGGTTGCCACGACAAGTTTATAAGCGTCATGTCCGGTAGATCTGAGTATGCTAAGTATGCTGGAATTGGCCTGATTGTCGTTGAGGTGAGTTGATCTGATCCTCAGTAATTATATTTGAAGTATGTTGATTAATCAAATCATTATTTTGCAGCTCGTTGGATTCATTTTCGCCTGCTGTTTGGCCAACAATGTGCGCAACTACAAGCGCCGCAATGGCTACTAAACAATTGCCATCAAACATAAAAGCCCATAAACAACATAACGCACACAAACACGCATACACACACACAACACACATACATTCGCATTAATTCTTTTTTAATATGTATTGTCGTAGAACGCACAGAAAGATATATGAAAAATGTTAAGAATATAATTGAAGCAAACCATTTGGTTGGAAAATTGAACATTTAAGTTATTTGTTTAAAAAACGATTTGAATTGAAACAACAACAAAGAAAAGAATTAACGAGAAATACCTAGTATAAGACGCTTAAATGTTGTTTAACCATCGCTTTAGTATCTAATTGCTCTTAATCTTAACTCACACGATAATAACGAATCCAAAGTCGTTGTACAAAGCTAAAAATTAAAAAAAAAAAAATACAACAATACCAATATACAGACACTGTTAAAGGCAAAGTTACAATTTGATGAGAGCAAGATTCGCTATACACACAGACTATGTAAATGTAAATTTATACCAGTTGAAAAAAATATAAACAAGTGTCCAAAAGAATATATTTTAATATCTATACATATATATATACAGATATGTAAGGATTCATATATGTATACATAGAAAGTTGTTCATCATTATATTTTTAAATTGAAATCTCTTGAAGTTTAAATAACACACAAATTCAATATTGTTAACAGACAAACTCGAATTGCATACAACTTAAATGAATAAAGCATTTAAAACGTATTTATATACATATATACAATAAAACCAAATACACACAATACTTTAAGGCCATGCAGTTGTTATTTATTATAATTATAGGAGTCGTCTGACCTTCGAGCTTTCGTACACGGTACTTGTACACTTTGTTTACCCTGCGATGGAAACATTTGCCAGTGCGATAAGTTTGTCGGGTACTCATTTTAGGGTTGTTCTATTGAAGATGGTATTCCTCTTTGGTTTTGTTGCAGCTCTACCGATGCTGATGTATGGTATATAATGTTTTAATCCACTCTGATGGGGCTAATAGCACATGGATTAGATAAATAGATCAGGCTGATTGCATCATTTATAAACCGAATGTTCTCGTATTAATTTTAGTCGAAAGTTTGTTCAGTACCTGTGTTAAAGGTCAACGGATTTCGGCATTAATGCAGTACACCTTTGGGATTATAGACGCACCTGGCTAAAGATGTGTTCCATTTGGAAATCTGTAGGTGTTGTAGCGCTTTCTTTTTCACTAATCTACAATTTTTTCTTACTTTTTGTCATCGTAACATTTGTTCTTCGATGCTACGATGACTGCGACACTGACGAGCCCCCAGAAGGTAAGAAAATGTCTGTATAAAGATAATTAGTTGTTTTTTTAATAATATTAATAATAATATTAAAGGTGAAGAGTATGCCGAGGAGTGTTACGGTGCATATGCTTTATATACGTTATATCTGCCATGTGTGGTCTCCGCTCCATTAATTGTGTTGGCCGATTTTCGTGTAAGAATTGTTCATACTAGTATAATACTATGATCTCTGTTTTTTACTTATATAGAACATTTACTACTTGGAATGGTGGCTGCTCTTTCAAGCAGTTCTGACTTGTTGTAGTTGCCTAATTTTCATTTGCTACAATCCGTTCTATAGTTCTTATAATGTAGGCATTAATTGTCTTGGCGTTGGTAAGTCAAAGCTCAATTCTGTTACTAAACAATTTATTAATATATATGTTTTGCAGCTTTTCTTATCATTTCGTTTATACTCGTTGCAAATCACCTGTTTAAAGTAAGACGTAAAGTTGCAGCAATCGTCAATCAAAATTCAACGGAATCTAATGCTTAATATTGGAAACAACAGGGATAATTTTGTTTAAAAAAATTTGTAGGTTCAGTTAATACATAGCTCTTTCTTAAATCTATTTATAAGAATATATGCACTTACGTTAAACTTACGTATGAAAGATAATAAAAAGACATAAACAAGTAAATTTACCACATTTTATTTGATATTTTTTCTTGACTTTATTTTTTCAACAGTATTTATTTTATTGTTGTGTATAATTTTACTTTGTAATCGTGGTGTTGCTACTTTCATGGAAAGTGCTGTTTTTTGTTAGATGCTGAGCTTTATAAAAGCTTGCTTGCGAGCAAGCTTTATTAAAGATGCGGAGCATGCTTGATAAAATGAAGGTAACATCCATTCAAGGTAGTGACTGAGTAAACCAGCAGCTTTCTCTTAAGAGCGTTGCTGACGTCACGAGTGCTAGAAATTGAGCGCCAACTAAAAGCTTAAGTAAAAGCTTTACAAAAGCTTATTTGCCGGTTTCGTTGGCTGGCAACGCGCCCAAACATAAAAAGTCTCGAGAGCTCAGTTATCATTTGAACGCCAAAGAGAAGAAAAATCGTCGCGGTAAATTCGTATACACACATGTGTACATCTATTTTGAACATAGACGAACCTATGAAAAATGCAAATGAACTATATGCATTAGAATGTGTCATCTGAAGGCGTCATATAATATTCGTAAACAATTATAAACAGTGTTGTCATCGAATTTTTCGCTATTGCGAATATTTCGAATAAATAATAGTTATGATCAAACTTGTACTGAAAGGTTGCCACATGATCTCATATATTCATCCAACGTGCTGAGAGAGTGCAATTCGATCGAAAAGAGACATAGAAATAAACAGGGAGAGAGAGAGGAGAAAGAGGAGAGAGAGGAGAGAGATCTAACACAGAAGAGCATAAGACGAGTACAAAAACAAGTTTGTTGTTGCGTTGCCTCCAAAAAAAGACAGTGAGACTCGTACTGCATAAAGGAATTTTAAGTATTTTTTGAACATTACTGAATACTTGTGACTTCAGAATGGCGTCCACATCGGGTTTAAAGGTCTTTGCCTACGCACTGCACATATTATGTACGGTAAGTGAAATAACTCTTATCAATTGTCGTCTACAATTGCATTTGGTTTATTTACCCAGCCAATTGTCAATAGCCTCAATTACACGTCTGTTTTGTTGGGGAAATTAAGGTTTAAGCTGTTCACTTAGTCTCAATGTTCGCTTATCATTTTATTTATTAGTTTTTTTTAGAGAGTTATGCATATTCATTATTATAATTTCAAGGTATTATCACAAAATGACCTTCACAATTTTCATCGTTTCATGAAATAGTTGTTTAAACTGTGGAATATGAAGTTAGGTTTTAAGATGATTAAAAATCCATAAGCAAAATCTAGGTATTTGACAATCTAATCCGCAATTGATTTCTGCAACTAATATTTATGTGTGCTTACCAGATATAATAGAGCTCTATCATTTAATATTAGTTCAATAGATTTATCTATCACATTTCGATTGTTAGTTTACTTAACAAATTTTTATTATAAGCTAGCACTGAGAATAAACACATGTCTGGAGGGTCTTAAATAATATATGAATATTACAATATAGCTTGCATCTTGCTTAAGTCTTTCAACACTCGAATGGGATAATGACTGATGAATGTGTTACCTATTATATTTCTGTTATTCAATTAAGTATACCAATTGAAGAGAAGTACATATTTTACTATTACTACTACGAGTAGTACACTGATAAGAATAGAGTAAAATTAAAAATTTGGTTCTCAAAACATAGAATTTTAGTCTAAAAAATGTTTTGCGAACAACAAATAATTCAAAATAGGAAAAACACTTGATTTCAATTTTTTTCTAAAGTAATATCACAAATATTCTTAATTTTTAAAAATTCATTTTTTTTTTTAGCAGTGTATGTGAATTAAATTCAATTAAATTGTTTTTCATTACATGACTCAAAATTAATATAAGTCAATAATAGTTCCCAAAGTGTTTTTAAGCGTTACGTTTAAGCTGAAACTTTTTTTGTGCATTTTAATGTTAAGAATTTGTTCAACCTTTTAATCAAACTTAAACTTTTATATTCAAAAAAATTAAAAAATTAAATATCATATCGTTTAGAAATTTATTTTTTAGAAATTTATATACCCTTAACATTTAAGAGTGTTAATAATAGAGAGAGAGAGAGCTTTTATGCATAACTACTCTTATCATTTTCGAATACTCATTATTAGATACACATGCCTAGTATTAATGTAGGTCACGATAAAATTAATAATTATTTCTGGAAATAGGGATATATGAGAAATATATGAAAGGGGATATATGAGAAATATATGAATGAATATATATTGAATCTTGATTTTTCAATATGTTGACTTTTAAATACCTAGTTATTAGAATGCCAGTGTCAATGTTAATTAAAGGATCTTTTCTGTTTGCCGATTTACATCTGAAACTATATTTCCCCATATGATAACATGGTATTTGTTAGGGACAAACTAAAAGAAAATTCAGGGTGTAGTGGCTACCCATTTTTATTATTTTATTTTTTTTGTAACTGTTCCCCTTTGGCGCCTATTTCTGTTGCTGACGTATTTGTTGACGCCAGTCAGACTAGTCTGTCGGTCGCCTAAGTGGTTCCCTAGCCTGAGGGAAAGGCACACACACACACACACACACACACACAGACTCACACAAATGTAGCATAAACTCATTGGTGTTTGACTAAGGTCAAAAACATTAGAAGTAGTGCAAAGTCCCATAGTTGTTTGCAATGTTGTATTTATACCATAATTGTATTATTTATTGATATACATTTTGTTTGTTTACAGTTGCTGGCACTTGTGCTGATATCTTTCGGAGCCTATGTGTTAATGTCCTATGATGTCAATAAAATAGGACTCTATGCAGCCTCTGCCTATATAGCCATTGGTTTGGCCGCTATTATCATCTTTCTCTGGGGATATTTGTCCGCTTGGCGTGAGCACGTCTGTTGTACTGTTGCCGTAAGTATTCGTAATTGCTTGTGACATCATTATTATATATATATATATATATAGACGTGAGACTCAGCTAATGATTCAAACTTTATTTCGACAGTTTGTTTCGTTTTTATTTCTGATAATTATTGCTCAAGCAGTGGCTTTGTTTGTACTCACTACCCAAGAACAAGATGTAGCATCGAATTTGGCAAACTCTTTGGAGGCGACCTGGGATCAGGAGCTCAATAGTCCAGGAGCCATGTCATTGTATGAGAACTGGGTAAGTCTGAGAAAACATGGAAAACAGTCGATTTTCACTCTAAAATTTTTAAAATCGTCATAAAAATGGCGCCAAAGGCGACCGGGCCTCAATTTTAATAATTTGTTTCTTAGAATCTAGAAATAATTTTTCTGAAGTTAAGAGTAAATATTCTAAAAATATAAAAATATTTTTACACTTTAAGAATATGCCCCCAAACATATTGGATTAAATTTTCATACTCTTAAAGCATATTTTCTGAAATTATAGAAGTTTTTCTAAATTTTAAGGTGATACGCCCTAAATAATAGAAAATAATTTTATTCACTGATAGAAAAATCTTTGAAATTTTATTATCTACCTTTTGATTTAATTATTTTGCTCAAACATTATTTTTTTTTAAATTATTTTTGTATTTGCCTTAATGTGAAACTAAGTTTTAAATATAACGAAGCAAATTGCATCAAATGTTAGAAAAATTTGAGTTTTTCAAAACATTTTAAGCATTTTATTTTAGAGTAATACTTTCTATATTTAAGAAAAATATTTTTCCAACTTAAAAAATTCGAGTTTTATGGCGTTTTTTTTTTAACTATTGAAAATAAATTTTCTGAGTATACGACCGAATTCTATATCATATCATATTACTTACAGTTCCAATGCTGTGGCCGTGGAAGTCCTCAGGATTATGTTGTTAATGAGCGTCTGCCGCCGGAAACCTGTTTCCGCAACCATGACAAGAGCAATCCCGACAATCTGATCCCCACAGGCTGCCGTGTTGCATTCGAGAATTACTGGAAGAATCTCATAATGGTTTTCAATATTATAGGCTGGGTGCTCATCGCTGTTGAGGTGAGTTCTCTATATGTTGTTATGCTTAATCTTGTTATTGATATACTTTTAATTCTTCACTTACAGGTGCTTCTAAGTATTGTGTCCTGTGGCCTGTGCAACAGTATTCGCAATGATCACCGTCGCTCTTACTACTAAGAAGATGTTTTTCCAGAGATTTCATTTGTTGAACTTGAATTGCTTCAAATATTCACACATTATACTCTACTGCAATTAAATTATAATATTATTTTTTTATGCGAAATTTAACGCAAGTTAGAAGTTGGAAAGAAAACTTGTAGCCTGACAAAAAAGTATATCGATGTTAAGGCTTTTCAATTATTGCATATATTGAGTATTTCGAATATTTCAACTTGCGTTAAAAAGAGTTAAAACATGGCTTTTAATGTATATATTCAATATTGTTAACAATATTTTCGAATTGTGTGCATTTTTTACATATAATCTTACTTTAAGAATTGTGCAATAATTTATTTTGAATATAATTTTTAATAAAAACGCATGTTGACAATTTCAAGTATTTTATACTCTACAATCAGGGAATTCGTTTACAAAACTTTTCTCAAATAACCACAACAATAAATTTGAATAATTTCAAGTCAAAATATGCTTGAGTTAAGTCCCAAAAAAATATTTGCTGGTGTATAAAATCTCAAGTTAAAAAGATAGTGGATATATAAATTCCAATTAAAAATGTGCTGGTTAGAAAAATCCTAAGTAAAATTTGACTGGTAGAAAAAATATTCAGTAAAATTATTATTATTATTAAGTATAATTATTATATTAATTAGTTGGATCTCAAATTAATTTTTCTAACACTTCAAAACTCACGTGGAAAATTTTAACTAAAATTACAATTGATCCAAAAAGTAGTTGAGACAAAATCGAAGCATATTTCAAAGTAATTTACTGTCTACTGAAATAATCAACTAACTTTATCAAACAACTAGGTCTTATGGTTTGGGCTGTGTAATGATCGGTGATCAGTTCAAAGATTTTTGAATATATCGATTTTTTTTTTTCGCTAAAATAATCAAATAAGTGAAAAAATTTAATCAAAATAAATTTGAATCAGTATTCCCCGCCGTGTTTATTTTCATCTCCTAGCTGATCTAATATACTTAGCAATTGTGATATGAATCATCAATTGCAAAGCTTACAGCAAATGCTTGAGAAATAGAATTAATTCTCTCAGAGTTCTCCATATGAACCCAATTGGATGCGCTAAAAAGTATGTAAACTATTATAAAAATAGCGCAGCACAAAAGTTGTTGTCGTTTTATTTTTCTTTCTTAACTTCCACTTTTTGTTTTCGTACTCACAGCGAGAAACGTTGGAATTAAGACGATGTTCCCCTTTATGTGACGCCCATGGATTTCGATAGCACGCGTGAGTTTCTGTTTCAATTCCGCGCGTTCCGGTGACCGTTTCATGTTCAAAAAGTTGTGTTGGATTTTCGCTAAAAAGTTTTCGCTATCAACAAATCAGTTAACATTCGTGCGCGAACATGACGTGTTTAGTTTCCAGAGCGACCGTTAAAATATAAATATTTTGAATTTCTAACAAGCGTGCCAATGCGTTGCCAAGTGTTTTGGGCCAACTAAATGCAGCAGTGAAAACAATACAAAAACAAATAGAAAAACCAGCACACAATTCTTCAGAGTTTGGCGTTGGAAAGACACTATATTTATAAATAGAATATAAAGAGTGCATTTTGGCAAAGAAAACATTGCAAAACTAAACAACAAAATGGCGTGTTCCACAAAGCTATTGAAAGTATTTGCACTGATATGGGATTTAATATATGTGGTGAGTCGTCGAATAATATGATTATGAATTTTATGGCCGGTAACCTGAGATGCTATATAGACAATAGGGATTAGTTTTGGTTTCGTATGTAAATGAAGTCAAGAGTGTTGTCAGAGTGTTGTAAATGCTATTAAAGCTTATAATTATAATAGCATTAAAAGATCTACTCGTAATTACACAGAAATGACTAGTTTCATTAGCCATGGACTTCACTCTCCAAGTTTAATAACCCCAACTGGAAAAACTCTACAAAAGTCTAACGAGTTGAAGGTTAGTTAGTTAATATGCAAGCAAATTATTATATATTAACTACTTTTCTTGTGCTTTTAATTTCTATTTATTTGTTTAAAATTTTCATCACACCTTTTTTAAAGTAAAACAATTTAAAGTAAAACAATTTATATGTTAAAAGAGTACATAAACAGAGCCTTGACTTTTCTACAAATTCGTATAAATATTTATTTTTGTGTAATTAATGCGCTTGGGCATTGAATCCAATAGGAGTAACTGATAGATATATTTAAACAGTTTCTACTTACACATCCAGATAATTTAAGTTTCAGTTTCAGTTTCAGTTTCAGTTTCAGTTTCAATTTGATTGAATAGCTAAATGTTTTCGGCAGCATTTCAATTACATTTGAAGGCCTTTGGTTTTGTTTTTTGTTTCAACTATTAAAAATAAAACTACTCTATGTTATTCTTATGTTAATTGGCTAAACCGATTGGGCGCAGCTCATCAAATTCAAGCATAAAATTTAAAACAAATGATCAAGCTAACTTTTTATGTGCATGAACAGACAAACTGTGAGTTTGTATCGCTTTCGATTCGAATACTTGGAAAATGTTGTCTCTTTTCAATAAAATGGCCAATTGAATATTTTTTAATTTTATTTTCTTGCTTGCCATCTTTCCAAATATTAAACCACATGCCTAAATTCTTTTAATTTATTGTTTGCTGCTTCAAAATAAAAGCAAGTAGAATAATTTGCTTATATTCGCTCGGCGGCTAAAATAAAATTATAAAACTTGGTCACCCACGCCACACTATTTGGCCCTGAGCAAAAGGCGGTCATAGCTTCTAGCCATATACATAGAATTTGTAGTTTATTTTACTTTTTGTGTATATTTTCATTTCAGCTGTTTTTATTTACATCAACTAAAAATTTGTTGATGTCATTTTCAGACGCGCTGACGGCTCAAAATTGAAAATAGAAATACTTTTCGGCAATAACCTTAGACGCAAAAATGTGGCACACTGAGAATGTTGAAGGAAATGCCGAAAAGCAACGCGGCGTATGCGCAATTTTCCGCATTGGTTCCATGCGAGTAAACTTTGATTTACTGATGAGCAGTTCTGTTTTTTTTTTTTTTGTTTTTGTAACTTAAAAATTACTTCATTTGGTGCGGCCGCGTGTTTTTAATTAAATGCCAGCATTTGAGGTAGGGCACAACCTTTTTTTTTGGTTTGTTTGTTTGTTTAGTTTTTCCATGTATTTATGTTGTCAAGTCTGTAATTTGTAGACCCACATAAATCTCAGCTCTATGACATTTGTCTAGTTATGCTAGTTTCACTTACCACATGCTGGGATTTTAACTCGTCCAGGCCTTATCAGTTGATAGTTGGGCTTATCAGCTAGAGTATATAGTAAGTATAGGCAAATATATATTTGCTGCTGGACTGACCTTGTCTACTCTGTAATTGCAACTAATTGTGTGTCTGCTGCACAAATTAGAGCAAATTATTTGAGCTTATATCTGCACGAATGATATGATATCTGTATTATATTATTTTGTATATAAATATTGTTGCCACTTGTTCTTATCATGGCTTTTATAAGTGTTATCTAATGTTTGTTTATGATTAAGTGAATGAATTGTTAAGTAAGTTAAGAGCTGTCTAAGTACGTTGAGTACGAGTAAACCGTGCTCGTTGAAGCATGTACTCAGATTCATTGCCATTGTCACTTTGATTCTATGGGTTATGCTCGGTTTGTCGCCCATTTACACTGTAAAAAAGTTATGTCAGCGCCAGTTTGTCTCGCCTCCAAAAGGCAAACAACAATTGGGCGCCATATGTAATAAATAACAATTAAATGGCGTTGTATCTCCAGCTTAATTCCAGATGCCAACACTGAAAAAAAAGACCAGCTTCTAAAATCAAGAACATTCATCTTAAATATCTTGTTCTTAAAATAAGATTATTTTAAGACCAAATTACTAAAACTAAGATTATTAATCTAAAAAATCTTAAAATCTTAATATAAGAATAAAAATCTTAAATTTTTAGGAAAGTATAAATAGGTACTATTTCGTATCAAACAAATTAAAATAACATTTATAAAATTACTAAAACAGAATAAATTATAAATAAAAATTTAAAAATAAAAAAAATATAAATATGAAAAATAATTTTCATTTATTTTATTTTTTGATTTTAATTTTAAGAACATTTATTCTTAAAATAAGAACTTGGTCTTATTTAAAATGTTCATAAAATCAAGATGTGTTCTCTTAATTCAAGAATTTGATGTTCTCGACGCATTTTTTAGACCAAAAATCTTAGTTCTGAGACCAAAATCTTGATTTCAGAACATTTTTTTTTTATCAGTGTATGTTGTGTGAAGAAGCCCAAAAGGCTTTAAGTTCTCAAACTGCTGAGCTCTTATCTGCAGTGCGATGTAAACACTTTATCAGACATTAATTTATTGTTATGTCTACATTTGTCTGCATAAACTTAAAAGCAAATTGTTCTTTCAGTCACTTTACATAACTCTATTAACGTTTTATAGCCAGCTGTTGACTCCATCAAATACTAATACTTTTACTTACTTGACCATATTTAATAGTGGGCTTCATTAATATGTACAAAGTCAACTGACAGCAATTAAAATTGACTGTACTAGCTTTTCGATAATTTGCATAATTGTAATTCAAAGAGAGACGCATAGATGAATAGACAGAGACAGAGACAGACTCAGACAACAGCTAATTTATTAATCGCCGACCTTAATTCAATTACACTTGAGAGCCTTAAAAGGCGCAGCTGAATAAAGATAAACTTTAAAGACATCGCAACCAGTTATGGACACAAATTACAGCAAATGCCAAATGCGTTTGTGCTAGACAAACCCAAAATAAAAGAAAAATGAATACAAAAATAAACATAAACATGATTAATCGCACAAATCAGTCATAATTACCTCATGCTTAGGAAAATCTGAAAGCCAATGGGGCGGCTACTTAACGTGACATCGATTTGACGGAAGTTTGACACCAACCAAAAGTGCCAACAAGTCTCGGCATGTCTGTTGTTTAGTGTCGTTCCAACTGGTTTCTAACAATTGTAATATTATTCACAATTGAGCTGCAAACAACAAGTTGCTGTTTGTCAACATGATGAGAACAATGTTTGTACAAATAATTATTGCGCATTTAATAAAGTAGGTATTAAAAATATGTGTGCTGATTGTAAACTAGCAAATGCTATACGAAAACTACTTGCAAAGTGTGCCAAGTGCCAAATTCGAGATTGTTTACATGCGAAAATTTTCTCGCACTGCGCAAACCAAATGATTCATTGTTAAAATTATAATTGTAATTGCAATAGAAATTGCAGCTAACGGTGCATGCAACTAATTCGAGCTAATTGTGCCTCACCACTAAACTCAAACGAGTGAAAGGGAAAACTAAATACCAAACGAAATACGCGCGACAACGTTGCGTATGAGTGATGTCAAATTGTGCGAAGGCTAACTTGTTGCACAAAATCAAATACAATGTATTTGCCAAGTTGACAATTTTTGGAATTGAAATGTAATAAGACGCCTATTAATTGTATTTGCATATTACGCATACGCACTGTCTACATAACATATCAAATAAAGCCGACAATTAAAATTCACCACACATTTAAGTAAATAAAAATATATTTAATTTTTGGATTTGTTCTTACACCTTTTTAGCTGCTTGGTGTGGCTGTCATTGGCATTGGAGTGTATATCATAATCAGATTCGAACATTTTAATACCGCCGCCTTCATCATCATTGGCTTTGGCATCATCATCCTGTTGGCCTCGCTCTTCGGCACTTTGGGAGCGGCACGTGAGAGCAGTCGCATGACAAAATCGGTAAGTATTTAGTTAGAACTACTGATAAGCATCAATTATTATGACCGTTACTTAAAAAATAAGTAAAAGGGTATATTGTGTTCGTTGGAATGTATGTAACAGGGAGAAGAAGGCATCTCCGATCCCAGCATTAACAGCCGTCTGTCTGTCCGTCTGTCCGTCCGTCCGTCATCTGTGTGAGTGCCTAGATCTCAGAGATTATAAAAGATAGAGATTCCAAATTTGGCACACAGATTTCTATGGACCCCACGCTGGTCAAGTTTGTTTTAAATTTTTGACACGCCCCCTTCCGTCCACTCAATAACGAAAAGCCACCACACCCACAGTTTTTGAGAAAATACAGTTTTTATGATAAATTACGTTATCTATTAATATTATTTATAATATCACTTAACCGCAGCAAGATCGGACAAGTAGAACGGGAGTTATAGCTAACCAAAGTTGTTAATAAGGTTATTATTTCAATACAATCACCTAAGAGTATGCAATAGTTTTTGTTAGGTAGTAATTTCTTTAAAGTACTTATATATATATTGAAATAAGTAATGGGTATCATATGGTCGGCATCTCGACTAAAGCCTTTCCCACTGTTTTATATTTATTTCACTTCCTTTATGCATATCGATAGTTTGTGGCCGCTTTGATTGTTCTGATCGTGTTACAAGTGCTGACGGTGAGCTTCTTTTGGACATTCCAAACATCGCTGCTCATCAATGTGGACAAGACGTTCGATAAGCTCTGGCACAATCAGCCCGTTCCCATTAAGCCCGAAAATGATAGCCAAATAGCGAGTATAGAGAAATGGGTAAGTGTTGAATAAAATCAGGCATGAAAGCCGTAATCGAAATCAATAAAAATAACCAATTAGCCTTAACAAGTCTTTTTATAATATACCGATACCGAAATAATCGATTATTAATCGATTCATATGTAACGGTTGGTTTCAGTGCAATCAAGCATTAAATTCAAATATGTTGTGAAGATGTAATCATCGTTTTTCAAACTAATTTTTATTTTAAATTAAAATTTTGATCCTATTAAAAATATTTTTTTTTAAATAAAGTAGTTCTGTTCATGTATTAATTTTTTTTAACATAACCGTCAAGAAATTTATTATTCTTATTAAATCATACCGGTATTTCGAAGCCGAAACCCACAAAAAATCGGTAACCGTTGCAAAACCGCTATACAAAGATTTTTCGTAACCGATAACCATAATACAAACCTAACAGAATCCCTAACAGTAACCGATATTCAATTTGGTTTAATACTCTGAATTTTCACATGTTTATCGATTGTTTTTTCCACTCACAGCTCGATTGTTGTGGCAATGTGAGCTATAAGGATTATATGCTGCCTCCGAAAACTTGTTACAACAAAGAGACGGATAAACTTAACTTGGAGGGTTGTCGTCAAAAGTTCTTGGACTACATTGCCGAACGTTGGACAGCATTCAATATATTCTCACTGATTTTAGTCGGTGTGGAGGTAGGTGCCTTGTTTCTTATAAATTTTACAAATAATAATATATATATTATTTTCTTTTTTAGATTATTTGCGCTCTGCTCGCCTATGTGCTGGCCAATAGTATTGTGAATCGCTGGAGACGCTCCAAATACTTTTCGAAATAAGTTCCCTCCGTCTAGCAGTCTTCATAATTACGCATACTCAAAAGAAAGGCCAAAGAATTCTCAATACTGTGCAAATACTTACATACACTACACTAAGCAATCGAATTTCCAGAATAAATATTGCGACAATTGCTAGTCTACCTCATTTTCATCCATCAACAAATAAAAAACTTATAATTACCAATTGATAAACTGTTAAGAGTAATAAAACATCCGATTCCGATACTGAGTCAGCGAAGAGAGAGCTCAACAACAGGTGCCAAAAAAAAAGCAGTGTTCAAACCGATTTCGATGTCTACTTACGTATATAGACAATATTTAAATGCATGTATTTATTTTTGATAAGATTTCTCACAAAACTGTTCATTAGGGTGCATCAATTTGTATGGACTCAAAAAATATTGAAAATTGGCAGCCCAAAATCGAAATCTACGGTCAATTCTAAGACTTTTCACCAAGAAACCAAGGTTTTAAAATCCATTTTTGTTCTACGCTTTTTAAGTTGAAAAATGTATTTTTTAGAAATTTTTAGCATATTATTATAAGCATATTTTTAGTGCTTTAAGTCCGATTCCGACAGATTGGTATCAAAACTTTTGTAAGGAACAGAACTTCAAAAATTTCAAAGAATCAAAGGCATCAATTTTTCAAGAAACATAATTTTCGTCCATGCAAGGACTAATACTAAAAAAATTTTGAAATCAAAAAGCAGGGACTAGCAATTAATTTTGGAACTAAGGTTTCTTGGTGAAAACATCTTAAAAATGACCGTAGATTACGAATTTGGTTTAACATTTATTCTGAAAAAAATAGATGCACCCTACTGTTCATAGTGCCTGCCATAAGTCACACTTTTTTTTATGGTCAATGCAATTTGTAACATTTCAAGCAATAATGCAACTATGTAGATTTGTACTTATTAATTACAATAAATTCCTAATAAATCATACTGTTTAAATTGCTTCGATGGAGGAAGGGGGCAACGTATTAAAGTGTCAGTTTAAGTTGATAATATTTATGTGTTCAGACGCTGACCACCCGCTGCATTGAAGGGCAATTTCAATGCTAAATAGCCAGAAAATGTTGTTTTAAGATCAAAATTGTTTGTTGACATCATTGTTTCTGTTTCCGTTGTTGACCAAATTGTAGAATACGACGCTCATCTTGGCAAGCCCGCAGTTTCCGTTGCAGATCTATATATGAGAATCTGTAGCTGTAGCTGTGTGTGTATTTCTAGTTGTATCTGTATCTGTATCTGTCTCTCCACATGTGTGCTAGAAATGCGCGTGGGCGCTTTACGCTAATTTTTTGAGTTTTCTTTGATATTGACTTTATGTATTCAACCAATAGACGACGACGACGACGACGACGCCGTCGACTCTCTGAGACATTTGTATATTTTGGCTATTGCAGCGATCGTCTGGCGACAAGAACTGTGGGTTAATCGTCCAACTGACAGCGATGCGGCCAAACAAAATCCGATTATGAGTCGGTCCGAGTATTTGCCGTGCGACCATTGCCGATGCTCAAGGTGTACCGCAAGAAAAACCTATATTATTTAGTTAGTTCGTGCAACAAATTAACCACAAGTGTCATCATTTTATACTGTGTTATGTTGTGTAGTGTCATCTAAACGAAAATGTACTGCACAACACGTTGGCTGAGATACATTCTATGTGTCATCAATTTAATCTATGCTGTAAGTTTTAGCAGCCAAAAATATACGTGACATTGATGGCAGCATTTCAAAACCAAATTCGAAATCCATTTCTCAAATATGTAGCTTAATGGCTGTCTGCTCATCTGGTATGGCACCTGGCTGCTGGACACGATTGTCGAGCAGCTAATTGCCGTGCATCATGGCGAGAAACTGGCTGCCATTCTTTGTATTCTACTCGGCGTTGTCATCATTCTGACCAGCATCTTTGGCCTTATTGGCCTGGTCAAGGAGTGCCGGAAAATGCTAATAAGTGTACGTCAAGTCTTCTCAATTACTCTGTCAACTATAACTCATGAGTTGTCTTTGCAGTACGCAGTGCTTTTGTTGCTACTTCTGGTCATACAGTTTATAATGTTTAGCAGCAGTTTTGCGGCTAGCAGAGATTTTCTGCCGGAGAGTTTGACACAGGGATTTGACGAATTGTGGGATGCACAATACATGAGCAACAGCACCCTCAACAAATACGAGGAGTGGGTAAGTTCTAGATTAAATAAATATACCTAAAAAACTCATAAAGTAAATAAAATACAGCAAAGAATATTTGATTTGCTTATGAATCATTCAAACACTGAAAAAAGAGCAACTTCTAAAAAAAAAGAACATTCATCTTAAATATTTTGTTCTTAAAATAAAAACATTTTAAGCCCAAATTACTAATCCGAAGAATATTAATTTAAAAAACAGCAGTCTTCATAAAGAATAAATGAACAAAAATCTGAAATTGTTAGGAAAGTAAAAATATGTCATATTTTATTTGAACCCAACATTTGTCCCGTGGCGCTCTGGTTAGAGTTGCCGTTTTTGTTGTAAGCAGGCGAGGGTTCGAATCCCAGTCTTTTCTAGAAAAAACATAATTAAAAAATTTGCCGTAAGCAAAAATGTATAAATTACCAAGACAGAAATAAATGTAATAAAACAATCATTTTCAAAATCTTTCTTATATTTTAAATATTTTTTGACGTAAATTTTAAAAACATTTATTCTTATATTAAAAACTTGGTATTATTTAAAATGTTCTCATAACCGAGACATGCTTTCTAACTGTAATAAATGTTTTCCACACATTTTTGGAACAAAATTCTAAGTTTTAAGACTCAAATCTTGATTTAAAAATTTTTTTTTTTATCAGTGTACCTTAAACTTGAATTATCTTTATCATTAGCTTCACTGTTGTGGTCGCAACAGCGCTGAGGATTACCTAATGTTGGACAGGGAGCTTCCTGCCAGCTGCTGCCTGGATCGGGATTGCACGAGTCCACTAAATCTCTTTATGGATGGCTGTGAGAACAAGTTCAAACAATATGTGAGCAGAAAGACTGCTAATTTTCATACACTCAGCTGGCTGTTAATAATAACTGAGGTGCGTACCAATACTTAATTATTAACTTAGGTTGCTATTATTTATTACCTTTTTTTTTTTTGTTTATTTTGCAGTTTGTCGGCTCTGTAGCTACCTGTTATTTGGTGGATAGCATACGAAATCATCGCGATCGCGTGCGTTTTTATAATTAGCTAAACTTTAATTAATTAAATTATTATTTAATTGTTGACACTGTATTCTGTATTATGCTATTTTTATATACATATTTATTTTTAGTTAGTGTTTTGTGCAATTGTGATTGTAAATTTAAATAATTGATGAAATATTTTACTATAAATTCATTCATTGATAAAAATATCAATGTCAATAAAAAATGTTGTGGCACTGTAAAACAACTCCCACGCAACAACAGCAACAAATACGCATGACAAGAACAACAACTATAAAATAAACCTGTTGCTATTGACTAATTTCTTGTTGACTGCAAGATAAATCCCACAAAAAAAACCTCTACACGAGGTAAAAGTCTAGTGACGAAAGCAATTTCTAGCCCCAAAATTTCTGATATCCAATTTTGTGACGAACAAAATTCAGTTTAATCTAAAAATTTTAAATAAAAATATAAATTAATAAAAAAAAGGCGAAAATTGGCATTGTGCATTGTGAGCAAAAAGGGTGAACTTCTTTGTACATAAAAATTACTTTTTGCGCAGTGCCGAATGCCAATTTTCGCTTTATTTTTTATTTATTTTTAACAGAAATCGTTAGAGCCGTTTTGTCAGAAATCGCCAAAATGTAAGCTAAAAAACTTTATTTCACCTGTAAAATGTTACCTGAGTGCTTTAGAACTTGAACGTGTTTCTACGTCCGACTGCGTGCTGTGGAAAATATTTCATGAATAAAACTCCTTGCTCATTCGTCGCGTATTTTGATAAGCTTACAGCTCCGAGCTCTGCACCGATGTCGGTTCCTAAGACCACAGTCAAGACTTCAGTCCTAAGTCAGCCTTGATGACGATGGTCCAAGGCAGCGCCGGCTTTATCGACGTTGCGCTTGGAGGCTTTTTGGCATTTATCACCAGCACTTTACCCCTGACTTAACCCATTCCCAGCTGAGGTCCCAATTTCAATTTCAGCTCCAACCCAAGCTATAACACCAGCTACAGCAGAGTGTTGTGCCTGTTTTCTTAATGGTTTTCTGCCTAATGTCTGGACGCTGTTGTGGGTCCCAAAGGGCTACAATTGATTTTGAATTATATGCCCACACTTGGCTGCCCATTCAGACTCCGAATTTTGACTGGAAAGTTATCAAGCCGCAGAATCTACACTCAATAGGGAATATGTAATAGTTTTCTGCATTTATTAAAATGCTCAGTTCTCAATCAGTACAGATTTTTAATATGAAATGTTTGAATATTCGCTGAAAAATTAAGTATAAAAATTAATGGAACCACAATTTGATAAGAGCAACCCATAAAAATACTTATTCTCGATCAAATATACAGGTCAAACTTCTTTTCGATAAGTAAAACCAATGCTCGAAAGTAATTAATGAATAAATTATAAATATTTAAAGAATAATGTGCTTAACTGCCCCAGCAATTAATTATTTCAACCCAGTTATGTTTATTTTGTTCTAAGAAAATCAGTTTTCTATGAAAAATATTTGTTTATTTCCATTCAAGTTAAGCGCACTTTGAACTGTTATTTTTAGGAATATATGGTGTTTAAAAAATAAGTGAATATTTAATAATTGTTGTCAATGATCTCAATATGAATATTGAAAAAATACGATTCGATCGACTGTCATTTTATAACTTACTAAAGGGCTCCGCCTCCTGCTCGCTTCGCTCGCCAATACGCGGCTCGTTAGTTATTATATATATTATGAATTAATAAATATCAAATAATTTATAGAGCATTTCTATGTCAGCTATATGATATAGTGGTCTGATTTGATTTTTGTCAGGATATATAAAACCAAGTTAAATGCATATTGTATCAGTTTGGTTGAGATATCTCATAAAACCAAAAAGTTTTTCGTACTAAAACGTGATTTTCGACCGATAGAAAAATGTATTTATTCACATAACAGATAATATCTTCCAAACCCCTCATCCAAAATGTATGTTTCATATACCATTTTGTCAGAAATCGCCAAAACGTAAGCTAAAAAACTTTATTTCACCTGTAAAATGTTACCTGAGTGCTTTAGAAAAAAAGTTTAAAGGTAAGCATAAAAGCCCTCAATCACACCTTTCCAATGATATATATCGGTAGCTTTTATGGTTTGGAAACTGTTGAGGTTTCAATTTTAGCGGGATTTAGCGTTTTCCCGCTAAACTAGCGCTTTTTGCGTGCTGCTTTCGTCACTAACGCGAACTGCCGTCCGCAGTGATATAATAAATATAGCAAATAGTGTATAAAAAATAAAATGAGTAGGATTGAGATATTATTTTTTTTTGGGATGGAAATAATAACAAGCTGAAACGAGAATGCCAAGAAATAATATAAAACAAAACAAAAAAAATATGCTGAGATGAGAAGCGCCTTCGCTTTTTTTTTTTTTTTTCTAATAAAGAGCAAAGATGTGGGCGATATAACGCTCTCGATTTTCTCAAGCTATTCGCTGTTATACATAGTTCAATAGATGAGATGATAAACCGTGTGTGTGTTTGTGTTTGTGTGTGTGTGTAGAGGATAGAAAATTGTTTGTAGTACTACGCGCATTTTTCAGCAGTTTCAGTTGATTCACGGCACTGAAAGGCTGCGGTCAGCCAGCAGATAATTTTGTATCTGACAGATACAAAGCGTACAAAACTGGCTATTGCCTTATACGTAATACGTAATACCTATTTAATGCATTCAGCTCATTTTCGCCGATTTAAATAGCCAAGCATACGCCAGCCAGTTAGTCACTGAGTCAGTCAGTCGGAGAGACAACTGCGCCTTTAGATCAACGCAACAATTGTCGCTTGTCTCAGTTTCGATTGTTGCATTGCCACAGCAACAACAACCACAGCACTAGAATAACTTCAGATGGGTCTGTCGGATACTACAGTGAAGCATCTGCTGCTTCTGCTCAACTTTGTGTATGCGGTGAGTAAAAGTATCTCTTCTAAATGTATCTCAACCACATATACCTGTCTCAATATTTGCAGGTGCTCGGTTTGCTGCTCATTGGATTTGGCATATTCTTTCTGTGAGTCCATTGGCTATTCCAATGCAGTGGTGTCCAAAAGTTGAAGAGTATTTTATTGCCTACTTTGGACAGCACTGTTCTAATGTAGTCCCTATAAATCAGGGTATCAAAGCGATTCGAATATCGGTTTCAGTTGCGGTTTCGACTATGTTTTGTATTTTGGTTATCGGTTATCGCTTACAAAAAATCTTTGTATATCGGTTTTAAAACGTTTACCGATTTTTTATAGGTTTCGGTTTCAAAATATCGACGTGATTTCGGTTAAAAAAACAAAAAAAAACGTTAGATATTATAAAATGTTTATAAAGTACTTCATTAAAAAAAAAAAATCTTTTTAAAACGATTAATATTCAAATTTAAAGTCAAAATTACTTTGAAAAATGATGATTACACCTTAAAGGTCGGAATGGAGTAATCAGAAAAGTTCGCAAACGGAAAGTTTTCTATGAAACAGTTGTCAAATTCTTCTTCTTTTATTTAAGGAACTACCAGAACCTTTTTCTGGTCCGGTCCTATCAACATAGTTGAATTTAACGCTTGATTAAACCGAAACTAACCGTTATACATGAATCGGTTACTAAACGGTTTTTTTGGTTTGAATAATTTGAGTTTTTGGGTTTCGGCGTAATATAATAAGTTTTGTTCAGGGTTTACCGGTTATAGTTTCAATTACGTTTTTAATTTCTGCCAAATTTGAATTTAATGCTTGATTGAACCGCAACTAACCGTTATACATGAATCGGTTACTAATCGGTTTTATTTTTATTTAAATAATTTCATGTTTTTGGTTTCGGGGTAATATAATAAGTTTTGTTCAGGGTTTACCGGTTAAGGGTTACAGTTTCAATTGCGGTTTTAATTTCAGCCATAAATAATATTCTGTTGATCTTTTTAGAGCCTACGTCACGACGATTAGCATTGGTGAGAATGTCGCTGGCGGTCTGATAATCGGCCTGGGCGTCGTCATCATAATCATTGCCATCTTTGGCTGCTTGGCTGCCATACATGAAGCGCCAAGGCGACTCTTGATAGTAGGTTTATTCAGCTATAACTTATCGATCAGTAAATAACTTGATTCATTGCGTACAGTATGTTGTGGCCGTGGTGGTGTTGATACTCACACAACTGCTGTTTCTTAGCATGGTATCGAACGGCACTAAGGATGGCATCTCAGGTAGCATCAATGAGGGCTTTGAGAAATTGTGGGATATGGAGCGCAATGAAACCGGCGCATTGTCATACTATGAGAGCTGGTTGCATTGCTGTGGTGTCAACAACTCCGAGGACTATTTTGTCATACATCATGCGGTGCCCAAGAGCTGTTGCATTGACCAAAAATGCATTGACGACTCCAGTCTCTACAAAGTGGGCTGCAAGTCGAAATTCGTCGAGTACTTGGATGACCGGCTATTGGTTTTCAAGATTGTCAGTTGGCTGCTCATCTTGGGAGAGGTAAGTGCTCGCTTTTCTCTTTGAGAATCTAATTGAAAATCATGTCTATTTCAGGCTGTAGGCGCTTCCCTTGGTTGGTTCCTGCTAACCGGACTTAAGAACCAGGATCGACGCAACAATGCTGTCTGGATGTAAACAATTATAACACTAAGACTTAAGTATTACTTAAATTAAAATACACTAATATTAAATTGCTTTTATTATAAAACTTAATTGTACTTTGAAATATTGTTTTTATTATATATAAAATTTTCCTATTGATGGGATACTAAAAAACAAAATCTATTTAAGAATACATTTTCTGTCTAAATAATGAAATCAATTCATAAGCTGAAACATTTTTCCTTTTTTGAAACATAGATGGAATGATAAATATAAATAATATTATACATATGGTGTTGATCGATTCGACTCTAAGCCATGTGTCATCTAATTTCCATACCTACCCTTTGACATTTTTTCAATAACTTTCATCTCTCATAACTTTGTCAAAACTCAACCGATTTTCAAGCGGAATACCATTTTGATCATGATTTGGCATCTAAAATTATTCTGCATTTAAATCTTTATCATCTAGAAAATTTGATATTTTTTCGACTCTAAGCCATCTATCATCCAATTTTCCATACCTACCCCTTGACATTTTTTCAAAAACTTTCATGTCTCATAACTTTGTCAAAACTCAACCGATTTTCAAGCGGAATACCATTTTGATCATGATTTGGCATCTAAAATTATTCTGCATTTAAATTTGTAACAACTAGAAAATTTGATATTTTTTCGACACTAAGCCATCTATCGTCCAATTTTCCATACCTACCCCTTGACATTTTTTCAAAAACTTTCATGTCTCATAACTTTGTCAAAACTCAACCGATTTTCAAGCGGAATGTCGTTTTGATCATGATTTGGCCTCTAAAATTATTCTGCATTTAAATTTCTATCATCTAAAAAATTTGATATTTTTCGACTCTAAGCCATCTATCATCCAATTTTCCATACCTAAATCTAATTTTTTTTTCATTGATAAATTTTGATACAAAACTCAATGGGTAACACCCTGTATACTGTATTGATAGCACTTGCGCCGGCGTCAGCTTTTCCAGCCGAGACCGAGACTGAAACTTGAACCGTGTCTGCTGTCAGTCGACTGCCAGCATTCGGGCCATAAGTGACGCTGCCACGTCCGTACTTGGCTTTGTTTGTGCCGCATAAACAATGCCACTCCCCGTAGCATAAAAGCGAGGTTCACTGTCAGTGTCTTAATTGCCTTGCTAGTTGGAATTGGGCCTTAAAGCAAAACAATTCGAATTAACTTGCAAGCGGTGAAAATTAGTCGTAAGTGTGAAAATATTTCGCATATTGGTAAATACAAAGTTTGTTAAAAAGGGGCGCGTCTAACACCTTGATGTTATTGTATATATTTATTTAGTTCCATTCGTTGCATCATGGAGAAGACATTTGCCATAACACCGTGGAAATATGCACTGCTCACAACATGCATTCTAATTTCGGTAAGTTGAGTCAAAGTCATTGAACAACTCAGGTCCCCAGAGGACGTTTACTGACCTGCATATCGACTTGCCAGACGAAATGTAGCCAAAGCTTTCGAGTGCTTCCGCACAGACAAATTGCAGCATAAAAGAAATAATCGATATCATGAATGTGGAGGCAAATTTTCTGTTTATAGGAAATTAATCAGAGCTATGAACAGCTGTCAGCAGTTGGCCATCAATTTGATATTTAAATATGATTGTTTACTTTCGCCTTCATTTGGCCTACATGTGGTATACGTAATATGTGAAAATGTTGGCATTTTTAAGCAATTTGTATGCCTAATTGTTGAGCTTGTCGTTGTTGCTGTTTTGTTAGCCAATATGTTCCAATGATGAGGTCTAGGCCACGTTAAGATTAGCAAATGGTTTTAAGACCCCGTACTTAAAAAAAATACGGGGTTTTTTAAGTTTGCTTAAATAAAATGTGCGTAACAGGCAGAAGAAGGCGTGGCAGACACTATAATGTATACATATTCTTGATCAGCATCAAAAGCCGAGTCGATATAGCAATTTCCGTCTGTCCTGACGTCTATATACACGTAAAGAACTAGATTCCGCAAAATATAAGAGCTAGAGACACCAAAGTTGGTATATAGGTTGCTCTATATTGCAGGCAAATCAATTCAAATTGGTCTTATACATACTGACCGAATATGAATAAAATCGATCTATTATATCATATAGCTCCCATAGGAACAATCGGTCGAATATCAAGCTTTAGTACGAAAACATGTTGGTTTTATGAGATATCTTAACCAAACTAATATAATACAAATTTAAGTTGGTCTTTTACATCCTGACTGAAAATGGTTGAAATCGATCCATTATATCGTATAGCTACCATAGGATCGATCGGTCGAAAATCAAGTTTTAGTATGAGAAATTTTTTTGTTTTATAAGATATCTTAACGGAACTAATACATTACAAATTAAAAATGGGTTTTATACATTCTGACCGAAATTGGTTGAAATCGGTCCAATATATCATATAGCTGCCATAGGACCGATCGGTCGTAAATCCAATTTTAGTATGAAAAACAGGTTTGTTTTTTGAGATATCTTAACGAAACTAATATAATACAAGTTTAGGTTGGTTCTATACATCCTGACTGAAAATGGTTGAAATCGGTTTATTATATCGTACAGCTACCATAGGACCGATCGGTCGAAAATCAAATTTTAGTACGAAAAACATTTTTGTTTTATCAGATATGTTAACCAAACTGATAGAATATGCACTTAAGTTGGTCTTGTAGTTGTGTTTCTATTTTATTTATATACATTTTATTATTGACAGGCTCTTAACATATTATTCTTCTCGTGTGGCGTTGTCACCTGGGGCTCTGCCTCTTCGATCTATGGTGGCTATGCGGCAGCTTTATGTGGTGCCGCAGTCTTTGCCGCCGCCTTTCTGGGCGTGTATGTATCACTCAAAGAGTCCTACAAGTATTCCATATATGTAAGTATTTAACAAAATATACATATCTATGTCTAATTCAATTGGAATATCATGCAGTATTTGATCTGCACCACATTGGTAATGACGCTGCTGGCCACTTACTTTTTTACCTATTCCTCGATGCGGGAACAATTGCTGCGTCAGTTTGAGGATCGTGTGAAGCGTTTATTTGACGAGAAGTCGATTCATGATGATACCATGCAGCCCATACACAGCCTATTCCGCTGCTGTGGCCTGGAGGGACCGCAGGATTATTTGGCCAAGGAGGAGGGCGCTTTGCCCGGCAGCTGCTGTTATGCGGCTGATTGCAGCAAATCCTGGAATATCAATGACGAAGGTTGTGCCACAAAGGCGCCACGTCTGTTGCAGCTACAGTCAGATATCAATTACTACACTTGCATTGCCATGTTCGCTCTAGAGGTATTTATAACATATATATTTTAAAATTAAATTATCAATTTATAATTACAGATATTGGGAGTTTTCTCTGCCTATTTTATGGGCAAGGCACGCAAGTTGATCAAGACAAAGGACGATGAGACTCCCATAAATGAGAATTAAATCGATGCTTAGTCCCATATAGTCGAAACAATTAGTCAAATTAGTAAATTTATGATTTTTAAATAAAATACAATTCGATTACGTTACTCTTACTCTTTTTATTGTGTGTAAATTTGGCAAATATCTCAATTCCAGCAGCTTTACAGCACTGGAATCCGCAGAGTCGCACGATCGACACTTTCAAAAGTTCTCGTCATTCTTGCTCACATCATTTGAACGATCAACGCCGAACCGATTGGTTGTGTTATACCAAATACGCCAATTTAAACAGTTATCGCCTCTTTAATTTTTGGTAGTAAACATGGGCTGTACTTCCGGTTGCTTTAAGTGTTTCCTCAACATTCTAAACACAGTTTTTGCGGTAAGTTTTCTAGTTTATCGAGCGAGTAACATTTAATTAAAATACATTATTGTTTTTAAAATATTTTAAAAATAATTATACATTTTTCAACGTACGTGTACATGCATATATTTTCCTATTTATATATAAAAATGATGAATGTATTGTAGACAGATACATGCAATGTCGCTTTGAAGTTTGTACGTGAATACATCGAGTATAGTTATTATTAAAAAATGTGTGCGAATATGTATAAAAGAAAATAATTTAAAAATATGTATATACAGCCGGTTTTAAACTAGGCAAGTTACAGACTGATTTATGAAATAGCCGGCTATGTTTATGTCCAAATATGAATACTCGTTTGCATTTGTTTGATCTAAACTCAGAGAGAAATGTTTGAGTTAGCTTAAAGAAATTTATATACTCTTACTATACATTAAGAGAATGATATTTTTTAATGTATTTGATGAGAAGATACCTTGTATTGAAATGTATCCTAATAGTATAAATTATAGTCTCTTATAATTATCATTTATATGGATTTAAATACACATACGAAAATATTTATGGCCCAAATGAATTTTCCTATTGGTTAAAATGATTTTTTTTTTTTTTTTTTTTTCTAAAGAGCTTATTTATGGAATTAAAATTTTAAAATTGTATAACAATATATGTAAATTGTATAAATGATCGCCTGATTCGATTCGTTTAATAATTTCCTTAAAAAAAATATTCTTTATGGAATCGAGAATATAGATCATATTTTATAAGACTTTCCATAGATTTCAGATATACGTGTACATAATTGTATGCATGTTTTTAATGTTTATAAATCAAGTGGTTACGTTTATTGCTTATATTATATTAATACTAATTATAAATAATGTAAAGAAAATTTCAAAATAATTTTAAAATTGTATTTGCTATCTGAGTCATGCAATTTATAATTAACTTTTGAAACAGAAAAACAAAATGCATATTGATTGTCATATCTCATTTGTTTTTGTTGATTGCAGCTCTTTGGCCTGTTGATAATAAGCATAGCTACATTGAGTCTGCAACAAGCACCTACGGTTTATATTACCTATCTGTATGTGATTGGCGGCATTGTGTTTGTGGCATCCATTATCGGCTGCTGTGGCATCTGTCAGGAGAGCGTCTGTTTGACCACAACGGTGAGTGAACTTGATAAACAACTGCCAACAGAAGCTACAGATACTTAACCATATATTATGTACAAACACAGTATGGATTCATATTGTTTGCATTGCTTATTGTGCAATTGTTGGGCTTGTTGGGAAAGAACTTTGATGAGGATTACATCAAGCAGTTTGCTGTCGAAGATGTGAATGCTAAATGGAACTTAGAGGTGATCAAACCTGGCGCAATGGACAAGATACAGCGAACGGTAAGTGAGAATTTCTATTAAATATATAACTTTAAAGTATCTTCAACTTGATTCTTCCAGTACGAATGCTGTGGCCTTAATGGACCAGATGATTACGTAAGCATCGGACGTCCAACACTGCCGAAAAGTTGTTATCCAGAAGAGAAGACAAGTATTCCCTTCTATGCCACAGGTTGTTTATCTGCAGCTGCTGATGAATTTCTCAGATTCTTCAACTATGCGAACATCAGCAAATGGGGCTCATTTGGCATCACAGTATGTCTATATATATTAGATAATCACTGTGGGTCTTACTAATATCACTATGATATCATTTCAGGCTTTGCTGTGCTTCTGTTCCTTCTATTTAGCGCGACGTTTTCGCCGGGAACGCCTGAGATACTCTTATCATTATTAAAACGAACTGAATTTCAATCTATGTTTTCCAAAAACTCAAAATTCCCGAAATACTCGAAATTTATGTATATGTATAATTTGTCAAAATTTACAAATAAATTCGTAATCAAGTCTAGTCGTAGTACTATCAATTATAAACTATCTATTGGGCTGGCGTCATTCCACAATCCCAGAGCTACTCAATCATGACGCAATGTGTGTTCGATAATCGCAACGCATTAGCTTACAGAGAGGGAGAAATGATCGACTATACACTGAAAAAATAAAAATTGTTGGCTCAAAATTACGAATTTTTGTTAAAAAAATGTGTCGAGAACATAAAATTCTTAATGTTAAAAATCACATCGGGCTTTTGAGAACATTTTAAATAGGACCAAGTTCTTGTTATAAGAATACATTTTTTTTATTTATTTTATTTTTTTTTTAAAGAATAAATGTTCTTAAAATTTGAGTCATAAAAAAAAATAAGAAAGAATTATATATACAGGTGTGTTTCAGAAATCTCTAGAGTTTTGGAAAAGTATTGCTTTGGAAAACATCTTTTCGAAATATAAGTGTTCCTTAAATGCCAGAGCTTTAGTTTTTTTTCAAACATATTTTTGAAGTCAAAAACAAACGGTTTACTTCAAGTTTCTCAAAATTTTTAAGTTTTGAAATATTTTATATAATTAACAAAATCATTAAAAATTTATTTTAACCATTTTTATTCAATTTAAAAAATAGTTAAAGTCAACTCAGTAAACATTACAATTAAGTTAAATGTTTACACAATTTTTAGACATTTGAAGGCAATGATTGCTTGTTTTCAGGAACACCAACCATTGCTTTTGGTTTGCTGTTAGAGATTTGTAGAACACCTCTAATTTACATTTTTTTTTGGCTTGGTAATTTTATAAATATTGCTTTATTAAATATTCTTCTTGGGAATTAGTGGGTCTCGAACCCGCGCTTGCATTCAAACTGAAGCGACAACTCTAACCAGAGCGCCATGGGACAACTATTTGCGGCAAATAAAAAATGAAATACATTTTTGTTCTTAAGTTAAGAACTGCGCTTTTTTAGATTATTATTTTTAGTATTAGTAATTTGGCTTTAAAATGGTTCTATATCAAAAACAAAATATTTAATATATATATATATATTTATATATATTTGAGTATAAGTAATTTGGTTTTAAAACAGTCATATTTTTAGATTAATATTTTGAGTATTAGTAATTTAGTTTTAAAATGGTTATATTTCAAAAACAAAATATTTAAAATGAATGTATTTGATTTTTTTTAAAATTAATATTTTAAGCATTAGTAATTTGGTTTAAAAATGGTTCTATTTCAAAAACAAAATATTTGAAATGAATTTTTTTAGATAAATATTTTGAGTATTAGTTGATTTTAAAATAGTCCTATTTCAAAATCAAAATATTTATAATGAATATTTTTGATTAATATTTTGAGTATTAGTAATTTGGTTTTAAAATGGTGATATTTCAAAAACAAAATATTTAAAATGAATGTTGTTGATATTTTGTTTTAGTGTAGAGACTCTAGAGACTCACTCTCTCGGGGTGTTAACATCTGGCGCATTTGAGAGGTAGCGCCAGAGTCTATTTAGAACTAGACGCGGCCCCCAGACCTACATAGATCCCAAGTACGCCACTTTGGAGCTGCCAATCGTAATGCGCGCTCAGTTCGTCAGTCAGTCAGTCTGTCAGTCATTCCGTCAGTCAGTCATTCCGTCATTCTACGGCTGGAGTAGACCGCCCGGCTGTTTATTTGTTTGTTTGTTTGGCTTCCGACATCGTTGGGACTTTGGTATACATACATTGACTTTTGATTTTGGCTTTTTTTTTTTTTGCCTTTGCTTTTCATGTTTGTTTACTGTCTTTTTGTTTGCTTTGTTGTGGTGTTGGTGGTGGTGGTGCGGTTGCTTGTGTGCTGTGGTGCTGTGGTGCTGTGGTTGTATAGAGCGCCAAATGCAAACGCTGCTCGCCGGCAGCTTCGGATTTGGCCTCAGTTTCAGTCTGTCTGTGTCTCTGTGTTTCTGTTTTTCTGTTTCAGTTTCAGTTTCAGTTCGTTCGTGACCGTGTCCGCTCTAGCTGTAGCTCTCTGTACTCGCGGTTCTCCGCTCGATTTCAAAATAGACAAACCGCTCGTGAGATCCCAAGTACTTTGTTAGTTTTTTTTATTTTTTGTGCATGTTGTTATTGTTTTCCAAACTGTACAAGCTGTTGCACGTGTCAAGTGCCAAACAATTACAATTATTTACAATAAATTCAACAACATTTTGAAAAATGGGCTGCGCAATGGGCACCGTTAAATACTCATTATTCCTCTTCAATGCATTATGGGGGGTAAGTTTTGAATATTTCGAAATACTGAAAGTAACCATATGGCTGAATCGTATCTTGTGCGAATTTATTCGAAATTGCATTTGTTTTTTAAATATTTCACATGCGCTTTCTAACTTTATCTGGCGTTAGATGATATCATCTTGTATGTTTAAACTCGCACATATGCGTGCTTAGTTCACGACTATTATTGTTAGTTCAGCTCACAATCTACCACAATTTGTGTGTGTGTGTGTGTGTGAGTATCTGTGTCCACTGTCTGTGTCCATTTTTTGCATTCCTTGAGCCGCGTGAAAAGCTTCTTTGTTAACAAACAGTCAGCGACAACGTCATGCCTTTAGATTTAATACAATAATTAAGAAATATTAGAAACCGGATTAGAAAACATACACACCACACACCAATGACAATGTCAACACCTGGCAATGAAAGCAGCTAAAGGTTTTTCATCTTTTTTCTTTTATATTCCGTTGAGAAACGGTCTTACAAATTTAATATTCTCATGTTTCATATTTCAAATTTCACAATAGAAGCTATTAACTTAATTGCTTCTGGTATACATTGAGAATGCTTAGCCAGGAAGTTCTAGACCTCTAGATGACATCAGACATTATTCACCTTTTACGTGTATGTTTGAAAAATTACTTAACTACAATTTTTGCTTAAAGGAATATAGTATATATAAAGCTAAAGTTGTTTAGCATATGAAGTCATCAGAAATTAAGGGGCGTCTTGACATACGCCCGCCATTTGTTGATGATTCAAATAGAGAATTTTTACAGCAGTTTTTAATTTTTAGATAAAAAAAAATTTTATTTTGAATCATTAAAAAAAATATTATTTTTTATTGATTTTTTAAATGTAATATTTATCATCATTTTTCTTGTTGTTATTTTGTTCAAAGTTATATAAGTTGATAGAAGATAATGCTGGAATAAAAGACGCTAGTTAGCAGTAGGAAGTCTTAACTTTATAAATGTGATCACTAGGGTGCATCGATTTGGGACCAAAAAAATTGAAAAAAAGGTAAGCTAAATTCGTAATCTACGGTCAATTTTAAGATGTTTTTACCGAGAAACTATAGTTCTAAAATTAATTTCTAATCCCCGTTTTTTGAGTTGAAAAATTTACTTTTCAATTTTTAGCATGTTTATTATTAGCATATCTTTAGTGTTTTTAGTCCGAATCTGAAAAGATTGGCATCAAAACTCTCATTAGGACCAGGACTTTTAAGATTTCATAGAATCAAAGAACCAATTTTTCTAAAAACACAATTTTCGTTTATGCAACGACTAAAAATTAAAAAATTTTTCAATTCAAATATTGAGCACTAGAAATTGATTTTAGAGCTATGTTTTCTGGGTGAAAACATTTAAGAATTGACCGTAGATAACGAAATTGGACTATCATTTTTGTTAAAAAAAATCAAGGCACCCTAGTGATCACTGATAACAAACAATTAAACGAAATTTAGCTAATAATACTGATCTTTTCAGATACTTGGCATTGTGGTCATAGTGTTTGGCGGCCTTGGCTTGGGAGCGATGCCTGAGAACTATGCCATTGGCATCATGATACTGGGCGGCTTTATACTGCTCATCTCGATATTTGGATGCTTTGGCGCCATTCGTGAGTCATATCGCATGCTGTGGACGGTAAGTACGGTTACCCGTAGATCAGATAGAGTCAAGAGCTCACCTTTAATGCAATTAATAGTATGTGACGCTGCTGTTGGTGCTGATTGTGCTGATCGTCGTCTTTATGCTGTTCAATACCCGAGATACTTTCAAACATTATGCCATGCAAATGGTGGAGGATCAGTGGCAGCAGGAGCTGATCAAGCCAGGTAGCATGGATCACATACAAAAGACGGTAGGTGTTGCAGCTATTGTGGCAGGCACTGTGGCACTTTGTCTAAGTTGCAGTCATCTCGTTTATCTAGTACACATGCTGTGGTCGCTATGGAGCTGATGACTACTTCAGCATTGCACATAGGAATGATACTGTGCCCCTGAGCTGTTGCAGAGGCAACCATTGTGTGAATCCCTTGCATGTCTACAACGAGGGCTGTTTGAGCAGTGTGGAAAAGGCATTTGCCGATGAGGCCACAACAACGCAATACTGTGAATGGGGATTGCTGGCATTCGATGTAAGTTTCTATTCAAAACATCTGTAAGAATTGCATTTACAAGTTGTAATTTATCTATTTTCAGCTGATAATATTGGCGCTTGCCTTTATACTAGCCATACATTATTCGAATCGCAGGCGTCGCTACAATTATTAGTTTGCTGTTAGTTTACTTTAAGTCAGACTTGCACTCGTAACTCAGGTTTAAGTGTCACCCATGTACCTATGCCACTTTGGGCTGAACACCGATCCAACTGTGTTCCCTTGCCAAGCAAACCCAGTGCCTAAAAATATAATTTAACTTCAAGATAAAGAATATTGTTTCGTGTTATTTTTTTAATGATTCCCCATGGTCAGTTTGAATGATTTAAAATTGGAAAGCTCTCGAAAACAATTAGGCGAGCTAATCGACACGTGGGAGTTGAGGCTCAACCGATACTCAAACATAATTAAGCTCTGAAAACGAAACACTTAATGAGCTTTATGCGGTTTTTTCGACCAGCTGCAAGGCTGCCTGATGTGGCAGAGTTTTATACTTGAAACAACAACAACAATGTTTGACGTTTACCATTCCAAAGCTTAGTCGGAGGGATGGAGACAGAGACAGAGAGAGAGGGATAGAAACAGAGTGCATAGAAAGTGCAATTGAACATTAAAGCAGCTGATCTTTCAAAGTTATTACACTCAGAAAAAGAAAATCAATAAGAATTGTGACTTTCCCGAAAATGCTTGAGTCAAGTACAAAATTTTTTTTATAGAGTATTTTTTATTTAATCCCAAAATACTTAATTCTAGACATTTTTAAGTACTTTTGGCATCATTTCAGGGACAATTAGAGCGTATTAATTTATAATACTTTAAGTTAAACCAAACAAAATTTTTTGTGTTATTTTTTACATTGTCTTTTTAACTTTTTTTTTTTGGTTTTTTTTTTTTTATTATTTTTGATTTAATAAAAATACCTTGTTATTTTAAAATACGAGTAAAATTTGTATTTAAGTTATGTTAGTAGTACACGAACTTACTTTGTCTTTTTACCTTTTTTTTTTTTTTTTTTTTTTATTATTTATATTTTAATAAAAATACATTCTTATTTTAAAATACGAGTACAATTTGTACTCAAGTAATGTAAGTATTAAACGAACTTGAAAGTTTAAGTGCAAACACATTTTGAAATCAAATCAACATTTTTTTTCTGAGTGTATCAATGCATGCCAGCTGCACTGAGCTTCATCTGAAACTTTTATGACTGACTTTAATTTCTCAGAAACCAAACTGATCACTTAATGTAATATTCCATACAGAAAAATTAATATTATTAATCATGTTTAAATGGAAAATATTTACAGATGAACATTTGTACAGAGCAAATCACTTTAAGGCTTAAATTGAATGCATATTGCATAAAATTTATAATGTTTTTTTAAAGTGATTGCTTTTTGCCAGATTAACTATTATTCTGTAAAGACTATGGTATGAAAATATTTAAAATGTACTTAATATATTTTCAAGCTTCAGTAAGTAACTAAATTTCCTCAATTAATTCAATCAATATCAATCAAACATAATTAATAGTAAAGCAATATATATTTATTTAAATATCTAACCACATTTGTTGATGTTCCGTAAAAGTTAATTAACAACTTATCACCTAATCAACTCGATTAAATCAGGTTAATAAACTGAGAACTAACTGCTGAGATAAAGCGTAAAACTTGTTACGCCTCACAGTATGTCGTATGATAAGGGGGGGGGTATTGAGTGAGTGACGTCATTGTTTGCAGCGTTAATATGCGCGAGCGCATTAACTCTCTCTCTCGCTCTCGCTCTCTTGCTTTTACTCTCTCTGTGTGTGTGGGGTGTCTGCTGAGCATGTGTGTGTGTGTTTCAGTCGCATTCAATGAACAAAATAACAATCTTTTTTGTTTGTTTGGATTCAGTTTGCAAGCAAACGCAGAACGTGCAAGTTTGGAAAACGCTTTCTACTGAGAATAAATATTCAAAAAAAAAAATAAGGGGCAACGGACTGCGGCCATTTAAATTGTTATTTAAATAAAATAAACAAGCTTTCTTTGTTGTTGTTGTTGTTGTGAAGTCAAAAGGTTAAGAAACTTTGTGCTGTGATATTTGTATGTGTGTACAGCTAATTATGAACATATTACATTCGAAACGAACCTAAATATAATTCAATTTCGACTAATTAAAAGTAATCTGAGTGCACACTTTCTGCAGCTTACTGAAATTATTTTACTATAAAAAATTATTAAAAAACGCTTCCGAATGTGCTTGTTCAGCTTTAGCTTATTTTTCGTCTATATTTTCAGATCGTCCAAGTGAGTTTTGAAAATGGGTTGCCCCACAAACGTCGTTAAAATTATCTCAATCTCGCTGAATGCCATTTTGGCGGTAAGTTTCATATATGGTTAAGTAATAAATTATTTCTAAGCAAATCCAGAAAATTTAAATATTAACGCTGATTTTGTTTAATTTAAAAAAAAAGAAATAAGCCCACTTGCAAGCATGATGTCATTTGCCGTCACACAACACAGGTTTATGGTTCCAAATGTTCAACAACAAAAAATATATATATATTGAAAAAAGTATAACTGCAATCTAGTGACTTTGCCATATAATTTTTCTATTCAAAAATTCAGCAAGAGCCAAGAAATACATATTCAAATAATTTCATGCACATGGCCCCAATTTTGATGTTGTTGTTGTTAGTTTTGTTCTCTCCACTTACATATTAAAATGGCCATGTTGTATTTTTAATATTTTGTCATTTGTTAGTTTCACACACTATGGCCACGTCGACGACAGGTCTTGCCCCAGAAATCCCCTAGCACCCATCCCTCCTGAAAGTCCCCGTCTTGTAACCATGGCAAACATGTTTACACTTTCCAATTTCGTTTTGTTTTGACTGTCCCGGGAATCAAGTGTAGCACTTGCAGGAAACATACATGAATTGTACTAATTTCAAGCTGCTCGATGATGTCATACCATGCCACTTATTTGCAGTTTGACCTATATATTGAATGTCCCGAAACTCAAACCCAAACCCAAACCGAACTCAAACCCTCGCCAGCGCATGGGGTGTTTTGTTGGTTCCAGCACCACCCTCTATACGAGTTCACTGATATAAAAATCAAGACTCTGGTCTTAAAACGTCGAATTTTGGTCTTGAAAATGAGTCAAAAATATAAAATTCTTAACTTTCTAACTTTAACTGGTTTTGGGAACATTTCAAATAAGAGCAAGTTCCTATTATAGGAATAAATGTTCTTAAAATTAAAGACAAAAAAAAAAAAAAAAAAAAAGTAGGAAGATTTTTAAATATATAATTTTTTGTGCTGGTTTTGGTCTCGAAAATGAGTCAAAAATATAAAATTCTTAAAGTTAGAAAACACATTTTGGTTGCGAGAACATTTTAAATAAGAGCAATAGGAATAATAGGAATATTATAAGAATAAATGTTCTTAAAATTAAAGTTAACAAAAGAAAAATCAAATGCAAGAGTTTTAAATTTATAATTTTTTTATTGAAAAATTTAAAAAATGTTATTTTACTATTTTTTTCATGTCAAGAGTGGGATTCGAACCCGCGCTTGCTTACACAACTGAAACGGCGACTCTAACCAGAGCGCCACGGGACAAATATTAGCTTTGAATAAAATATGACATATTTATTATTTCCTAATAATTTTAAATTTTAATATTATATCAATAACTAAGAGTCTTTCGAGTCTTTAATATTCTTGAATTATTTTTTAGTAATTCATTTTTAAAATGATTTAATTTTATGAACAAAATACTTAAGAGAAATGCTTCTGTTTTTAGAAGTTGATCTATTTTTTAAGTGTAGAAGACAAAAAAGTAAACCAGCAATTGACAGGCCATAGAAAGCTCTGGATTTGTGACATAAACTAGATCATTTGAAGAGGCTCAATTAATGAGTTACTCATAATGTACTCGTATATATGTTTAAATTGCATTCATCTCGTTGTGTTGGACCTTGTTATCGTTTATTGTATATTGTTTATTGTTTACTTTTGATTGTCATACAAATGAGTTGTTTATGTGTATTTCCACTTGCATTTCCGTTGCAATTTTTTTTTTTTTGCAGTTTTTGGCATGCGGAGCCATCGCCTGGATAGCCATTAATTCAGATACGGAGCAGGAGGAGTTTGTTATCGCCAGCTATGTGTTTAGCGGTTTGATTGTTCTCATGGTCATTGTGGGCATATATGCAGCCATACGAGAGTCGATTTGTCTAACCGCAACGGTAGGTCATTGCCTTGTATAACAGATGTATAACAGTTTAATAGGCTATTTCCACGACCACTCACATTTGCCACATTTGCTCACATTTGTGAAATGTGAAACTGTTAAGACATTCTCCATTCACCCGAAATAAATCAGCAGTTCGATTTATGTGCAAAAATTATAAAAAGCTGAAAACAAGTACATTTTCATTTTTATTTTGAATGGCCAAAAAATCTTAACATTCATTATGAATGAGCCAAAATGATCATTCGGATTTTGTACTGAAATAAAGTTCACATTCGGCCCTAATGATGAAAATGGAGTCGAATGTGCCAAATGTGCTGTGGAAATAGGCCAGAAATGACGCTTAACATTCTACCCTGTAGGTTGCTGTATTTCTGCTACTGCTGGTCATTCTGCAAATTGTGAATATCTTCATGTTTGTGAATCCCATGAAGTTGCAGAGTGGCCAGGAAACCGTTGAGATTGCCTGGCAGGCCAACAACATGGACGGATTGCAACAGCAATTCAAGTGTTGTGGCAAGACGAGTGCTCAGGATTATGTGCATCTCAATCAGGTGATACCGCCCAGCTGTTATACCGATCTGCAGCAAGTGCCGGATCATTTGTTCCTCAACGGTTGCATTGAAAAGGTGCAGGATCAATATGAAAGCGACAAGCGACGCTTTTTAATTGTATCCTGGGGACTGGCGGCCTTCTTGGTAAGTTATTAACAATTTAAAGGTGATTCTTTATTCAACTAATTGTGGGAATATTTGCAGCTGCTGTGCTTCGTCGGTGCCGTATTTCTGGGCATCAGTTTCCGGAATAAACAGAGGCGCCTGCAATTTTAATGGCCAGCTAATGCTAGCTACGCCTCAAGTACAAAACTGTGTGTGGGAAGGATGATTCAAAGTATTTAAATTATATTTTCTAACCAAAAAAAAAAAATACAAAATATTTTAAAAAAGTTCAACTAGGCGAACATTTTAATTCAAATGCTGAAACCTAAGCTAGTTAATATATGTACGAATAGCTCTTACTATTTATAAAGCCAATAAAACTATATATGTGTGTGTCTAAAATTCAACTGCATATTACGCATACCACGTGTGGTACAAGGTCGCCCTCAGGTAGGACTACTGTATTTTTCAGAATATAAATAGAGCTACGTCACGTACTGATGGCCAAAAAAAAAATACAACAAGACTGCCAGACAACTTGTTGCTCATCTGCCTATCTCATAAATGTACATTAGGGTGCATCGATTTATTTTTTCATGAAAAATGGTAACCCAAAATCGTAATCTATGGAAAGTTCTACGATGTTTTCACCAAGAAACATTAGTTGTAAAATCAATTTTAAGTTCCCACTTTTTAAGTTAAAAAATTTAGTTTTTAAAGTCCTTGCATAGACGTAAATTATGTTTTAAGGATAATTTGTCCTTTGATTCTATGAAATCTTAAAAGTCCTGGTCTTAACTGGAGTTTTAATACCAATCTTGTCAGGATCGAACAAAAAACACTAAAGTTATGATAATAATAACATACTATAAATTTCTTAAAAATAAAAATTTTTTAACTCAAAAGCGGGTATCAGGAATTACTTTTAGAACGACGGTTTCTGGGTGAAATCATCTTAGAATTGATCGTAGATTACGAATTTAGTTTACATTTTTTCAATTTTTTTTGGGCTTATACAAATCGATACACCCTAATGTACATAAATACATCTACACATGTATTTTCTTGATTTGTCATACTTATGTTTTGACTTTGGCATGTGATTCAAATGGTTGCCCAATTCATAAACAATGCACGTAAATTTTGAGAATTTTTTTGGGCTTAATGAACTCAACTAATTATGCTTAGTCAAATTTCATTGTAACTATAAAAAAAAAGAGAGAAGATAAGGTATAAGACATTTATTAAATGAATATTTTAATTAGATAGCTCAGTGTTTCTTCTTTGTAAAGTCCTTGACGGAGCTAACGCGATAGATGACTGAATCCCGACCAGGATCGATAGTGGCAATCGCATAGCAAATGACCGTAACCGATATGACAAAGGCCAAGCTGAACCAAAGCGCAAGATTCGCTATGATTGGGAAATTCAGATCTTTAATAATTTTTTGAAAGGGATTTACAGAGCCCCGAACTCTGGAGTGCGTCTTGGCCTGCAATTGGGATGAATGCTTATTTGAGATTTGCACCAAAAGCACCGAATCGTTGCGTTCCCTGATGGCATCCATTAGATTCTGAACGGTAGCTGCGATCAGGGCTTTAGCTTCATTAATGGGTGCATATCGGGGTACCTTGACAATGCGATCCAAGGACAGGCGAAAGATTAAAGCATGCGAGGGCTTTAAAACGAGCTCCAAGTGCTGCGAAGCATGTTTAATCAGTCCCAATTCTTCCAGAAAGTGCTTGTGGCTCCAGTATTGATGGGGTTGCAGATACTCGATGGGCTGCACAATGGGTGCATCGATGCTACCAAAACAGGACAAGAACTGACCCACTCCTTTCTTGTGATTGACAAAGTTGATGTCATACGCAACGGACAATTGGCTAACCAGATAATCCAGCGAACTTTCGGCATCTGAGCCAATGAATTCATAGGTGCTTGTATCATTCGGTGTTGGCAGATGATAAATACCACGCACTTGAATGATAATCAACGATGTCTTGGCTAGGCTGAAGGGATCCTTAATGGTCATGCCGTTCCAGGGTATTGATCCAATGACAGAATTACCCAGAGCAGCCAGTAGCACATCACCAATATACGAGCTCTCCAATTGATCATTTCCCGTGAATTCTATTGAGCTGGGACTCAGCAGCACTGAGAAATCGCCATCCCCAAAAATGACAGCAATAAACAGCGAGAAAATTACAATACGAATATATGAAAACATGTTGCTTGAATGAGTAATTATCCTATATTTAAACACCCTTAAATTAAAGTGACAGCATTTTAAAGCTACTTTGCTTTGCCCATTTTCATTGATGACCTATATCCTGTACCTTATCACTGATTGATAGATGTATGTATTGTGTTTATTGGATTGTTGCTGCGCACTTTATCATGAATGAGCAAACTTCGAGTAAAAGCTTCTTTTGAGGCCGAGCATAACGGAAATGCGAAAAAGCTCTGTCGACAACGTGACATCATTCCACCCACAAATGTTATGACCGCCAAGCAGACACAACACCCAACAAGTAAGTCTTATTCAATCTAAGATGATTGACTAGAAAATACCCTGCAAATTAGCAAATGATGCTTACTCAATTTGAATTAAAGGCAGGGTATCAAAATGAAACGAATATCAATTTCAGTTGGGATTCAGGATATGTTTGTATTTTGGTTTTCGGTTATACAACGGTTACACAAAATCGCTGTATATCGGTTCTGTAACGGTTACTGGTATTTTGTATATTTCGATTTGTTGTGAATGTTAAAAAAATGATTTGATTTAAAAAAAAAATATATCAAATAAGATCGACATTCAAATTTATAATCGAAATAAGTTAAAAAAACGATGATTTCACCCTAACAACATAATTCAATTTATTGGTTGATTGAACCGAAGCTAACCTTTATACATGAATCGGTTACGAATCGGTTATTTTCGTTTAAGTTAAAAAACGATGATTACACCCTAACAACATAATTACATTTATTGCTTAATTGAACCGAAGCTAACCTTTACACATGAATCGGTTACTAATCGGTTATTTCCGTTTAAGTTAAAAAAACTATGATTTCACGCTAACAACATAATTAAATTTATTGCTTGATTGAACCGAAGGTAACCTTTACACATGAAACGGTTACTAATCGGTTATTTCCGTTTTGAATTATTTCGGTTTGAATAATTTCGGTTTGAATATTTTTGGTATAAAAAAAAAGTGTTTTTCGGTTAGGGTTTCAGTTACAGCTACCAATTTCAATCGGTTAACCGCTAAAAGGTCACGGTTTTGATTACGGTTTTAATTCCTTAATAAAACATAGTCTTAAAATATTTTTTTTTTAATGCGTATACTTAATAATTTTTTTTTTTTGAATTGCTATACTGTATCAGTTATATCAACAAATAGAAATGTTGATTAAAGATATTATGCTTTTTACATTTTCATACGCGATGATTCCCATGTTACAAACTTTTTTTTAATACAGGGTATAATCAAAACAACAACAACAAGAACTTTGAATGTGGATTTCTTATGAGAAGGCAACAATTGAAAACGGCTAGCTGATTGTCTGTGCTGTCTGTTCTGTCTGTTGACTAGTGTAGCCTTTTGAAGCGCCATAATTTCAAAATAAAAGCGCCTCGTTTAGTCGCAATTCAACGTGTACGGCAAAAGGGCTGAAATAGTGCGAGTATTTTCATTGTTTCCATTTTGTGTAAGAAGTGGAGCCAAGGAACTTTAATAACACGCAATTGGACGCACTATCGATTGGTTTCCCTTTGATTGAAAGAACTTCAAACATGGGCTGTCGCATATCCTTTCTGAAAACTCTGCTCATCATTTTGAATGTGCTGCTTTCGGTGCGTATGCGTAATATCTGTGATTATATTCAATTCGGCACAGCTCGTTTGCAGTTAATTGGCGTGACGTTAATTGCGCTGTCAGTCTACGAGCTGAACAGCTCCTCGTCGGGCACCTTCGAGCACATTGCAATTGTGGTGCAGATATTTGTGGGTTCCTTTGTGGTGCTCAGCTCTTTTCTCGGCTGCTTTGCGGCCGGACGCGTCTCTTTGGGGCTCATTTGGAGCGTAAGTGAGCTGGAATGATTAAGCATGATTTGTTAGTTTATTGAGCGCATATTCTTTGCAGTTTGTCACCTGCATGTTGTTACTGATCAGCCTGCAAATCTATATAATTGCCGCCGCTCACTCCACGGATTATGTGCAGCGAGCACGCACGGATTTCCTGGCACTCTGGACGGATCAGCAAAAAAACATTGAACGCATTGCAGACCTGGAGCAAAAGGTAAAAGATCAACGACTGTACACTGAAAATATAATAGCAACTTCTACAATCAAAAACATTCATCTTCAATATTTTGTTTTTAAAATAAGAACATTTTACTAATTTTAAGTATATTCTAAAAAATCAAAGTTCTTAATACAAGAATTTAAATCTTAAATTGTTGGGAAAGCATAAATATGTACTATTTCGTATGGAGCAAAAGGTTGACGCGTGGCGCTCTGGTTAGAGAAACCGCTACAGTTGTGAAGCAGTAGGCGCCGGTTCGAACCCCACTCGAAACTAATTAAAATAACATTTATAAAATTACCAAGACACAATATAAGATTTTTATAAAAAAAAAAGAAGAAAATTATAAATGAATAAATAATTTTTATTTTTTTATTATTTGATTTTAATTTTAAAAACATTTATTCTTAAAATAAGAACTTGGTCTTACTTGAAATGTTCTTAAAACCAAGATGTGTTCTCTTAATTCAATAATTTTATATTCTCAACGCATTTTTTCACCAATATTCGTAGTTTTGAGACCAAAATCTTGATTTTAGAACATTTCTTTTTATCAGTGTAGCTTGATTTCATTATTATAATATATTCCCCTTACAGTATTCTTGCTGTGGCCAGAAAGGACCGCAGGATTATATTCTGCAAGGAGGCGCCTATCCGACGAGTTGTTATCAAAATCAGGAGCGTGCTTATAGTCAACTATTTAGCGGCGGTTGTGTTGAGGCTGTGGAGTTGCATGCCACAAACAATGTCGATAATGGACTCATCATAAAATGGCTGCTTTTTGTGGTGGAGGCAAGTTATGCGCCATGACCTTGACGGACTTATCATAATTTATGGCTAGATTAGTAAATTTAAGAATAGATATTCCAAATATATCTAATCGATTCTATTTTTTTCTGCCTATCATCCACACAGTCTTGCGCCCTGATCTCGTCCACCCATCTGGGCATTACAGTACGGAATAAACTGCGGCGAGAGCGTTTTTGAAAGGTTTTTGCAATTAGTCACTAATTAAAAAAAAAAAAAAAAAAAAAAAAAAATACTTAAATGTAGCATCCCTAAGTGTTGGCATTTTACAAAATAAATTGTGCAAAACTGTTGTTAACAAATAAATATAAAACACTTTAAGGCACTTTCTTAATTGATACGATCAAATGGTCAATATGTCGGATACAATGGAAATGCCATAAATTTTGAATTTCTATTTGTGCATCGATTTCCAACAAACAACGTAGCGTATAAGCAGATAAGTAGATAGATAGATGGATATATAGCTGTCTATAAAGACGCATATAAAAATATATGGTAAACTAATGTCGGATGTCTGTTGTCGGATGTCTGCTGCCGCCAGTTGTCTGCCTATCGAGGCGGGAGTGTCTCTTGAGTAACGACCAACCGCCAGTCCATGCGTCTGTCCGTCCGACCGTCTGTCCGTCCGTCCGTCCGTCGCGAGCAGGCGGCAACCACTCAACGGATTTGTAAACATTTCGCAGTTTTTCTTCAAGTTGAACGAGTTGAGTTCTCTTAGCAGCAGCATCCAAAATAACATTAACAGTTTCGAGCTCGAAAAGCGCGCTTCTCAGTCGGCAAACGTTGGAGACGCAAACAAGAGCGAATGGCATATGAAAAAATAATATAAATATATATATATATATATATTGTTATAATTTTAGTACAATAACTAGATTCAAAGTAAACACAACAGAATAATGCCCACAGTGCAGGTGTGTCTGCAATGGACGGCAGTGGTTTTCAATACATTTACTTTGGTGAGTTTTGTCAAATCAGAACGAGTAAATTATAAATCACAAAAGATAAATAAATTCTTAACTTTTATCATACATAAATACCTTATTATATAGCTGACATGTTGTTGCCTTGTGTGTAAGCATTTATTATTTTTAATTAATAAGAAGTTGACTCACAAGGCGTATGCGTAATGTTTGAATGCAGCTCATTAAATTGCTAATTCTACAGTTGTTTGCTTCCATTTAAACAATCCATAAAATTCGCAATATTTGTTGATGTTTTTTAATTGCTTAATGTAATTTTGTATACAATCAATTTGGCAGCAAACAAATCTCCGGCTTCCATTCTGCCAGACAACATGTCACTTTACTTATTTTTAATTATTTTCAATTTCGCACAACCAACTTAAGTCAGCTGCGTGTGTATATATATATATGCCTGCTGCTATTTTAAAAATAAAATCGAAAGTAATTTAATGTATTTATATTTATTTTCTTTGGCTTGCCTGTGAACCAAATGAAATTTTATTTATTTGCCAACGTTTGTTATTATGCTTTCATTTATTATTTTTTATGCGCTGTGACGTAGTTAATTAGCAGACTATTAATCCGTTTAATTTTTTAATTTTAAACAGATAATCGGTAGTCTGGCCGCTTTGGCTGGTGCCTATGAGTTGCTCTACAAATTGGAGGAGGGCTCTGCGGAGCACATTGATATTGATAAGCTGGTGCAATTGGTGATAGCGGGTACACTCATTCTGGCAGCCATCATTGGCTGCTTGGGCGCCTTTCTGGGATCTATCAAAGTGCTGGTTGTGGTGAGTATTTATCACAGTAATTGTATTTACTAGTTGATATACTGTGATTTATTTACAGCACTTGGCAATTTTGGGCTTGTTGATAACGGCTCACACCTGGAAACTGTCCAACTACAATGAGACAAAGCAATTGGATGCCACCGAAGTGTTTGTTATGGGCATTTGGATGAAGGAGCTGATTCATCCCGGTGCCATGTATCAGCTGCAGCGTAGGGTGAGTCAATCAGAATAAAGAAATTGCGAAAATATATTTTAAATTGCGGTCTGCTGTGCTAAGTATGAATGCTGCGGTGATAAAGGTTACTCGGACTACACAAGCCTAAAGATGAGAATACCACCGAGCTGTTTCCACACCGTGGAGGGTGTCCATGCCTTGTATCCCTATTCCGATGGCTGCATGACGGCTGTCAAGCGGGAACACCTCAACATTTATCGTTTGGAAAAGTGGGCACACATTGGACTCATCAGCTATGAGGTAGGTCTTAGTCTGTCTTGCCTCAACTCTTTAATATCTTGTATATTTTCAACTGCAGATGGTGGGCATCATTTTGGCCATAACGCTGAGTTGTCAGCTTACCACCAAAACACGACGCTATACCTACTAAAACTTAGTATTTTACTATGCATTTGACATACAATAAACTACATATATTTATAACGTTGACTTGCTTTCAAACACTTTCACACGTTGTCCAGCAATTGGGTCCTTGAGCCTATATGATTGGCACGCGGCTCCCGGCGCACACCTGGCGCCACCTGTTGGCGTGCCTGTCTCTCCCGTTGGCGTAGCTTGTAGAGCAGCAGACTCAGTGCAATGGTTTGGATCAGTATAAAGATCTACGAGAAAAATGACATTTGTTATCCAGGTTTACAGCCGTATAGGAAGCGTAACTCTTAAACGGTATTAACCGATTGATATTGGTAACCCGTAACTGATATTCTAACCGAAACAAAACATTTTTAATGTAACGAAACCAAAAACCGAAGTTATTTAAAAAGATATAGCCGATTTGTAACCGATTCATGTATAACGGTTAGTTTCAATTCAATTACGCATTAAATTCAATTATTATCATCGTTATTTTGATTATAAATTTGAATACCGATCTTAAATTACGCATTAAATTCAAATATCATCATCGTTTTTCAAACTTATTTTAATTATAAATTTGAATATCGATCTTATTAGATAGATATTTTTTGAAATTAAACCGAAATAACCGATTAGTTTCCGATTCAAGTATAACGGTTAGTTTTGGGTCAATCAAGCGCTAGTTTTAATTATGCAGTTAACATGTAATCATTGTTTTTTAAACTAATTTTGATTGTTAATTTTGAATATAGATCTTGTTGGATAGATTTTTTTTTAATCAAAAAATTTTCACTTTTTTTCACATTTTGACAATTAATTTAGTTTCTGGTAAGCCGATACCAATATTTTGAAACCGAAATATACAAAAAAAAAAAAAACCGGTAACCGTTACGAAATTGATATATAAAGACATTGTGTAACCGATAACTAAAATACAGACATAACCGAAATCCTAATTTAAACCGATATTCGATTCGGTTTAATACCCTGTATGTTAGGTTATAAAAGATCAGTGAACTGCAGCTGCAACTGTTTCTGCGGTTGCAGTTGTTGTTGCTGTTATTGTTGTTGTTGCGGTTAGTTAAGGTGTCAATTGCCTACCTCAAGGCCAACAATGCAGCACATGAACAGCTTATCACGATGCTGAATGCCGCTCTGACTCCGACTGTTGTTCAAAGTCGCCTTGCAGCCACGAGAGATCAGCTTGAGATTGCTGCTGCCATCGGCATCCAACAGCTGCTGATAACAACTTGATGGTATGGACACATTTAAGTTCTTGTAATCCTCGGCATTGTTGTAACCGCAGCAATGTTGTTGCTGCTCATATTTCTGCATCAGCTCGGGCTGTTTGTCCAAATCTTGCCAGGCCAGTGACAGCTCCAGCTGCTGCCAGGCGCCTTTGTATCGGTTATGAGGCTGATAGTTGTGCACCTGCAGATATTCCACGGCCAGCACGATCAGAATGAAGCAGGTGAACTGAAATATATGCAACATTTGCATAAACACAAAACTGAATTACTCTTTGCACAAACTTACAATAATATTAACGCTCAGCAAATTGCAGACCATGCCATAGCATCCGAATATGACAATCATGCAGATGGTTGCACCCAGCACAAGGCTCTCCACAAAGTAAGTGTGCTCCGGCGTATTGGGTTCTACTATTTGCAGTCCCAAACCTGCTGCAGACATTACGCCTATGGCCAGCAGCTAAAATAGAAGATTGAAAGCAGGATTTAAAGCTGTAATCAAAAAGTAACCTTTAACCTATAAAAACCGATTGAAATTGGTAACCAAAACTGAAATCCTAACTAAAAACAACTCTTTTTTTAATAACACCGCAACCGTAAAACCGAAATTATTCAATCTGAAATATCCGATTAGTAACCGTTTCCTGTATAACGTAAGTTATGGTTAAATTAAGCACAAAATTTAATTAAGTTCTTAAGCTGTAATCATCTTTTTCTAAATTAATTTTGACTTTAATTTTAAACAGGGAATCAAACCGATACATATATAGCTTACGGTTTTGGTTCCAGTGCGTCCCGAAATAGCTATTTCGGTAAAAGGTTCTATTTAATTTTTTCCCTTTGGTTCCAGTATCTGTACTGGTACGTAACGGTACAACAAATCAATTTTGAAACATTTTAAAATTTTAAGATGTCGTTTTATAATAAATATGACATCGAAATAAACAGAATATTTGAATGCAGAATAAATGTAGAGTCCAAGTCATGATCAAAATGACATTCCGCTTGAAAATCGGTTCAGTTTTAATATAGTTATGACAGTTTGCAGTTGATTAGACTTCGTATTTAGCCACTTTACAAGTCCAAATTTTTGTTCCATTTCACATGATTTTTTGCAAACAAATGAAAGGTCTCAGAATCAAGTTAAAAGTGTTGTTTTATACTAATTACGATATAAGGAGTTGATTAAAATTAAAAAGTAGAGATTTAAAATTTTGATTTTTCGAAATTTCAAAGGGGGGACCCTTAGCATCGAAATCGAATCTTGGTCGAAAATAATTAAATTTTCTTAATGAACAAAAATTGAATACAGAATGAATTTAGAGGCCAAATCATGATCAAAATGACATTCCGCTTAAAAATCGGTTCAGTTTTGATGGAGTTATGACAGTTTGAAGCTGGTCAGAATTTGGATCTAGCGACATTACAAGTCCAAATTTTTGTTCCATTTCACATGATTTTTTACAAAAAAATGAAAGGTCTCAGAATCAAGTTTAAAGTGTTGTTTTATACTCATTACGATATAAGGAGTTGATTAAAATAAAAAACTTGAGATTTAAAATTTTGAATTTTCGAAATTTCAAAGGGGGGACCCTTAGCATCGAAATCAATATTTAGTAGAATCTAGAGTTTAGAGTAAATTTTGCAGTTAAACTCACCATGTAGAGAAAATTGGACAAAAGTCCCGTGTATTTGATTGTGTTATAGTAGACGATCATGTTGAGAATGCGACAATCTGCAGCAGATGCGCCAAATTTAAATCAACTGGAACGTTATTGACCTGCTCAGCCGATAAGCTATATACAAAATTATATTATAGACACAAAAGAATGAGAATACTTATAATATAAGGTTATATGATAGAGATAGAAGAAATACTCTGGCACTTTCTACGTTATATGTTTTTTATTAAAGTTTTGTAAAATGTTTAAAAGTATTTAGTACTTGTTAATTAATGTCTTAAAATTGCCTAAATATTTGCTTAATAAATATGACATAGAATTGCATAAAGTTCCATCAAGTCGCAATACACTGGGAGAAAAGCTCCCAATGCATTCAATAATGTTTCACAAACAATTCTTGTGGGCGTAACTCGGTTTTTTTTTTATCGTGTGGGAAATGAAGTCTTTACATTATATTTAATGTAAAAACAAATGGGGGGTGGGGGGCATAAACAATTTCAATAAATATCACATTGCGTTAGATTGCTGGCAGGGATTTGTGCTTAGCAGTATTACATGCGCCATGGCAATGGTATAAGACCCCATTTCTGTGTTATATCCTTGAAGTTACAATCTGTTGTTAGCACCACTTTTTCCGTCTTTTGTGTGCGCGCATTTGTAGCCGACTTTAGAGTAAGACAAAGTTTCGATTCCCGATGTGAAATCTGTTGGGTCTGTAATAAAGATTTGTAGAGATGAGTTTAATAAACAGTCAAGAGGAACTAATGATTACTTACATCCATATCGTAGGTCCAGAATTGACTTGATTCTACGGCACAGGGCATTAGCATCACATTCGACGTGGTTGTATTCCGTTGATTTCGCAGCAGCTTAGCAGCGCCTTGTTTTGGCGCACGATGAGTGAGACAGACATTCTCATTGGTCATTATCTGGCCCTTGGGCGTAATGACAAACATGTCCATGCTCTGCGCATGCGATGAACAGTCTCCCACCGTGACGGGTTGCAGGGAGGAGCGTGGCGCATCATTATGCAGTGGACGCAGGCATTTATCTCGCTCCAAGTCGATCAACGAAGTGAATTCGTCTGCTTTGCTCTCGATCTGCTCGAAAGCCTTCTTCCAATCGCGTGACAGCGCTCTTCCCGGCAGATTCTTCATGTAGTCACTGTAGGCTTGAGCACACTCCGTCTCGCCATCCAGCCAGATAATCTTGCCAAAGAAGCGATCTGGCGCCGGAAAGAAATGCTCTGGCCAAATGTTCTCCAGATACCATGAAAACGGTTTGCATTGCAGTTTCTCACGCAGTGCCAAACGCTCCGTGACATTCACTTTATCTCTAGCATTAAGCGAAAGTCCCGCCGTATAGAGCATGACAAAATACTGCCAGTCGTCCATCCAGACGGTGGCTGCTCTGGCCAGATTTGCAGTGAGCACCTCGCTCATGCCGCCCGGGAAAGTATACGGCGTGCTGCTCCTGAATATGTGGCCCACATGTGAGCAGGGACTAATCTCGATGCGGCCACCGCACTGCCAAATGCGGAACGACATCTCCACGTTCTCTCCTCCCCAGATGCGCATGTCGCTGTCGTAGGCGCCCATTTCATAGAAATACTTGCGATCGATGGCAAAGAGACCGCCAGCCATGCCGGGTGTGGCTGTGGGAGCTGTGCCATCCTTGGGCTTGACACTAGTTTGACGCTTGCGATCCGAGGAGAACCAGCGGAAGCTCAACTGCCAGTTGAATGCTCCCCAATGGTTCTCAAAGGTCTTTGTGTAGCTGAAGTTATCATCTGAAATGATGTCTATGACCGGACAGATGACCACTTGACGTGACTGCTGAATGCGTTCCAGCAGCGGTTCCAGCCAGCCACGAGAGCATTCACAATGGGCGTCCAGAAAGGTCAGTACATCGCCCCGCGCATGCTGGGCGCCCATGAGGCGCGCAGGCACCAAACCGCTGCGTTCTTTCATGCGATACAGACGCGTAGGCACCGCCAGAACCTGTATATAGGCTTCCAGTTGTCGCTTCAGGAATGCTGTAAATGCAAATGGGCGTTATCTCAGATTGGAATTAAAGTAAACCACTTAAAGACTGCTTACAGCGATCGCTGGCATCGTCCACCAGGATGATCTCCTTCAGCAAATGACGAGGCGATCGATTAATAACGCTGGTAATGGTTCGCAGCAGCACGGACCAGGCCTCATTATGGAACACAATAATGACCGATGTTGTGGGCAGACTCTTCACATACCTCTTGTCGCGACATCTGTAAATTTTATATTAATTTAAATACATTTTTAAAGTGCTTTTTTTAAGATAAAAACTTACTCTGGTGTTCTGTAGTCCTTGAGTGTTCGATTTAAGGGTATGCGATCACTGGCCAGTATATTAAAGCTGTTCAGCTTAAAGAAACGCTGCATACGGAAACGATCGCGCGGCGGAATAATTACGGGTCTGCCATCGGCGCCCTCGCTCTGTTTAGGCTCGAACTGGTTAATGTTGTAATCGTCTGCAAATGCTAAAGTCATTGTTGAATAGGTTCATTGTGTCATTTGTTAAGTGGGTTTTAATAACCTGCAGTCATGTTGCCGAAGATGTCTCCCTTGCCAATATAGTGGGCCACAATGTTTTTATATGGCCAAAGCGAGCGTCGTTTGGGCGGCGGTTTCGGATGACTTTGCAAGAAAGCCCCAATACCAAAGACCAATGACCAAGTGATCCAAAAAAGCCACAAAATATATAAAAATAAATTAAAGCAAACAATAGATGACACTGGCAATAATTTGTAGTATGTATTTAACAATGAGCCGCATTAAACGAATTGATAAACACTAGAAATGGGGGGTAAAAAAAAATGAAAACAAGCAGATCAGTCGAGCGCACTCGACAGTTGGATACCCTGCGCCGAAAATTTGATGGCCCTGCAGAAATCTATATTAAATCCATATCGTGTCAGATTGGTTGAGATATTTCAGAAAACAAAGAAGTTTTCCATACTATAAGTTTATTTTTGATTGAGCGTCTTCATGGCAGCTATATGATATAGTTGATCGATTTGAACCAAATTTTGTCAGAATGTATAATACCAGCCCAGATGTATATTCTATCAGTTTGGTTAAGATATCTCAAAAAACAAAAAACTTTTTCATACTAAAACTTCATTTTCGACCTATCGTTTCTAGGGCAGCTATATGATATAGTGCTCCAATTCAAAAATAAAATTAACTGGATCTGCGTATGCTATTCAAGAAACTACACACTAAATTTGAAATTTCTTTCTCTAAAAATCATTAGAATGTAGAGTGTTTATTCGAATTACGCCTATTAGAAGGGGCGTGGCAAAATTAAAAAATAATCTTGATCTGCCTGACATCATAATAAGTCTACATATCAATTTTGGTGCTTCTAGCTCTTACCATCTCTGAGATCTTTTCGTTCAAGAGAACAGACAGACGGACATGGCTATATCTGCTCGACTGTTGATGTTGATTAAGAATAAATATATATATTTAATGGGGTCTGTTACATACTGTGCACAAACTTAATATACCCGCACAGGGTATTTAAAATGAAAATCAAAAATAATAAAAAAAATGCAAAGTAGCTATAAAAATCGAAAGCAAGGCTAGATAGATGGACCATAGACTGAGACTGAGACCCACAGAGAGAGAGAGAGGGAGAGACCCGTCCAGTCAGGTTACTCGAGTGTAACATCAAAAGCCGCCAACGCCACTTGCAACACCATCCAACAAAAACAAACAGACAGACAATTTGCCTTGAAGGAAATTATGCAATGACACTGGCTGCAACGCAACAGTTACCAACCAAGCTACCAGGTTGCATCTTTATGGCAAATTCCACCAGCGACTTCCTTCAAAAACCAGTAATTGTTCAGTTAGCACACAATATACTCAACTGTTTTGAATTGTTATTATTGTTATTACTATTGTTATTGTTCCTGTTTGTTGTTGTTGTTTACTCACCGCGGTTCTGCGTCAGAGCTCTGAATGCTTGACACATATAAGTTTATGCTAATTGCAAACATGAAGAATGCAAAAAACAACAAAAACAGGTATAACAACCAGAGCTTCTTCAGCTGCTGGAATCGAAGACCCATTTTGAAGAATTTCTATTTATTTCGGTTTGGACAGTCAATGCTTCCTCTTCTTCTTCTTCTACGTATACTTCTTGTGCTGCTGCTGCTGTTGTCTTTAATTTGTTTGCGATCCGTCTTCGTCTTTTAAGCGTTGTTATTGCCTTCAGCTACGCTGTGTTAATGACCGGCAACAATTCCAAGATACAACTTTAAGCCAACTTCGCCAGCTCCTCTCTTTCTCTCTTCGTTGCCAACTAAGCGATCGCTGAGAAATTAATCTCTTATTTGTTGTGCTACCGCCAAACGCAGCTGGCAAGTCTATGTAGCGTGTAAACACTGTAGCAGCCGTTATATTTCGTAGTACTTTATGCCAACTGTGCAAAATGATTTATAACTGCAATTCGTTAGCTCGAAATTTTGCTTTTATCTAAAGAAGTTATTTATACGCGGCTCACAAAAGTTTTTCAGCATATTTTCTGTTTACGTTCTTCTGTTGTAGTATTAAGTCGAAGGTTGCCACCCAGTAAAAATTTGCTATATGGCTAGATTTTTTAGCTAAAAAATAGGTACATAGAATATATGTACCTTTATTAAATTATCTTAATTTTGAGGAAAAAATATTTTTAATTTGTGTTGAATTTTTGTTAGAACTTGGTCGATTTCTTAAAATATTTTTTTTAGGATTAATTTGTAACTTCACCCCCTAGAGGTGAAGAACTTCAAACCTCCATGAAAACGTTTACCTTTATCTTTTCTAATATCAAATTTTAAGTTTTCATCAAATTTATGGATTTTTTAATGAGGATTTTGCAATTTTAAATTTGCAATTACTATCAGTGCTGGCAGTTTGGCCATCAGTGTTGGCAGAGCACAGCTGGTTTACAAATGTAGTAGCAGTGCTGCCAACTTATTTTAATGTCGTGCCGCAACAAAAAACGGGCTGCCATTCCGCTTTGAGTGTAGTTCTCACAATATCCGATAGGTGCGCTTTTTGTGCTTTTAAATTTAAACGTTTGAAACTCCAACTGAAAACTTGAATGTTTTGAAATGCATATAGAAATTTATGTTATCAAATCAAAAATGATATATTTGTACATTTTACAATACTGTTCACAGTGAATTGTGACGTTGAATTATCGGTAAAGACGTCTGCGTTCGGCATTTTGTAATGTGATTGCAAAGAGGCCTGTAATCATCACAGTGAGTAACTGTTGAATAAATAAATGTTAATTAATTATGAGAGTAAATAGATTGGTAATATCCGAGCACACCTCTATTCCGACTACAGTCCAGTCACTGATGCGTTCATAACTTGTGCCTTTGACGAAAGCAGCTGCCAATTGTGTGTTGCATCCCACGGTAAATAAATCCGGCGTAATAGTTGAATTCTGATTCAAATAACAGCTAGCTGGGATTCGCATTCCACTGTCGGCATAATTTAATGGTCCCGTTTTGCCACAACAATGATACTAAAAGCGGTGTTAAATATTAGTTAATCGAACTAAATTAATTTCACACTTGTTTTTACCTTTATTTCATAGTAGGACATGCTGGTATTTTTAGATAATTGATTCTGCCAGGCATTGCTGATTGTCTCATTTGCGAGCAGATCAAAGTTGATTGGTTGTGCAAATATAACGGTAATTTGCGCCATTATTAGGGCCAACAAAATGGCTGCATACTTTTAGGCGAAGCATAAGAAAATTATCCAGTTATTGTTATGTTTTTTAACTTAAAAAATCGACTATTCTTCAACTCACAATCCAACTTAGACGTATGCTCTCTCGTAGCGCCGCTATACAGCCAAAAATGGTACTACCAAAGATCAGCACACCCAGCACAATGCCCAGAATACAGGGTATACGAATGGCCGTACTCTCTTTGAATACAATCAAGGTATAGGAGCAGGCAGCAATAGATAAAGCGCCAAAAACCTGAAATATTGCAAATTTGTTTGATTTTATTGATAACGTTAAATGTAATTGTAAATTTTAGCTCACACAACATAGAAAGTCCAAAATAAATGAGGAGATCTTTAGTGTTTTGGTGCCGCAACTCATGTTGTGAATTATTCTATATACTCTTTACTGTCTCGACTATGCACAGCGTTAAAAAGCAACTGAGTAGCTAGAAAAAAAAAGAATCCAAAATCAAACATTAGCCCAGAGTGAGTATGTGAATGTGTCTGTGTGAGTATGTTGTCCATTGAAGCTTAGAAGGCATTCAGATAGGCATAACATATAGAAGCTCCACCTAGCTGATAAGGTTGCCCAATGCGAACAGCTGTGCGGGAGCGTCACGAGTGGGGAGCGAGAAGCTTATCAAAGAATCTGAATACTGAAATGAATATAAACGAGTATACAAATCGATTACCAACTGCATTGCGAATGCACTCAATTAGGCAATGTGTTTCATATGCACTCGACTGCGACTACGACAGCTGCAAGTTGAATTTTGCATATAAGCAAATATATATATAATATATGAGTCAAAGTGTCTTAGTTAGTGAGCATTGTCAACTGATACTAATGCTGATAAGTTGAGTTTGTGGTATTAGCTGTTGTGCTGTTATCAGTAAATTACCTTACACTACACTCACTCAGTTATCGCCTCAGGGTTGAACAGAACAGTGCGACATATGATATGCAAGACTACCCTAATACCCTATAACTTAACTCGTCTTTGCTTAGTTTAACAAATATTTAACTGGCTTTCTTATTTTAGTAAAAATGGCAACAGTCTAGTGAGCACGACTGTGGAAGACCCTGTACCTATTCCATATACTACGTATTACATTTAGAGGAAGATGTAAAAAATAAGAATAGAAATAATTTCGATCTGCCTGCATATATATTTTTTTATATTCCAAATTTAATAATTCTAGCTCCTACCATTTCTAAGATCTGTTAGTCTAATAAACCGAACCCATAAAATTATTTACCCCGCTTACGCGAGCCTGATCCAAACGACTTTCTTAAATAAAAATAAAATAATGACAAAAATTTCATGTTTTTCTAATAATTGGGACTACGGTTAAAAATAGGTCATCAAAATTCGAATTTTTGAAAAAAAAAAATCAAGACAAAATTGAAGCAACAAAAATATATTTTTAATAAAATTGAAGCAAGGTTCGAACCCAAACCTTTCTTCTGTATAAGCCGCTTTGCGAACCGAATTATTACCAAAATTTTAGTAGTTTGCAGTCTTGATAACAAATTAAAATAACAAATGAGTTTTCGACTTTTATTAATTGTTATTACTCATTTAGTAAGAAATCAACAGTTACCAGGTCAAAAGTTGCCATCGGTGCGATAAGAATTATGTTAGTATCATTGGCTTAAGTTAGCACTTGGGCATTTCGCTCAGTGCATTGTACGCTTATTATCGTTATTATTGTTATTTTTTTAACCGCCGCATCGTCACACAAAAACGTCCCATACAATTATTATTATTATCGCAGATAGCCGCCGGCTGGAACAGTAAAGCGAGTTGTTTTTGTTAGTCAAGTATTTAGTTCATATAAAGTCGTCAACGCGTTAACATCGAAGTTTTTAGCCGTGGTTCTTCAGTTCCATCTGTTATAGACAGAACAAAGTAAAATGGTTGTGCATAAATAGTATCACGCAGTTATTTCAGTGTTCTTATATATACTTATAGTGGTCAATATACGATTATATTTCATAACGCTTAAAAATTTCAGTTGCTCGGCATTGGAGTGATTGTGGTGAATGCGATTTCGCTCAACGATGTCGCCAAGGAGACACGCCCCATTCTCATCTTCTTCATTGTGATTGGCTCAGTCATATTTTTGATATCCTTCTTTGGCTGCTGCGGTGCCATCAAAGAGAGCTCATGCCTGACCTGGTTGGTGAGTAGAAAGATCGCACACATATTTTTATGTATACAAAAAATTAAATAAATTATACAACATAAAATAAAAAAATAATATGAAATATAGAACAAAATTAAAAAAAATTATAGAAAACCTAAAAACAAAAAATAAATAAAAAAAATAAAGTTAAAAAACTAAGTAAATATAAATTATAAACAAAGTTAAATAAACTAAGTAAATATAAAACAAAAAACAGACATAATCATAAAAAATAATATGAAATATAGAACAAAATTGAAAAAAATTATAGAAAACCTAAAAATAAAAAATAAATAAAAAAATAAAGTTAAAAAACTAAGTAAATAAAAATAACAAACAAATTTAAATATAAAACAAAATACATGTTTGACATAAAAATAAAAAATAAAATGAAATATATAACAAAACTAAAAAAACTTAAGAAAATGTACAAAATAAATAAATAAAAATAAAGTTCAGAAAATTAAACAAAAATAAAACAAAAAACATATTTGACATAATTATTTTTGCACTTTATTGCAAATTTTATTAAAAATACAAAAGTTCTTGTTTTTCTTAGCTATAAAGTACACAAAATTAAATTATAATATTATATTACTTTCATTAAATTTTGTACATATTTTGCATCTTCTCAGTAAAAGTATTTAATAGAATAAATTTAGTCTGAAACACGCTTGAAGCAAGTACAAAATATCATTAAAAGTTATGCCCAAAGTATTTAAAAAATTCTTAAACTAAGTATTTTGGTATTAAATTAAAAACACTTAATATATGAATTTTATTCATGACTCAAGCATATTTTGTATTTGATTTGAGTACTGTAGTCTACTTTTTTCTGAGTGTATATTAACACATCGATCTTTTTTAGTATGCCATTTTTTTGCTGATCATATTGGTTTTGACCTGCGTGCTGGCCTTTGTCTATGTCCGCAACACTGATGAGCAACAATTGGCCAGAACCGAACTGAACTCGGCATGGGATAAGCAGAAGAATGGCACAGATGCCATGGGTATCTATCAGGCAAATGTAAGTATAGTTTTCTGCACTCTTTATTCTTAGACATAATTGAATCTTTCTTTGTTGCAATCCTGCAGTTCAAGTGCTGTGGCGTTAATGGTCCCGATGACTATAAGAAAGCTAATATTACAATTCCACAAAGTTGTAATCTCTCCGAAAATAGCTCAACCACTGTGAGTCACTCGGTTTACCCTGAGGGCTGCTTAAATAAAGTGATCGATGTTTATGAGCAAGCATTTCACTTCGTCAGGGTCTTTGCCTGGATAATGGTAGCCATTGAGGTAAGTTCACTTATCTATTGAAATGTTTTAAAATAAGCTTCTAAATTGTGTAATTCTTTGTTTTTTTTTATAGGGTGCTGCCTTCGTCTGTGCCACGATTTTGGGCATCAACTTCAACAACGAAGCACGCCGTTCCAGATATTAAGTTTAAATCTTTTATATCTATACAAAACATAAATTAACCAAATGTTATTAATGTAAATCAACGAAAGTTAGTTAATAAACAATTTTTAATATAAATTAATAATTTAGTTAAAGTTCTCTTGATTCCATTCTAATATCGTTTCAATTAAATTGATATATAATCTTGTTAGAATTATAACATCTGTTGTACAGAATGCAGAAGGCACCCTGTATCGTGTTCTAGTTTGCCGGAAATAAAATGAAACTTTTAAACAGCGATAAAAATAACAACTGATAAGACAGACATCAAATTGCACCCAGGCTTTATTAAAATCGTATGAAACTCGATTAAAATGGGTAAATTAAAAAATTTAAGCTACAAAATTTTTTGAAATAAAAAATGACCATAAATCTACCATTATGATTTGGATTTGCAAAAGTTAGTGTTATTCTAACAAACAATTATTTAAAGGCAAGAAAATCAATGCTATTTTATTTATTTATATAGATAATTAAATATTCATTAAAAAATATATAGAATTTAATAATAACCAAAAATCAACTACTATGATTTTGAATTTCAAATATTATTGTTGTTCTAACAAGCTATTATTTAGTGTCTGGAAAATATGTGTTATTTTATATATTTATTAGATATTTAAGTATTCATAACAATGTGTCAATGTGCCACTTGGCCCAAACAATTTGGCTAACAAAGCTAAACGGTTCTCACGTGTATTGTTCCGATTTCTGTGGATTTTTAAATGCAATTCTTAAGTGGACATGTTCAACGCCAATTTGGCACGCGATTCTTTTTCTCACACACACACACACACACACACACACACACGCAGATACGCTCACCAATACATGGCAAAGCTGTCAAAGTAAATCGGTTGCATGCAACCGTGTCGACAGTTTGTAACCTAAGTTTTTAATTGCCTCACTGCCAGTGATGTGTATGTGTATGTGTGTGTGTGTGTGTCAAAATAAAGCAAATTACTCAAAATAAATACAATTTAGAATACACACACACACACATGCATTAGATATATGCATATATGTGTGTGTGTGTTTGGAGTGATGGGTTTGCTAATAAAAAAAAATCCGAGTTGTCCTTAGACATGCCACTGTAACCAAAGCCTAGTAGAACTCTAAGGATACCATCTGGTGCGGGGCGTTACGAGGTTTGGATGGTATATCGTGAAACAATCACCTTTTGGAGCGTACACCTTGTCAGCGGATTCCGTTAGAGAGCTGCTTCCTCTTTACGGTTTTTTTGTATTTCATTTTTTTTTTTGGCAATTGTTTAGTTTTGCGCTTTTATGTTTTAGAAAGCAAAGCCAGTTTCAATCGGGACGAGCGTACGTGCAGTTTTGCCAAATATACGAAGCGGGCTAACGGCCAAAACAGCTAACAGCTAACGGGTAACGTCTCACGGCAACAGCAATTCAAGCAAAAAACCGTAGCATACTTTGAGGCGCCTCATGAGTCGCATGCAAGCGTAAGTTAATGCAAATAAAGGCTTGTATTTTCTCTTGTTTTGTTTTACTTTTCCTTTTATTTTTGTTTCCGTTTCTGTTGACGTTTTGTTTTCGTTAAACGTTCGTGTTCCCGTGTGCTAATAACCTGCCCCAACGCATCAATAGCAACAGTCGCGATTGTTGTTGTTGTTGTTGTGGCAGCACTAAAGTGTTGCCATTGTGGGTGTTGCCACCTACAAATTGCTTAATTTGTTGCTACCAACTCGGCTACTTAATTTCGGCACATATTCACGTGTCGTAAAGTTTGTGCCTGGCAATTAGTAACCAGGTAACTGCCGTTGGCAACCATTACCTTTACCGTTACAGTTAAAGTCCCAACCATTTATTGTCGGGCACACACATGTGTCTAACTTTTGTATCTATGAGATATATGACACCGTTCATTTTACTATCTCAGCTTAGTTATAGTTCTTTCACTTTAATTGCTCGAGTCATAAAAGATTTACTGCAGCTGCTGTGACAACTTTCTTTCTATTCCTGTCTATTTATTTTTTGTGAAAACGTGAATGTTTCAGCTATATATTAATTGACTTAATCTAGACAATTAAACTAATAAAAAAAGTTTTTTTATAACTTATTTTAATTATGTTCATAATCTCACATACGAATTAATTTAACTGCATTTTTTTTTGCTTTATCATTTCTTATACACTCATAAATTTAAGCATAGTCTAGAAATTTTTTATATGAGTAAAATCAAAAATATCCAAGTCATTTTTTGTATTGAATTCGTTTTATATCTGTAATACGCAGTAAATGTTCATTTATTTTAATTAATTTAAAGCGTAATAATACTTAATTATTACTTTTTTGTAATAAATACAATTAAAAGTGGTTAAAAATTATCAAGCATGGGTGTTGTTGTTATCCTTATTTTATTTATAATTTACAAATTAACGATAATACTACTGACGCTTTTATTTCAATTTTTTGCAGTATAAAATAATATAGAGAAAATTAAGTAAACGTAAACTAATTATAATGTCATTAAGAAGATTAGCTAATAAAAGCTTAAAGAGTATATTAAAGGTCACTTAACTTTTCTGTTGAAGCCAAATATAGAAGATATTAAACTCTTAGCTTTATAACAGAAACTATAACGGATACGATTTTTTTTTTTTTAATTTATAATATACAAAATAAATTGTTGATTTTTATAAAAATATTGAAAAATAACTCATATTTTGCTATGAAAATAAAAACGATTTTAAATATGTGGTAATTAAGTTGAAAAATTATATTTTTCTAAAGTTAAAATTAAAATTTTTAATTTTTGATATTTATAATAAAGCTTAAAACTATGTAGAAAAATTTTAGCCTATCGGAAAAAGGTTAATACTTATTATCCAACAATCGCAGTCAAGTGTGTCTATTTAAATGACGCGAGCTGTATACAGAAGTTCGGCAAATCATGCATTCCATGCACTACCTCAACACAATTAGAGACCTCAGCTTGGTCATATGGAAATATGAAAATATTGGAAACTATTTGGTAGATTCTCGACACGTGACTCTGAGGGTATATCAATTTAATAAGTTCACAAGTATAGCTAAATAAATATGAGTAACTATGTATGCATATTTGTTTAGTTCGCTGGAAACACGAACTTTGAATACGCTGCAAGTCTTTTTATAGATATAAGATAGATGTATATAATAGTTTGTATGTATGTATGTTATGGGGAATAGAAAGTTTTGTCAAGTGTCGTAAATGCAATCAAACTACTTGAACTTTGGCTCTAAACCGCACAATGGCCGCGTTTTCGTCCTTCCGGTTTTGTCGCTTCGCAGGTGTCGCAAAGTAACCGATCAAAAGTCATAAACTCGAAAGGCGTCGCGTGTCGGCAGTTCTCAAGTAATTTTCCCAGTCTATGGTCGCGTTCATATATGCCAACACTATGCCTATGTCGGCTTTAACCCACTGGGTGATCAGGGTTGCTCTGATGGCGATGACACCCACGTCTCCGTCGCCGTTGTTGCAATTGGAGCGCTGCCTTTGGGTTTATGATAAGCGACACGCAAGGCGGAAGGACAAAAGCGTTGCCTCTGAGTTTAGCGGAAAACCAACAAAACTTTTTTGATGATGTGTGGATGCCGCACAGTGGGTGATTTGGCCCAATAAGCGTAACAAAACTAATAACTTTAAAGCCAAAAATTCTTTTTTTCAAATTATTTTTAAAGATCATCAACAAAAATAATTTTTTTGAAATAAATTTTTTTTTTTTTTTTTTTTTTTGCAAATTTTGAGATATAAGAAAATTTTTGTATTTAAGTCGGTACTCAAACCCGATTCCGAACTATGCGGCTATTGAGAAAAGAATAAAGGAAGATTCTTCACCTCAGTTTCGTTGTTTTTTATATAAACATAATTACCAAAATAATCAACAGTTTTAAAAGTTGAGAACAGTTGCAGTTAATCTTGGTCAATTTACAAAGAAGACGATCCATATTTTCAGACAAACATATATTTGTTTAGGGACAACACGCGATTAACTAACTTTTAATCCATCAAGTTTAAGACTTGCTCTCAAAAAGGATGTTACAAAAATTGCTAATTTCAAACACAATTTAATAATATAAAACATATGCACAGGTCTCAAAACTATTTTTTTTCTTTAATTACATACCCCTAATTTGTATAAAAACTAAAAAAAAAGTAGCTTATAATGAAATTAAACAATTTTATACAACAATCTGTGCAGCTGTAAAAAAGGCGGAAAATGATTTTCGAACACAGCAGCGTCAACATATGTTGACTTTAAAAGCGCACAGCTGATTAAAAATATTGATTAAAAATATTTAAATAACATTCGTATGCTAATTGAATATTAATTGAACATATGTTGACTTTGAAAGCGCACAGCTGATAAGAAATATTGATTAAAAAAATTTAAATAACATATTTGTGATAATTAAATATTAATTGAACATATGTTGACTTTGAAAGCTCACAGCTGATCACAAATATCGATTAAAAATATTTAAATAACATTTTTGTGCTAATTGAATATTTAGTTATGGGCGGAAAATCAAATTTTGCTAGATTTCAATGGTCGAAAGGTTTAATTTCGTTGCGCTAAATCGGACAAATCGCCCACTGTGCCCACTGTGCGACGGGGAGTTCCCGTTGATAGGCAGGTTTAGGCTAATTCTGGGACTCGTCGTGTCTGCATGTCAGTGTTTCAGTGCCTCAGTGTCGATGTCGTCGTCGTCATTGTTGTTGACGTCCTGTCAGTGTGCCGATAGCAGTGCAAGGAGTTTGTTTTCCTATTTCGCCGGCTGCCCGCGATTTAGCAATCAGAGCAATACCTTCTGTACATTATATAGTGTAAGATGTCGGGCACTTTGGCCGCATCCACTTGGACCGCAATGAAGACGCGGTATGTGCAGCCAGTGCCATGTGGCAGCAACTGATTAGCTCTCTGTTTCACTTGCAGCATCACTGCGTCCGTGCGCACCACCAATCGGATGAATGCGCTGCTCTCGGAGTCCATGCTCAGTCGACGGCGAGCGCTGCAGACTGGAGGCGATGGTGAGATGGGTGCCATCGGGGAGGGAGGCGAGCGTAAGGAGAAGCCGAAAAATGATTGGAAATTCTTTCACACCAATTTCAATATGGAACGTGCGCACAAAATCATTGAAGATTGCATTGAGGAGCGTCTGCTGTGGGATCGCTTCAGTCGCAGCTACGACTCTTGGCGGGCACTCCAACTGGTCGAGAGTCTGGCGGCGGAGATACGAGATCGGGTCAAGAAGCTAAACCACAGACGGTGAGTGTTGCAAATCCAATTCATACTTACCACAAATCAACCCAAGTGACCCCAATAAACTTAATTCACAGGCATCGCATTGTCTGTCTGCTGTCGCTGGTGGAAAAGCAGAACCAGGGCATCTATCAGAGAATGTGCCATCTGATGGACGAGAAGCGTGATAATTTTACCCAACTTGTTTTCGAACGACCCACGTACTTTATGGTTGTCGTCTTGTATCTGGTCCATCAGGATTAATTGAAAGTGAAAGTTGTAAAAGCTTGCAAGCTTTTTTTTAGCCAAGACACAAACCAGTTGTAAATGTTTGTGTTAAAGCCTGCTGCGATAGTATTAGAGATTAGTAAATATTAAAAACTTTAGTAAAATAATATAAAAAAGTGTTTATTTGTTAAATTGAAACCTGCCAATTCAAAGGCCCCGGCGAGATTCGAACTCACGATCTCCTGTTTACTAGACAGGCGCTTTAACCAACTAAGCCACGGCGCCGTTGTTTTTTCTCTGCTAATAATAGTCAATTTAAGAGAACAGACCAATGGAATTTTCAGTTATTTATTGCTATCTATAGTATAGTACTTGAAAAATCCATTGTTTTAATTAAAATTTATACAGATGTTTTGTGGAAAGATACATATAGACATGAAGATACTGAAATCGCATTGAATGGAGCTTGCTGTTGAAATTGTGAGTGAAAACTAAGTGGTTGAAGACCATAAATGGAACAATATTCGAATATTTTAATATGAAATAGATCAACCTTTTATTACAAAAAAAAATATTTATATATATGTATAATTTAAAATTATAAATGGTAATTTAAAACTAAGAGTTAAAGAAAAATGTTATTATGTACCTTAAATTCATATATAATTGATAATATGATACAATTTTATTATATGATATGATATATGTAGTCTTAGGAGGTCCAGGAAAGTAGGAAAATCTTACAGACGTAGTGAAAATAAAAGTGGGAAATAAAATTTTAAAATCACCAAAAAAAATAGTTAATATTATTTGCAATTTAAAACTTAAGGTAATACAAAAATTGTATTATGAACTTTACATTTGTGTATTATTCATTATCCTTAAAAAAACATAATACAGGGTATATTGTAGTTAATAAGCACACCAGTCTCTATTGTTGATATATATTTATTATATTGATTCTAATTGGAACGTATTTAAATTTAGTTGGGCTTATCAGCTGTCGCAGTGATTGTCGATATACCTGTCTAAAAAAAGCACAGAAATAGAGTAAGCTTTTTTTTTTACTAAAGCTTTTTTCCACATGCGCTGCTTTTACAGTTATGCAGCAAAGTTCATGGCTGATTTTAACGATTATTGAAACAATTATTAGGGCAATTGAAACATGTTAATGGCAAGTGCGTCAGTTGGCGTGCAATCACAACAATCACAACAATCACAACAACAACAATGTGAACAGGAACAACAATTGAAAATTTTAAATGGAAATGCGGGCGGAAAAGGAAACAACAATACTAAATGGCGCGCAAATAGCAAAATGGCAACAGAAGGTGCCAATTGCCATTTTGTAATTGGCAAATACATTTCAAAAAAGTGAATAACTAACTCAACTCCAATATTAGAGGTTGAAGGCCCCGGCGAGATTCGAACTCACGATCTCCTGTTTACTAGACAGGCGCTTTAACCAACTAAGCCACGGCGCCATATGAAATCTGCTTGCCAAATGTGGCACAAAAACTTCCGATTGCCGTGTAAAGTTTTGAAGGAGACACAAATAACTGTATTTGTTTTCAGAAAAAAAAGAGGAAAAGAAAAGATACTTATACTTAGATACTTATGTTGTCGTCGCTGCAAGGCAAAAGTTTTATTGTTCGGCCGAACTAGTTATGTAATCTATGCCATATTTATCTACAACTTGTGCCGCATCGTTTCGTTTGCCCAGTCGACAGAAGTATCTATAAGTAGACATATCTCTCGGCTGTACAAATACGAGTGTAACTCTGTACAGAGAGTTGTAGTCTTGCTGAAGTTCCAGTTGACGCCTTGCAGGCATGTTTGTCTATTTGGTGGGCTGAAGAAAAATGCAAATGTTGGCGCTGCTTTGGCCAAATGGAAATTATTTGTACTTTTGCGGCCGGCACACACAAGTACAGTGCAAACTGAAGTACTTGAATGTATCTTTGAGATTGCTGCTAAACAGAAACAGCCCAAAGGCAAGAAGGCAATCTTGTGAATCTTGTGAGAGACGCAGTTACAGTTTACACTGTCAATGTCTTAAGTAGAGTAGCAAATACGCTGGTAAGAAGTACTTTAAGGTCCGTAAATTCTATAGATACTCTTACTCTTTCCTGCATCTATTCATATAAGTCAGCGAAACTTCAAACAGTTGCTAAACACATTAACACAAAATGCCATTAAGCATCCCCCTTTGAGATACCATAACCAAAACCAATTCCCATTTCCCCTCCCACCTTCAGTGACTGGTGCAACAGTTTAGTTAAACAGAAACACGCACGACAACTCCGCCAACTCCAATCAGAACTCCAACTCCAATTCGAATGTTAGCGAACTAATTGCCCGAAGTTAGTTGCTCATCAAATTGCCGCATCATTTTACGCAGATTTTTATCGCACTTCGAATGTCTGCCACCAGAACAGACCAGACCAGAACAGACCTGGCCAGCTGACCAGGCCCAGACCCTGTCCCAAACAAGCCAGCTAACCGAACCAAAAAGTATCTAATGCGTTTCCTGTGTTACAGCCATGTTCTGATGTCTGATGTGCTTGTTCCCTGTATCTGGCAATGTACATCTCTATGTGTCTGTATACCCTACTTCAAATGTGCAGGGAATTAAGGGAATCCTTCCTTGGGGCTGTTAGAGATTTTTTTTTTATACTTAAACCTGACCGATTTGAACCAACTTCGGTTAGAATATATTAGACTAACTTATATGTATATTTTATAAGTTTTGTTAAAATAGCTCAAAAACCAAAAAAGTTTTTCATACTAAGACTGAATTTTCGACCGATTGGTTCTATGCCAGCTATATGATATAGTGAGCCGATTTGAACCAACTTCGGTCAGGATGTATAAGACTAATTTATATGTATATTCTATCAGTTTTGTTAAGACAGCTCAAAAAACAAAAAAGTTTTTCATACTAAGACTGGATTTTCGACCTTCCGGTCCTATGGCAGCTATTTGATATAGTGAACCGATTTGAACCAACTTCGGTTAGGATGTATAAGACCAACTTATATTTATATTATATGAGTTTTGTTAAAATAGCTCAAAAAACAAAAAAGTTTTTCATACTAAGACTGGATTTTCGACCGACTGGTCCTATGGCAGCTATATGATGTAGTGAACCGATTTGAACCAACTTTGGTCAGGATGTATAAGACTAACTTTTTTGTATATTATGTCAGCTTCGTTAAAATAGCTCAAAAAACAAAAAAGTTTTTCATACTAAGACTGAATTTTCGACCGATTGGTCCTATGCCACCTATATGATGTAGTGAACCGATTTGAACCAACTTTGGTCAGGATGTATAAGACTGACTCATATGTATATTTTATAAGTTTTGTTAAAATAGCTCAAAAAACAAAAAAGGTTTTCATACTAAGACTGAATTTTCGACCGATTGGTCCTATGGCAGCTATATAATGTAGTGGTCCAACCCTAAAAAAAAAATCAAGTTGATCTTTCTGCAATATAGGGGAACCTACATACATAGTTTTATGACTCTAGCTCTGATAGTTTCAGAGATCTAGGTGTTTATACAAATGTGAGGACGTCCGGACAGACGGATATGGCTTTATCGACTTGGCTATTAATGCTGATCAAGAACATGATAAATATGCAGTGAGTAGAGCTCGATATAACTGTGAAGAGTATTATCTTTAATACTGATATCAGTATAATGTAGAGCATTGACACTTCGTTGTGCTGCTGTTTGTCTCGATTCTTATGTAACATTGTAATTTGGCATAGCATTGAAGCAAGCGCTTATCAGCACATGACTCCAATAAATTCGTTTTTGCCGTTTTGGAGCTATCTCACTTAGCACAAGGATTGAGGCGCATTTAACCCATGTTGCCTTGGCCCGGGGAAACGGGACAAGGGCAACAAAAAAGACAGGGAATGAGATTAGAACATGGCTCGATCTCAATCCATAGTTTGTTTGTCTGCCAATGCGCAGCAATTGAGTTTTTACGCATTTCGACAAAAGGCTCCCCAAAAATGAGGATGTGGAATCATAGCCTCTGGCTGTCGCTTAGCTTTGGGCTCGGAGCTACATGGTTTGGGTCAAGGACTTTCCTATTTTTCTCTCTTTCTCTGTAGCTCCAATTTTTTTTTTTTTTTTTTTTTTTTTTGGGGTATTTTTGTGTGTTTGTGTGGGAGAGACAAATCTGCTTTGTTTTTATCTGATGCCAGTTCGTATTTAGCTGGAGCGTCTTATCCTGGTGGGAATGTATACATTTGTATGGCGTCCAAAGTCGGATTAGAATTCCGGGCCAGAAGTGGATGAAAAGTTAGGGTGAGAGTATTTGTAACTTTAACGCGTTCAAATAAAAGCGCTCGTCATTAATCTGAGGCAATTTCAACTCAGAGTTGAAATTTTGTAATTATAACGACTGCGCCTGGGAAATTGAATGTGCCACAAAAGTGCCATAAAAGCCGCTGAGCGCCAATAATGTTAATTGAGCGACATTTCAGAAGCAATTAGAAGAGGTCAACTTGGCCAACACTCAACACCCAACACAAATAAAATAAAATAAATAAAAGGAAAACATTCATGACCAAAACTCCAAACTGCACTTTAATCGCGACCTTTAAAAATGTCCGAGGGCGGAAGAATTGCTGAGCAGCGCCAATTGTAACTGTAAATTGGAAATCATAACGAAATTGTCAACTACGAGTAAAGATACAAAATTACTTACTGTATGAGACGTCGCTTGCATTGGTTCCAATCGTCAATCATATTGCTGAACAAGGATTGCAGAAAGATGCGAATCAAGACGAGCTCCACGGAGAGGTCATAGTGCAGCTGATGATGACAACGCATTGGCACCAGATGACGCATCCTTGACTCTGTGTGGTAAATCATGGCCTTCATTTTCAAGGCAAAATCCTCGTTATTCACTTTGCAACTCTTGATTTGCTCGTTGCGCTCAATGCAGTGGCCAAAGTAATCCATGGCTTTCAACTTAAATGCCTCGAATTTGGTCAGTTCTTCTGTCATGTGGGTCAGACGACTGTTTAGCTGGCAGCGAGTTGCCTCCAAGACCTTCATTTGGCTGCGTGTGGCATGCAAATGTTGCAACAACTTGCGTAGCTGACACTTCAGGACACAATTGCTGCGTCGCAGTTGCATCAAGTGTTGTTGATTTTGAGTCAGAAATGTGGCATCCTCCAGTTGATAGGGTATCTCTTCCTCACAGCTCTGCGACCTTATCAATAGCTTGCCACGCAGTGTTATCAGACGCCTCTTAATTGTCTCCAGTTCATCATAGGCCAATTCCAAATCAGCTTCCTCATCCGCAATCACAGTGCATTGGGTGGAGTCCATAATTTCGCTCTCCTCCTCCACTAATATACCCGGTGCGTGGCATTTGCCTTTGTACCATGTGGCTAAATTTTTATAATCCATCTTTAAAACTCAAACTAAATAAATGGCTGGTGATTAAATGAAACTAAAACTTGAATTGTTGACAGCAAGTGCCAGGATCGTAAAATCAAATTCCCTGCCTCATTTAATTGAGTTAAACAAATCTGTTTTCGCTCGTTTCACTTTCAATTAAATAAACAACTTTTCTCCCACTCTCTTCTGCTCTTCCCTATCCTTCCTGCTTTGCTGTTATGGCATTTTAACCCCTAATTTATTAATGACTGCCGGCATTCGTCAGCGCAACGAGAACTCAAAAAGTTCATATTTCAAAAATGGCTGCTTAACAAGCTGAAACTGAGGCAAAGGATAAAGCATAACGGATAAAGGACGAAACGGTGGTAAAAAGGGTTGGCAGACGCTGACGCGCCGACGAAATTATTGGGTACCATTTGATTAATGACACTTACGACTTACAAGGCTGGCGGAGGCGGAGAAGGTATAAGACCATTTAATAGGGTGGGCTGCTTTAACTTTGAGTCGTTGCCCAAAAATTGTTTGCTTGAAAAATATTTGCACAGCAAGTTTCACTTTTCGTTGAGTCTTGTCACGTGCAGCGTGTGCAGCCTGTTCAAACTACTCGAAGCATATTCCAAAAACCTCCATACCCAATACCCATATCCATATCCATATCCATGTCGATATCAGTGGGGGGTGAAAGCAATTCGTCTACCCTACGAGCATTTCTGCATGCCGTTGCGCATTGTGACATGGCAGATGAATTTGTCGGAACATGTGTTCCTCCAGCTGTGGCATCCTCGACCTGCCTGCTGCCTGCTCCTGTCATCTGACTTTCAGGCCAACTGGAACTGATACAGATAAATTAAATTTCGTTTGCCAACAACTGAAGATGTACATTGAACTTGCATGCCAACACGAATTTTGATTCCTGCTCAATTCGCTCCTTTCTCCCTTCTCTCCTGTTTTCCTTTTCTGTCTGTCTTGTATTAGTTTCTGTTTATTGACGATTGAGCGAATGGTTGGGGCAAGTCTAACGTGTGGGGGCGTCAGGTTATTGGCATTATAAACACGTATACCAAATGAGAGCAAAGCATGTTGCATATTGCTTTAACAACAACGTACAAAATTGGTTTATTTGTGGCCTTAACGGGTGCTGTGATATGAGCTGAGCGTTTTAGCTTTTGAAATATGTATAATCAATAAGGGTTCAACTCTGAAGGGAAAATACCTATATGCACTCAGTTAGAAAGTCATGTTTCTAATAACAAAATTGCAACAATGGACTTTTTATTTTGTTAAGCTTGTAAACGAAATATTTGCATTGTTGGACTTTAACAAGAAAAAATGTAATAAAAAAATGAAAAATGTATTACAATTTTACTATTCATTTGGTAACCTTTGGAAAATTGGATGATAGATGGCTTAGAGTCGAAAAATATCATATTTTCTAGATAATAAGAATTTAAATGCAGAATCATTTTAGAGCCGAAATCATGATCAAAATGACATTCCGCTTGAAAATCGGCTGAGTTTTGACAAAGTTATGAGAGATGGAAGTTTTTGAAAAAATGTCAAGGGGTAGGTATGGAAAATTGGATGATAGATGGCTTAGAGTCGAAAAATATCAAATTTTTTAGATGATAGAAATTTAAATGCAGAATCAATTTAAAGGCCAAATAATGATCAAAATGACATTCCGCTTGAAAATCGGTTGAGTTTTGACAAAGTTATGAGAGATGGAAGTTTTTGAAAAAATGTCAAGGGGTAGGTATGGAAAATTGGATTATGGAATGCTTAGAATCGAAAAAATATCAAATTTTCTAGATGATAAAAACTTAAATGCAGAATCATTTTAGAGGCCAAATCATGACCAAAATGGTATTCCGCTTGAAAATCGGTTGATTTTTGATGAAGTTATGAGAGATGGAAGTTTTTGAAAAAATGTCAAGGGGTAGGTATGGAAAATTGAATAATATATGGCTTAGAGTCGAAAAATATCAAATTTTTTAGATGCTAAAAATTTAAATGCCGAATCAATTTAGAGGCCAAATCATGATCAAAATGACATTCCACTTGAAAATCAGTTCTATTTTAATAAAGTTATGACCGTTTGAAGTCGTGCAGACTTCGGTTCTAGCCAAGTCAATTTGTATCCAACTTAATATAATTTTTTACAAAAAAAAAAAAAGAAATTAAGTAACAAAACTAAAGTTTTCTTTCGTTGGTAGTGCTAAATAAATCTCGTTGACAGATTTTCCTGGCGCCTTTAAGAAATATTCTACAGGAGTATAACCTTTAGCAGTCTAACATTCGAAGTATATATCTACTTTTTCCTAGACTTGGCTAATATGCAAACGGGTATATGGTTATCATAAATCAGAGCACATACTCGCAACAGCAATTTGTTTATATACATTCGCATATGAATCGACATGGCGGCATAAATCTGAATATTTTACACAAGCGCATATAATCCCAGGCCAAACGTGACTCAATTATATGGCCAGCATTGTGGGGCAACAGCAGCAGTGCAACAGAGCACCACAGCACCACAGCACCACCCAACATTTTATGCCACCCCACACATGTGAGAGTTGGGTCTCAGATTTCATATGGCATCTGCCAATGAAAAGGAAAATAAAAAACAATGCATAATTCTGTAGGAGTAAAAAAAAAAACAATTTATGTGAAAAACAATAAAATTAAATTGTTTTCGCATTCGACATTCAACGCTCAGCGCATTGGCAGCCGCTGCAAAATAATGAACTCATCTAGATGAGAATAATAAATTTTTGAACAATGTGGCAGCCAGCAGCGGAAATGCTTGCCGCCATTTTATAGCGAGCCACTTGAGTTGCCAGTGTTGCATGGCAAAAGGGAGCAGGGAGAAGGCAGCCAAAGAGAGCTAAAGAACTGAAGAGCTGAAGCCAAGCTCCAGGTCGTAAACCACAAGTGCTCACAACTGGCAGCGACTTTGTCACATTGCCACATCCTGCCTGCCACGAGTTGCAAGTGGAGTTGTAGCTGTACACTGATAAAAAAAAAATGATTTCAAATCAATATTTTCAAATCAAAATATGGTCTCAAAACAAGAAACTAAGGTAAGAAAAACCCCATTCTTTTTTTGAGAACTTATTAAAAAAGACCAAGTTCTTATTATAAAAACCCATTCCTTTTGTTTTGAGAACTTATTAAATAAGACCAAGTTCTTATTGTAAAAATAAATGTTCTTAAAATCAAGGCTGAAAGTCACCAACATTTATTAAAGATTTTTTTTATTGTTTTAAATTTATCTTGAACTGAGACTTTTATTTAACCTTTTATTTAAGAAAGTGGTTCGGTTTGGGTTCGCGGAGTTATTAATTTCAAATGTTCGGTTTATGATCCGACTCGGGCTGTCCAAAAACCCGAATCGAAGCGATTCAAACCGGTTTGCAGCCATCAATAAAGTCACAAATAAAAAATAAGGAAAATAAAATTTTAAATTTAATATTTTATTTTATTTCTTTTTTTTTTTTAATTCTGATGTACAATATTATAAAATTTTTTCTGGCATTTTAATTTTATAATATAAAATATGTACAATAAATATTTCTATTTACTACGATTTTCTTCGGAAAGAGTGGGACTCGAACCCGCGCTTCCCTTCAAATGAAGCGGCGACTCTAACCAGAGCACCACGGGACAACTATTGTCTTTTAATAAAATATGACATATGTTTTTTTTCTATCAATTTATTTTATTTTAAGAACTGCGATTTTTTAGATTAATTTTCTTAGTATTAGTAATTTGGTCTAAAAATGGTCTTAATTTAAGAACACTGCTATTTTCCCTGCTTTGTACTCCCCATGCTCAAGATGCGAAAGTGCTTTGATAAGCACGAGCTGGTGCAACCAAAATAAATTTATTAACCCTATCAAAAAAAAAAAAAAATTTTTTTTAATTAAATATTTTTTTAAAAAAAATGCTTTTTTTTTTCTCAGTGTATTGAAGTGTTTAACTGATGAACGCCCACTTTGATTTCCATTTGAATTGGGCGCACAGACGGCGCAGGAGCCACTTGTAATGCCAACATAACATATGTGGCTCGATTTATGGTCCTCATTCCGTTGCCAGATGGAGGAGTCATCAAGCGGAATGGCAACATATAACATACTTTAAGGCACACACTTCCAAATTGAACACAGTAGGTAATAGAAAAGAAACACAAATACTTAGAAACAAAGCAAAACACAATACGCGATTGAAAAGGTGAGTGTGCAGTTAGGAAGAGAGTTGCCACTATGATCATTGGATTAGAGATCTCTTGCAGGCAATGTCCCCAGTAAAGACAGAGACAGAGACACTGACACCACAGCAACGACAACTGGCCGATGGAATCGTCAAGTGCATCTGTCGTGGCAACTACGAGAAGGCTCTGAATGCGCTGAATTACATGGTCGGGACATTGCCACCCATGCAGGAGAACTTGCTGCGTCAGATCCTCAAGCGTTTGCAGCGCATGCACAAAAAGTTGGACTCACAGATCAATGAGTTGCAGTTGCAGCTGCCGCATTTGGATGCAAGTGTGATTCGTGGCATGGACACGCATATACCACGCAGTGTCCTAACCGAGATCTATGAGCTGATGCTCCGGCTCAGCTTTGAGCAGTTCCATCTGCAATTGGAGCACATGCAATGGGTGGAGTATTCGGTGATAAGGCACACACTAATCCTCTACGAGCATTGCACCAAGTTGAAGGCGGCACAGCTGGCTTTGGATAGACATCAGTTGATGTCCGGCATGCGTATGGAATTATATGTTCTCTACTCTCTCATACTTCCCATTGGCATTTATTTGGTGTCCTTTTTCTTTTGAGCGTCCATTAAAATATCGCAAAAATTGTTTGTTCTGCAAGTTAAAAACTTTCTCTCTCTATCAGTCTACTGTTGCTGTCCTGCTCTGCAGACGTTTCAATTAAATGCGCGCAACGTTTGCCAATTTGCACGCACACATGTGACTGCCAGCAACCCCCCTTCTACCACCCTCATATCACCCCCTCTGCTTGTCCCATGTTGGAATTTGAAAAATAGATTTCTAAAACGTTTAAGCTGCTGCATGTGTCTTGAATTTTAAAACTCCAGCTTCATATTAAAATTGCGGCAAGGTAAATGCAACCTAGACGTTGCCCCCCACCCCACCCCACCCTCGTCATAGGATGCCACCCCCATGGAGCATATGCCTCCGCTGCCAAATAGCACAAACGTGACCAAACTTTTTGTGACTCTTCTTTGTGCATTGTTGGCAGGCGATCATTTATCTTAAATGCCAAGTCCTCGCTCTGTTTTTGGGGGGTTGAGCTTTCATTTCTTTGTGTGTGCTAACGTCTTCTTTTGGCCACCTTCTGGTATGGCGTCTGGTCATATGCTAGGCAACCAATGGCGTCTCGGGGCAACGGAAGTCTCAAGGTGCGCGCGGGTTGCTTAATAAGCGGACGGACGCTTCACCGGAAGCGGATTCATGAACTTAAGCGGCTTTAAAACGCAGGACAACGCCTGCCTGAGTTATTAGTGGGTGCAACTTGGACAGCGTGACCAATGAGTTTACTGGGCTAAGAATGATTTAGGATGAAGCGTGCTCAAAAATTATAAAGAAAAGCGAAAACAACGAAAGTGGAATGAAAAGAAAGGTTTTGAAAATAAATTAAAGATTTCCAAAAAAAAATATATATTTTCTCACTTTTATTTACTTTCTAATAATATAGTATGTGCTGCTGGATTTTATATGTTAAAAATTATGTTAAGTAATATCATAATAAATATATTATAATTGGTATTTTTAAATAATATAAAAATGATGTTAACGAATATAATAATGAATATATTATAATTTTTATTTTTAAATAATATAATAATATGTAACATAATAATGATGTTAAGGAATATAAAAATAAATGTATTATAATTTTTATTTTTAAATAATATTTATTGCTGGATTTTTTAAATTAAAAATGATGTTAAGGAATAAAATAATAAAAATGTTATACGTTTTTCACTATTTTCAAATATTGTATAGTATTTTGCTGAATTTTCTGAATTAAAAATGATAATATGGAATAAAATATTATTTTCTCACTTTTATTTATTTTCAAACAATATTTATTGCTGGATTTTCTGAATTAAAAATGATGCTCACGAATAAAATAATAAAAATGCTATATGTTTTTCACTTTTATTTATTTTCAAATAATTTATATTGCTGAATTTTCTGAATTAAAAATGATAATAAGGAATAAAATTATATAAAATATTATTTTCTTACTTTCATTTATTTCTAAATATTTTCAAATAATATATATTGCTGAATTTTCTGAATTAAAAATGATAATATGGAATGAAATGATATAAAATATTATTTTCTTACTTTCATTTATTTTCAAATAATATTTATTGCTGCAATTTCTGAATTAAAAATGATGTTAAGGAATAAAATAATAATAATGCTATATGTTTTTCACTTTTATTTATTTTCAAATAATTTTCTGAATTAAAAATGATAATAAGGAATAAAGTAATAAAAAAATACTATTTTCTTACTTTCATTTATTTATAAATAATATATATATCTGGATTTTCTGCATTAAAAACAATGTTTCGAAATAAAAATGCACTTTGAAAAGAGATAAAAGTTATGAAATTTTTGATAAATTGAATAATATATGTAGTTTTCCAGTTTCCTTAAAGATTCTACGCAATAAAATTAAATATTTTTGACCCTTAACTAAATTTCTTATTGATGTCCTGTGGAGCTTCACTGAAATGCAAATCTTTGTATATTTAGTTTTCGAGTTGTCGCAAAGTAGCCAAAGGAATTTTCCAGTAACTGCTGGAGTTTTCCTATAAACACACAGCTGCTTATAAAACTTTTCGAAAAACAATTACAGAGCAAACATGGACAAACAGAGAGTTGTTCTATCTTTTGCATTGAGAATTGAGGATGTGAAACTTGCAGGGAACTTTTAAATTTTGTTGTTTGCCCTGCGACTTTGTGTATAGAGAAGTTCTGCTGGCAACCCACGTGTGTATGTGTTTGTGCTTGTGTGTGTGTGTGTGTAAGTGTGATTGTGTGTGTGTGTCCTGGCAGCACCTTCCTGTGGCCCGGCAACGTATTAAAATTGCAAAAATTTTAATCTTTTTGAAAAGTATTTTACATATTCTATAGATTCAGTAGTAGGACGTACTGGTAATGTCCCTATTGGGTTTTACTCGAATATAACCAAGAATTTATGTATGTATTCAGGCATCACAATTTCCCATTCTCACACAGCAATAAAAGGCATATCCTGTATAACGTTTTCCCTTCCGTCATTCCCCTGAATTTTCCCCAAACCCTCAATGCCTTTGGCAGACCCAAGCAAAAGTTTTTGTCCTTGCCGATGCGAACGACGTAAAATTTTTATAGACACGTAGGTGTATGCTCTACGTGTATGTGTGTGTGTGTGAGTGTGTGTGCTTAAATCCCAGTTTACTACTTTAGGTGTTTACCACACAAAGGCCAAAGCCGCCGCTTCTCGCTGCAATCGTCGAATTATGCAGAGTTCGGAGGGAGAAGCAAAAGAGAAGCTTCGACTTCGACTGCGACTGCGACTGAGATTGTTTTGGCGCTTGACTTGATGAAAGATTTTTATCATGCAAATAGTTGAAGATGCAGAGAGAGAGGCGGTAGTGTATTCGCTGGGATTGCTGCTACTTTTATGGTAGCTACTAAATTGGATTTATATCGGCATCTCAGCCAACTCAGCCTGCTGAGCTTTAAGCCAGCAAACTTTGCACATTTATCAACTGACGGCGCCCCCCCATCCCCCGCCTCATCTTGGGCACGACTTGTGCTACGAAAATATGTTTTAATCATATTTATAAGTCAAAGTTTAATGCCCTGGCTACACATACATACATACATACATACACAGCTCGTTGGGCGCTTTAGCATGCCAGTCACACCAGCGGCGGCTGTTTAACGTGACCATGCCCACTTAACTTATTGACATTTGGCTTGGACCCACCCATACCCATGCCCACAGTATCCTGCTCAATATCCTCGACAGGCACATCCCAAAATGTCTTTGGTATATTTAACGAACCAGCAAAATCTTCAGCTCCAATACAAAAGAAACTAGTCGGAAGGTATATGTCGAGAACCCGACTATAAGAATACCCGTTGCATACTTTTAATCGCTTTGTTTTTCCTACAAAGTTAAAGCTGCTATTTCTGCCGTTCTGTTCAGTAGATTTTATATCTTAAAATAAACCGGATTGCGTGGGGTCCATAGTAGTCTGTGTGCAAAATTTGGTAGATCTAGCTCTTATAGTATCTGAGATCTAGGCGCTCACACAGAAGGACAGACGGACGGATAGACGGACGCACAAACGGACGGACAGACGGACAGACGGACATGGCTATATCGACTCGTCTCTTGATTAGGATCAAGAACATATAATCTTTATAGGATCGTAGATGCCTCCTTCTCAAACACAATATACCAGGGACAGTAAATAATGATTTATTTTTTTTTTTTTCAATCGAAAAAACCATTCACCTTTAGTAACTGTAAGAAAACGTCAAATATACCATTACATTAAGGTTAATCTATGCAATTTCACCATGATTTTAAGATTTATAATTTTTAATATTTTACTCATAAAAAGATCATTGTTTTTGAGCAAAAAAATAAAACTTAAGAAATAGTCATTATTCTTGATTCAAAAAAATAAAACTCAAGAAATTATCATTATTCTATGAGTTTTATTTTTTTGATCGAAAATAATGATTATTCCTGAATTTTATTTTTATTTCTTCCTCAAAAGTAATCATAGGTAATATTATAAAAGTCATATAATAATGATTATTTCTTGATTTTTATTTTTTGCTTAAAAGTAATCATAAGTAAAATAATAAAACTCATAGAGTAATCATTATTTTCGATAAAAAAAAAACTCATATAATAATGATTATTTCTTGAGTTTTATAAAAAAAACTCATAATGATTACAGTCCCTGCAATATACCCTTTAACTTATTTCTTCAGTAACGGGTATAATAAGAGTGTATGTATTTCCATTTGTCCGCAGGCTCTGCTGCGTTGTCCTTTTTTTCTGTTGTTGCTGCTGCTGCTGTTTATTGTGGTTGTTGCTATTGTTGGTCCTGTTGTAATAATCCTGCGCGTGCTGCGGCTCGCGGCGTTGTCCTGTGCGTTGTCCTGTGCGTTGTTCTGCGTTGTTGCCTGCTGCCTTTTGCCTTTATCTAATTTATTTCCCTTTTTTGCCTGGCGCCGGCTTATTTGCATTTGCTTGTTAATTTAAAGCATCTTCCATCATTTGTTGTTGCTCCCCACTCTTCTTATTTTTCTACTTCTCCTTAAATTTCTTCATTGTCGATACTTTGGATTGGGTTGCCGTTTTCCGTTGCTTGTTTGGCATTGATGATGGCATTATTATGTGTTGGCGCCTTGTTCATTTCTTTTGTTGTTGCTTCCTCATTCCTCCCACTCCGCCTCCCACTCTCATTTGCCGTGTGCCGTTTTCTTATTTGGCATTACTTCCGCTTCCGTTGGCTGCCACCAGTCGCCATTATCATCGACATCCAACTCGAGTCGGAGTTGCTTCCATTTGCATTATGCCATTGTTGCCATTCGAAAAGTTTTTCGTTTTTCGTTCTTTTGACATTTTCATTAAAAATTGTGCGTAAAGTGAATTTACGAGTAGCGCAGTTTTCAAATTTTAAATGTGCTCAAATTTATGGCTGCCTCTATTGAATTTTAATGATTTGTAATGCAATAGGATTTCTATTTCATTAATTATGGCTTTTCAGGCTGATTCGACATATCAAATTAGTTGAGTTTGCTTTTTAAATGATTTATTGCTGAAACGTGTTGAGTAAATTACATCAAAAGGCCTCTAAAAAATTGCCAGAGGATTTCCTGTTTATGCACATTTTAATTAATTATCAATATGCATTACTTAATGTAATATTGTAAATTATTTTTAATGTAAATTAATGTAATTTTTGCGATGGCCTCTTCAATTAGTTGCCTGCATATTTTTTGAAACACTTTTGTGGGCTGGCTAACGTTGCGTATACGCAATTAAGGGCTTAAAATAAATACTCGCAATTAATGTGCAAATTATTTATTCAGTTGTAAAATGTTTTGTGGTTCATTAATGGTCGCATTGCATTTAAATGCATTATTTACACGAACGTGAATTGTTATTTTTACAGCTAATTGAAATTCAATATGATGGAAATGCACAAAAACATTGTCAGGCACTTTAAACTTTAAGGTTGTCTGACCGCAAAACACACCTGCCACACGCACCACAACCACTGTGCAACAGTGCCACAGAGTCACGGCAGCATGTGTTAATGACTTGGCGACCCTACAACTGCCCCCCCAAAATGTTGCCCAACTCTGATTCGTGAGCAGTCACATATAATCCTTAATGCAAACATGCAACACACAGCTGAACCCAGAACAGAAAACAGGAAACAGGACTCAGGTACTCAGTAGTCAGTGGCATTTTGACCACTGTCAGTGCAAAATTTATGCACTACATACACCCACAACTAACTGCGGCTTTCGGCTTTTGGTTTTGGGTTAGGCAAATGGAATATTTAATTAAAACATGCGCAGACAAAGGTACCCCCGATACCAGGTGAGACCAGGTTGCAATTTGTGGTTAGCATTTAATAAAACTGCGGCGGCATTTGAAAGTCAACGCCATATGCACCTGATACGAGTATTTATATTGTGAGGGTAACAAAAAAAAAAAAAAAATACAAAATTTGTTATAACATTTATGGCAGCCAGTGTGTGCCACAGTCCATAATATTTAAATGTTATGCGGCCAAGGCTTTCAACGCCTACCCCGGATGTATGATGATGACGCTTATGATGGCAATAATGATGATGTGGCTGTTGCTGCCACTAAAGCAAAGCTCAAGACACTTTGCCACAATAAAAGTGTGCCCATAAAATTATATTGTCCACACAATGCTTCGCTCTGCTGTCCGGCAATTCTGCAAACCAAAATACGCCCCCGGCTTAACCCACATCACACCGACCCAGACTGAGGAGTGTGTGTGTGAGTGTGTGTGAGTGTGGCAATTTTTATTATGCTAATAATACGCACTGCAATGGGCATTCGAATGGGATCTTTACAGCCGACTTGGAGTATTATGGCAGACGGCAGAGCATTATGTTCCATTCACGTGCGCCTAGAAGCAGGCACTGATTTTTGTCTTGCCTCTAGATTCTTTTTTTTAGTACAGTTTAATGACCTTAAGCCGCATCGCAAATTTATGGGCATTTAAATATATATGCTTTTATTATTTATAACAGCTGCTCATGGGATTTATGATACGGCAAACAACAAATGAAAGGCCTTTTAAATATTTACAAGTTTCACTTGATATGGCTTTTTGTTTTGAAACCATTCGTCTTGTATTTTTTAATATGCCATTTATTATTATGATGCGGGTGAGTTTTAAATAGCGTTAAGTTGACTGTCAAAGCTAGTTAGAGCCTAAAGCTGTTCTTTTAGAATATAATACTTTACAGAAAACTTGTAGAATAAAAACATATAAGAATATTAGTTCGATTTTTCGGTGCACTTTTTGCTTGATACCTTTTCAAAAACTTTAAACAGTCATAACTTGGTCAAAACTTAATTGATTTTCATGCGAAATGTCAATTTTATCATTGTTTGGCCTCTAAATTGATTCGGCATCAAAATTATAAAATTTAATTTTTTTTAATTACTTTTCATTTTTTTGCGTACACTTTTTTAAAAACTTTAAACAGTCATAACTTTGTCAAAACTTAATTGATTTTCATGCGAAATGTCAATTTTGTTATTGTTTATCCTCTAGTTTAATTCTGCATCAAAATTATAAAATTTAATTTTTCTTAATTACTGTCATTTTTTCCATACACTTTTTCAAAAACTTTAAACTGTCATAACTTTGCCAAAACTTAACCGTTTGTTATGCGGAATATCATTTTAAATATTATTTGGTCCCTAAATTGATTCTGCATCAAAATTTATTCATGTACCGCTACAAAAATTTCGGTTTTCGGTTCTTGAAAACAAAAATTCGGTTCTAAAATTTAAAAGTTTAGTTTTATTTATTATTTCCTGATTAAATGTATAAGTTATATCTAAAGTAGAATCTTCACAGCTGCACATTAAAATAAATTCTACTGCTATCTATTCAGATTATATTTGAGATATTTGAGAGTCTGGCTGATTTGTTGATTTTTAACTATGCTGATAGTTGCCACTGGTTGGGGTTATTTACTTTGATGCTTTGATTTCTTAATTTGAAATTCAATTCAGTTCGGTTGCCATCCCTGGTTTGGTGGTGTGCAGTTAAATCAAGCGTTATGCTGTCGTTGTATTAACAGTTCATTTTAATAATGGCTCGGCTTACGGGGCAACCCACAGGAACAAAAACAGGAACAGGCGCTGGCAAGTCCTTGTAATGAAGCCTTAATGCCAACTCGACTTGCTTTCATGTTTGCCTTAACACGTGTACAAGACGACACGACAGGACGTGAGACAGGGAGAGAGAGAGACAGGGACAGAGACAGGGGGGCTTATTGTTTTGGATTGTACGGCGTAGTTTGTCAAGGGGGGAAGGGGGTTGCTGTTTACTCGAGTGCGTGGCAAAAGCATGTCAAGATTTATGTCTCAGCTCATTAGGAAGCTAATTTGTCATGTGTTTCTGACTTTAAAATTTCAACACTTTAATTGAAAATTGTTGAACGAAAAACGAGAAAATGAAAAACGAAAAAGATGTTGAAATTGCCAAAGTTTGTTTTGCCAGCAATGCGGGGATTAACTGTGTTTAAGTGCCACAAGTAGCAGCAGGACATTCCGCGCAGCTAATTTATAGCCAGACCTTGCCGCGCACCCCTTTCACTTTCTCTCGCCAAGGAAACCGGAAGAAAATGCCATGGAAAGCGACTTTGCAGTGCATAAATCTTAAACCGCAAGGAATGAGTGCCGCCAAAGCGGATTACTTGCCGTGCATTGAAACAATTTATTTTATTACGATTTTCTCCAACGCAGAATCTTCTGCTGTTTTTACTTTTTTTTTCTATCCCTACTTTGCTTTCAATCCCTTTTTTTTTTGTATTTATTTTTTTTACCCCATTGAAAGAACAATTCGCTTGGTAGGCGTTGTGAACCTTTGCGTTGACAGTTTTAAAACAAAACTTGTCTACTTTGCAGTTCGTAAAATATGCAGACAGTACGGCATTTACATATTGAATTGGGGAAACTGGAGACATGGCTGAATATCGTATCGTACATTTAGACATCTGCACTTCTTCGAACAGAGCTGAAAACTTTTTCTTAACCCAACCAAATTCGGCTTAATTGCTTTATTGCCCTGGGGTAAACAGTTTTGGTAACGCATCAGAACTTTTATTTGTGAGGAAGCGAATTTGGGATAAATGTTGTTTTTTGGCTGAAATAAAAGGAAACTAATTTTTTGTTTATTTTTATTTTTTATATTTATTTAATTTATATATTTATGCACCACTAAAATCAGTTAATAATAAAAATAAAATTACTATTAAATATAAATTATGAGCTCTAAAGAAAAAAATTAAAATCAGATCTGGGTTATGCAAAAATTATAAAGGATCCAACATTTGTTGCAAAGGTTGGGAAAAAACCCAGAGAAAGCCCAATCAGATCAATAAAAATTAGTGTTGGTACAAGAAATAGTATTAATTTGAGAAAAGAAAGTGAAATATAATGATTAAATTTATTAAAAAAATATGAATTATTTAACAGAGTTTTGCTTTAAACCTTTTTCATTAAATTTTCATTATTATTAAAAAATTAATGATAATAGAATCAGATTTTATTAGCATTGAAACATCTAAAAAATTAATGAAAATAGAATCAGATTTCATTAGCATTGAAACATCTACTGCTAATGAAATGTCATTTCACTAGCATTGAAAATGCATTACATTGCATTATTTCAATGCTCACTTTTAACAGTTTTTGAAAACTTGGAACTGTCATAACTTTTTCGAAACTTAGCCGATTTTCACGTGGAATTTATCATTATCAATTTTATCATTAAATTGCTTCTGCATCGCAATTGGAAATTTAATTTTGTTTTAAACACACTCCATATTTTTTTTACTTCCCCCTTGACGCTTCTTCGAAAACTTAAAAGCTTAAACTGTTCAAGCTGTCATTTCACTAGCATTGAATATTCATTTTATTTCATTATGTCAATGCTCATTTCATTAATTTCATTTGTTTAATGCTTCTCTTTTATTCATTATAATTATTATTATTCTTATTATTCCATTTTTCAATGCTACTGAAATGACAATGATATGACATGCACTACAATTTTCCATTTTTTGTAAATGTAATTTTCATTAACATTAGTTTTTTCACTGCCAATGAAGTGAGCAATGCATAACCAAATTAGTTAATTGGTTACAATTTTTTATTCTAGTAAAATGTAATTTTCATTAACATTATTTTTTCCTATGGCAATGAAGTGAGCAATGCATTACAAAATTAGTTAATTGGTTATTTAAAATTCAACTCTTAAAAAAATACATTATTTCAGCTGATATCATAAAAATCAATGTCAAAGTCTTAACGCAATTTTTCGGACAACATCTGATTAAATATTGGCATATTATTTTAAGCTGAAACTTGGCAATTTCTGTAATTATACGCCACTGCCATCTGCAGATAATCGTATGAGTTTACAGTCGTTTATTGGGTCTGTGCCTGCACTCGGCTTATACAAAAGCAACTGTCGATTTGTGCCAAGGGCTCAGCTTGAGCTTGACTTATAACAACAATGCACGCACAAGCTGAAATGGTGATATCTTTTGGGCCAAACGACGTGTCGACAGGCCCCGGCGATAAGATATGGCCTGTCTAGTTAGTCAAAATGGTATAAAGAACTTGGGGCTTGGCCTTCAGTAAGTTGAGAGAATGTTGGCTAATCTGCTTGCAGCACGCCAGCAGCGCTCAAGATGGGGCAGAGAATGAGGCAACAACCAATTCATTAGCATTAGTTGCAACTGCAACCGTGTCTTGGACATGTGTTGTGACTGCGGACAATGCGAAATGCGAAATGTGAATGCGATGCGGATATTTTGGCTGTTGTTGCCAGTAGGCAGATGGTTGCAACGTTGCAACGTTGCAACGTTTGAACATCGCGCATAATTGCCAGAGAATTTACGATAATGTTTGAAATTAAAAAAGGATGTTCACTCACAGCTCTGTCTGTCTAAAGTTGCTTTCATTTTTATAGCCACGAACGTCTCGCATTAAAACATCTTGACGCAATTTTAGCGATAAGTCGACAGTGCACAGTGAACCTGACCAAAAGGATGAGCCAACAGAGGCCTGGCACAGAGGTAGAGCAGAAATAATGGCTGGATTATGTACGAATCATGTCGTCGTCGTCATCATTGTAGTTGTTGTTATTGTTGCTGTTGTTGCTGTTGTTCTTGGCCATGGTCAGCGCATGTCTACCGGCAAAGATCATGTACGCCAGGGCAAGGATAAATCAACGAGGCCTGAAAAGCAGACCAACACATGCTTGTACGCTTAAAAGGTGTTAAAACTATTTTTGTAAATTTAATGTGCGATAAAAGAAATGAAAATACTTGCAACCTCGCTCGCACTCGCTTCCCATGCCACATTCTGTTGCCGCGTCTCACACAGAATCGTGACGAATGCGTTGCCTTGCCACATTTAAGACTCTCAGTCTCAGTCTCAGTCTCATACTCATACACCTGCTGCAAAAAAGTCACAGACAAAAAGATGCCAGAAATTTAATTCCTCTTGAGTAAAATTTGGTGAAGCTTAAGTGAAATTTGCCTTTTCGTAGATTAATCGTATTTTAAACAACCGTAACATGACGTTATCATCAGTTGTATGCTTTTAACAGTAATTTCAGTTGGTTAACAGTAAAATGATATCCGCAAATAACAGTTAGTCTTTTAATTAAACTCTTTTTGTTTCTAATTAGAACATTTTTAACAGTTTAATGTTCTTTTTTTCAAGATGTTTATTAAATAGAGTGTATAGGTGTGGTCAAAAGTATTTACAAAAAACTAAAGTTAAATCTACTTGCTATTTAATGTTACTTCATTTACATTTTGGCATCATTGGAAATGTCTTCAAAATGCCGTTTGAATCATACAAAACTCTTCTTTATCCATTAAGTACCCATTGAAAATTTTGAATTTAGGTAAAAATCTACTTATTTGACTTTTTTCCTTAAACAAAAAATGTTTTGATGTAACAAGTTTCTTAAAACCAAGGCTGCAACCGGTTCTGAACCGAGCCTTGGGTTCGCAGAGTAAATAATATCAAGGGTTCGGTTCATGAACCGGTTCAGTCTGCTTAAATACCTGAACCGAACCGGTTCTACGAGGCTCGGTTCAGGTTTTTAAGCAGCCTGAACCGGTTCTTGAACCGAACCCTTGAAATTATTTACTTTGCGAACCCGAACCTTAACCGAACCGCTTTCTAAAATAAAATGTTCAGCTCAAAAAAAAAATTATTACATAAACTTTATGGTTTTCTAATATAACGCAAATATTTGAAACTACGGATTAAAATAGGTCATTTTTAAATCTTCAAATAAATTTAAATTATAATATAAATTTGATTTCTTAAAATAAAAAAAATTAAATTTATTCAAAATGTAGAGAAAAATGTTTAACAATACAAAAATTTTTTTTGTATGAAATTGAACCATGGTTCGAGCCCAAACCTTGCTCTTTGGCTCGAACCGCCGAACCGAACCTTTATCAAAATTTTGGAGAATCGCCGCCTTGCTTAAAAACAATTCTAACAACAGCTCTTTTGATAATTTAACAAATTCACACGGTGGCTTAATGCTCAGCTCTCTAAGTTAAGCACCACAAAATTTGTTCGAATAACATAGAATGCCTTTTTATTAGCCGATGGAGCATTAAGACCAAATTGAAAGCTGCTTGCAATTTGTAATTACGCGTTGTTTAGCTGCCGATGCACCTGCAAATTGTCAGCCATGCCACCAAAGTTGTAGAGCCATCGCCATAGTTAAAGTCTTGGCCAGCATCGTCTAAGCCAATAGAAGTTAACATACATAGGCCATTAAAATTGCTGGTAGTCGGGTCGCATCGGTTCGGGTCGGATCGGATCGGATCGGATCGGGTGCAGGGTGTAGGAACCTAGTCTAGGAACCTAATGAGCAGCGGGCCATAAATGGCCAAAACATTGTGCAGCTGACTTGAGGCAGCAGCAGGCTTGTAAGTAAAATTAGAAAGCAATTTAAATTGATGCCCAGCATGTGTTGTGGCTTGAGAGCAATGTTGAGGTTTATTAAATGTTATGGGCATGGCCAGAACATTTATGCTAATCATTGTAATATGCAATTGAACTTGAGACTAAGACTGGGCGTGGGTTGCACCTGCCGCTTAGCAGATAGGCTGAAAAAAACAGAGAGAATAGAAGAGAGTGAGACGAGTGAGAAGAGTCAGAAGAGTAGACAAGGATTGTCGACAACTTGTTGTCTCGATATTTATGCAGACTTTGGTCAGTCGATGGCGTTGCATTTCTCAAACTCACAGTTTAGACGACAGCGACAACGACAGGCTGACTTCACATCTATGTGCTCTACATCATTATCAATCCACACACTGATAAAAAAATGTTCAAAAATCAAGATTTCAGTTTCAAAACTAAGAATTTTGGTATAAAAAATTCGTCGAGAACATAAAGTTCTTAAAGTAAGAAAAAACATCTTGGTTTTAAGCAATGCTGCAAACCTCTAAAATTTTGTTCAGTTTGGGTTCGAGCCTTGGTTCAATTTCATAAAAAAAATATTTTTATTGTTATACATTTTTCTCTACATTTTGAACAAATTTTGATGATATTTTTAAATTTATTTGAAGATTGAAATATGACTTTTTTTCATCTGAAGTCTCAAATAATTGCGTAATATTAGAAAACCATAAATTTTATGTAATTTTAATTTTCGAACCAAACCTTTTATTTTAGAAAGTGGTTCGGTTTATGTTCGAGTTCGCAAAGTTAATAATCTTAGAGGTTAAAAAATTAAAATAGATTTTATAAAAATAATAATTTTTTACTTTTGTTTAATTTTTAAATATGTATATACATTTTCTTCTGGCTTGGTAATTTTAAAAATGCTATTTTACGGAGTTTTTTTCCTCGTTACGAGTGGGATTCGAACCGGCGCCTGCTGCTTCTTATACGAAGCGGCGTCTTTAACCAGAGCGCCACGTGAAAACTTTTTCTTATTATAAAATAGGACATATTTATACTTTCCTAACAATTTAAAATTTTTATTCTTGTTTTTTTTTTTTATATAAAGGGTTTATTTATTGAATCAAAATTTAAAAATTTTATAACAATGTATGTAACTTGTTTTATGTGTCGCCAAGGTCTGATTTGATCAGACGTGTGATTTTTATTCTTGTATTGAGAACTTTGATTTTGTAGATTAATTTGCTCAGTATAAGTAAAATTATATATAAATGGTTCAATTTTAAAAACATGATATTTAAAATGAATGCGTTTGGTTTTCGAAGTTGATCTTTTTTCAGTGTATGTGCTCTACATCATTATCAATCCACAGATGTGGTCGTTGTTGTGGTGGTTGTCTCCTTCTCCTTCTCGTTCTCGTTCTGGCTGAGGTTGTACTTGTCGCTATTCTCGTTGTCGCCAAGATCAAGTGACGAGGACGCAGACGGATGGCCAAAGGCGTCTGGTTAGCAGATCCGTTAGCAGCGACAGCTTTGGGTGCTCTTCACATCGACATCCCCAACTCCAACTCCAGCTCCAACTCTAACTCCAGCTTCGGACTCTTGGTTTTTGCTCCACTTTGTTGTACGAGTGCCAGCCTACGGCATTTAGTATGTTAATTTAAATGAGAAAAGAACGGTATTTTACGATTATGGCTTAATTACTTACATCATAAAACATAGACAATGATGATCTGTGGCCAAATGCCAGCCACATTTTAATGGCCTGCTCCTGCCGGCCTGACAACAGCAGGCTGGCCGATGATGATTAACACTATCATTTATCTAATAGCATAAATGCCGCTGCGTGCAGGACAGGCTTTTAATCGAGTCCCAGACCACAGACTCAACTTGAAGGTGCTTGGAAATCAATTAAATTATATAGCATAAAAGCTTGTAATTTTAATGAGCCCATTTTAGCTCTGGGCCAAGTCTGAGCAGGGCTGCAGCTAAGCTGAGCTTCTCTTATTTCAGTTGAGTTAAGTTGAGTAGAGTTCATCTGGCCATTAGTGTCTCTATCTATTCTCGGGCTTCACTCAAATTGCATATGAAATATGATGCGTCTAGTTGCACAGCGCTCATCAGATAGCCACAAAGTGGATCGGGCTATAAAGTATGGCCAACAAAGTCTACTGATCGCTAAGCTGACAGCTCATTTCCAGTTCCACTCGTGCTTAGTGGAATTATTATTATCATTGTACAGTCAAAAATGAGTGCTTAGGATAATATTAAGAAATACACTGAAAGAAAAGACCGATTACTATTAAGAACATTTATCTGAAATATTTTGTTCTTAAAATAGAAATATTTTAAGATCATATTATATAGAAAAACGTAAATTATAAATTTAAAAATTATTTTTAATTTTTTATTTTATAATTTTAGTTTTCAGAAGATTTATTCTTAAAATAAAAACTTGGTGTTTTTCCAAATGTTCTTAATATAAGAATTTTATGTTCTCGACGTATTTTTTAGACCAAATTTATTAGTTTTGAGACCAAAATTTTGATTTTAGAACATTTTTTTGATCAGTGTAGCTGCTAAAATTAACTTTTCGTTGCTCTAAAATTTTTTTTGAAATGTGGCAACACTGGCTGCATCTAAGATGCTCCCTTTCTTGCAGTTCTATTGCTTGGACTCTCGCATTCCCAAGTTCAGTTTCAACCTGATGGAACCACAGCAAAAAAAACTTGCACGGCGAGTAAAAGAACTTGAGCATTCCCAATGCACCGGCTCCCCATCCAATCCCAATATCCCAGACTCTAAACTCGTTGCTCTTGGCTGCGCAGTCGACGTCAACGGCGACAGAGACTGCGACGGCGACGGCGACGGCGACTGCGACAGTGACCGCGGAAAATGCCGACAATATTTGCCAGTGCGCAAACAAAACTCAACGCGAACAGAACCAAAACACGGATAAATAACAAATGCAGCTAGAGTTAGCAAAAGAGTGGGAGAAAGAGTGAGTGAGAGAGAGAGAAAGAGTGTGATAGAGATCTGTAAGATCGGTAATACAACAACTACTTAACAGAAAGTGCATATTAAAAACGCTGGCAGTGCGAAGCCGACAAAACTGCAATAAATTAAAGCCAAAAAAACGCCGCGAGGCCAAATGAAATTTGTGAACGCCAGATCGCAGCAGTTGCAGTTGCAAGTTGCACGGTTGCACGGTTGCAGTTTCGCGTTCCGTTTGGCGGCTACTTTTTGGAAAGGTAGCAGCAAACGCAACTCCGCCCGCGGCCAGGAAGACGCAGACCAGTCTCAGTCTCAATCTTAAGTCCCAGTCTCCGTTCCAGTCTCCGTTCCCATTCCCGTTCAAGTTGCAACGCTGTGGCAACTGCTGCGCATGCGTCGTCGACGTCGACGCGTTTCTCTAAGCTGCAAGCTGAAATTGTGGCCGCTGTTTCTCAGTCGGGGAACTATTATTAGTCGCCGGTTGACTGGGTAATTAAAGCGTGAAAATCACTGTTTAAATTCTCATAAATTTGTGCATTTAACGCAATTGCAATGCATTCCAAAGTGTGTATCCGTGTGTGTGTGTGTGTGTGTGTGTGTGTGTGAGGGTCTTCTAATTGCCAACAACGACTTGCTTATGGATCATTAGTTTGCTGAATTCAATTATAGAGTAGCTGCCACACTGGATTACTAGCCGCAGTTACGGGTGAGTATCTATTTGCAAATACACATACACTGCAAAAAAAAGACCAGCTTATAAAATCAAGAAGCTTCACATTAAATATTATGCTTTTAAAATAAGAGCGTTTTTTGACCAAATTACTATTACTAAGAATATTTTTGTAAGAAATCGCAGTTCTTAATATAAGAATTAAAATATTTAATTTTTAGAAATGTATAATTATGTCATATTTTACATATCAAAATAAAACTATAGTAAAAAAAATTATATGTTTAAAGATCTTCTTAATTTTTATTTTTTTATATGTTGACTTTAATTTTAATAACATTTACTTATATACTTATATACTTATATTTACTTATATTTTATTCTTATATTTTGAAATGTTCTCAAACTTTAAGAATTTTATGTTCTCGTCGCATTTTGTAGATCAAAATTTGTAGTTTTTAGACCAAAATCTTGATTTTGGAACACCTTTTTTTTTATCAGTGTATAGATACAAATGCATCTCCTAGTTTGATTATAAGGGGAGGCAGATTGTTAATGGCGAGGGCGTGTCCAGCAATTACTACCCATAAAAATTCTGCAACAATGGTTCACATAATTTGTATGATGCAATGACACTAGCTTAAATGTTCGATTAATCTCCAAAGCGAAATAAATTGATCTTTAATGGTACAAAATTAACTTAACAGAAATACTTTAAACAAATTTATTGGGCATTTAATTTATTGAAATAAATTAATTTTGTCTTATTTTTAAAATTAAAGCAGAAAATTTTAGTTTTAAACTTTAAATGATGAAAATATCAATAAAATTTTTCATTTGAAATTTAAAATAGTATTATTAAAACTACGATAAACCCATTCTGAAAGTAGAAAAATAATAAATTCAGCATAATGTTTATATTTATTTTAAATGATTGGTCATTATAAAATTGTATCTCAAATCAAACCAAATTTGGTTAAAAAAAAGAACACATGTTTAAAGTTATCTTATTTGAAATGCATTCCACTGCAATTTATTGAACTAACTTATAACATTTGCAATTTAATTTAGTAACCACTTAAATGTGGTGTTATTAGGCAATTTAATCACGGGTTTTTGTAGCTTATAGTTTCATTTGGTCAATTGATTTAAATAAGCGCTTTTGTGGCTCGCTTTAAATTGCCAATTATAAGCTGTTCCCAGATTATGCGATAAAGCCAAAACGAAATACGATTTAAAACGAAACTAAATTAAAGCAAAAATCTTTTGGCTTTTGCTGCATTCATTGTAAATAAACGAGTAATTGGCCGCAACTACAACAACAACAGCAACAGCAACAATGACAAGGATTGTGATTTAATCACAGCTGGTCAATAGCAATAGCCCCAAATGCCAACACTTTGGCAGCCGCGAGGGAAACCATTCCCAAAACCATGGACCGAGTTCAGGTCCCGAGCACTTGCTCATTAAAAACGCAAAGAGTGCACCACAGTGACCCTAAAGAGCTTAAATAACACACACACACACACACACACACAGCCAAAAGACAACAATACAAAGTGAAACAAAAAATTAAAATAAATTGCTAAAAAAAAAAAGAAAAGAAAATAAAAGAAATACAAAAAAAGTCGCGGCATCGAACGAAGAGTTAACAACTTAATTGGATTTGCATGTAATTTTACTGTCCAGATTGAAAAAATCGACAGTTGTTGTCGTTGCTGGTGTTGTTGTTGTTATTGTTAGTATTGTTGCCAGCATCTGAGATAAGCGGCAACAACAACAAACCGCAGCTGCAGGATGCGTAAGCCAAAACCAACAAAAAAACGCGAGCAAAACGCGACAAAAACGCGCCCAAAAAAATCGCATTGACAAATTTGATTATTTGAAGTTATCACAAAATAAATGTTTATATTTATGTTAGTTGCTTACGAACAGCAATAAGCGAAATATGTTAACTGTCTGGAAAGCTGGTCGAGCAGCTTATCCACTGTCAGCTCCATTTTCCCCATTTCCCGTCCCCCTTTTCCTCTATTAACTAGGCGACTTGGCGATAAATGAATTTGGCATAAATTATGTACATTTGACGGTGTTTATTGGCCATAGCCACTGCAAATTGACACTAAAACGACGCTTGCTGGTTTTGTTTCGCTTGTGCAACGTTGTGGGGCATAAGGAGTCACTTGATAGCTTTTGCTGCTGCCACAGAAAGCATACGTATCCAAAAGTCGGGCGGCACTTAGCAACCGTATCGCAAAACACTTTAAGCTCCTTTCGATTTCAATTAACGAACCGCTTTAAATCGATTCGGAGCCAGAGCCTAAAAAACAACCGAATGATAACAGAATTGCTGATAACTTCAACTTGAAGCTGCGACATTTGGAAGCCACAACAGTTACCGCAGTAATCAGCATTTGTCTGTCATTAAGGTGACTTGAATTAAATTCTGGTGGTCCACTTGGCCACTCGCAGAGATCAGCTTCAGTTTTTCGGTCAGGTGCGGTTAAATAAGCAGCGAGGGTTGTTCAAATATTAACAGTACTCTGTTAAGCCTTTACTGAAAAAGAGCTGAACCTCTAAAATCAAGAAAAATTCATCTTAAATATATTGTTCTTTAAATAGGACCCTTAAGAAATTCATAAAAAATTACGAAGCCAGAAAAAAATGTCAAAATAAATCAACAAAAAGAAAAATTAAAAATTATACCTATTATTTTTTATCTATTTAAATTTTAAGAACATTTGTTCTTATAATAAAAACTTTGTCTTTTTTAAAATTTTCTCAAATCAAGATGTGTTTTCTAACTTTAACAATTCCATGTTTTCGATGCATTTTGTTGAACAAATTTCTTTGTTTTGAGACCAAAAACTTGAATATCAATTTTTTATTTTATTTATTTATTTATGCACGACTAAAAACAGTCGGCAAAGAAAAAATTACCAAGTATAAAATTTAATTTAAAAATTAAAAATAAAATTAAATATAAATTATGAACTGTAAAGAAAAAAAAATTAAAGTTAGATCTGTGGTAAGCAAAAATTATAAATGATCCAACAATTTATTGATTGTTTGATTTTAGAACATTTTTTTTTATCAGAGTGGTTGCTAAAAGACAATTGAAACAAGTTTTTTTTAAAGAATTAAACATATATTAATAATATGAAATTTTTTTGGCAAATTTAAATAATTGAAAGTCAGTTTAAAAAATATTTAAATAATTATAAGCAGTTGAAATTTAACCAGACCAAGTTATTGAAATATCAATGCCAAAAACTACAATAGTCTCTGCCTAATAAGCTCAGTTAATTATCTTTTCCTTTAATATTTATAAAACAACGTACCACAAACTACTCCTTCGCCCCTTGTTTACATAACAAACTTGTGCTTTGACAGCAGCAGCAATTTCTTATCGAACACGCCCGAAAATTAAACATGTCAGCGCATTAAGCGAGCGCTGATAAGCCAAAAGTCCTTTCTGCCAGACAAAAAATAGAGGCAACAATTCGCCTCAGGCATTAACAGATTGAGGAGAATTGCAAATTGCGAATTGTGCAACAGCGTGGCAAGCCTGTTGCATGGCATGAGACAACAACTCGACAACTCTGGGGCTCGGTCAATGGTGGCGTTTGTGTGTTGCCATAAATTTGACTGCCTTTCTGATTATTTCTATAAAAATAAATACTCACAAGCAGTTCATAAGTTGTTGCGTTTTGTGTCTTTGGCAGATTCGGAGCTTATTGCATTTTGGGCCTTGTTAGGCTCGCCGCATTCGACTGCAGCCCGATGCCATAAATTAACGTCAATTGGCGGGCGGGCAGACGCAGTTGCAGTCGCAGTCGCAGTCGCAGTCAACCAGATCACGGAGAGCTGCATATACTCATACTGAGCATGCGCACATAAATCTCTGGCGCGGCGGTCAACAAAGTTCATGTATTCATTTCTGACATGACTATCTTGTGCTTTGCCCGTAGGAGAACCAACAGCAGAGTGTATGTGTGTGTGTGTGTGTGTGTGTGTGTGTCTTTTGCGGCGCATTTAAATTGTGAAATAAAAGTAGAAATTGCTAGTTTAATAAACAAAGAATCGTCACAGGAAACATAAAAAGTCAGCGGCCAATTTAGCGGCAACGCTTTTTGTCTCCTCATGTGAGCGTGTGTGTGTGTGTGTCTCATTTTGATTGAATTCAAATCGCAGTCGCATAACATGCCACAACCGACAGCAACAAAAAGAGGCAAGCAAAAAGACTGCAGCACAGCGAAGAGCAAATACTCTTATTAATAAACAGAATTGAATAAAAATATCAAAAATTAAAAAAATTAAATAAAAATATAAACTAAATTAAATAAAATCGATTGTGTAGATTTTTTGATAGAATATTTTCAACAACTTAAGAAGTATTATTTTTTTGATAAATATTTAAAATACTAGACTTTTAGCTCGTAAAGAGGTTCTTTGTTGGTTTAAACGCACTTGCCGGACGAATTTCCCAAAACACCGTCTTATCTAGCGATGAAATTTTCTTAGCTATGTTGTGACAAAATTTCAAGTTTGCACGTTTAACGGCTTGGCGTGCACAATGCTCAGTAAGGACAGAGAGTTTTATATAACGTTGTAATAATTAAGTATATCTAAATGATTCTACAAATTGAAAAAAATACTAGACTTTTGGGTCGTTAAGAGGTTTTTTGTTGGTTTAAACGCACTTGCCGGTCGAATTTCCCAAAACACCATCTTATCTTGCGATGAAATTTTCTTAGCTATGTTGTGTCAAAATTTCAAGTTTGCACGTTTAACGGCTTGGCGTGCACAATGCTCAGTTAGGACAGAGAGTTTTATATAACGTTGTAATAATTAAGTATGTCTAACTAATTCTACAAATTGAATTAAAATTTGTAATTTTTAAGACTGCTCCAATTGCTTGCTAAATTTAAAGTTGCTTCTTGAAAGAGTATAAAAGGAACATTTGCGACAAGAATGCTAAAGTCATTTGGGCCGGGGAGTGGTAACAACAACGGCTGCAAGAACAACAACAACAACGACGACAGCGACAGATACATTTGAGTCGAAGTGGAAGATGGAGATGGAGATGGCGACCTGTGGCTGCCTGTATGGCAGCTACCGTTTGTTTGCCCACGCCTTGGCCAACAAGTGCATGGCAAAGACCAGGCTCTGAATTGTTCATCAAATGAACGCTAAATGCAGTCAATGGCTGACAGACCCCAGCCCAAACATACAATGCAACATTTAAGTAAACAAACAAACAACAACAAAAAGGCTAACTGAGAGCCCAATTTAAGTTGCAAGCCTTTTGTCTCTCACACGCCAACTGGTTTTCCACTGACCAGATCGTCTCGTCTCGTCTCCTTACTGTTGTTGTTGTTGTTGCAACTCTTTGCCAGGCATCTTCAATTTTTCACATACTCTTTGGATACATCATTGTCAAGTGCCGAGTGCCTAATGAAAGTAACGAGCGACAATGGCCAACAACTTGGGCTTGTCAACTTCAATACACACACGAGTGCGCGTAGAAGCCATCAAATTACCAAGTTGCTTGTATTTAGAAGTGTACTCGCCTTGACAAAGCCGCACAGCGATTGACATCCTTGGAACGCAATCCAACTCATGGTCCAGTCGTCGATGAAGCGCTGCGGATTGATGTCCTCTTTAAAGGCAAATGCATTCCAAGATTATGCTAATGTCAACCAGTCGAAACTTAAGCTAAAAAAGCGAATCATTCTCATTCCAGGGCTTCGCATAAAGATTGACTGTTTTACATGCCTGGTAGAAGCCCTAGAATTGTAGATCCAGTTTGCTAAAAGTATTCCTGAATTTAAAGGGCTGGCCTGACACCTGTTTCTAAATATTGACAGAATTTCATCTTCTAGAGCAGCTGTTGAAAGCTTCTTAAAGTGGCATAGTTTTTGGGTAAAGACCTTTTTAGACTGGAAGCGAAACGATTGCGAAATGAAAAACTCCTTTAAAAAAAAAAAACATCAAATTTTTTTTTTTTTTTTTTTTACAATTTTTTTTTTTTTAAATTTGGTTTATACTGCTCGCTACGTTCCGTAACGTTAGAATGACGCTGGGTTATCAACTTCGTGCTGACCTATCAAAAATAGGTTTTTAATTTTATAAAGTCGTCTTTATTAAATTTTAAGAATAACAATCCCTTGGAAAATGATTCAATATGATATTAAATAAAAATAATATAAAATAATCTATATATAAAATAGATAAAATTTTTATAACGCTAGATTGGTTAAGCACCACTGTGGATGTAATATACACAAATATTGTTCAACACTGTCCATATTTTTATTTATTTATTTATTTACCTTTAGCTAAATTCAGTTGCCTAAAAATTTAAATTAAATTTAGAACAAAAACTATATGGAAAAAGCAATTTAATTTAAAATTAAAATAAATTGTAAGTAAGTTAAAATGCATAATTGATAGGTGAAAAGCTGCCAGGGTTGTCAACTTGTTATGCATCTAAATTTGTCTGAATGTCCAAATTATTGTATTGGCTTAAAACCTGAAGACAGTTTATGGAATATTTGCCACAAACTTTAATAAAGCGATCTCGACTCACTTATGCAACACATGCCACACACTCACACACACACACACTCCCAACACGGGTATGTAGTGGCAATAAGGGGATTATCTGCAATACAAAAAATGAGCACAACAACTTTTGTTCTAGTGGAAAATTTTGGAATTTATATGCAAGTTCATAAACAAAGCACTAAAAGGATTTAAGTTTGGCAACAGAAACAGCAGCGGGATTGGAAATAGGAATGGGAGCGGGAGCGGGAACAACGACAACAATGGAGCACAATGCCATAAACAATAAACAGGCAAGTTGGGAAGCCTGTAAATTGTTTTGGCTAAAGCTGGCACAAGCCACAAAACACACAAAACTATGCCGCACTCATTGGAAGACTTCGTCTCTCTCTCACTCATTCTCTGTGGCAAAAGTTTTACTGGAGGAGATGGAGGAGTCATCTCAGTGCAAGTGCCTGGGATTTGTGCAGCCAAAAAGTTCAAGTGTCTGTGTGAAATTAATTGTTGCCCGTCTTTAGATGCCACTCCCATTTGCAATCCCTCTCCAAGCTCAGGCTCTCAATGGCAGCCATATTTAAGCCAAAACAAAGCTATCACTTACACACGCAGAGCATGAAGCTGGCAAGGATTAGTCCAAGTTTCAAGTTCCAAGGACCAAATGACTGCGTCATGTGAAATTCAATTAGGCATCCATGACGTGCCACACAGCGCATCAAGTCGAAAGAGTTGTTGTTGTTGCTGTTGCCTTGGCAATAAAACACAATGCAGATAATTTGGCGTTTTTCCTTTTTTTTTTTTTTCAATTTCTTGGAAGCCAAGGCGCTGTAATTTGCCACATAAGTCACAGAGTCAACCAACGGCAGAGAGTCAATGTGCCAGTCTACCAGACAGCCCAAAACCAACAGCTCAATTTTAATACCCTGTAAGCATGATATAACTTAAAAAGGGTGCACTCTGCTTACGAGAGTTCCTCTTACAAATTTTATAAGCTAAAACTATAGCGCATGAAAGTAAATAAATAAATACATACAACAAAAATTAGTAATAAATTAAATAAATAATGAAATAAATAAAATAATTAAATAAATAAATAGGGATATACCAATATTAATAAATTAGCAAAGTAAATAAATAATTAAATAAATAAAAAAAATAAATAGATAAATAAATAGGAAATTACCAATATTAATAAATTAGCAAAGTATTTCTTACTAAGCAATTGTCTTTAAGTGTAAACTTTGAACACGAATTTGACGCCCTTGCAATTCGAATTTCGCAAAACGCCGTTTTATTACACGTTAAAATTGTCTCAGCTATGTTGTGTGAAAATTTCAGCCTCCTAGCTTTTATGATATGAGCTGTGCAATGATCAGTTAGTCAGAAAGTCAGTGATTCAGGTCAAATAATTTTATATATATATTATATACCCTAATGAGTATCAAAAAATAAATATATATAAGTTAATGGGGATATAAATAAATAGGTATATAAATATATATATGATTAATAAATAGGAATATAACAAAAAAAATAACTCTAATGAGTATCTGCTAGTCGTGTATGCTCCTCAGCTGATTTATTTCGCTGCTGCCGGTGAGTGCAGACTGACCTCATCTGTGGATGCGCTTGTTTGGGGCGTGGTCGCTGGCCGTGTTTGGACTTGCCACACCCACATCCTCTGAATGTGGCACGCAACAGAGCTTTCAACAGAGCTCCACTCTGAGGCGTATTAAACTAACAAGATTAAAGTTGAAATTGTAAATTGCTTCTTAGTCTAATTACGAAATGTTGTTGTTGTTATTGTTGTTGCTGTTGATCATCATGATCATCAAAATGGACTCCCTTGGAGAGTCTGTTCTTCTGCTTCTGCAGAAATTTCCTTTTTAATCGCGTGCGCTTGTGAGTTTGTATGTATCTTGTTGCAACCGTCCATTTTCGTACTTTAATTACAACAACTAGCAAAACGAGCTGCAACAACAGCAACAACAGCAACAACAACAACATGGAGAGCAACCTGAGTCTCTCTGAGGCAATTACAAAGCCAGGCAACAAGTTAAGATCTGTTTTCGTTTATGTAGCTACTTCAACTCCTTCTCCACCTTCTACCTCTTCTTCTGCAACTTCTCTTCATACTTGCCACTTATTATGTTCGTTGTATGTAGTTGCTTTATTACATTTTCTAATCATTGGTCAAGATTTACATGCAGATATGCTTTGAAATTCACCTCAGTTGAACATGATCGCACTTGAAGCTAATCTATAGATAGCGCCTTCTTAAGTGTTATAAACAGAATATACCAGTTTTCCTTTCACTAAAATATTAAACATAAACGAAGGGGCTTTAAGTACTTTTTTGGATGAATTAATCGCATGAATTGTAGAATTTCTAACAACTTAGAAAATTCCTTAAAATCACTATGTATCTTGATTATAAAAATACTCCTAAAGAAAGTAAGACTCGATACTTTTTAAGGCAAAAGATACTTGAACAAAGTGCAGAAAATATGTGAAAAGACAGTATACAGTATTTTTTACCAGTTATAGATACATAATACTATATGTATGCATTACAAATGGTTTAGGCATCAAGCTGGAACTGCTTCTCATTGCCAAGTTATGAGTATGCCACCAGACCCTAATCGAGTCCATACAACGGTAATTGCACTCGCAGATAAATATCACTGTTAGAAAACCCACATGACTGCAAATGCGATTGGCAATAGGGGGACAAGTTAAGAAGAGGGGCAGGCAGAGGGAGAGTGGGCAACAACAACGACAACGACGGCAACTTTCTGGCCAAGTTGATGTTGTTTGGAAAAAGTGGTCAACAGAAATGGTAAGACGAGCCATAGATTGGCTGCATCTTCAGCTTCAGTCTTGTGGCTGTCTCTATCATCGCCACTCCATCTCTCTCTCTCTCTCTCTGTCTGTCTCACTCTCTTTAGCTGTCTAGAACATTGTAAGCAGGCGAAAGCAAAACGTATAAAACCAAGACAAAAATGCTTTATTAATTTTAACCGTTTGCTGCGTGCTGAACCTGAACCTGAATCTCCGGACTGCACTGGACTGGACTGGACTGGACGGGACTTGTGGCTGGGATCCTACAGTTGTCGTGAGACAAGTTTATTTGGCTCAGTGCCGTGTTGACGTTTAATAAATTTACGAATTGTGGCCAAGCGCTGCATGTGGCCATTCTTTCCATTGCCATTGCCATTGCCAATGTTCGGATGCGGCTGCTGCATTGGCAGTTAGACAAAGTACGTGCACTTTGGGCAGCTGCTGCTCCAACTGCTCCAACTGTTCCAACTGCTGAATCTGCTCCTGCTGCGGTTGCTGGCTGCGGTTGCAACCGCCACAACGCACTATGGAAAAAAGTCCGCTATTTTGCCATAAAAGTCAGTTATTCCACACGTTACTTAAAAAATAGGTTATGCATCTATAAAGTATATATATCCTTCCTTCATCATCATCAACAGCCGAGTCTATATAGCTAGTCTATATAGAGTAACCAAATTTGGCACACAGACCTCTATCAAGTTTGTTTTGAAAGCTACCACATCCACAGTTTTCGAGATAACTCGGTTTTAATGTCATTTTACGATATCTATTAACCTTATTTATTAACCCAGTTAATCCCAGCCAGATCGGACAAGTAGAAAGGCAGTAATAGCTAACCAAAGTCATTAAAAATTAAGGCAATACAAGCACCTAAAAGTATGCACTAGTTTTTGTTAGGTAATATTTTCTAAAGAGTACTTTAATATATATTGAAATAAGTAACGGGTATTCTTTGCTCGCGATCTCGACTAATGGCTTTTCCACTCGTTTTTATAAGTAAAATAAATAAATAAATAGTCCTTTACGTTATCTATTAATATTATTTATTTATCTACTTAATTGCAGCAAGATCGGACAAGTCGAACGGTCATTAACAATGCAACCTAAAAGTATGCATTAGTTTTAATTAGGTAATAATTTCTAAAAAGTACTTTAATATATATTGAAATAAGTAACGGGTATTCTATGGTCTATGGACTAAAGGCGTTTCCACTCGTTTTTATAAGTAAAATAAATAAATAAACAGTCGCTTACGTTATCTATTAATATTATTTATTTATCTACTTAATTGCAGCAAGATCGGACAAGTAGAACGGCAGTAATAGCTAACCAAAGTCATTAAAAATTAAGGCAATACAAGCACCTGAAAGTATGCATTAGTTTTTGTTAGGTACAAATTTTTAAAAAGTACTTTAATATATATGGAAATAATTAACGGGTATTCTATGGTCGGGATCTCGACTAAAGGCTTTTCCACTCGGTTTTTTAAATAAAATAAATAAATAAATAGTCGGATTGCGAGCCGGGGTGAAAGTGTGGTTCAAAATTCGAAAAAAAAGGTGTAATTCAACATTTGTCTTACTTATGTCCATGCCAAATTTCAAGTCTCTAGTCTCTCCTTCAGAGTTTATTCCAAAATATGCGGCTTTTTGCCCATAGTGCATCGATAAGCGGAGCGTACAGCCGTGCGGCATCATCAATCTTGGGGCCTTACCAATGGCAGTTGCCGTCGATTTTAATGTGCCATATCAATCGTTGTATTAAGTCCCGTCGATGACGACGGCTCAGCAGAAGCAGCAGCGGCAGCAACTCTTAATTTCTTTTTAAATAAATGCATATAGAACTTGCAACTGCAACAGCAACTGCAACTGCAGCTCGAGTGTTGAGCTTTGAGTGCACTTTGTAAATGTTGCAAGACATTTGTTGCAGTAATTAAAATCTTTGACTGAAAAAGGCGTCATCGTTCTTGGTTGTCGTCGTCTTCCGCTTGTGACTTTACTTTGCTTTGTTTCGCTTTTGAGACAACTTCGAGTGCTTCCAATGCAACAGAAGCAGCAACAATCAAAAGATAAACTGCCGCCAGTTGCAGGTTGCAGGTTGCACGTTGCAAGTTTTGCCAGTTGCTGCATTCATTGAAGTCCATTTAGACTGCAATTAAAAAACTCACAACTTATGCGACAAGGGTGGGGCAGGGGGCAGGGGGGCAGATAAGGGCTGTGGCAGAGAGGCAAGCAGCAAACAGAGTCAGCGACCAAGTCAGAAGCTGAAGCTCAGACACTGGCTAAAGGCTTCAAGTTCACTTAACTTTGGCATAAATGTGAAGCTTCCAGCGAAGGAATGTGCGGCTACTATCTACACTGACAGTGTATGTGTGTGTGTGTGTGTGTGTGTGTGTGTGTATTGGGTGTACCACCTTGGCAACCTGTTCTCAACTGGCCAAGACTCGAGACACTGACAGACAGCAAAAAAGTGAATTAAGTGAATAAGAAGAACATGTTTGTGAAAATTGTGCGAATGCTTCAAATAATTAAGTAGGTGGACGCAGACGTGGAAAACTCACTGTTCAACTAGGAAAATGCTCAAGAAAATTGGCAAATGGTAAATAAGTTAAAAGGGCAATGTCATGAGCTGAGAATGAGTACAAGTACGAGTACGAGTGCGAGTACTCGAATGAGATTGAATGCGCATTCCTTGCGGGGTTAACCATATGTAATTTCGTTTTTCTGGCTAATGAGAAACGCGTAGCAGGAATTCACATGCCTCAAAAGTCAGCGAATTGTTTGCCACAAATCTAGCATATCTTTTGCCATTTGCCATTTGCCTGGAACTTTAATGAGTAGGCAAAACTGCAGTAGAATTCAGTATTCAGTCTAAATGTCCAAATGTCTGAATGTCTGCCAGCTGCAACTTGTGAGCTGCCTCAGCTGAAAATACACGTACATACACTCAGAAAACATCTTCTCGATTTTACTCCTGAAATTCAGAAAATAGCCTTTGAATTGTTCACAAGGGCAATTTGACTTTCATTATAGAAAATACAATTCTTAAATATGTGGCTAATCTTTTCTGAAATGTAATACCATTTTTCTGAAAAACAGTGCTTCGGACCCACAACAACCGATACGGTTGTGGTAAAGTTGCTAGGTCAGAGAGTTGACAAACTTCCAACTGTCATAACTTGATCAAAACTAAACCGATTTTCAAGCGGAATGTCATTTTGAATATGATTTTGCCTCTAAATTGATTCTGCATTCAAATTTTGTTCATTTAGAAAATTTAGTTATTTTCGACCAAGATTCGATTTCGATGGTAAGGGTCCCCCCTTTGAAATTTTGAAAATTCAAAATTTTAAATCTCAAGTTTTCACTTTTAATCAACTACTTATATCGTAATTAGTATAAAACAACACTTAAAACTTGATTCTGAGGGCTTTCGTTTTCTTGTAAAAAATCATGTCAAAATTAAACAATATTTTGACTTGTAAAGTTGCTAGGTCAGAGGCTTGAGTAACTTCGAGCTATCATAACTTTGGCAAAACTTTACCGATTTACAAGCGGAAAGTCATTTTGATTATGATTTGACCTCAAAATTTATTTTGCATTTAAATTTTTATCATTTAGAAAATTTAATATTTTTTCGACTCTAAGCCATTTATCATCCAATTTTCCATACCTACCCCTTGACATTTTTTCAAAAACTTCCATCGCTCATAACTTTATCAAAAATCAACCGATTTTCAAGCGGAATGTCATTTTGATCATGATTTGGCCTCTAAAATAATGTTGCATTTAAATTTTTATTATCTAGAAAATTTGATATTTTTCAACTCTAAGCCATCTATCATCCAATTTTCCATACCTACCCCTTGACATTTTTTCAAAAACTTCCATCTCTCATGACTTTATCAAAAATCAACCGATTTTAAATCGGAATGGCATTTTGATCATGGTTTGGCGTCTATATTCATTCTGTATTTAAATTTTGTTCTTTTAGAAAACTTTATTATTTTTCGAATATCGTAGCCATGGTTCTATATTGATGGTAAGGTTGTAAGGGTAAGGGTATTTTATAATTAAGAAAAATATTTTTGATATACATATATACATTTTTCTCACTCACTCTTATAGTCGCCCCAATAGTTAGTAAAATGTCTATTTATCAGAAATGTTTTACTTAATTATAGGTAAAATTACCCCAAAAAGTGTTTTCGAAAACTAAGGTGAATTTCTAAAACGAGAGTAATATTTTTTCAGAGTGTACCTACATTGCAGATAACTCTCTTGCCTGTTTACTGTCCAATCGATCACTGACGATCTGCAATCTCAATCTGAACGATTCGCCCCTGCACACTCACAGCACTCAGCACTCAACACGTTTTCAGCACTCAAATGATTCAAAAGAAGACAAATGGCATTCGCTTCTGTTGCTGACAGGGCAAACGCAGGGCAACATCCTGGCCAACAGAAGCAGAAGTATCTGAACAAGCATCAGCATCAGCTTTGTCGAATGCCAACTCTCAAATTCCAATAAACCAAAAAGTATTTTTATTTAACAGCATTGGCATTGGCCAAAAACTTTGGCTTCATAAGGTCGTTTGTCGCACATGTTTACTTGCACTTGCAGTCACATAAATTAGATTGAAAACGAAGCTGTAACATTGAATGCCTGTCCCACAAATTGGGGGCCGAGATAAAGGAGAAAAGGGGACACTGTCCAACTGAAATCGACAACAAATCAATTTTTGTGCCATTGCAGCAGAAAATGCTGCCCACTTGGATCCCACATCCCAACCCCTGTGACGATATGGAAAAGTTTTCCCTTTTTACCACCCGCAACTTGCCATAGTTTTCAATTTTCGCATGAGTTGAAAGCGTTTTCCTACACACAGCTGGACACAATCTGGAGCTGTAACTGGAACTGTTTAGATGGCCAGTAAAAATGCCATTTCCGCTTGTTGCCTGTTCTCGATCTGAACGTTAAAACTTTGCCAAAAGTATTTCGCTCGTAAAATTGCGACTGACACATGCGAACAAAGTGTTGACTACTGTGCCCTTTATGTTTCTCTTGTTGTTGTTTTTGTTGTTGTGGCAACTGGCAATCTTTATTACCATTTAATAGTAGACAGCTTTTATGACAAGTCCGCCATTTTGTTGTGCGTTTTTCACACATTAATTTGAGTATTTCAAGTCCACAGCGGGAATGCAGCTTTCAGAGTTATAAAAGTGCGTTATTGACATTTTTAGCTAACAATAAAAGTCGCCAATGCCAAAAGTTATTTCAATTTTAGATTCAGATTTTCGATTTGTGAATCATCCCCTCGTCAAGGCAGTCACCCCGCTTGCCAAGTCACCCAACACACAACAATTGCCCAAAAGAAAAAAAAGAGCTGCCAAGTCAGAGCGAAGCATTCAATTCAAATATGTGAGTGAAGGGGGGATAAATGCACCTTGAACTGCCACACTGATAAAAAAAAATGTTCTTAAATCAAGATTTTGGTCTCAAAACTAAAATTTTGATCTAAGAAAAGCCTCAAAAACATAATATTCTTAAAGTTCGAAAACACTTCTAGATTTTAAGAATAAACGTTCTTAAAATATAAGTCAACAAATAAAAAAAAAAATGGGAAGATTTTTAATTTTTAATTTATTATATTGTGTTTTATTATGAAACTAAGATTTTGGTCTTAAAACTATAATTTTGATCTAAGAAATGCCTCAAAAACATAATATTCTTAAAGTTCGAAAACACATCTTGATTTTAAGAATAAATGTTCTTAAAATATAAGTCAACAAATAAAAAAAAGTAAGGATGATTTTTAAATTTTAAATTTATTATATTGTGTTTTATTATGAAACTAAGATTTTGGTCTTAAAACTATAATTTTGATCTAAGAAATGCATCAAAAACATAATATTCTTAAAGTTAGAAAACACAGCTTGATTTTGAAAATAAATGTTCTTAAAAAATAAGTCAACAAATTAAAAAAAATTAGAAAGACTTTGAAATTTTTAATTAATTATATTGTGTTTTATTATGAAACCAAGATTTTGGTCTCAAAACTAAAATTTTGATCTAAGAAATGCCTCAGAAACTTAATATTTTTAATGTTAGAAAACACATCTTAATTTTGAGAATAAATGTTCTTAAAATATAAGTCAACAAATAATACAAAAAAAATATGGAAGATATTGAAATTTTTAATTTATTATATTGTGTTTTATTTTGTTATATATACATTTTTTTCTGACTTGGTAATTTTATAAATATTTCTTTACTATGAATTCTTGCTTAAGAGTAGGACTCAAACCCTCGCTTGCTTTTAATTCTAAAATTTAGTAGTAGGTATTTTTTTCCAGTGCTCGAGGGTGAAGTGCTATGTTTCACCTTCTCAACTCGTCGTCGTCGTCGTCGTCATCGGCAACATCATCAGCCAATGTCACTAAGTATGCTCACATTTTATTCATTGGCCCTGCCTCCCCCTGTCTCCAGCTTACCCTCATCTTTGTCCTCGTCCGCGTCCTCACCCTCATTCGCACCCAAATTGGCCAACGGTGCGTAACGCATGCACATTTATAAGAATTGCAAATAACTTTAAGCAAAGTTGAAGCTCTCTGCAAAGTCACCGCGAAACTGCGCCGGCCACAAGACGTTCCCCACTTCCCCCACTTCCCCACTTCCCCACTTCCTGTTCCCAACCACAGCCACTTGCCCTGTCCCCACCATCATCATCATCATCATCATCGTTCTCATTGCCGATTCCTGTTCCTGGGTTTGGGGTAGCCGCAAGGACGAAGGAGTCGCCTCTCGTAAATGCCAAATCTCAAGGGTGGCATAAATGTTGTCCTTCAACTTGGCTGGCCATGGTTCGTACTTAATACTGGTAGTTCTTATTCCCATCGTTGTTGTTGTTCTTGTTGTTGTTGTTGCTCCTTTCGTTGTCCTGGTTGATAGCTTAAGTGGCTGCATTATTGTCGGGGTTTAACTAACACTAAAACTGATTGATTTTAATTCTCATGCATTTACATTCATTAGAATTTATTGGCCCAACTTTGATACAGCTAAGTTTACAGCTTCATGGATTGCATTCTATTTCAATATTAATTAAATTGAAATTGTTCTGTATCACTTTGAATTTAGTTTTAAATTTTAACCATAATTTAAATAAAGACATTGTTTAATGAGTTTTTTTTTATTGTGATAACTTTTAGATTGCTGATAAAAAATGTTTTACAAGCAAACCCTTTTTTGTAAAAGTCTTTAATAATTATATTTAGTAATATATACTCTATTTAAAAGTATTGCAAGAATGTATAAATTACATGAACATATTAAATTCGGAAAACTATATGAAAAAATCTGATTATTAAACTCTAAGGGCCAGTTTTTCAATGTCTTTTTAAGGGGTTTGATAAGTATGCAACAGATATTTTGACGTAAAAATGTATAGAAGTTAATGTCGAACTTGAATTTATCTATTTTATAAAATTTAAGAAGACATTAAAAACCGACACTAAGAATCAATATGTTTTAATAAATTTTGTTAACTTATTAAATGTTTTTAATTTTAAAATATATTTTCAAATAGAATATTCAAAAATTTATCTATTTTATAAAATTTAAGGAGACGTTTAAAAACCGGCCCTATGAATCAATATGTTTTAATAAATTTTATTAAATGTTTTTCGTTTTTAAATTTATTTTCAAATAGAATATTAAAAATGTAAATATATAAAATAAATAAAATAACACAATTAAATATAATTATTTTCCATTTTGTCATAAAGTTTAGTTTTTAATATTCATATATTAAAAATTAATATTATTTAGGGTTTAAGTATTTCTAAACAAGTTGTACAACAATAATTGTTGAGCTTAACTCATTAAATAAATATAATCAAATTACTTAAGCAATCACAAAGCAAAAGTAACAATTATTACAGCCATTGTCAAGCAAAATAAAAAGCAAAGAGAGTTTTGAAGTCTCTCTTAAGCTTTCGTTCGCAATGACAACAAAGAGTATTTTATACACTGCGCCTGTGCGTATGCAACATGAATTGGTTCGAAGCCGGTTGAAAGACAAACCAAAACAAAAAGCCCAAGCAGCCACACTTGGAATTGCACAGTTATACCGATACACACACACACTCTCACACATATACAGAGATACACTTGTTCGACAGCAGACTTGGCGTCTCCAGGCAAGTTGCCACTGCCAGACAGCGTGTCCTTGCCACATGCTTTTGGCTCTGCCAAATCAGTTGCGGTTTGCAAACGCGGCACAACACAACGTGCAAGCGGTATTCACAGTTTTTCAAGGAGTTCTCGTTAACGTAAACGCTGCTTTCGCTTTCCGAGTTTCTGTGTTCGCGTGCTTTGTTTTGTTGGTCGAGCCTTTAATCAAAAAAAAAATTGTTTGCACTTTGCAACAGGACGCGACAATTTCCGCTTCGATGCATAATTTGAGTTTGCCTTTGTGCTGATTTTTCAAGTTCAGCAACTTTGAAAGGGTTGAATTTCGCAAAGTTAAAATTCAAGTATCGCATATCATTACGCGTGGTAATTTTCTAATGACGATGACGATGACGATGTTGTCAACAGTGCGTGTGGCAAGTGTGTGTTGCGTGTGTCTGCATTTATGCATAATTGAATAACGAAGGTGAAAATTGAAATGTTAACAAATTGAATTTGCACTGTTTCCACTCCCTCTCACAAAATACTTACTACAAAACAACTGCCCCAAGTTTTGTGTGTTGGGGTCGTAAAGTAAATTGTAAATTGCTTAACGAGCCAAGTCCAAGTCCAAGACTCTGCAACTGTCGTACGTGCTGGTAGTAAATTTCTAATTGGATTAGGAGTCAACAACCCGCCAACTGTGCCACAGCGAGGTAAGCGTAACATAATGAACTTCAAGTCCAAGTCTAAGTGGACTTCCTTTCACCTAACCAACTGAACAATCAAGTGGACCGTTTGACAGACAAAAGATTGTCCAAGGTTCAATGCCAGCTAATTGCCACGGGGGATGGTACAACCAATGAGTCAGGGAAGGTGTCATGTGATATGAATGCTTCATTTGGGTCGAGCTCTTATTTCAACGGCAGGAACTATCCCTCAATACGGATATGATTTGGCTTAAAATAAAATAGAATTTTACAAAGTTTAGAAATAATTCTTGCACCTCGACAATGAAATTAAGAAAATCACCTTTGAATTGTTCTTAAGGCCGATTTTCCTTTCAAAATAGAAAATACTTTACTTAAAAATTTTATCTTTTCTGAATTGTAAAACCATTTTTCTGAAAAACATGGCTTTGTTGCCATAACAATCGAAACATCATTTCTAAAATTAAGGTTTTTTTTTTGTTAAAACGTTGGGTACATCAGGTGTGTTCCAGAAATCTCTAGAGATTTTAAAGAGAATTGCTTTTGAAAACAACCATTCGAAATGTCGGCTTACCTTAAATGTCAGTGGTTTAGTTTTTCGAGCATATTTTCGAAGTCAAAAAAATCGGTTACCTCAAATTTACTTCCAGTTTCAGCAAAATTACTAGGTTTAGAAATACTTTTTATAGTTAACAAATTTAAAAAGAAAATTATTTTATGCATTTTTATTCAATTAAAAAATATAATTCAATTCAATTCAATATCAAATCTCTCTTAAATCCTTAAGACATTTATAAGCAATGGTTGCTTTTTTTAAGGAACACCAGCAATTGCTTTTGAATTTTAAAATCAAACAACACTGTCATTTATTATTAAACAATTATTTTTTAATATTAGAAAACAATTTATTATATTTTTATATCAATTTCAATTCATTATCAAACTTTTAGGAAAATTTTTCTATAGTTAAGAAAAACATTTTTCGATAAATAGACACTTTTCCAACTATTATAGCGATTTGAAATCAAAAGCGATATTCTAAAGCGAGGATAATAACTTTTTTTTGAGTGTGGCACGCCACTTTGTTATATATCATTAACACTTGGCAACTACAACTACTGTGAGCATTAACAATAACAATGTTGCAAGCACATTTATTTTAATTTACTCACTCTGCTTGGGAGAAACTTGAACTTGCCACTGCCACGCCCACCAGCCACCGCCGATAAGCTAGCATTATGCAAATGCTGTGAGAAACCACAAGGCTGCAAGCTTATCGCCCTGAAGCGACACCTAATAATGAATACTAATTTGCTCATTAACGCTATGACACCGACAAAACATTATTTCAACTTTCAGTTGCTTTAAACAACTAGAACAACTTATGCATGTGTGAGTTTTTCAGCGTATAAATTATTAAAATTAATTAAATGACAATGTCAGCTGAGATTTTTAGGAACAATCTGCAGGTAAAACGGAAAGTGCAAATGAAGTTTAATGTAGCTAATCATGTGACTTCAGGCTAAACATTACAAGAGTTTACGACCGCCCCTCTCTTTCTCTCTCTTTCTCTCTCTTTCTCGCTGTGTGTGGTTTGAGATAATTAAGAATTTAATTATTTACACAGAAAGTATACAAAACACAAGCAGACATTTATTAGCCTAGACACATTCACACACATTCACATGTCAGCTCTTTTGGGTGCATTCAATATTCATAATACTTTATGCTCCTAAAAGCAGAGTCCTTGCCAGGAAGTAGGAGCAGGCTGGCTTGAACTTTTCAGCCTGTTCTGCTAACAAAGCCAACTGTTTGCCTTTGGACTTAACAGTATTCATCGGGTCATTTCATTTGTTTACCTTTATGTCAACGTTGTCCAATTGCAGGGTGTTGCCTGTTTAACTGTTTATTGAACCAGTCTGGAGACTGGGACATGCAACACATTATTTAATTGTGTACACAAGTGCTTGTGGCACTTGCAACACGGTGCGTGCATTGACTTGTGCTTTCACCTGTGGCAGTGAAAACTGCCCATCAACCAGCTGCTAAAAAATTAACACAAAATACTCATCATCGTTTTTTTAAGCTCAACCAACTGATCAATATTAATCATTCATGTAAAACATCACTTTTTAATTTGTTTTCGAATGAAAAATATTTTTTATGTGTAACAATTTTCCTGTCCATTGAGTACACACTTTTTTGTGAACAATTAATTGCATACGCGGCTCATTAATCAAGCAAATTGTCAAGTAATTTTAAGGCAACAGCTTTCAAGCAGCGCCTATTGATAAATCAAATTTACAATATATTTTCAAGCTTATACATAAAACTCTTTGTCCTGCAGACTGACTCATTGATCACTGCACAGCCCAAACCATAAGACCTAGGAGGTTGAAATTTTCACACAATATAGCTGAGACAATTATTTATAAATATGTACTGAAATTTCTTAGACATCAATCTGTAATTTGCATATTTACGTCGATAATGCTGCGCAAAACATTGTAGATCTTCCAATACATTTTCATCACATACTCCCCTTTTCCGATAGGCAAATGTAGATTCAAATCCTTATCAAATTGCAGATGATCTATAATCAGGTCATTCTGAAAGGTTACAGTATAACACAGTCAATTTATTTTTATCACAAAAGTTTGAGCAACTCACATTATAGGGACAGGAGTGATTTACATTGCTGTTGGTATCCAAGCGTAGGAATTTGTAGATGGCTTTAGCAATAGGATTGCGTCGTTTGCTGATAATAAACTGACAACAATCAATATCGAAGTGATATAACGACTGCGTATAACCACGTCGCAAAACCTCAACACGGAGCTGCATTGGACAATGGCAATAATGTAGTAGATATTAAAAAGAATTTCTTTTGTACCTACCGAGGCATTTGTAACTGGTAGTTGCAACAATTTGATCACCATGTTGACTTCTTTGACGCCTCGCCGCAATGGTTTCATGACACAGTTTTCAAAGCTACAAAACGATGGATCCACAACGTGGCATTTAAGTCCGGTTATCCTTATGAGTGTAGCCCAAGTCAAAGACGCATCGAGCAACAGAAAAATCAGGACAATTTTCACATACATCTGTTGTCTCATAATCGTAGGAATCGGAGCTGTCCACTTCACAGTTCGTGACAAACTAATGCCTTAGTATTGTCAGATTTTAAATAAAGTTGATCGGTTAACTAATTAGCTTGATATAAAAGCAATTATAATAAAATTAATACATTTAAAATAAACAAATTAAGTTAAATTGTTTACAATCCCAAAAAGATATCATAAGCTAACTGTAACTGCTTCTTCTTCATTCGACTCAACGTACCTATTCCTTGCCTTTTTTTCAAAAACTTCCATCTCTCATAACTTCATCAAAAATCAACCGATTTTAAAACGGAATGCCATTTTGATCATGATTTGGCCTCTAAATTGATTCTGCATTTAAATTTTTACCATCTAAAAAATTTGATATTTTTTCGACTCTAAGCCATCTATCATCCAATTTTCCATACCTACCCCTTGACATTTTTTCAAAAACTTTGATCTTCCATAACTTCATCAAAAATCAACCGATTTTCAAGCGGAATGTCATTTTGATCATGATTTGGCCTCTAAATTGATTCTGCATTTAAATTTTTACCATCTAAAAAATTTGATATTTTTTCGACTCTAAGCCATCTATCATCCAATTTTCCATACCTACCCCTTGACATTTTTTCAAAAACTTTGATCTTCCATAACTTCATCAAAAATCAACCGATTTTCAAGCGGAATGTCATTTTGATCATGATTTGGCCTCTAAATTCATTCTGTATTCAAATTTTGTTCATATAAAAAATTTAGTTATTTTCGACCAAGATTCGATTTTGATGCTAAGGGTCCCCCCTTTGAAATTTTGAAAATTCAAAATTTTAAATCTTAAGTTTTCACTTTTAATCAACTCCTTATATCGTAATTAGTATAAAACAACACACTAAAACTGATTCTGAGACCTTTCATTTTTTTGTAAAAAATCATGCCAAATTGGACAAAAAATTTGACTTGTAAAGTCGCTAGATCCAAAGTCTGACCAACTTTAAGCATTCATAACTTTGTCAAAACTGATCCGATTTTCAAGTGGAATATCATTTTGATTATGGCTCGTCCTCATAATCCATTCTGCATACAATATTAATTATTTTTTGTATAAATCAATTTTTTCCAATTAATAAGGGACAGAGCTGAACAATATTTAACATCGAATAATGTACAAAGTAATATGTACAAAATATGTCCTCAATCAGCAATTTGCAAATTAACGTCGATTGTACAGCGCAGGACATTGTGGATCTTCCAATACATTTTCATCACATATTCCCCTCTTCCGATAGGTATAAGTAGCTTCAAATCCTTATCAAACGGCAGATGATCTATAATCAGGTCGTTCTGAAAAATTACAGAAAAACGCAATTATTTAATTATAATAATGCAAATTTGACTACCTCACATTGTATGGACAGGAGTGATTTAAATTGCTATATGTATCCAAGCGGAAGAACTTGTAGACCGCATGAGCCATGGGATTACGCCTTTTAGTTAGCCAAAACTGGCAGCAATCAATTTCGAAATTGACTAACGATTGTGTGGTATAACCACGTCGACAAATCTCAACACGAACCTGTGGAAGAATATGCAGATTAAATGATGGCACTTAAAAGAGTTCGAATTATACCCACCGACACATTGGTAACTGGTACTTGGAACATTCTGACCACCATGCTAAGTTCCTTAACACCACGACGGACTGGTTTCATGACACAGTTCTCGAAGCTGCAAAACGATGGATCCACAACGTGGCATTTAAGTCCGGTTATCCTTATGAGTGTAGCCCAAGTCAAAGTATTGAGCATTAGAATAATTAGGAATGCAGTTAGAGGCATATACTGTTTCATTATTTAAAATAAACGAACTGAATGTACATTTGATATATTGCAAACTAACGCCTTAGTATTGCCAATATTTCAAATAAGTTTGAAAATAACATGGTCGACTAGTCATCTAAATTTAAATATAATTGTCTAAAAAAAGAAATAATTAAAATAAAGTTAAGTATATATTAAAAAACAACTAATCGCGTTAAAAAAAGTGCAATCAGCTCAGTTAATAAATACCATTTTTGAATAACTTCTAAATTTATTATTATCTGGTAATTTGTAGGTCAAATGATGACAATATTATGTGCAATTTTAGCTATACGTCAATTTTAGTTAACATAAGATTAATTGCAGGTATTAAGAACAATATTACCATGTCTTTCTTTCAGCTGTTTTGAAGCTGTTGAAATCACTTGAATTTGGCTATAAATCAGAATCCGTAAATTACTGTTGAGTTTTATTTGAGCGAAAAAAAAAAAAATATATTTTTGATCATCTTTTTTGAATTTTATTTTTTTTTTTATCAATAATAATGATTATTTTCGATTTTTTTTTTTTTTTATCAAATATAATGATTATTTTTGATTTTTATTTTTTTTTGATCAAAAATAACGATAATAACGATTATAAGTTTTATTAATCACTTGAATTTGCCTATAAATTCACAGAATTCGTCAATTACTGTTGAGTTTTATTTTGAGAAAAAAAAAATAAAAATATTTTTGATCATCATTTTTGAATTTTTTATTTTTTTTTAATCAATAATAATGCTTATTTTTGATTTTTCTTTATTTGATAAAAAATAATGATTATTTTCGATATTAATTTTTTTTTTTGATCAAAAATAACGTAAGTTTTATTAAATTACTTAAAACTAATGATTATCCTTGTTAAAAAACATAAAAAATTTAAATATAATCATTACCAAGTAATTTTTGTAATATTACTTATAATGATTACGGTCCTTGCTATAAATTGTAAATTGTTACCAAAATTTGCCTTCAGCTGCTGCTGACAGACAGACAGTAGTGGCATTATTATTATTATTGTTGCTGTGTCAAAGTCAAAATTAAAAACGCAATGACAAAAACAAACTTGTATCCGAACCCCTCCGGTAAGTACCGCTCCGTACCGCAGCAGCCGTTTGGCGCGTGAAAAAACGCGCAACGCATCAACACAGGAACGATGGCAACACCAACACTGACAACAACAACAACAACAACAGCAACAACAACAGCAACAACATGAGCAGAACGAACAATGCTGCCATAAATAACAAAGGCAAATGTTGCGACACACTCGTGAGGGGAGGATGCTGGAAAGGAAAGGGAAGGAAAGGAAAGGGACAGGTGCGGGATATGGAACTGGAACCAGGGGGAACTTTTGCCTGGTTGTGGCAGTGTCACTGGGACTGGGACTGGGACTGGGGCTGGGTGAATGTGCCGTTAGAAGCGCAGCAACAGCCGCCGCACCATGACAAGCAGACACGTCGCTGGGCGGCAGAGACGGTGGCAAGAAAATATTTACAATCAAGTCGATTAACAAAAGGAAACCTTGTGACGCGCACTTTGAGTTCTGTTTCTGTTTCTGTTCTCTTTTATTTTCTTTTTTTTTTTGCATATATATATTTTTTTTGCTCTCTGCTTGTTGCTTTTTTAATTAAAAATCAGTAGACCCACGCAGTGTGCTTTTCCCCACCTTTTTCCCCAACGATTCACCAACTTTTACTCGGCGACTGTCATCAGCGCCATTTTGCAAATCAACGCAATGATTGCGTCTGCTTGTTTTGTCATCACATTTTGTTTACAAAAAAAAAAAAAGAAGAGAATATTTTTCATAAATATTACGGGACTTCAACTGCTTCTCGTGGCAGCACTTGAGACTTTTGCCACATTTCCCCAGCAACAAGCAGTTTTCAAGCAGCGACGTCATCATTAGGGCAACATTGCCGCCGCCCACGCAGGAAACTCTAAACTGGAGAAGGAGACGGAGACGGTGGCGGAGGCGGAGACAAGAGCTTTTGGCTTGGATGCGATTGTTTTGGGCTCCCCGCTGCTTTTGCCACAGCTCCAGAATTGACGCTGGTTGCTTATTGTCTTAAGAGCAGCTCCCTGGAATATGGAGTATGCCTGGTATTGCTGTAGGGCTTGGCTTTACTCTGTGGCTGTACGCATTCTAAGCGCCTTTCATATGGAACGACTGAACGGATGTAACGGTAGCCTCATTCTAAACGAATGACGGCAACTGTGTTGCACTGTGGTATCCACTCCAGCAATACTATGATATACCACTGCGGAAGGCACTCCGCGCTAGTGACGAAAGCATCAATATACAGCAATATATACAGGAAGAATGGAAAATTTGTTACAACAAACCGTTCAGATCGAGTCAGAAGTTTTGGGGCATGAAGTGACCTTTGTCACTAGACTTTTACCTCGTAAAGAGATTTTCTTTTGGAAGATATACTCAAATTAGAAATAATAGAAATAAATATTAAAATATAGATAGATCGATTTATTTAGACATTTTTTAAATCTATTTACAATATATAAAACAATTGGTATCATTTATTTAATGTCTATTTAAGCGATTTAATAATTATTTAAGACATATTTTGCCTTAAAATACATAAAAATATATCTCAAAGCTTAAAATGTGTAATTTTTATATATATATATATATATTTTTTAATATAACAAGATAACATAAATGTGTAATCTAGTTTGGGTATGACGCCAAGAGTCAAGGAGCTACATAAAGCAAAATTTTTATTTTAGTTATTAATAGAAATTTATTTACTTTTTACACTTCTCCAATTCAGTTAGATTTAAAATTCGAATTTCGCCTTTTCCCTTCTCTTAAATCTAATATTCAAATAAATAACATAAATAAATTGAGTTTCATCCACAGTGCGTACTTTCTCTGCTGAACAATTGCAGCATTTTCAGTTGCTTCATTCTTCCGCCTCCTGTTTGCACTTCAATTCCCCATTCTTATTCGTATTATTCTTATTATATTTTATGCAATTTTTCACTTTACGACTTTCACGTTGTTTATGCAAATAAGCGCCAAATGCTATTTGAATTTAGCAAAAGGAATTACGGTAACGCGATTGTCAACGCCAAGGCTCGATGCTGAGCACCGTTATGATTATGACAGTTATAACAGTCACAGGCATACGAGTAAATAGCAAAGTGGAAGGAGCAGAAGACGCCATGTTGTAAAAGATGAAAAAGTTAATAACACATCAAGTGTGAGTGTAACTACAGAAGGAGAGATAGAGAGAGAGAGAGAGAGATAGAGAGAGAGAGAGAGAGAGAGAGAGAGAGAGAGATAGAGAGAGAGAGAGAGAGAGAGAGAGACATATACAATTGTTCTACTGTACTCTCTTTACTATCTTTATCTCTTTCTAACTAGGCTTGGACACGTGCGAGCTACAAGCCACACAACAGTTGTTGTTGTTGTTGTAGTTGTTGCTACTTTTACAAAGTGTAAATTGTTTTAATACTTTTTAGTGCTTTATGACGCCATCTTGGCAGCGATAGCGTTGGCAGCGCTGCCTCCACTGGCGTCAGCTGCGCCAAAGTGCGCTGCCCTCACTCCTGGCATCAACTCTCACTCTCACTCACACACACACACACACACACACACACATTCACACTGGCACTTACACTCTCACTCTCACTCTCCGAGCACAGCAGAGTACACGTGTACTCGAATAGCGCACGTTAAAATCTCAACTTTTACGACCTTTGCAGCTTCGTCGCGGGGGACAAACGTCGGAGTTGTCGTTTGTCGTTGCTGCTGTTGTTATTGTTGTTGTTGCTGTGTCCTACGAATCTTTTTTCTCTGTTGCTTTTCATGTTTTTAGACCCTGTACTTACAAAAAGTGTAGGAGTCTTTCAAGTTTGTTTTAAAAAAAAGGTGCCTAACAGTCAAAAAATGACTTGTCAGACCATATAAAGTATATATGCATATATTCTTGATCAGAAATAATATCCAAGTCGATATAGCAATGTCCGTCTGTCCGTCTATCTGTATATACACATAGATCTCAGAGACTATAAGAGCTAGAGACACCAAATTTGGTATTTAGGTTTTTTTATATTGCAGGCAGATCAAGCTTGTTTCTTTTTTAGATCGGACCACTATATCATATAGCGCCCATAGGAAAAATTAATCAAAAATGTAAAAAAGCGCTCTACAAAGGTATTAAATCTTTTGCCTACCAAGTATCTAATTTAATTTTTACCAGTTTTAAATTTTTCATAGTAAGTACTGGGTCTTCGGCTGTCAGGTATGCTCTACTGCAGCACCGCGAGCAAAGGGAGCAGGAGGCGGAGCCCTCTAGTATTTTTTTTGTGGTATGTGACGTTGAATTTTACCTGTTGCCCTTCCCACTCTGTACTTAGCACAAATGGCAATTGTCAGAGATTCTGCACGTACCACCAACCAATCCGTCCACTCCTTCCTCCATCCTCCCTCCATCCTCAACTGCCAACTGCCAACTACATTTGGCTGACATTTCCAACTGCTCTTCGCAGTTTTAATCAAAATTGTTTCGTTCTGCGCTTTCATTTCACTTCATGAATTGTTCAGCTGGAACTGTCAAATAAAGTTTTGACGCACTTTTCGTTGGTTTTTTGGATGTGGGCGTGGTTGTTGTTGTTGATGTTGTTGCTGTACTTGTTTTTGACACTGCAATTCTGGTAATTAAAATACTTTTGCAGTCGCTTTGTTTATTTTGCCTTCTGTTTCTGTTTTCTACAATTAGTTGCACATTTTTGGTTAATTTACCACTGAGCCTTTTTGTAAATATTTAACTGTAAACAACGCAATTTTAATTTATTTGCATTTTGCTCTCATTACAGTTTGGCAAACAATTTGGGAATCGTTTACAGTGCTGGACATTAAAATGGAAACGCCATTTGGCAAGTTTTAAAAGTAAGTTTTATTTTTTTGGTAATATAAAAACGAAAAAAATGTTTATTAAGAAATTAATTGAAATTTCTCTACAAGATGTGTCAAATTTAGAAAGTAGGAAAATATGTGAAGTAAGTTTCACTATTACGTTATGTATTACAGATGGCCAAGAGTGAAATCTTGGCATACAAAAACTGTTTGATTTTCTTTCTCCTTCAGCAGAGTTTTCGCTGCATATTCGTATTCGCTTCCTAGAGACCCTTCCGGCTGAATAACTTCGTGATAATGATCGACTATGACGTTGCTAATGTGGCAACAAAATTGCCTAGTGGCATTTGGCTCAAACTTGAATTTAAACTCGATCGATCGAACGATCGATCTTTAAGTTCTCAGTTCCGCTTCACTCCAATGAAATGGGTCAGCTCACTAAAGTGCTCGAAATGTGTCAAATGGCCTGCAGCCAATCAGGCAACCAGTAGCGCCTACCTGACACTCACGACTCACAGCTCACACCAATACCAATAGCTTGTTAATAAGCGCACAGAATGCGGCCACAAAGCAGAAAGGCACTCAAAAATAAATAACTAAAAAAAAAACACTTAGCAGCTCAATAACTCAAGCCTCACTGCAAAACACTCATTGTCCACACTGACAGCCGGCACCTGTTAATATTGTTCTCTTTGCTTTGCACCTGATCACACAGCAAACGTCTAACACTCGCTCTAATTCAGAGAGAGCGCGAGCGCGCGCGCGAGAGAGAGCGACTGAGTGCCGTGGTGAGTGGTAAGTGTTGAGTGGTGAGTTTCTGCCGCTTGATCAGCAGCTGTGTTGAGTTTGACCTGCACCAACCTGTCTGCCTCGATTGCTGCTGTTGATAACAACAATAACTTCAATCTTTTTGCTCTCTCGCATTCGCTGCTCACCTCAGCGCTCTTCTTGTTGTTGCTCTTGGCCCGGACAACTTTCTACGCGCGCAGCAACGGCTTCAGTTGTTGACGCAACTTTAAAGCGAACGGTTTAGTTCAACAAACGCGCGGCATTCGACAAATCGCGCGCGTTTCTCGTGCGTTTCTTGTGCGTTTTGTGGCCATAAGAGTCGCTGTGATTTCTCATTGATTTTACGCACGTAATTAGAACAAACGGATTGGCCGTTAATTGCAGCTGACAGTAATTGCTGTTCATGCTGCATACCACCATATTTATGTGCCACAGCACTTGCAACCGCGTTGCAGCGTCTCGTTAATGTGTCAATTGATTTGTGATTGTGATTTGTGATTGACGCGTGTGTGCTTAGCCATTGCCATTGCCATTGCCATCTTGGCCAAGTAAGGGGTGTGTGCTCATGTGCTAATTGTTAATTGGCAGCAACAGCTACAATTCCGACCAATATGTCCAAGTTGTTGGCCAAGAAACGCTGGTGGAAGATCTGCTTGCCACACACTCAAAGTGATGCCACCAAAAACTATCGCGAGGTGATCATGCACAGTGAGTGTGCCTCGGTGTTGGCCAATACCGACACCAGCAGCAACAGTGTCACCAGCAGCGGCACCAGCAGCGGCAGTCCCAGCTGCGACAGTGCCTCCAAAAGTTCCCAACCGGATGCGGGCAAGTTGTTTCCCCGCAACATGCCGAGCATACGACGCAGTCGAAGGCGCTCTGCCTCCGGCGAGCGCAAGCCAACGGAGCAATCTTTAGCAGTTCCCGTTACAGTGCCTGCCAAGCAGCCGCAGCACAGTGGACATCAGTCGCGTCAGTCGACGGTGACCAAATTGACGCCCCGGAAAATCAAATCCAGCTGCTCCAAGAATCGCACACTGCCCATCTCCAGCTCGCCGAGATGTGCCAGTGTTGTGAAGGCGGCAGTGAAGACCAAAACGAGGCCAAAACAACTAACACTGGCGCCCTATGACATTGCGCTGGAGTTGCCGGCACAGACATCGCTGGAGCAACCTGCTCCCAGCTTGGCCATGGCGCTGCACTCGCAGCAGTCGAGTCTGATCAGCAGCGATCTCTGCAGCCTCAGTCTGAGTCACGGTTCGGCGGGAAAGCGGCACAGTGGTCAAGAGGAGCAGTTCCACTCATCGGGCATCTCCTGCAATGGTGAAACCGACGACGATGTCGAGGTGGCAATGCTTACGGGCAGCCTCAGTGCCGCACAGCTGCAACGCCTGCAACGCATGCAACAGCAGCAACAATTGCAGCTGCAACAGCAACAGCAACATGTGCGATTGTTGCCCACTGTGCCGCAACAATTACGCAACTTGAATGTTTGCCGGAATCGTAGCGCCGTTTGGCTGCACAACACGGATACGGAGCAATTGCTGCGGCGCCACACGGAGTCCGATGTGGAAGGCGGTTACGGTTACGGTTACGGTTACGTGAATGCGGCCATTGCTGATGATATGCAATTAAGCGATATTGAAGAACAATTGGCCAAGTTTGATGGCCACTCAAAGGTGCCGCTAACACAGCAACAACAACAGCAACAACAGCAACAACATTGCTGCAACAAAGCTGCCAAAACGTGAGTTCAACTTTCGAGTGCACTTTGAAAAGCGTCTGCCTATCTCAATGGCTATAACTCTTAGAGACCAGAGCCAGACCCAAAGATAAGCCACCAAATTGGAGACTAGCTTAATTGGAGAGGCAACAACAACAACAACTACAACACAAAGTCCAATTTTAAATGCGTTTGACGCGCTTTACATTCCAATTCCAATTTCAATTCCCATTCCAATTTTCAATTTCTGCTGTAGTCTCCCAAAGAACCTGTGGGAATGTCTCAAATGGAATTAATGTTGCCAGTTTACGAGTGTGTTTAGAACATTTTATGGACTAGTTTAATGGCTGTTTAATAGCTTTATATGTGCCGAACTTTTAAATGCTCGTAAAAGCTGCCAGAATTGCCCAAGAAATCTAAATCTATGTGGTTTGACTTAAGCACAAATAATTAACAAAGTGTGTGTTAACTAATATTTAAATTTTTTAAAAATATTCTAATCAATATTATGTGTAGCTTGCTAAAGAAAAAGTTGCCATTATAATGTACCAAAGTGACTCTATATTATAAAATCTAGACTTGCAACAACTTGCCTGACATAATTTTAAGAAAGCTGTCGAGTGTTTAAACAAATATTTTTGAAAAAATTTTAAATTGATGGAGGAAGTTGGGAAATAATCCTTAAATAACAGACAGGCAGAGTATAAATATTAATTACCTAGTTCTAAAAAGTTAAAAAAAAGATACTCAATAGCTGGAAAAGAGGATCTAAATAAATAAACGCAGCTTGTTGCAACTTAATCCCTTTGACTTCAAAGGCTTGTCATAATGAAATGCACTGAGGGTTTCATATTTCCCTGGTCAGAGCGTCTTTGTTGGCACTAAAAAGGCGTTATTAATGCGCGGCTATTTGCAAAGCTGACACCAAGAGTTATTTATCAAACCGTTCAGCACGTGGCATCCACAAAGACTGCTCTCCAGTCTGTGGCAGGCTGCACCTCATTGGAAAATCCTGTTGTCAAGTTTTGTTAACAGCCAAATGAATTGCATGCAACTAAGTGGCAACAGCAGTTCAAAAGTGGCCCAGACTTAAATAAGTTGGCAAAACTTCAATGCCCAAGGACCAGCACCAACTTTAACTTCAACTTCGTCTTCAGCTCACACTTCTACCTTAATATCATTCTGCTTTGTATTCCATTCTCTGCCCTGTTCACATCTTCCTTTGTCATTTCGTATTTGCATGGCCCGCTTCGGAGTTTCTTGGCTCTCATAAATACCATATGTCTTTTTAATAACATCATATTTAGGAATGCCCCTCGTTAAGCCGCCTCTTGATAAATTAAGATCTCTGCTTTGCCACATGACTGGACGCGCATCGTTTCGGATCGCTTCGATAAGATGCAAATGCTCCAATCCTCTTTATTTTTATACCCGTTCAAAAATAACTAAATGGGTATATTGTGTTCATTGAAATGTATGTAACAGCGAGAAGGAGGCAGCTCCAACCCTATAAAGTATATATTATTGATCATCATCAACAGCATCAATATGTCTGTCTGTCTGTCCGGCTGTCCGTCTGTCCGTCCGTATGAATGAAAGTATCTCAGAGACTACAAGAGCTAGAGCAACCAAATCGCGAAAAACCACAACGTCTACAGTTTTTTTTTAGATAATTTGTTTTAATTATCGTTATCTATTATTATTATCTATTAATCAACTTTAATCAAGCCCCTTTTTTCGGTATAAAAGTCAATTTTTCAACACGTTACTTAAAAAATAGTTTATGCATCTATAAAGTATATATATCCTTGATCAGCATCAACAGCCGAGTCTATATAGCTAGTCCATATAGAGTAACCAAATATGGCATACAGACTTCTCTCAAGTTTGTTTTGAAAGCTACCACATCCACAGTTTTCGAGATAGCTCGGTTTTTATGGTTATTTACGATATCTATTAACATTATTTATAATCCCACTTAATCCCAACAAGACAATCGGACAAGTAGAACGGCAGTAATAGCTAACCAAAGTCATTGAAATTAAGGCAATACAAGCACCTTAAAGTATGCATTAGTTTTAATTAGGTAAAAATTTTTAAAAAGTACTTTAATATATATTGAAATAAGTAACGGGTATCCTGTAGTCGACTATAGCCTTTCCAACTTGCTTTTCTTATTTTTTTAAAGAGCAGAATTTCATTTATCGCATCATTTGCATGGTTTTGTTCGCAGTAGCTGAAAATCTTTTGTTAGCATGCCACTTTGCCACATTGCACTTGCCCCAGCTGATTTATGCCGTCCAAAAGTTGTGCATTTTAGCAGGTAAACAGGCGATATTCATAAATCTGTCGACTGCTTAATTAGATTTCCGCCTTAATGACTTTTGGCCCGGTCATAAAATGCTGATTGAAAGGGCCACTTTGGCAAAAGCGGCAACTGAGTTTGTTGCAGTCAAAGTGTGGCATAAATTTGCCAGTTGATAAAAATCAAAACGTGCCACGAAATTCGAGCTGCCTGCGAATGCTTCCAGTGCTTCCAGTAATATCTTTAGCATTGGAATGGGTTCAAGCGACTCATTAGCAGTGGACTTTGGACACTGGCCAGAAGACAAGTCCTATTGAATTTCCATTGGCCTCAAGTCAAATAAACCAAAGTCAATATTGACTGCGGCTACTTAAAGTGTAATTAAGCGAAGCGGTACCACCGTCACCACCGTCAAGACCGTCAGCAGCACTTTGCATTGGAATTCTGTATTATAGTAGCGAAATGTGTACAATAAAATAGAAGTACAATATAAATAAGGCTGAATGGGAACTGAGCTTGGACTTGGACTTGGAATTGGAGGGAGCGGGACAAGTTAATGGAAATGCGAGTGGCTCGAATGGCTGAATGGCTGAAATGGCTGGCTTTTTTAGCCGGGTGGTCTTGGGAGGGTCTCTTGGCTGCCAGGCTTATCGTTTTACGATTTGCTTTGATTTAAAAATGGAGCCAAGCGTTTGATTTTAATTGCATTCGATGTGCGCACAAAGCTTGCGAGTCTCTTTTTCCCCATGATATATGGCATTTTAATTGAAATGGCAAAGGCCACAGTTGGCCAAGAGGAGCGGGGAATGGAGACTGCAGAATGAAATGGCAGTTGATTTGCAGACATATCAAATGACCGCCCCAAAAGAAGCGCAACGCAAATAGTTTTTTTTTTTTTTATTTTGTAATTAATTTTTATTTCGGCTTTCCAAATGGGCGTATGTGTAATTTTTTGCAGTTGTCCAACAAACGTGAGGGGCGTTCACATTTGAACATTCCTTAACTGTCGGCCATTTATCAACTGTGATTGGCGGCTCTTGTGTAAGCCTCCCCCCACTCTCTTACCTCTATAAAACTAGTCAAAATTTCAATTACGCATATTTCATAATTGCCTCTTGTTTTATGGGCAATCGTAAAACGAGACGTGCCACAATTAAACGCCGAGCAAATGGTAGGACTAGAATTTAAGCCAACACACGCTGGAAATTAAAGCATAAATTCTACACTCAGAAAAAAGACACATTTTTAGCCCCGAAATCAACGGCAATTTGTCTTTCATAACAGAAAATACATTTCTTAAAAATGTGGCTCATCTTTTCTGTAGTGTAATACCATTTTTCTGAAAATAAGGGCCTTGGACCGGTACGGTTGTGGTAAAGATGCTAGGTCATAGGCTTGAGCAACTTCGAACTGTCATAACTTTGGCAAAACTTTACCGATTTTCAAGCGGAATGTCATTTTGATCATGATTTGACCTCTACATAAATACTGCATTTAAATTTTTATCATCTAGAAAATTTGATATTTTTTCGACTCTAAGCCATGTATCATCCAATTTTCCATACCTACCCCTTGACATTTTTTCAAAAACTTCTATCTCTCATAACTCTATCAAAAATCAACCGATTTTCAAGCGGAATGTCATTTTGATTATGATTTGGCATCTAAAACGATTCTGCATTTAAATTTTTATCATCTAGAAAATTTGATATTTTTTCGACACTAAGCCATTTATTATCTAATTTTCCATACCTACCCCTTGACATTTTTTCAAAAACTTACATCTTTCATAACTCTATCAAAAATCAACCGATTTTCAAGCGAAATGTCATTTTGATCATGATTTGGCCTCTAAAACGATTCTGCATTTAAATTTTTATCATCTAGAAAATTTGATATTTTTCGACACTAAGCCATTTATTATCTAATTTTCCATACCTACCCCTTGACATTTTTTCAAAAACTTACATCTTTCATAACTTTGTCGAAACTCAACCGATTTTCAAGCGGAATGTCATTTTGATCATGTTTTGGCCTCTAAAATGATTCTGCATTTAAATTTGTATCATCTAGAAAATTTGATATTTTTTCGACACTAAGCCATTTATCATCCAATTTTCCATACCTACCCCTTGACATTTTTTCAAAAACTTCCATCTCTCATAACTTCATCAAAAATCAGCCGATTTTCAAGCGGAATGTCATTTTGATCATGTTTTGGCCTCTAAAATGATTCTGCATTTAAATTTTTATCATCTAGAAAATTTGATATTTTTTCGACACTAAGCCATTTATCATCCAATTTTCCATACCTAACCCTTGACATTTTTTCAAAAACTTCCATCTCTCATAACTTTGTCGAAACTCAACCGATTTTCAAGCGGAATATCTTTTTGATCATGGTTTGGCTTCTATATTCATACTGGATTCAAAGTTAAATTTAAAAATTTTTATTATTTTTCGACCATGGTTCCACTTTAATGGTAAGAGAAAATTCAAAATATTAAATCTCAAGCTTTTTCTTTTAATCAACACCTTTCAGAGTGATTTTTTTTATAACTAAATAAAATATTTCCAATAAATAGACATTTTTCTTACAAATTTGACTATTTTAAATCAAAAGCGTATTTCTTAAGCGATTGTAATATTTTTTCTGAGTGTATATAGTTTGAGTCACATCTGGGGCCACATTCTGATGATGATAACTTAATGGGCGAACCGTTTGGTATGTCTCTGTTTGTCTCTGTTCCAGGTGTTGAGGTTGATGTAATGCCCAAAAGCGTTCTTGGCAAATTTATTGCATAACATTCAGCAGTTTTGGCTAGAACCAATAAAATACATTAGCTGAACAAACCGAAGAATGACAGAAATTTACAAGTGAATGGAGACAGAGTCGACGACTAAACAAAGCCAGAAAACAAGTTGGCTGATTGATTTTTGTGTGTATTTTAAATTGAATTTCCCAAAGCCGACAAAATCAATCAAAAATGCTGCCAACAAGCCAACAAGCGAACAGACCAAGAGGCTAAAAGCCAGTGAAGCAGCAAAAGCAATAATTGGCAAAAAGAAAATAAAGCAAAGTCAAAAATGTTTGTTATAAAATAAAATCAAAAACCGCAAATGAAATTAGCGTATAGCTCGACTCGAAAGAAGAGTCAAAGTGGTGGGTGAAGTGGTGCAGGACGGATTGAGGGGTGTTAACCAGGCAAACAGGCAAAAGGGAAAATTGAAGGGCGTTGCTGTGAGCTTATTATGTTTCCTGTTCTTTGATTATTGTTATTATATGCCACAGTCTCTGCACAACCTTCTAACTGGCTAGCAGCCAGGCCAACACATATAGACGCAATTTAGTGGCCATAAGTCAGTCAGAGGTCGTGGCTTGTTTAGTACGTGTATCTGTAAGATAAACGCCGATTATGCGGCTATTTTTATGCGGCGGCAAAGCGAATGAATAAGCAACAGAACAATAAAAAAAATCAAAAAAAGAATAAAACCAGTTTCTAGCCAAGACGTCGAGCACTTTTGTAATCAACCTTTAATTGAAAATTGAGGTAAGGCATTAAGCAAAAATTAATTAATTTAATGGCCATCATTTTGTAATACAAAAGCAGCACTTGGCCAAATCAAAAAACATACATTAAATAAATAAATAAAGCTTTTGGCGCCCACACAAAGTGTCCCCCGCATTGCCAACACAATTTGGCCAAAAAGTAGCCAAAGTGTTGGCCCGAGGGCAGCCTCAACAATTGCGACAATTACGACAATTAACTGAAAGTAATTGCAATATCAAATTGATTTGTCATTGCATTTCAAATCTAATTCGTTAAATCTTCAAGTCTATAAATAAATAAAAACACATTTCGAATGTGGCTCAAATGAAATTTCATGCAAATTCTTGGCTCTCTCGCCAAAGTGGAACAAATGTCGTCTAAGCCATATTTCAGCACTTTTGCGCGAATTGTGAAAGTGTCGAATCGAACTGGAACCAAGACACCACAGCAAATTCCCGCCACCGCCCCTCTATCAATAGCTGCCCCTCTTCCCTCACAACGTTTCTCATATTTGAGACAGTAGCCAAAAAGATCTCGAGTTGAAAATCGTGATTTTCTTGAAATGTTTCTGCCACTTTGCGGACATCGTGGAATCAAGCCAAGCTGCTGTTTTGGCCAAGATACGAGTAGTTTGCGCTGAATTGTTAACAGCAGCTGTGCACAAGTGTCTTCCATCATCCCCCTCCCCCCACTGCTCTCTCGTTCCCTCCACAAAAAAGTGCAACCTAATGCAGTTAAGAGATCACACTGAAAAAAAAATTAAGAACATTCATCTTAAATATTTTGTTTAAACAAAAAATAATATTTTAAGACCATATTAATAAGATTAAGAATATTAATCTTATTAGTCAAAGTTTTTAATATAAGAATAAAAATCTTAAATTCTTAGGAAAATCTTAAATTTTTAGAAAAGTATAGTTATGTACTATTTCATATGAAGCAAACAGTTGTTGTTAAAAAAAAAGAAAATTATAAATTTAAGTCATTTTTAATTTTTTTATTTTTTGAATTTAATTTCAAAAACATTTATTTTGGAAATAAGAACTTGGTCTTATTTGAAATGTTCTTAAAACCAATTTTCTTAGAACCAAAATCTTGATTTTAAACCATTTTTTATCAGTGCAGTGCATTTGTTATTCAAGTCCGCGTTCGCTTCACAATTAAGCTGAAAAAACATGTGTAACTCAACTGGCCAGGTACACGGATAGTTAAGAGCGTGAGTGGCATGGCCAAAAGCCCAAAAGCCAAACAGCCAGAACATCAACAGGTCAACAACAACAGTGTCTTTAAGTGACGCCCACGCAAGTGGCAAGTGGCACGTTAATGAGCCCAAAAAGAGTTGCATTTGATAAATTGCTGAAAAGTAAGTACTACGAATTATGGAGAGAAACTGGGCGACGAACTATGCGCAACTAACGGCATTTTTGCTCAGTGCCACGTTAACAAGAAGTTAGATCCTGTTCACTAATTTCTATTCAGAGCTGCTCGAGATTTGCGCTTCAGGCTTCATTAGCCAAACAGTTGGCCAGTACCCAGTTTGACTTGGTCAAATAGTAAAAGTTCTCAACAAGTTGGCTGGTTATCTTGTTGGCCAGGTTGGTTGGCTGGCTTCCTGGTTGCCTGGCCAAGTTGTGCATTTGGCTAATGCGTTGCACTTGGCTGCAAGAGATGCTTGCAACGCGTATGATGACTTAATTGCGCATTTTAACAGAGTTAGACAGACGGACAGACAGACAGACGGACGGACAGACGTGTTTTATATGTATCAGTTTGTCTCTGGGCTTTGAGAACTTTGTTTTGACAGGCGGCGATTAGACTATGTCTCTTCTCCCTCTCTCCCTCTCTCTCGCTCTCTCTCTTCTAGCCAGTTGGCTGCCTCTTTTGGTTAATTGAAATGTTGCTGTTTGTTTGTTTGTTTGTTAGAGGGACCCACACATGGTTGCAGCTTGTCTAGCATTACAGTTAACAAGGAAGTCAAAATGGGGCATGCGGCATATCAAAGTGTGTGTTGCAAAGTTAATCCTTTTACGCCTCAGTGCACTGTGCATTTCCAAATGCCGTTTGCAACTGTGAGAAAGTATTGAAAGTATCTTTCACTGCAGGTTCTATGCGTTTATTGATGCCACATGATGCATATGCCATCATTAATTATATGCCACACTTCCGCTCGCCACTCTCGCAAGCAAAGTGTTGTTGCCCCTGGAGGTTCTTGTTGCACTTGCAACACACGAAGCGCATCCCATTTGGTCGGTCATAGTTGGCTGCACCGTGTTACTTGCTTCATGGTCAGCTGACTCTGTTGCAATCACACAATAGGGTAGGTTGCGGTTCCTTTTCTATGTTACTTCCAGGGTTGGCCCAGCTTTTTGATAATTGTTGCTCTTCCTTTGTCTTTCTCAGTGCTTTGTTAGGGGTCGCAACGAGTCTCGAGTTTCCCACGTTTCAACAGGTATTACTTGTGGCACCTGTAAAGCCAACAACAACAACAAGTCCAAGTTCCAGACACATCCATCAGCAATGATGTTATACGCTTCGTTGATTTGCTGCCCGCGTTTGTCATACGAGACCAGACAATAAATTTAATGGCATTTTATCTTTTATTATTCGTTACTTTTTTCGGTTCTTCTTTTTCTACATCTCCGATTTCTTTTCTTTTCGTTTCGTTTCTACGAAAATTTCTTACTTACTGTGTCAATTATTTTCGTTGGTGTCTTTGTGCTTTGCTTTATTCATTCTTAATTTAATCAACTTGCTTCGTTCCTCGTTTTTCATTTGTTATTGCTCAAAATTTAATCTGTTTGATGTGCCTTAATTTGATGAGAGCGCAACGCAATTACATTTATCATCATTGTCACATCAGCAGCATCATCATCATCTTCATAACTGAGAGAGTACATCAAATTATAGAAAAATATCTAATTTATGTCTAAGAACTGTGGGAGTTTTTCTTGCCACGATATCTATTTGGACTCGCATATCATCGCCATCCAATCTACAGCAATTACATTCCAAACTAAGCTGAGCTGAAAGCTGAATTCTGTATGCTGAGAATGGGAGCGAATGGGAGGCGACTCCGGCCAGCAGTTGCAACCAGCTAAATTAGCTTAATAAGACCTAAAGGCCGTTTGCTAGACCCCGTACTTAAAAAAAGTACAGGGGTCTATTGGGTTTGTTTTAACGAATATGTGCGTAACAGGCAGAAGGAGGCGTGGCAGACCCTATAAAGTATATATATTCTTGATCAGCATCAATAGCCAAGTCGATATAACAATGTCCGTCTGTCTGTCTGTCTGTCTGTCCGTCTGTCCGTCTGTCCGTCTGTATGAACACCTAGATCTCAGAGACTATAAGAGCTAGAGACACCAAACTTGGAATGATGGTTCCTCTATATTGCAAGCAGATCAAGTTTGTTTCAAAATGCGGCCACGCCCCCTTTATGGCCCACAAATTGAAAACAAAAATTCATATCCAAATTATAAGAACAATTGTAAAGCTAGTGACACCAAATTTGGTATGTAGATTCCTCAATATTGCAGGCAGATTCAGTTTGTTTCTTTTTTTAATCGGACCACTATATCATATAGCTGTCATAGGACCGATCGGACGAAAATCAAGTCTTAGTATGAAAAACTTTTTCCATTATTAGTTTTTGCCATAGTAAGTACGGGGTCTCCGACAGTCGAGTATGCTCGACTGTAGCACCGGCCGACGAGTTTTTAAATCAAATTGCCAGCTAATTGGCTAAATATTTCACAGCTCTGATTGTTTTACTTTGAAAGAGCAGTAAAAAAGATCTATTCACCATTCTCCTAAACAAAAACTATTCATTATAATCCAGTTTATTTGGTTTTTATTATGAAAAAACGCCAAATTAACAATAAAAACTTGGCCATCGACTTGGTCTAAAACATGAACTTGAAACCAAAATTCGTATATTGAATTTGCTAAACGAATTCGATGAACAAAATTGGTGGATAGATGAAAGAGGGGCTTGAATAACAGAGGAAGAACAACAACATTTTGCATAAATTAGAGCGTAGCACATGCAACATGGAAATCGCTGAAACGTGTCCAAAGTCGCTGACAGCGCCACACAGTGGGGCATGGGGCATGGGGCAAGGGCAGATCCCATTCTCGTTCTGGTTCTGGTTTGCAGTTTGCGGTGAGTCTGCATAAAATTAACCAAAAAGCTGTTAATGACGGAATCAGGAATAGCAGCTCAGTAAACAAACTCAACTCAATGAAACGACTCGATTTGAGTTAAGTTTTTGGGGGACTAAGGCCACATGCTGCATGCAACCAAGCGAGACACTCAAGATGCGGCTTCGCTCGGTTTCTGCCAGTCAGATTAATTATGCATTTTAGCCAATGTTGTTGACTATGTTGATGCTGATGCCGAAGCTGATGCTGATGCGGCTAATGTCGATGCAGTTGCTACATGTTGCAACTGCGCAAATGCAGCTTATCAGCAAACGGGGAATAGGCAACAGGCAACAGGCAACAGGCAACAGGCTGCTTGTCTAACGGCACTCTTGCACTAAATCACTCGCGGTACTTAGAGAGGCGTTGCTGTTGCACACACAGCTTGTGCAACGGACTGGGGCAGGTACCAGCTACAGGTTGGGCCCATGAAGCACTCAACTGACGCACAGACAGGCAACAAGCAACAAGCAACACGGCAAACAACTCACACAAAATGTGTGCATGTTCATAAAAAATGCATAAAGTTTGAGCGACATCAACACGTGTTGCACACACACAAACACACACAGAGAGGAGGAGGAGGAGGAGGGGCACATGTGCAACGTGGTTGCATGTACGACTCTTATCGCTCTTGTCGTTTGGTTGCTTGGTCTTTTGGCCATTGTTCGTGTGACGTAAACTCAGTCAAACGCTGCAGTTGCCCCATGCCCCAAGTCAAATAAAATTCAACAAAAAACTAAAACATTTTTAAATATTATACACTCGCCGTCTTTTTTTTACTGCAACTGGTTCCGTTTTCTTTTTTTTTTCGAGTTTATTTGACAGTCAACGTGGCCACGCCCTTTTTTAAGGCATTTCGGCAAGACAAAGAGAGAGAGAGGAAGAGAGAGAGAGGGACTGCAAACACGCAACAAGGTCAGGGCAACCGACGTAGGCTAAGGTTGAGATTATGGCTTAGACTGTGGCCAGCGATTTCGTAATGGACTGGGAAAGACGTTAAGACAAGTCTACAAACAGTGGTATGGCAGAGGGGGGAGTGATAGGGGTAAGGGGGGCTCAGGGGGGTTGCTTGACACGCCCACAGCACAACATTTTAATTTAACAGCATTCGATTCTGGAGTACTCGTAGTCTGATGAGGCGTGCTCCACGAAATCTTCTTAAATGGCAGCTACAATCTATAGAAAGATCGTGTGCTACGCTATGAAGATAATGCTGGGATTGCAAGTCCATAGACTTGGCTAAATTGGGAGCTGACGTTTATCTTTTGACCAATTGTGAAAGTAATTTAATGCGGATTGATTCGTTTTCAAAAGTTCCTTAACTTTGTTGCTCTTCTTCTTGTCTCTGTCTCCCTCTCTCTCTCTCTCTCTCTCTCTTACGCTGTCTTCTTTTTATTTCAATTACAAGGAATTGCATGTTTCGTTTTAATTTCCACGTAGTTCAATTGCCGTTGCCGTCTGCGTGTCGTAGTGCACTTCTTTCTGGGAAACTGGTTGGAGTTTATATCTTTGTATCTATGTGCGACTCTCGCTGTGTGTGTGCCTAAATGATTTTGAACCAGTTACGTGTACCTGCTCCTGCTCCAGCTCCTACTGCAGGTTTCCAGTTCCAGTTCTATGGCAACTGCGTGTCTAAAAATTTAATGAAATCGCAGTAATATCCATAGGAAAGAAAGCAACATTGAAATAGATTCGCGCTGCTCTGCACTCCTGAGTGCCCTGCCAATCATTGGAGTACTCTCAGCAATTGTTGCTGCTGCGGTGCATAATTGAGAGATATTATTAGTTGTGTGGCACGGCATTGGCATTTGAATTGAACGTGCCGCAATTGCTGAAATGTTAACTAATGAGCTGTGTATTGAGTTGCATAAGACTTTAAATGCTCAACCATTTGACCAGATGAGTCAATTTTGAGTGCAGCAAAATGGCTTTAAGTGGTTCTAATAATACGAATAAAAAATTATTGAGTATAGCTTAAATAATTGAGTATGAGTTAGAAATGCAACAGAAAGACTTGAATATGGACAATACTAAGGTTAAATGCAAATTTATATATTAAATATGTTGTTTCCGATGCATTCTTATATTAAAACGAATAATTTATGGTATAAACTTATTATTTTACTAAGGGGCTGTGCCCCCTGCTCGCTTCGCTTGCCAACTCCCGGCTGTCTTGTGTATGTGTCTTTGTTTGTCAAATATATTTTAAATACGCGACAAAATTTCTTATGTATCGATTCGCCGGGCGGGATTCGAGCTCGTGACTCAATCTATCACACATCCTCTCCGCTACGTCGGCACTTTATGCACTGATTAGTAAAACACAATCAAATATAAATGCATTTAATCCCACTTGCCATTCGAATTTCTCAAAACGCCGTCTAATCTCACCATACATTTATCTTAGCTATGTTGTGTCCAAATTTCAAGGTCGTAGGCTTAACGGTTTGACCAGTTCAATGTTCAGTCAGTCAGGACAAAGAGTTTTATATATATAGATTGAGAAAGTTAAGAAATATTTCGGATTGTCGAATGCAAATCGTTGCATCCACACAAATAACTTTAAATTATTTGTAAAGTCTTCTACATAGTTTCGGATAAGAACGGATAATAACAACATAAATGCCAAAACATAAAAATTGACAGCCTGTGTTCATTAGAAACAGACTTAAGCTGTCCGCTGGTGAAAACTCGTCTTGCCATTCCAATACCATTCCAAAGTATTTTTATTTCTACTGCCATTTCCATATTCAATTCCATTTGCAATAAGTGTCAAGCACTTTTTAATTATCCGCAGCAGTGCGATTAGACGAACTCGTTGTGCAGTGTTTGCGACATGAAAGCATCAAGGAAATGACAGGCATCAGGCCAAATAAACTCAAAATCAAAATCTTCTTAACCCAAATTTATGCATGTGTCAGAGATGTGACCATAGTTGGCCAGATGCACGTCAACATCAGGCAGCGGCATTTTGGGGCAGGCATATTGGCGAATCAAATTGCATGCCGCATAGCAAAATCAAACGTCAAGAGTCAACAGGTTTTTGGTTATGGCTATGATTTTGGCACATACAAAAAAATAAAAGAGAAAACCAGCCAGTAAATCGCCTTAGTCAGGCCAACAAGCTGAAAGCTGAGAGTGTCTGCTGGCGGGCAGCTTCTGTGACTATGGCCAAACAATCTGAGCCGTATTTGGCAAACGGTTTTTCGAATTTGGTAGATTTGAATTGGGCTGGCACTTGGCCAGTTGGCCACCGTTTGCTATCAAAGTCAATCAACAGTCGCACAATTCATTTGTGACAGATTATGCCTTGACTTTGTTTGGGCCAACAACAGACCGAAGACTGTAGACTGTAGATTGTAGACTGTAGACTGTAGACAATCACAATTTAGAAAGCATGTAAGCGCACTTTTCAGGCCCATTTGATTGATCGCACGCAGATTGTAGACAAGTCTTCAGCTTTGTACACTTTTGGCACTATCGAACAAAACAAATTAATTTGCATTCGTAAAAACTTTCACTATCACCCCACGTAGTACCAACGAATAGACTGTTTTTTTCTGACCTGGGGTTCGAACTTTGCTGAGCCACATTAGCGCGTTAATGGTTGTGGCAATGTCCATCACTGGCAACATGTGTTTGCCACAACTATTTGCCACTTGCAGCAGACATTCACTTTTGCCATGGCCATTAATTTGGCTAAGGGAAAGGGCCTAAATGCGTGTAGGCCTTTGCTAAATGCGTTAACAAACTAGTGTCTATTTTTAAGCAGCTGCCACTTGCAGTTGCCGTATATTATTTATTATTCATTTGTTTAATTTGCATAAATTTACAAGTTATGCTGATAAATCGCTTAGCATGCTGGCAAATTGTTGGCCAGCTTCTCACGTTGATTAGGCCAACACTGGCAACTGTTCAGCTCTGTTTTGTTATTCATGCTCCAAATGTTGTGCAATTTGATAGCCATCAAAATGGGCTTTGAATGAAAATGAATGGAAAACAAGTCAGTCAAGTCAGCTGCAACTTGAGCTCATCTTTAATTTGAGCCAACAAAACGCATAACGCACACAAATGACTTTAATTACAATAATACTAAGACTCAAATTGTTGCCAGCGGCTAAAATTAAAAAAAAAGCAGGCAAATTAAAACTAAAACATGGCCAAGTCGGGGTGCCATATGTAGACGGGGCTAAAAGCAGTTGCTGGAATTTTTTAAATTGTTATTGTTGTTGTGGCTTCTGCTTGACTGCATAATCGCCGAGTGTGGCAGAGTGAAAGTACACAGAAAGCAGAAGATTCCATTGGTCAACTTGATGACTCTTGTCCGTGTAGATAAAGTGTGTATATACATGGTGATGGTGTTGGCCACATGCTGATGGCCGCAACAAACATGCGCTGGCAATTTCGAAATTTCATAAATTGGACAGCAACACGCATGCGCAGCAGCTGCAACTCTGCAACAGCAACAACAACAACTGCAACAACAACAACAGCAACAACTTGTTTACAATTGCAGTCAGAACGCATTAGAAATGGCCAAAACGTTGAATTCGAATGAGTTTTGTAGCTCAGCTGGCTAATTGCAAATGGAATTGCAATTGTGTCAGCATTCATCATACTCATGTGAATGAATATTCATACTCGTATTAGCTCAACGATCAATTTTTAGGCTGCATGTTAACAAATTAACATGCCACATGCTACAAGTGGCTGGGGGGCAAGTAATTGTAATTTGACATAAGGAAATAAATGAAGCGAATATCTATTACATAGCAAACATAACAAGAAATAAATAAAAACAAAATAGTTTGCATAACAATTTTTAAATAATAATAACGGGTATAAAAAAAACAATATTTTTAAAATACAAGTTGTAATAAATATACAGGACTGTTCCGGTTTTCACTTCCACTTTTATAGGATTTCATAAAAGGTATTTTCTCAAGCTGCATTTATGCTAAGTACTTCAAAATTATATATTTTCACTTTATTAAACTTAAATTCATCAATTTAAAAGAGATTTAATATGCAAAATATTTTTAAAATGAAAGTAAAACAGGACGAAGATTTTTACTAACGATAAATCTTGCGGAAAGTGAAAACCAGAACAGGCCTGATAAATTTAAGTGCATATAAAAGCTTGAGTTAAAAATAGCTAGGGGGCTCCGCGCTCTGCTCGCATCGCTCACGGTGCTACAGTTTTTCAGAGAAGTTTTTCAGAAGTGCATAAAAAAGGTTGAGTTAAAAAATAACTAGGGGGCTCCGCCCATTGCTCGCATCGCTCGCCGTGCTACAGACTGACAGAGATCCCGTACTTACTAAGGAAAAACCTAAGACTGTTAAAAATTTAAATATATTTAGATTACTCGACTGTAGGAAACCCTAAGTCAATTCACTTAAATTCTTGGTACGCAGAAGATTCAATGCTCTTGCTGTGCCCTTTTTTTTAAATTTTTTGATTAAATGTTCCTATGACAGTAACATGATATAGTAAGCTGATTTGATTCAAATTTGGTCAGGATATATAAGAGCAACTTAAATGCATATTCTATTAATTTGGTTAAGCTATCTCATACTTAAACTTTTTTATACTTTGCATAAAAATAAAAATATATAAATTATGCTTAATAAAATTTCCTTTCCTTTCATTTTTCTGCTTGCAGCATTCAGCCAAATATCAAGTATAAGCCCACTCCAGCGCCTCGCAGCGGCAACACTAACAGCAACAACAGCAACAACAAGAGCAACAACTTAACCACACACCACAAGATGCAACAAGCCGGCAGCAGTTACTACACGCAAACGGAAAGTGAGCTGCTGCAACTGGAGGCGGGGGGTGGGGCGCCCTTTCCGCCACAACGTGGCGAGCAGACGTTGCTGCTGGCTTCCACATCGCAGCAGCAACAGCAGACGTCGACGTCGGCAAGCGGTGGCAGCCAGGCGACAGTTTCGACAGCAACATGCAACAATTTGGATGCACCATCGACGGCCAGCAGCAGCGGGACACCAGCGCACTTTGTGTCGCCGCTGCAGAGACGCCACTGTCAGCCGCCCAATCACTTGCCACTGAACTCCGTGGTGGCATCACCGCTGCGCACCGCCAGCTACAAGACGGCTGCCTCCACCGCCAGCGTCTATCATCACAGCCACCATCAGCAGCTGGACTTTCAGCGCAACTCGCAGTCGGACGATGACAGCGGCTGTGCACTCGAGGAGTACACCTGGGTGCCGCCGGGTCTGCGACCAGATCAGGTAAGGCCAAAGCGAACTACAGAGTTGCCACTGTGGAGGCAGGGCGTGTCATTGGCAACACCACCACATACGTGTACTCCTATATATAGCAATTTGTCACAACTAATTAGGTGAAATCAAATGTTGCCAGCGGGGAGCAATTTCGTTGTCGATTTCCATGTGCTTTCGTTTTCGTATACGTTTTAATTTTCATTATACCCTGTGCTGGTATATTAAGTTTGTGCAGAGTATGTAACAGTTAGAAGGAACGAAGAAAGAAATATATATATTCTTGATCAGCAACAACAGCCGAGTTGATACAGTCCGTCTGTGTGAACACCGAGATCTCGGAGTTGGTAAGAGCTAGACGCACCAAATTTGGAATGCAGATTAATTTTAATGTCAGCCAGGTCGAGTTTATATTCAAATTTTGCCACGATCCCTCTAGAAGCGCGTAATTTGAATAAGCCTACAACACCTTACAGTCTTATGATTATAAGGACCTGTTTTTCAATGTCTCCTTATACTTATACTTTAGAGATATTTTCAAATTTGACATTAATTTCTATACATTTTACGTAAAAATTTCTCTAATAACATATACATAGTATGTATTACATACTTTAGTTATCAAACCCCTTAACTAGACATTGAAAAACCGGCACTAAGAGGTAGACACTTTTAATTTGGTATGTAGATCCCTGGATTGTATACGCTGATGCAGCAATTTTTATTTGTGGATCGGACCACCATATCATATAATTGTCAAAGGAATGATTGGTCTCAAGTAATAGTACTAAAAACCTTATTTGTTTTTTAAGATATATCAACCAATCTGACAGAATAAGCATTAAAGTTGGTCTTATACATCCCGATAAAAATTATTAAAAATTGGTCCACTATATCAGGTTTTAGTATGAAAGAGATCTTTGTTTTCTGAAATATATCAACCAATCTGACAGAATAAGCATTTAAGAAGAAATGTTTCAAATCGTTCTACTATATCAGGTTTTAGTATTAAACAGATCTTTGTTTTCTGAAATATATCAACCAATCTGGCGGTTCACTATATCTTATGGCTGTCATCGGAAAAATTGCTCGAAAATGTTCCAAACGACATCTAAAAGCCTAGGCCTAGGATATTCTACTGTCGAGTGCGCTCGACTTAATCGCTTGTTTTCGCCCGCAACGCTGAACATTTCGGTTTTGGCCACCTGCTGTGGTTCATGGGCTGGACTTTTGCTTTCGTTTTCAAAAGCGAATCCAGTTCAATGCCTGGCCACGTTTAAGGAAATGCAGCGACAACTTTAATTGCGGCCTAAGCGGATTTCTTTATTTTTGGGCATTTGGAAAATTATCGCTCCATATCGATTGGCAATCGATTGAAAGCGAAAGCGTTTTGTAATTAAATCGCTGCCGCATTTGGCTGCAATTAGACCTGGCCAAGACACGGCCAATCGTGGTCGGGGTGGTGGCCCAAATCGCACACTGAAAACTGAAAATAGAAAACTAAAACGAAATGAAAAAGACGCTTACATAATGGCCAAGTCAATGGGAGGAAAAACGCTGGGAAAAACAGTCAAATGGTCGACAGTTTTTGTGAGTTTTTGTGAGTTTTTCTGCATTTTTTGCTCAACTCTGTCAGCTGCATGTTGCATGCTGCATGTTGCAGGCAGCCAGCATCATGACTTTTGCGACATTTTCCACTCTCGCACGTTTCACATCAATTTTTGTGGCTTTTTGTCGTGGTCCAGCTGTGGGCGTTTTTTGTTGTTTTAGCCAAGTTGGTGAAAGCGTTTTGTCACTTTGATTAATTCGTTATGAGTTGTCTGTCTGTCTGTCTGTCTGTCCGTCTGTCTGTCTGTAATGAATTAACACAATTATCACGAAATGACCATGTCAAATGGGTCAATAAAAATGGCAATAAATGAACTTAGACTGGCGGCTCTGGACCAACTTGAAGTGACAGCTTATAGCCAATAACTGCAGTACTTTAAGCCATTTGTTCTAAACCATTCCACTCTGCTCTCTGCTCGTTAACAGGTTCGCTTGTACTTCAGCCAGTTGCCGGACGACAAAGTGCCCTACGTCAACAGTCCGGGGGAGAAGTATCGCGTTAAACAATTGCTGCACCAGCTGCCGCCGCAAGATAACGAAGTGAGTATTAGCCAAAAGAGGCAACAGGGCCAAAAGGAAAGCAGCAGGCAACACGGAGCACTCAATGGCAATGGCAACGCAATCGGCGACAAAGAGAGTCCAAGCATAAAAATGCAGTTAATGTTTGCCAAGTTGTAAAAAAACAACAAAAGGAAATCGAAAAAAAAAATAAAATAAATTTTGTATAAAAATCAAAGCAACAACGAGATTAAAAAAGTTGACGTTGCCGTTGCCGTTGCCTTTTTGGAGTTTGCTGTAAAAGAGATTTTAATTAAAATTTACAATACAAGTAACTGGCTGCTTTCTTTGGATGTTGCAGGTGCGCTATTGCCACTCGCTGAGCGACGAGGAGCGCAAGGAGCTGCGCATCTTCTCGGCCCAAAGGAAACGCGAGGCGCTCGGAAGGGGCGCGGTGCGGTTGCTGTCCGATGAAAGGCCCTGCAAGGGGGTAAGTACTCGCTGCCATTTTAATTGTGAGCACAAAATTTGCATTTTATTATGAGCAACAAAAGGCAGTCCCCCCTTTTCCGTACTCCCCCCTTCAAGATGGCAAGTTTCGATTTCATATTTTCGCCAGGCAGGACAAAGTTTTGCGCAAAGTTTGACAGGTCCGCAGGTTTAGCTGCTGAAATCCCTATATATATATATATATATTAGAGTGGGTGGTTCTTAAAAAAGCCAAAAGAAATTGACAATGGCGCCTGACAGAAACAATAAGCGAGCGAGCGAGCGAAAGAGAGAGAAAGAGAGAGGTAGAGTGTTGCAAGTTGGCAGCATTTCAAATAAAAGATGACAAAAAGATTTCATTAAGTACACTTTTAGCAAACGGCAAAGTGCTGCAAGAAAATGAAAAACGTTGTTGCAAAAACAATTGCAGCCAACTTGCTTTGCTTGCAACACAAAGGCTGTGACTCCGACTGAGACTCCAACTCCGTCCGTACTCTACGACTGTTGCAAGTTGATGTTTTTGTCTATGCCATGGCGTAAAAGTGAATGTGCTGTGCAACGCAGTGAAATGGCACTAAAGCACAATGCTACACTGTTAAAAAAAAATTCTCTTAAATCAAGATTTTGGTCTTAAAACTAAGAATTATGGTCTAAAGAATGCGTCGAATACATCTTGGTTTTAAAAACATTTCAAATTAGGCCAAGCTCTTAGTTTAAGAATAAATGTTCTTAAAATTATAATAAAAAAATAAAGAATTATAAATAATTTTATAATTTATAATTTTTATTTTTTAATTTTGCTTTTAAACATTTTATTCTGACTTGGTAATTTTAGAATACTTTTTTTTTAAATTTAGAATAAGAATAGAATAAGAAAACACATTTTGGTCTTAAAAACATTTCAAATAAGACCAAGCTCTTACTTTAAGAATAAATGTTCTTAAAATTAAAATCAAAAAATAAAGAATTAAATTAAATTTTTTAAATTTTAAAATTTATAATTTTTTTTAAATTTGCTTTTATACATTTTATTCTGACTTGGTAATTTTATAAAATTAATTTTCTTTTGTTACTTGGTAATTTTATAAATGTTATTTTGATTAGTTTCGATCGGGATTCGAACCGGCGACTGCTGCTTCTTAACTGAAGCGGCGACTCTAACCAGAACGCCACGTGACAACTGTTTGTTTCATATGAAATTGTACATAATTATACTTTCCGAACAGTTTAAGATTTTAATTCTTGTATTCAGAACTTTGATTTTTTAGATGAATATTCTTAGTATAAGTAAAATGTTCTTAAAATGCGCTTATTTTAATAACAAAATATTTAAGATGTACGTTTTTTATTTTAGAAGTTGTTCTTTTTTTACAGTGTAGTAGCATAAAATAGTAGCTCTCTGCTTGTAGCTGTGGCACTTTCAGTGGCAGTGGCAGTGGCAGTGGCAGTGAGAGCTACCCTTTCAACTTGCCCCCAATCCCTTTGATTGTCCTCACGCAAGAAATTTGCATTGTTATTAGCTGACAGTCTCTCTGGGCGAAAGTCTGGACGAGAGTCTGGTGCGTGCTGGCTAACCAACTTCAACTCCAGCTCCAGCTTCAACTTCAACTTCAGCTACAACTTGAAGTTGAGCTGGAACTGCAACTGGAACTGGAACTGACACTGCAACCCAGCTTGTTGGCCAGCTTCACATCCATATTGCTGTCTGCCACGCTTGGTTGTGGAGCTTGATTTTATTGTGTTCACATTCGCCACTCGTAAAACTTATTAAAAAGTTTATGCCGCATGCTGCCAGTCTGTCTGCCACGTACACGGACGTTGCCACGTCCATTTGTCCATTTGCTGCCGCATCTTCAGCTACGTGCGTGGGCGTTGCAACTTCTTCAGCTGCTTGCCGCATTAAAGTTGTGCGCAAGTTTTCAGTGATTTCGTTTCGTTTGGTTTGCTTGCGGACAGTCCAAATTGGCAGGAAACTTGCATTCATTACTTGCTTGCCACAGCGACTTTTATGGCCAGAACTTGCAACTTGCCACTTGCCACTTGCCACTTGCAGCCAGGACAGGTTAGAGTTCATTAAACAGACGCAGAGCGTGTGAAGTTTTCAATAACTTTTGCCGCCTCATGTTTAATGTCAAAGAGCAGCTAAATATTTGAGCTCATGTGTTTGATCAATGATTCAAGCTGTTAACTTGGCCAAAGTCTCTATATACTTAAGATAATTTCGTTGGTATCTATTTAATTTTGAGTGTAACTAAAGAACAATATTTGCTTAAAGAAAACTTTGAAACACGCTTAATTCCAACATTCCCTCCCTGATTTATCATGAAATTAATGAGCAACAGGTGTTCACTTTTTCGGTAGCCAATCAACACGATAAAACTCATTAACTATTGGCAAAATCCATAAAAAAAAATTAGATAAAGATTGGCTAAGACAGGTTTTATAAGATACCAAATTATCTAGCTGCTTGATAAATGATCTGTGGCAAGTTAATCTCAAATTCCAAATTGCAGCATTAGTTGCCGACATTTATTTATTTATTTTGTTTATTTAACGTTAAGTAAAAGCAGTTCACTAAAAAAAATGTTTAACTATTGAAAAAAAGTTAATAATGATATATGTAAGATTTTTACAATCTTTAGAGATTTTAAATAGAAATGCTTATGAAAATAACCTCCTTAAATGTTAGAGATTTGTTATTTTCGAACATTTTTTTTGTAACTGTTTTTAAAGATAATTAAATTTTAATTAAATAAATATTTAACTTTGTCAAATCTCTCAAATTTTATTTTAGACATTTGAAAGCAATTGTTTTTTTTTCTTCAAAAACACCAAAAATTTCTTTTGGGTTAGAGATTTGTAGAACACACCTTAATAATGTTGATTTTTCTAAGGTCTAGCGGCATTTCTACTTTTTAGAGTAGTTTATCTGACTCTGTTAATTTGTTATCCTAACAAGTTTGAGAATTACATATTTAATTAATAAAACTTAATATAATGTTAAAAAGTAACAGAAAATAAAAAAATTTCGATGGATTTTAATTTGGAATATTTCACACAATTAAATTAGAAGTAGGCCGAACTTAATCATTGCAAGTGCGTTCCAGAATGACTATGGATTAATGCATAATTAATGAAATCAATGATAAGCTTAAGCGGATTTCATGCTAGAGGAAAGATTGACGAACCAGAGCAAGTCACTTGAACTGCTGCTTTAAATTCACAGACCATAACCGACCTGCTAAACGGACGTTAAAATGCGAACAAAGCAAAGGTTGTCCTTCCCTCCCCTAGCAGCAGGAAAAGAGGGATGAGAAGGAGAAGGAGTAGAGTGAGAAGGCGAGGACAGTCAGGCAGAAATTATACTTAAAGGAAATTTATGAAAACGCTCAATGATCCTGAATGATGCTGCCAGAAAGCACTCATATTCACTCAAGCGTAAATGACCAGAAACGTGCGTCAAAGTCAGTGAAAGGTTCAGATAGAGACAGCGACAGTGAGAACGAGATAGAGATGGAGATTGTCAGTGCCAACTGGCAATGATTTTGGCCAAGTCCGATTTTCCACACGAACAACAATGGAGTCAACAAAATTGAAGCATGGCCAGAGCGGATGTGACAGCAGAACTTGACAAGGATGTGACACTAAAGGTCGTCCTGCCAACGATGAAATACAAAATAATTATAAGAAAGACAGCGCTCAGTGCTCAGCTGGTTGAAATATACTTTTAGCCTGGGATTGGGAATGGGAATGAGGTGCTTGCCTGTTGCCAAAAAATAAGTAAAAAGTTGGATCCTAATGCTCCTGCCCTTAGTTTTTTGTTGCTGCCCGTGTCTGGGCCTGTTAAGCAAAAAGTTTATGTACTGAAAAGGGCACGATAACGAGCGTCATTAATAATTTGAGCCACTGCACAGTGTACACTGTACAGCACGGCTTTAAGGGATGGGCTGGCTGGGCAGGAAATTGTCTTGCTTGTCTGCTGGGAAGTTTGTCGGGAAGAGCGTCAAAGTTGGATTAAGGGTTAGCAAGAGCTCAGGAGTCGGGACAGTCCGTCGACAGTCAGGTGGCGCCTCCCCACGGCAGGCAGCGTCAATTTGTCAATAGCATAATTGTCTGCAGTGCTCGAGGATTTGAGTTCAGGGCGAATCGTGTTCGGCGTTCGGGGTCATCAACTGTTTGCGACTGCGACTGGGATTAATTGGATTGATAAGATAAATGAGCAGCGATTGTTGTGATTCGACTGACATTTAGCGCAGCTGTGAGAAATGTCCTTTTAAGTGGACACATTCTGTGGCAGTTGCAATCACAGCAAAACTTTTGCACTTGCAATGTCGTCACCACAGAAACTACTTAAACCGCTTTTCCCGGGCCAAAGTTCTGAGTGTGGAAAACCACAGCAAAGTGCTGACCAAAAGCAAGAAAAAAACGGCAAGATAAAGAAGAAGAAGAGGACGAGCAAATCCGCAACCGCAACAGGCAGAGCAACACATTCAAATACATCATTAGCAACATTTTTGGGGCAAGGTTTGAGTTCTCTATTCTCAGTTCTCTATTCTCAGTTCTCAGTTCCAAGTTCTGAGCCTAATTAAAGTGCTCGGCTTGGTTGCTGCGCAGTTCTTTTTCGGCGATAAATTCTGGAGTTGGCAACAATTAACGACGCATGCAGTGGGCCAAGTTAGGAGCTACTTACCAGGCAGCTGAGTTGCCATGGAAATTATCAACCCTGTACTAGCAGGCAGGATGGGCACTTGCTGTCAATGTTTAATGGCTTGCAAAAGTAAATGTTGATTGCGGGGGACTGAGGTTTAATAGCCTGGAAAGTTAAGAAGCTGCACACAGGCAACGCCTTCGCGTCCTTGCAACGTCTTGTGGCTTCTGTGGCGCTGCTCGGGTAATTTGCGTGCGCCAAATGAAGAAGACAAGTCAACGGGCGGACGGACAGACGGACGGACAGACGGACGGAAGCGGAAGTTGAAGCTAAAATGGCGCAAATTGGCAGAGACTTTGTCAGGGAAAAAGAACCGCCTAGGGTTGAGGTTGTGCTACCACAAAATGTTGCCAGTTAGCGTCGCATGTGTTAAACTTTTTTGGGCCAAAGGCATTCATAAATCAAGGCAATTGCGCTAATTGCTTTGCCACGCTCACAAAATGTTGGCAAATTCGAATGGATATAAGTTGTATGTACTAAGTTGTATGTACCTGTTACCACTGGAAACGTCTTAAACGGGTTTGCGGGTGGTAGCAAGGCAACTCTAAGGCTTTGTTGACCCTATTAGGTGCCATGGCTTACATAAATGAGTTCATTATGCGAATGCCTTTGGCTTTAACGAGTTGAGGTTGCGGTTGAGTCATTAAAAGCAGCGCTTCCGTTAGGTTCACTCCGTGACACAACACAGCAGCATTTTCCATTTTCCATTTACCATTTACCATATTCCTTGCGGCCGTTTTCAGCTTAATATCATTTTTCCTGGCTGTTTAAAGTCTCCCATCTCGTTCTCTCTCTCTGTCTCTGTCTCTGGGGAACACTTGGTAGCCTCGACTCTCCTCACAGATGGCCGTCAGCTATTTTTGCATTATTTCCGTTGTGAAAAAGCAAAACCGCAAAGCACTGGAGAGTGAGAGAGAGAGAGAGAGAGAGAGGCAACTGTGTTCTCGTGCTGGTTTGCCATGTCCTCGCTTGGGGGGCTTAAGCGTTTTATTACCGTTATTTAGCATTTATAGCCGCTTAAATATATTTTGGCCAAGAGAGAGCAGACGCTGCAGATTTCTATCGCCTGACGTCTGTACAACTTTAGCATATTTCTGTTATTTATACGGTTTACCATTCTCTCCTCTCTCTCTTTCTTCCCTTTACACCTTCGGGTTGGACAGTGCGAGGAGCAGCTATCCGGTGGTGACATTGTGGTCTTTGCCCAGCGCTTGGGCGCCCAGTTGTGTTGGCATCCTGGCTGCTTTGTGTGCAGCGTGTGCAAGGAGCTGCTCGTCGACTTGATATACTTTCAGCGCGATGGCAATCTCTACTGTGGCCGCCATCATGCCGAGACCCAGAAGCCGCGCTGTTCCGCATGCGATGAGGTGAGTACGAGTCCAGAGACTAAATAAACCACAGAACCAAAGGATCCGATTGTTAGGTTTGGAATATAATTAATGTAAACGCTTACCTGAAAGTTACCTTAGAACTTTAAGTTTGTACCTCATTTAAAATTGCATTTTCTTCGAATTTTATTTTTATTTTTTTTTTTTTTTTTTGAGTTTATGAGATTACAGTACACGAGATTACTTAAAGGCACTAGTCACATTCTAATTCTAATTTATTTAAAATTGCACCTTCTTAATTATTATTATTATTTTTTTGTTGTTTTTAATTTTTTCCTATCTCTCAAGTACATGAGAATACTTAAAGTTTAGGCACTAGTCATATTCTTCCCCTTGTCTGTTTGTTATTTCTCATGCTGAATGGATTGAATGCTTTTGTTCTCGTTCTACAGATCATGTTTTCATTTAAAATAGGATTTTCTTCTCTTTTTTTTTTTTTTTTTTTTTTTTTTTTTACAGTACATGAGATTACAGTACATGAGATTACTTAAAGTTGAGGCACTAGTCACATTCAAATTCTGAATTATTTAAAAATGTACCTTTTTACATTTCTTTTTTTTTCTTTTTTTTTTTGAATTTCTTCCTAGCGCTAAAGAACATGAGATTACCTAAAGTTTAGGCACTAGTCATATTCTTCCCCTAGTCTGTTTGCTATTTCTCATGCTGAATGGATTGAATGCTTTTGTTTTCGTCCTACAGATCATCTTTTCATTTAAAATAGGATTTTTTATTTTTTTTTCTTTTTGGGATATTTTTTCCTACATGAGATTACTTAAAGTTTAAGCACTAGTCACAATCTATCTCTTGTCTGTTTGTTATTTCTCATGCTGAATGGACTGAATGCTTTTGTTTTCGTCCTACAGATCATTTCTTCATTTAAAATGGGACTTTTTTTTTTTTTTTTTTTTTATTTCTTCCTAGCGCTAAAGTACATGAGATTATATAAAGTTATAACCCTAGTCACACTCTATCTCTTATCTGTTTGTTATTTCTCATGCTGAATGGATTGAATGCTTTTGTTTTCGTCCTACAGATCAAGTTTTCATTTAAAATTGGATTTTTTTTTTTATTATTATTTTTTTTTTTTTTTGTTATTTCTTGCTAGCGCTAAAGTACATAAGATTACTTAAAGTTTAAGCACTAGTCGCATTCTATCTCTTGTCTGTTTGTAATTTCTCATGCTGAATGGATTGAATGCTTTTGTTTTCGTCCTACAGATCATCTTTTCAGACGAGTGCACAGAGGCCGAAGGTCGCACCTGGCACATGAAGCACTTTGCCTGCCAGGAGTGCGAGCATCAGCTGGGCGGACAGCGGTACATAATGCGGGAGGGGAAGCCGTATTGCCTGGGCTGCTTTGATACCATGTTCGCCGAGTACTGTGACTATTGCGGCGAGGTCATTGGCGTCGATCAGGGTCAGATGAGTCACGACGGTCAGCACTGGCATGCGACGGATCAGTGCTTCTCCTGCTGCACCTGCCGCTGCTCGCTGCTGGGTCGCCCCTTCTTGCCACGCCGTGGCACCATCTACTGCTCCATTGCCTGCAGCAAGGGTGAGCCGCCAACGCCGTCGGACACCAGCTCGGGGCCTCAGCTGAGGCCGACACATCGCGCCTCCACCTCCAGTCAAATAGCGAGATCGCCCAGACGCGCTGGCGAGTCGACGGGGCGTGGCACGGCGGGCAAGAGCAGTGGCAGCCATGGACATGCATATGTGGGGCAGCCGGGGAAGAGTGCGGGCAGTGCGGGCGACTTGCTGGAGCGGCAGGAGCGCAAGCGCATGGAGGCGGCAGGCGTGGCTGATCTGCTGTTGGGTGGCGGTGTACCAGGCATGCCACGACCCGCCCATCCGCCGCCCATAGATCTAACCGAGCTGGGCATTAGTCTGGACAACATTTGCGCAGGCGACAAGTCCATCTTTGGCGATGCACAACTCACCTCATCCATGCCAGACATGCTGCTGTCCAAGGCTGAGGACTCGCACAGTTATCAGAGCATAGACAAGATCAATCTCAACTCGCCGAGCAACTCGGACATGACACAGAGTACCCAGGAGCTGGCCAATGAGCTGGAGCTGGACAACGAGTCTGTGCGGGAGCAGGAGCTGCCCCACGATGGCTACGAGCAACTCTTTGCCGCCAAACAGCGCAGCAATCGCAACTGCAGCGACGAGCTGGACGAGGAGCAGGAGCAGGAGCAGCTGGACAACCGACCGCCGTTAAAGGAGGTGCGCTTCCACAGCGTGCAGGACACCATGTCCCGCTCCAAGAGCTACACGGACAACTCGAATGCCCGACGTCGTCGTCGGCGTCGCAATCAGTCGCGTAGTTCCTCCGAGATGCAGATCAATCAGACGAATCTTCGCCTGCACAACGCGCAGACGCAGGCGGGCAGCGGGGCACTGAATCTGCTGAATAATCTGGACAATTGTGATGTGGCCAGCATCTGCTCCACATGCTCCTCGAGCTCCTCCAGCGACATGGACGACTACGTCTACAGGCTGCCCGCCCGCAAGCACTACGGAGGCGTTCGAGTCGCCTATGTGCCCAATGATGCACTCGCCTACGAGCGCAAGAAGAAGCACGCCCAGGCCCAGGCCAGTGATTCGACCATGCTGGGCGGAGCACCTGGCAGCGGATTGGGAGCAGCGTCGGGCATGCCGGCGATCATGCACGAGAGCAAGAACTGCACTATATCATGACCACCTCCCATGCTGCCGCCACCGCCGCTGAATCTCAGCAGCTACTACATACTGGACACCATTCTGGAGGAGCAGAGTCTCAGCCTGTTGCCCGAGAAGAAGCCCGGCTGTCTGAGGCGTGTCTGGAATTTCTTTGGACTCGGCAAATCTCGCTCCGGCAATGGACAACATCTCTACAACGTCTAGAATCTAGATTGGAGTGAATTTTTTTTTTTTTTTTTTTTTTATTGTGATGAATGAATCAGCATTATCATTCGTGTAATGTAAATAAACATATCGAATACTGTATTATAGAGCATGATATTAACGCTAATCTTAAAATCGGTTAGCTGTACTGTACATTATATTCCTTCCCATATTTTCAACTTCACATTTATTTAATGTCGTAAGTCACAAGTATTTCAACATATGAGATAAAGAGCAGAGATATTCAGCTCTTATCAGAACTCTGTACAAAGCTAAAACATATATCAATATTGCATTTACACATATATAATATTATCTATATATTATTATTATATAGTAACTGATTAAGTATTGTAGTTGTAAAGCTAAGAATCTGCCACTTTTAATCGAGCGAAACGAACACAAAACAAGAAACGCAATCAACGAACAATAAATCTATAAATAAATAAATTAATAAAAACAAATCAACAAATTAACAAACGAAAACTGCCAACAAAAGAATTTGTAAATGTCCAAGAAATCATTAAGAAACCAACGAAAAAGAGAGCGAAAGTCTTCGCATCGCAAAAATGTGCAATAAATTTTATATTGTATAGAAAAGGAACTTCCAGTTACAATTTACATAGATATATATACCTAACATATAAATATATACACTATTCTATACATATATATTACCGAAAAAAGGTAGCTTTTTGGTTTTTTTGCGGTTTCTTTTTTGTTGTCAAGTTTTAGCAGAGATTCTTTTGTTTTTCGAATTTATGTAATTTTCAACTTTCGCCAAGCGTGAAAGTGAAAGAGTTATATAAAGGAATGTGTCAAGAATTTTTGAAAGTTTTGTAATAAAAATTCACCGAAAATTTATGGCTCGACCAACAACAACAAACACTTAAAAAAAAACTTTGTGTTGAAAGTTTTACAAACAAACATGATTTTAGTAATGAAACGCAAACATATGATGAGTTATATTACTTGTAATTTATTTTAATCATTTCGACTATTGTCTAAGTTTAACATTAAAATTAAAGTCAGTGTATATGGAAACATAATCAAAAATAAATTATACATATATGTGTATTTTAACGTCAAATGAATTAAAACAAGTTCTTATTTTCTGTGTTAAACAAGTCAATTCTTCATCTGGGCACCAAGTGCACCCAGTAACCGCTCTTGGGAGTGAGCTGGAAACCCCGTGAGTCACTCATCAGATCGTTGACTGTCTTGGGGGACCTCTCGACTCTATACTTTAGCAACAGATTGTATATCATGGCCTTAGCCTGCATCAGAGCGTAACGATTGCCTGCATAGAAAATTGGCATGAAATATAGGAAAATCATAAGTAGGACTTTAGTTAGGACTTACCAATGCAATTACGAGGTCCTACGCCGAAGGGTAAATAGGTGTAGGGTACCAGATTGTCCTTGTTTTCATCGCTAAAACGTTCTGGATCGAATTTTTGGGGCTGGGGGAAGTAACGATCATCCCATTGCAGACCTATGATGGGTATATTGATGCGATCACCTTTCTTGAACTCAAATTGCACAGTGCCATCGTCATCGCGTAGAGTGTAGTCCTTGGAGCATACTCGGTCGGTGGCAGCTGCAAGTGCCCACTTTCGCAAGGATTCGGACACCACCATGTCCATGTATTTCATCTTCATTACCGCATCATAGTTGAGCGGTTCTCCCTTCAGGGACTCTTGGGTTTCCTTGGCCTCTTCATAGAGACGCTGCTGTATGTCAGGATTCTGGAGCAACTCATAGACTGTGGTGCAAATAAAGCTGGCATTGTTCTCGAAAGCCGCAAAGAAAAAGATGAAACATTGTGCCACAAGCTCATCGTCGGTCCACTTCTCCGTGGACTCCTTCTTGGCCTCCATAAGCAACTGGATCATGTCTGGCCTCACAATGTTCTTCTCCGCACGTTGCTTCATCGCGTCGACAACGAGACGAGTGAAATATTCAGTTTTGTCCGTATCAAAAATACTGAAACCAAGCAGCTGAAAGTCGAGTTTTGAAAAAGTTAAATAAAGATTTTGGGAAATCTAACAAAGCGGCTTACCTTGAAGATTTGGGGCATTGTGGATGACAACATGAACTTGAACATAGCTTTGCCCCGGAAGAATGCCACGGACTGGCCAATTTTGAAGAACTCGTTATTCGGTGTTTTGTAGGAGCTAACCTTAAGTCCAAAGGCAGTTGTGGCAATCAAATCATTGGACAATCGATTGAAAACTTCCTTCATTTCCAGTTCAAAGCCTTCACCACTTTTACTGGCTGTTCCCTGGTTTTCCAGATGCTCCATACACTCGGCGAAACTCTCGTTCATCAGTCCAAACATAGTGCGCATTTTGGCGGCGGTAAAGACCGGAGTTAGAGTATTTCTCATATGCTTCCATTTTTGATCCTTCATTAAGCTCAACATATCGTTAATAAGACGTTCTGTAGTTGTAAAGAATGGCTGGTGATTGGGAAAATGCTCAAAGTCCTTGACAGTAATTTTTTTAATAATCTCTGGATCGTTCACTTGAATCATTGGTGTACTAAAGTTGAAAAATCCCACGAGTTTGCTAAGATATCGAATTAAATTCAATCAGTTCACAAATATGTTTTACACTCGAGATAAGACATTTTGTACTCACTGTTGCCGTGTGCGAGCATAGAAATCGGTTTGTAGCTTTTGGAACGAGCACTTGCCCATCAGAATGTCCAGGTTATTTCCAACAAGGATCAAAGGCTTCTCAAATGGCAATCCGCGATCAACAAACTCATTATGCTTGGCAGTGGCCCACTTGTAGAACCACAGCAAAAGCAGGCCCACAAAGGCCAGTACATAAATCAGATCCATATTTAAGAAAATCAATTAAATTTGACCTTGAAAAATACGAGTATTATAGGTCTTTTCCCGTACAATGCACAGCTGAAACTAATGTTTCACAAATTGACAAACAAGCTTTTATACGGTGACTCTCTAAAGAAGTACATGTGACTACTCAGCTGTACTTATCTATTCGCATATAGATAAAGTTTGCCGCGATAATGTGCGCACTTGAAACAGCTCCCAGTTTCAATATCAATATCAAGGCAGAAAATAAACCTGTTGAGAGTTTGCTTTGTGTTTGTTTGTGTTGGATCTTTTTTTTTTTTTTTTTTTTTTTTTTGCCGGTGGTTCTCTTAGATTAGACTCTCAAAGCTCAAATAAAAAACAAAACATTTAAAAAGATTCTCGACTAGCATATACTCTTTTCGGGCGTCTAAAGCTTAATTATATGTACCTTACATTCTGGTTTATTATTTTATTCTGGAGCAAAAAACATCCCAAACAACTTTTTAACGCGATATCAATTTTGTTAGTCTGTGCTAACTTAAATTATTCATCAATATAATTATCAACATTTGGAATCTCAGTTAAATAATACAATTATCAATATTAAGAATGGTTGACCCATAAATGATTTCACAAAGCATTCTCACGATTTATTTATTTGATAATGAAGGTGTACAATCAGTATTTATTATATGTTTATATTAATTGTTTGTAACACTATCAAGAATAACATCGAAAACCTCTTATCAAATTTGACCATATTTGGCATAATTGTTTTGGCAATTGTCTGATGAAATGTCTACCTAACATTTCTAATATGTATCGCTAATCGTCATTTATTGATTTTGTACAGTTTCCTTTAGCCTTACTAATACTTATTACCTCCTTGCTTTGTACTCATTAGTTGTTTGTCTCGTCGGTTATATTCAGTCGTCAGTTCTCTGTTTCACATGATGTAAATGAGAGAAGTGACTTGTCTAATATTTGATGCTCTCAATTGATAGTTGACATAACCAAATTGAGCACTCTCATTTATATTCGGTTTGCGTTCATCGCAAAAACAACATATATAGTATGTAAATGTTATTATATATATTGTATATGACTTATTTATTTTTTTATTTGTTTATGCACGACTAAAAGCAGTCGGCAAAGAAAAAATTACCAAGTATAAAAATTAAATTAAAGATTAAAAATACAAATACAATTAAAAATAAATTATGAACTGTAAAGAAAAAAAATTAAATTATTATTATTATTATTATCATTTATATTATTATTATTATTATTATTATTATTATTATTATTATTATTATTATTATTATTATTATTATTATTATTATTATTATTATTATTATTATTATTATTATTATTATTATTATTATTATTATTATTATTATTATTATTATTATTATTATTATTATTATTATTATTATTATTATTATTATTATTATTATTATTATTATTATTATTATTATTATTATTATTATTATTATTATTATTATTATTATTATTATTATTATTATTATTATTATTATTATTATTATCATTACTCTGTCAAAAAACAATATTTTGGAAAGACTTTTTCATCAACTCTTCAATGAGTTACATATTTGGGAACAAATTTATTACACTACCTATAAGGGTATTTACAGTTATCTATGTTAAAATAGTTGTTTAATAAACAATTTAGTTTTGATTAGTTTCACATAGGCAGTATTTTTCCGTTATATACTTTGATTACTCACAATTAGGCAACTAAATCAAGCATTAAATGCTTTTAGATTAAATGTACATTTATGTATTTACAACAAAAATTCTGTCCGACCATCTTTTTAAATATACCTATCATTTTATACAAATATTTTTACCAATAAAAACTAATCAAATCCTAAAAAGTTGAGCCACAGTTCGTTATATTTAAATAACATTTATTCAAATGACATAAACGTTGCTTAATAATTATATTCTCAATGAACTCATACACATTTACCATTTAAATTAAGTATTTAACATACATTTCAAAATTAGTCAGATTGTTCAAGCAGAAAAAGCTTATATATTGAAGTGCAACTTGAAATATACTTCAGTAATCAAAAGTCTTTAGAGGTTTGACAACATGCGCACCATATTCATTTTATTGGGATTCTTTCATATTTGGGTAACTCTCAAACTAACTTACAATGTAAGTATGTTGGTAAGTAGTAGTTCTTTTTTATTTTAAATAATGTATTTGTTTTCCACAGGAAGCAATTGTATTCAAGTTCACTAATGCGGTTTGTGAGAGCTACAATGAATCCTGGTTCGTCTTTCACAAATGTCGCCTAAAGGCTGTAAATAGAAATAAAACGACCTTTAATTTAAACGGAACAGTTCTGCATCCTGCCTATGACATTGGGGTTCATGCTCAAATTTTTAAGAAGGCCAACGGATATAAGCCATGGGTGGTTAAGGCTGAACTTGATATCTGTCGGTTTGTCAAGAGGGCATACAATCCAGTTGCCATAATAATATTTAATCTCTTCAAGGAGTTCAGCAACTTTAATCACTCCTGTCCTTATGTGGCAAGTATAAAAATCAAATCATACCCTTTACCCATCAATTAGTTCAATCGTATCTCGTACAACTAATTATATGCTTTATAAAATTCTAGGTAATAGAATTCAAATATTTTTATTCGACAGCAACTATATTACTTATTTGTTAATGCAAAGCTTACATTTTACATTATCAGGGTCCACAAATTATTGATGGAGCATATCTAAGATCGAACTATCTGCCACATTCTATACCAACTGGAGATTATTTGTTATCACTGAAGTGGCTTTTTGATAAAAGACCGCAATTCTCGACTAAAATTTACTTTATTTTTACAGAGGATTTGTAATAAGCATCAAAATAAATATAATTTTAGGTATTTTCTTCAATCTGTATTTTAAATAGTTATAAACGAGCCTTAATTTATTGCTATTTAAAAATAAACAAACAATTAATTATTATAAATATAGTCTTTCTGAAAGTGTTAGCCATATCAACGAAAAGTAAATCCAGCTAATTAACTTTCAGTTTAAATGAAAGAGAAATTTATATTAAATTAAGTTATAAACTGAAATGGGAAAAAGAATGATAATTACGTCTGGGGCATACAAAAATTATAATTGATCCAACATTTGTTGCTAGGATTGGGGAAAACCCAGAAAAACCCAATCAGATCAATTAAGATTAGTATTGTTAATAACAATGGTATGAATGTTAGACTAGTATAAAGTATCATAACAAGTTATTAGTATTAGTAAGGTTAGGGATTTAACGATAGGTATTGGAAAATTGCGGATTTTAGGGAATGAGGAGAATGTGTTGAATCTGCTAATTCCCTGAAAGAAATTTTAAAATTACCTTCTCTTAATTTAAAAAACATTTTCAGAAAAGCTTTAATTAATAAAATATATAATCTGTTATGATTTGTTGAATAAATATGTTCTTTTAATTATATTTGTTTTATATCTAAGATTGATTACTTTAGTATTTGGCAATTAGGTAAGAAACTCACGAGCTAGTACTTGAAATTTTTGTATACATATATTGACTTTAAGTGGTGCTCGAGACATTTGAGATAACAAACGAAAGAAGAAGTCAACTATTCGATAGGATTGATAAGAAAGTGGCTGATGCAATGAAAGAACACGTTAATTAAATAAAATTAGGATAGGTTAGTTTTGTTTAAACAACATTTTAGATTCTAACAGGGTAATGACCTTGTGTGATAAGCATTAAAAAAGTAGAGCTTTTAAATCAAAAAAAAAACCTATTGTCAAATTTTTAAAGAATACCAGTAACCTATATAGTATAGAAGTTATAATATTAATAATAAAAATACAACTTAAAAAGCTCGAGAATTAATGAATCACCTGTCAGTACAATGATATTCTTGTAAGTATGTCAAGCTATTCAATTAATTTGATCCATGCCTTTCTTTACATTTTCACGCTAATGTAATGTCTGAGAACTTTAAATTGTGGTCTTCATATTGATTGTGAAACTATGACATAAACTTCTGGCAACCAAAACAAGTAAAACAATTCAAGAACCCGCTCTGTGTTTACGGTTTGAATATTTTAGCATTTTAACCAATACTTGGCATACAACTTGAAGTCGAGTCTGGCTCTGAATAGGCAATAACAAAACGACAAACTTAACACAAAGTTGGAGTTAAACGTAAACAGTTAAACATCAAATTAGCCCCGAGCGTTGTAGCAAAATGTGTGTAATTAAATATTTAGTCGGTTTGCCTAGCTGCCCATGGAGAAATGGACGGTTACTTGCCTGCTTCGTTGTGTTTCTTGATTACCAGACTTTGACTGGCACATTTCGAATTTGAAAATGCACAAACTGCTCTTGTCATGTGTCACCACCAGACAAACTGAACTGATTATGTTTGGAAAGAAAATTTAATTCAGTGTCCAAATAACTGAAGGAAGAAGTCTTTCTGAGACCCCTTTAGATGAATTATAAAATTAAATCTTTGTTGTGTTAGAAATAACATAAATTTGTTTGTTTTTATCCATATATTAACCAATTACTTCGGTTATACATAAACTATATTTTATTTTATACTTTTAGACCAAAGTTAAACAAAAGCAGACCACTATTATTATTATTATTATTACTCTGTCAAAAAACAATATTTTTGAAAGACTTTTTCATAAACTCTTCAATGAGTTACATATTTGGGGACAAATTTATCACACTATCTGTAGGGGTATTTACAGTTTTCTATGTTAAAATAGTTGTTTAATAAGTAATTTAGTTTTGATTTGTTTCACATAGGCAGTATTTTTCCGTTATATACATTGATTACTCACAATTAGGCAACTAAATCAAGCATTAAATGCTTTTAGATTAAATGTACATTTATGTATTTACAACCAAAATTCTGTCCGACCATCTTTTTAAATATACCTATTATTTTATACAAATATTGCTGCCATTCGTTAATAATTAATATTTATATTCTCAATGAACTCATACACATTTACCATTTAAATTAAGTGCTTAAAATACATTTCAAAATTAGTCAGGTTGTTCAAGCAGAAAAAGCTTTTAATATTAAAGTGCAACTTGAAATATACTTCAGTAATCAAAAGTCTTTAGAGATTTTGACAACATGCGCACCATATTCATTTTATTGGGATTCTTTCATATTTGGGTAACTCTCAAACTAACTTACAATGTAAGTATGTTGGTAAGTAGTAGTTTTTTTTTTTTTTTAATAATGTATTTGTTTTCCACAGGAAGCAATTGTATTCAAGTTCACTAATGCGGTTTGTGAGAGCTACAATGAATCCTGGTTCGTCTATCACAAATGTCGCCTAAAGGCTGTGAGTAGAAATAAAACGACCTTGAACCTGAACGGAACGGTTCTGCATCCTGCCTATGACATTGGTCTTCATGCTCAAATTTTTAAGAAGGCCAACGGATATAAGCCATGGGTGGTTAAGGCTGAGCTTGATATCTGTCGGTTTGTCAAAAGGGCATACAATCCAGTTGCCAAAATAGTTTTCAATCTCTTCAAGGAGTTCAGCAACTTTAATCACTCCTGTCCTTATGTGGCAAGTATACAAATCAAATCAAACCCTTTACTTATTAATTAGTTCAATCGTATCTCGTACAACTAGTAATATGCTTTACAAAGTTTTAGGTAATAGAATGAAATTTTTTATTTATTTAAAAATATTTTTATTCGACAACAAATATCTTACTTATTAGTTAATGCAAAGCTTACATTTTACATTATCAGGGTCCACAAATTGTTAATGGATTTTATCTAAGATCGAATTATCTGCCGCACACTATACCAACTGGAGATTATTTGTTATCAATGACGTGGCTTTTTGATAAAAGACCGCAATTCTCGACTAAAGTTTACTTTATTTTTACAGAGGATTTGTAAAAAGCATCAAAATAAATATAATTTTAGGTATTTTCTTCAATCTGTATTTTAAATAGTTCACAAACGAGCCTTAATTTATTGTTATTTTAAAATAAGCAAACAAATAATTATTATCAATGAAAAGTAAATTCAGCTAATTAACTTTTAGTTGAAATGAAAGAGAAATTAATATTAAATTAAATTATAAACTTAAATGGGAAAAAGAATTATAATTACGTCTGGGGTATAAAAAAATTATAATTGATCCAACCTTTGTTGTAAGGATTTACAATAGGTGTCTTTAACTTTTTGATAGAATTTACCAATTTAATGATTATGAAATCATTTTAAAAAAAGAATAAGTTCTTATAAAAAAAACTATAACTATAAAAGTATAAATCAAGATTAAAATGACATTCCGTTTAAAAATCGGTTCAGATTTGATCAAATTATGATAGTTTGAAGTTGGTCAGACTGCCGATTTAGCCACTTTACAAGTCCAAATTTTTGTTCAATTTGGCATGATTTTTTACAAATGAAAGAAAGGTCTCAGAATTAAGTTTAAAGTGTTGTTTTATACTAATTACGATATAAGGAGTTAATTAAAAGTAAAAACTTAAGATTTAAAATTTTGAATTTTCAAAATTTCAAAGGGGGACCCTTACCATAAAAATCGAATCTATTTCGAAAATAATTAAATTTTCTAAATGAACAAAATTTGAATGCAGAATGAATTTAAAATCCAAATCATGATCAAAATGACATTCCGCTTGATTTGATCAAGTTATGACAGTTTGAAGTTGGGCAATTCTTTGACCTAGCAACTTTACCACAACCGTACCGGTACAAACGTTTCGGTATTCGGTTCTTGACAGATAATAATTTTCATTCGGTGTCGGTTTCAGTTCCGGTACTAAAAATAAAACGGTTAATTTCGGTTAACGGTTCCGGTACCGGTTATTCCCTGACAAAAATATTTAAATCTGTGCTTACTTTGATTACTCACAATTAGGCAACTAAATCAAGCATTAAATGCTTTTAGATTAAATGTACATTTATGTATTTACAACCAAAATTCTGTCAGACCATCTTTTTAAATATACCTATCATTTTATACAAATATTGCTGCCATTCGTTATTTTTAAATAAAATTTATTCAAATGACATAAACGTTGCTTAATAATTATATTCTCAATGAACTCATACACATTTACCATTTAAATTAAGTACTTAACATACATTTCAAAATTAGTCAGATTGTTCAAGCAGAAAAAGCTTATATATTGAGTGCAACTTGAAATATACTTCAGTAATCAAAAGTCTTTAGAGATTTTGACAACATGCGCACCATATTCATTTTATTGGGATTCTTTCATATTTGGGTAACTCTCAAACTAACTTACAATGTAAGTATGTTGGTAAGTAGTAATTTTTTTTTTATTTTAAGTAATGTAATTGCTTTCCACAGGAAGCAATTGTATTCAAGTTCACTAATGCGGTTTGTGAGAGCTACAATGAATCCTGGTTCGTCTATCACAAATGTCGCCTAAAGGCTGTGAGTAGAAATAAAACGACCTTGAACCTGAACGGAACGGTTCTGCATCCTGCCTATGACATTGGTCTTCATGCTCAAATTTTTAAGAAGGCCAACGGATATAAGCCATGGGTGGTTAAGGCTGAGCTTGATATCTGTCGGTTTGTCAAAAGGGCATACAATCCAGTTGCCAAAATAGTTTTCAATCTCTTCAAGGAGTTCAGCAACTTTAATCACTCCTGTCCTTATGTGGCAAGTATACAAATCAAATCATACCCTTTACCCATTAATTAGTTCTAGGTAATAGAATTAAAATATTTTTATTCAACAACAAATATCTTACCTATTAGTTAATGCAAAGCTTACATTTTACATTGTCAGGGTCCACAAATTGTTAATGGATTTTATCTAAGATCGAACTATCTGCCGCACTCTATACCAACTGGAGATTATTTGTTATCAATGACGTGGCTTTTTGATAAAAGACCGCAATTCTCGACTAAAATTTACTTTATTTTTACAGAGGATTTGTAAAAAGTATCCAAATAAATATAATTTTAGGTATTTTCTTCAATCTGTATTTTAAATATTTCATAAACGAGCCTTAATTTATTGCTATTTAAAAATAAACAAACAAATATTTATTATAAATATATTCTCTCTGAAAGTGTTAGCCATATCAATGTTACTTTTCAGCTAATCAATCCAGCTAACCAACTAGCCACTTTACAAGTCAAAATTTTTGTTCAATTTGGCATGATTTTTTTTACAAAAAAGTGGAGTCTCAGAGTCAAGTTTAAGGTTTTGTTTTATACTAATTTTGATAGAAAGAGTTGATTAAAAGTGAAAACTTGAGATTTTAAATTTTGAATTTTCGAAATATCAAAGGGGGGACCCTTAGCATCGAAATCAACATCGAGTAGAATTTTGAGGAAAAGGTTTTTTTTTAAGAATTTAATAAAATTTAAATGCATATTGAAATAAAATGCCAAATAATGATTAAAATGACATTCCGCTTGAAAATCGGTTCAGATTTGATCAAATTATGATAGTTTGAAGTTGGTCAGACTGCCGATTTAGCTATTTTATAAGTCGAAATTTTTGTTCAATTTCACATGATTTTTTACAAAAAAATGAAAGGTCTCAGAATCAAGTTTAAAGTGTTGTTTTATACTAATTACAATATAAGGAGTTGATTAAAAGTGAAAACTTGAGATTTAAAATTTTGAATTTTCAAAATTTCAAAGGGGGGACCCTTACCATAAAAATCGAATCTATTTCGAAAATAATTAAATTTTCTAAGTGAACAAAATTTGAATGCAGAATGAATTTAAAATCCAAATCATGATCAAAATGACATTCCGCTTGAAAATCGGCTCAGATTTGATCAAGTTATGACAGTTTGAAGTTGGGCAATTCTTTGACCTAGCAACTTTACCACAACCGTACCGGTACAAACGTTTCGGTATTCGGTTCTTGACAGATAATTTTCATTCGGTGTCGGTTTCAGTTCCGGTACTAAAAATGAAACGATTAATTTCGGTTAACGGTTCCGGTAGCGGTTATTCCCCGAAAAAAATATTTAAATCTGAGCTTTTACAGAATTTTTAAAATTTATAATAAACGCATTATGGTAATTTATCCTCATCAATAATATATTATATATTATATATATTATATATATTATATATATATTCCAATATTTTATTTTTTTCTGAAATATTTCAATTGAAAAACCTTGACTTATTTTTAAGCTAATACACAGTAATGATATTCATATAGTTCACAGAGGAGTTGTTAGAGATGGTAAACTGTGGCTTTAAGCTTTAGCTGTATGTGAACATAGAGTTTATTCACCCGTTTGCACAAAACTTTCTTGCTAGCTTTTAAATAAACGCCTTTAACATTTTATGCGCAACTAAAACGACAGACCCTGTATGTGTGTGTGTGTGTGTGTGTTTATCTGTATGCGTGTGTGTGTGAGTGAGTGCAGTTTATCAAAGCAAGACAGCGCCCAGTATTCGTTACCCGTTACTCGTTACCCATTACCCGTTACCAGTTGCTGTCAGTCTCAGTGAGAGTCAGAGTCAGAGTTTCGCTTTTCCTTCTAGTTCTGAATCTCGTCCTGGTTCTTGTCCTCGTCCTGATGCTGCTCCTGTCTGTGGCATTCTTTTTTTATGCGCAAATCATGCTGCATCATTAAATCTGTTCGCTGTGTGGGATGCGGTTATTGCTGGGTTTTTCTTTTTCCATTTTCCTTTTCGCTTTTACTGCTGCTTTCGTTTTTCTGTCCCGAACAGCGCTCAGTGGCTTTTCATTTCTATTCACAAGAATTTATGGCTTTCATCGTTGATTTTGTTTGGCATTTTTTATGTGTTTTTAAGTAGTCGTAAAGCGTAACACTTGATGAGATATTAAACGTTGTTTATGTGAGACACCCTCTGCCTTTCTCGCTTTCTCCCTGTCTCTCATTTGACCCACACTCGCAGTTTGTTGTTGCACTTTGTTTGATTTGATGGCATTTTAAATATTGGTTTTGCATTTTTCATTATTTCCTGTGGATTTGATGTGCGTTTAATAGAATTGATGGGCTCGTAAAAGTAAAATCCTGCCACCATGTAAATGATTAGGCTAAACGAGTGAGCGACACCTGCCACAAATGTCAGACACGAGCATAAAGAGACCACAAAAGCCACAGACAAAGCGAATGAATCCAAGAGAGAGAGAGAGAGAGAGAGAAATGCTGTCAGTGTCTGCAAACTTATCAATGAGCAGCAACTAAATATTTTATTAGGCTGTCGACGACACAGCAACAACAACAACAACTTGAGTGAGCTGTGTGTGTGTGTGTGTGTGTTGTGTGTGTAGTCGTGATTGCGTGAAATTTAGTAGTCCTTGGTGAGCTTGTGTGTGAATGATTGGAGGGACAGCAAACGCCTTAGACATGTTGCTGCTTATGATGATGATGCTCATCATGATGCTGCTGATGATGATGATGATGCTGATGATGATGTTGCCACAACCAAGGCCGTAACAGAGCGCCTGATGAAGTTGCCATTGCTTTCCTGTCTCGAACTCACAGGCTCTAGGGAATTTTGCAACGTTGTCGGCAAAGTTGTTGAGTCTCCCTCTCTCTCTCTCTCTCTCTCTCACTCTCTCCCTATCTCTCTCGTGTGTGTGTCTTGGGTCTGCTTTTCTTTGGCCCAACTCACAATTGGCTGTACGTGTGCAACATTTTTAAGTAGCTTTTCTTTCCGTGTTTGTCAGTTTCTGTTCCTGTTTCTGTTCCTGCTTCTGTTCCTGCTCTTGTTCCTGCTCCTGCTTCAATGCATGAAGTATGTTTGTTCTATGGCGGCGTTTGTTTTAACTTGTCGCAGCACATGAGGCAAAATGCTGTGTGCAACATATGTTTTCAATTTGCCAGCAAATGGAAAAACTTGATTGAATTCCAAGCAAAACCGAAATGAAGATCGATGCGCTGACTCGACTGTCTCGACTGTCTCGACTTTTTCTACTGGCTTTAAGTGGCAAGTTGGCTTTAAGTTATTGCTGCCACAACTATGCAAAGTTCATCAGTCAAAGTTGGCTCCCAAAAGAGACGCACAAATTACATTTGCGTCACACACACACACCACAGAGGCGCAACCACATCAATCATACGCACCGTGTTGCAACTTTTGCTTTGTGTTGCTGCGGGAACAGCTAGGGAATTGTCGTCAAGCGTCTGTCTCTACTGTTGCCGATCCCATGTGCTGCTTCTTCTTGCTTGTGAATAATTCGTCTAATTGTATGCCATATTATTTTTAGCTCGCACTAATTGAACGACAGCAACGTCATTCACTTGCTGCAAATTAAAACAAATTGTGAAATTAAATGAAAACTTTTACTTTTGCCAGACAAACGCAGCTACACTGTTAGAAAAATGTTGTGAAATTTTAATATATTCACATGGACTTAACTATTTTGCTCCATGATTTAAACAAGGATTTAGTAGATTTAAAGTATAAGCACTTTAAATCGAAAACAAATATGAGTAAATTCAATTTAAATATATTTTATATTTAATTTAAGTATTATTATATTTTAAAAACAAACATAACATTATTAAACTGATTTTTTTTATTAAAGAAAAAAAAAAACAAAATTTCAAATATAATTTGCTGCATTTATTTTGTTTAGTTTATTTTATTTTATTTTGTTTTTTACTGTTTTTTATTTATTAATCTACTTTTTTTATTAATTTTTTCTTAAATAATTTTTTATAATTTTCTTAAATTTTTTTTAACACATATTTTTTGTATTGTTTTTTAATCTGTTTATTTTTATTTTTAATTTACTGTTTAAATTATTTTTTTTTATTTTTTTTTTATAATTTTTTTAACTGTTTTTTAATACATTTTTTTGTAATGTTTTTTAATCTATTTATTTTTGTTTTTAATTTACTGTTTTATTTATTTTTTTAATTTTGTTAATTGTTTATTAATAAATATTTTTTTAATTTACTGTTTTATATATTTTTCATAATTTTTATAATTGTTTTTTAATAAATATTTTTTTTATTGTTTTTTAATCTATTTATTTTATGTTATTTTAATGAATTTAAAAGCGTTTAATTCAATTTAATTTTGTGTTTTTTCTAACAGTGTATATAGTTTACATATATGAGCATAGATGCGTGTGAGAGTGAGCGAGAGAGCAATGTTTGAGTTGGCGTTTGTCTGCTTAGGAATTCAAATGCTGTCGCCTACATGGCTGCTATTTCTGCCGTTGTTGTTGTTGTTGCTGTCGTTGCTGTTTGTTTCCATGTCGCACAAGGACTCAGTGTCCTTTGGCTGACATTCATTTGAGATTCGCACAGCGTAATGATGACTTGGCTGAGTTCGAGCGAGCTCAACTTTTTGCATATTACGCACTTGGTCACGTACATTCGCCATATTTATTTGCATAAGCTTGAAGTTCGCAGCTCTCGCGACTTGAATCAAGGGAATTAGCTCAATTAGAGTATCGCAACTCGTACTCACCATATGCACTAGGCAGTAACAGTTGCAGCTCTGATAAACGCGACGTCTGATAAGAAGTTTTGAGGAGACCGAACGAACAAAGGCAATTTCGTGGACACGGTAATTGGACAGGGCAGCAGCTCATGAATTACGGCAAGCACTTATGAATTTTTAGCATTTTATTATTTATGCTACATTTTATTTAGTGCCTGCTGCTGCTGTTCGGCTCCGTGGCACTGTGGCAAGTTCAATGGCTGTGCTTTACTCCGCCCAAAAAAGTAGGCAACACAATTTTTCATTTCGCATGTTGTGACGCTAAGTGCTTCCGGCCGCCGTCTCTCTCACTCTCTCACTCTCTCTCTGTCGCTCTCTCACTCTCTCAAGTGTCGCAAGTGGTCTGAGGTGGCACATCAACTTTTGCTGCCACGCCATAATATTAATTGCGCCTTGCTTTTCAAATAAAAATAAAAATAAAAAAGAAAAGAAAAGAAAAAACGACGCCAACGGCCACTTAAATGCCATTACATTTTTATACATTTCATGAATGTCGTGCGTGTGCAGCGGGTGTGTGTGTGTGTATTTCTGTGTGTGTGCGTTTTGTTGTGCTCTGAAATTTTATAATTATTCAGAGTCCACCCGGCGATATAATCGCCTTTGTGGCCATTCAGAGACTGCGCCTTTGGCCTGCAGCTATTTGGGCAGCTATTAAAGCCGCTTTAAAGCCGCCAAAGACGACTCGCAGCTATTTGCATTGCCGCACTTGAAGTTTTATTATTGTTGTTGTTGCCACTTTTGCATTATTATTACTTTTTTTTTGCAACAGCTGCGCTCTGTGTGCGTCCAATCAATGAGACGACTCACACACATGGGACACAAGCTGAGCTTTTTCGACTACAGCCCTGAACTAGTTGGTTGCCATTGTCAGCAAGTGGCACAAAGCTCGAGCTTGTGCCGTGTCGCGTCGCGTCTGCAACAAATGACAAATTGTCTCAGCCGTCAGATGCTCGGCAAAGCGTGCCGTGTAACTGTTACAGTTAGAGGGAAGTTTTCTCCAACACGGCAATCATTATCATTGTCTACTTTTAAGGGCGCTGACTGCTCCAAACGCCACATTGACAGTTATACTCGTATACTCGTATACAGTTATACTCTTGGTGTTCGGAGCGGAGTCATGTGCACGTCAGACAGACGGACGCATGTGTTCTTGACAAGCTGCCGCTCGTCTGCTGACATCATTCATTATATTTCATGACTGCAGACGTCTTACTTGCCAACTAGTAGACAAATATATAGTATGTAAGACCCTCTCTTGGCTACAGATGAGTAATGGCAGCCCAACTTCTGTCGCCTGTCGCTGGCATGCAAAAATAACAATACTCTATACTTTCTACACACTTTAAAGACTTTTAGAATATGTATAAAGTACTCTCTCTACAGCATTTCTCAAATTAATAAAACTTTCTATCCAACCACAGTTAAAAGCTACCCTTTTAAGGGTTTTCAATCCGCTGCCGTTGAAAAACATTTAATGAGCAAAGTTTCAATTATATTGAAGGCTTTGCACTTGCCTCAGTCTAAGCTCATTTTCAATCCGCTGCCGAAACAAATCGAAGCAAATACAAACAAAGTCCACTCCCCCCTAAAAAGCAATGCCAATAAAACGAAAGCAAAGAGGCAAAAAGTTTATGTGTTTTTTTCAACGATTGCTGGCTAAATCACAGCTAAATCTCTGCGAGCATTGGCAAAAAAAGCATCATGGCTTTTATTTGTTTGTCGTATTTGTCGTATCTTTTGTTGTTGTTGTTGTTGTGCTGTTTTGTTTTTAAATGTAAACTGATAAAAACAATTGAAAGCAAACAGAAAACTGTGTGGTGAGGGTGAGGGTAGCAGAAGAGCAGCGCAAAAGTAATCTTTAAATTAAGGGGCGACCATTCGAGGGCGGCATGCTTGTCGCACAACTCGAGGGGGAAAAACTGGGCAACCCCCAAAACAATCTCCCCCTCATAAGTATCTTCCACATAAGTAGATCTAAGTAAAGTCATTCCATTTCGATTTGAATTCAAATTGCGACTGTTTTTTTTTATTTTTTTCTGCTCTTGTGCTTCGTTTGCTATCACACATTAAAGCATTTACCGCAAAGTATCTGAGTGCGAGCTTTTTTTTCTTGAACGCTCCACACACGAATTTCTACACGAAGCCCGAAAGTATGCTATGCTTTAATTGATTTTTAGGCTGCATGTTAAATGCTCATTATATTTTAATTAACTGCGCACTATTTTCTCGGTAATTCATATTTAGCCTACATTTATAACCAACATAAATGCATGTGTGTGTGTGTTTGTGTTTGTTTTATAAATTAGGCGCAGGCACTGCATAATTTTCACATTTTCTTTTATCTAAATGTGAAATTTAGTCTTTCATTATTTAACACAATTTTGTGGCGTGTTTCTTGAAAAAAACTTTCTTTTTTTTTTGTCAATTTGGAAGCGTGTTTAGTTTTTGGGAGTGGTCGACCTTGAAATGAACGGAAAATGTTAATGTGCCGTGCGATTCATCAAGTGAAGACAAATGATATCATTCATAATTATTAATTAGTTGCCAGCTGTTGAATAAAAATATTAATTAATGCAACTGTATGAAATAAATCAACTATAATCATTTTGTTTTATTTAAATTTTAAAAGTCTTGAAGAGAATTTGTTGTATTTAATTTTAAAAATTAATTAAAATTGGAGGATAATAGGAAGTTTTTAATTTCAGGGGCAAATAAATAGTTTAGTTTACGTTAAAATTAAATTTGATTTATAAAACTAGCTGGTTTAATTTTGGGAATTGAATTAATCTTTTGAAGCTTGAATTTTCTTTGTGTTTCTACTTTACATCTTAGCAGTTTTTCAGCACTTTTACGTGTGCCATAATTAAGCTATATAATGGCTTTGTGACAAGCACCCTTAACCCCGCACATACGTATGTATGAGTTGTGTCCATTTATGGCATTTTCCAGTGGCAGCTTTGACTGCAGCGTCTCCATTTGAGACTAAGCACTAAGCAGCAGCACTTAGCTGCGTATTTTACAGTTCATTGCATTGTTATATAATTTAACAGGCAAACACCTTGCTTGAGTGCACACTCCTCGCACTCGCACTCTCAATTCCCGGAGGTTCTGTGAATCGTCAAGATGCCAGCGGGGTGCTGTCGACAGAATGAAAGGGCAACAATGTGGCAAGTTTATTTGTGCTTAAAAGAGTTCTCCAGCCACCCTCGTATGTGAGTCTGCACCCATATCAACACACACCCACACACACACACATTAACACACATGAGCACTTATGAAATGGCTTCTTTCCTTTTTTTTTCTCTTTTTTTTTGGAGTGGTATAAAAAATAGCTACAAAAGATGCCATTAAAAAATCTTTGTGTTGCCACAAATAAATCCAGCAAGAAAGCACAGACCCACGCTCACACACATACGTTCACACTCACTCACACACACACATACACATCACAATGGAGCTTTACATCCATCAAAGCAAAACTAAGTCGCAGGGCAGCAACAAAAGTTGCTAAGCTGCAATACCAAGGGAATGGGAATGGGAAGGGGAAAGGGGAAAGGGGAAGGCTTTCGTTATTCCCCATTTCAGTTGGCTTAACACATTTTACACTTTGCAATTGTTAACTTTGCGTGTGTGTGAGTGAGTCAGCTGCAAACAAAGCCAACACATACTATTGCATACTTTTAGGCAGTCGCTTTAGCTCTAAAATTTCCGCGTGACGCGCAGGCAAAAAGTCGCCATCCGAATCTCGCACATTAACACATTTCAGTGCGGCGAAAGCAACACCAAAGTCAGCGTCATAAAACGCACTCTCTAAAACTATTTTCGCAGGCGTGTCGCACAATAAATTTCAGCTCCCCTCCCCAGCCAGAAACTCTGCTCGTAAAAAAAAAACGAAGAAAATAACGCGAGTTGTGTGCGGCAATTTTGGAAATCCGCTTTTAAAACACACATGTGCGCATAGAAAGGCGGCTTTTGTTTCATTCCATTTGCATATTAAGTGGGGATAGGCGACTGTCTGCCTGGGAAAAGGCCTGCTGTTGGCATTCACACGCCAGCCTAAAATCGTTCTAAAATCGTTCTGAAATCCGCGTGAAAGCAGTGCCAATACGTCAATAAATTGTCCAGTGGAGGTGGTGCCAGCAAACTAAAGCTGACAGTTCAATTTAGGCGCAAGTTGAGAAGCTGCCAAATTGCCTGTCTAGTTGGCGGCAGCAAAAGTGTTGCATGCTTTCAAGCGCGCTTTTTAATAGAGTTGAGTAGAAGTATGTGGAATGGAAAGCGTTGCCTACTTTCGAGCGCGCGCAACAAAAATTAAACAGAATAAAAGTGTAGCATGCTTTTGAGCGCCCATATTAAAATAATTAGTGAATATGCAGTAGAAAAAAAGTTGCCTACTTTTGAGTGGACTTGTTAAATAAAGCAGCTCACACACTGTCTTTCTCCCTCACTAACTGCTCCTCTTGCTCATTCTTGTAGCTTTGATCGATGTTTTGGCATGAAAATTAGCATACGTAGGGAAAGAAGACTGAATGCCAAGGAGCAGCACCTACTTTGAGTGATAAAGGAGGGGGGAAGGGACTTCCATTCAGACAGCATCATTTGTTGGGCATCTGGAGGAGAGAGAGAATGATCGCGTGTGCCATTGTTGTTGCTGCTGCGAGCTGTGCAACATTTGTATTTGCAATTCAAAGCGGAAAATGTTTGAAAGCCTGATCGTTACATAAAGTACCACACAAAGTAGGCGCAGCATCTTGATCTTGTCATTGCATTGTGCTTTTCTTTTCTCTTTGAATTTGAGTTTGACTTTGAGTTTTTGGTTTTTGTTTGACTATTGATGCTGTAATTTGCCGTTGGTTATAAATTGAAATAATAGCGCATACATTGATTTCAATCAGTTAATTGACATTTGATGACGGACAGTTTTCACTGTACATTGGCAAACAAATCAATCGATGGATGGACAAATCAAATTGATTGAAGGTTAACCAAAAGTCCAGTTCAGTTCAGATATGAATTCTTGAAATTGATAGTTTTTTTTTGGTTTGTGCCCCATGTGGCACATGCCCACTTGTGATGCTGCATGCAACATGGAGCTATCAATTGACTGGGCGTCTGTCAGTTGCCTTAACGGACATTAACAACATGTTGCGTCAGCCTTGTCGCCTTATTTGACTGCAAAGATGTCGCCGATTTCGTAGAAACTGAAAGGATCGAGCCGATCGAGATGCCAAACGTTGATGCATGCAACGCACAACGTGCAACGCGCAACGTGCAACGCGCTCTTCAAGGGTCCAGTACACAGTCTCCACTTATTTTAGTGCTAATTAACGAGAACTACAACGAGTTCTAAATACGCATAATGTGTATATTGTTGTTGTTGTTGTTGCTGTTGCTGTTGTTGCAGTTGTACTTGCATTTTTCCAGCTTAATTTGTCTCGAATTGGAAAATCCTGTTCCATGTTGCATGCCGCATGTGGGCAGCGCTTGAGATTGACGTGTCGTTTGTGTCATCCGTTGTCGTTGTTGTTCAGTTGTTGTTCAGTTGTTGTTGTTGCTGTTGTTGTTGTTGCTGTTGCGCTTGTCAACAAGCTCGGTCTGGGCTCAGTCCTCGGTCGTCTCCGCTGGTCAAGTGGTTGAGTGTCTCTTGGTCCCGTGTTTGTTGCCGCCTCGTGAAGCGTGGCGAGTTTTGGTTTTGCATAAAACTCCATTTGCTTGATTTGTTGTCGTTGTTGTGGTTGTTGTTGTTGCTTGACTGTCGTCAATATCGATATTGATGTTGAAATTGAACGAAAGTTTGCCTTGTTTTCACTGCAAAGTGCTGGCCAAACTATCGATTAGATTGCAGCATTGGCCATTGCAATTGGCTAATTATACACACACACACACACACACGCACACACACACACACAACTAACACTTGTCGAACCGCCTCCAAGAAAGTTGTGACTGCAAATTTACAGTTGTTTTTGCTATGAGCCTAATAAGCAATATTAGTTTAAGTTATAGCCAGAAGTCAAATTGGCCATGATAACAACATGATAGCGAGTGTTGCTTGAAAGAGGAATTTAAATATTTAGTTAATTATATAAAATTCAGATAGAGTATAATTTAAAAAATGGCAATTAACTAGCCAACAATTTTTACATCCGCATAGTTGATGATTAAACAAATTTTAGTTATATTAACTTTTAATAAGTGATCGTAAACAAGGTTTATTTTATTGGAAATACGTTTTTTTGATCAAAAGATATTTACATTCAAGTGTTTTTAAATTTTTGTTTTGCAAATTTAAAAATAATTTTATACTTTTATTTTTAAAATTGAGAAAAACTTGTTATTTTGATTTTTATAATACTTTTTATTTATTTATTTATGCACGACAAAAAGCAGTCGGCAAACAAAAAATTACCAAGTATAAAAATTAAGTTAAAGATTCAAAATACAAATACAATTAAAAATAAATTATGAACTGTAACGAAAAAAAAAAAAAACTAAAACTCAAATAAAAATTTAATTATTATTATTGTATAACATTTCTTATTTGATCGAAAAATAAGAGTTGAAATTAACGAATTAATTTTACTAAAAGAAATTATGTTATTGTTTGTAGGACCAAACGGATTTCTAGGATATTTGGCCTTTTTCCTCTCCATGCACATATTTATTTCATTTATTTTTTTATGCATGACTTAAAGCTGTCGGCAAAGAAAAAATTACTACGTATAAAAATTAAGTTAAGAATTTCGAATAAATTTAATATTAAATATAAATTATGAACTATAAATTATATGTAAATCCTCCGATTTAATTTAATCAACATATTTTTGGAATATTTGCTTTAATTGTTAGAGTCAACTTTCTGCATAACGGACAGCTTAAATGTTTAGGTCAACTTCTGACTAAGTGAATAGCATAATCTACTAAAAAGATCTTCCAAGTAGGACAATCTTAACTCTTAATGCTAAGCTGATCTTGATGCTTGATCGTTGATCATTGTTGCTATGCAAATTGCAATTATTTTTGTGTAGTTATGTGAAATTTTATGGTTTATGCTTAGTAACAACAGCAAAGAAAGAGATTAAGAAAAGGGTTAGTGGGAGAGAGAAAGGAGGCGCAATTGTTGCCATTGTATTTTTTTTTTATATGTATTTTTGGGCTCGGTTTCTTTCACTTTGGGGTCTTTGTTTTCTTCGGTTTAATTTTGTTGTGTTTTTTGCTCTATCATCAACTGGTTTTGGGTTACTTGCACGCAGGCAAAGAAACCCACACTCTCTGAGAGCTTCCATCCATGAGAGATGCTGCAACGATCACATAATTCGTGTTGTTGTTATGGCTGTTGTGGTTGTTGTTGTTGTTCTTGGAGCTGGCTCATCATTCTTGTGCTTTTCCGCACGGCTCAAAAGCAGAAGTTTTGTGGCAAGTTATTTTTATCAGCATCATTTTGCTGCCGTTGCATGCAGCCAAAGCCACAAACTGAGCCAAAGCATTAGCCCCTGTTCCCCCTGTTCCCCTGTTTCCTGTCGCCTGTTCCCTGTTGCATGTCTCCTATCTGCCGTCGCCTGGCTCTTGCCTCGTGTGTCGACCTGCTGCATCAACTTGTGCCTTGTGTCCAGTCGCAAAACTCTTTTATCGGCATTCCTTTTTTTTTTTTTTCTTTTTTGATTTTGTTTTGTTTTGCTGGCTGCCGTGTTGTGTATCTATAAAGACAACAGACTGCCTCTGAGCCACAGACAGAGCCATGGCCAAAGCCTTAGCCTCAGCCTCAGCTTTAGCTTTAGCCTGGCAGCCACAACGATCACGATCTTTAACATGTTTTGTCTCGATCAGTGAAATCATTCAATCAGAACGGTCAGCGCTTTGGCAGCTCCGGTCGTTGCCAGGACACACACACACACACACACACACACACACACACACACAGACAGACAGACAGACAGCTAGTTATATAAGGCATAGGCCAAGCTGCAATCTGGTTTATCAACTGGTAGAAAGTCGGAAAGTGTTTTCAAAAATTCACCCACAATTAATAAAAATCTTTCATACAGTAGCCAAGTCAATTTATGCTACCATAAAAGACAAGAAAACAACAACAACAAAAAATGAAAGGAAGACAGAGGCAGTTGGCCAAGTTAGTCGCTGCGCCAGCCTGGTCAAGATTTATATTTATGTACAGGGAGCGGACAAGGCTATAAAGCATGTTTTTAAAATTCCATTAAAATTTATTAGCATTTCACACAAACTGTGCATAAATAACAAATTTCGGGACTTTGATACCGAACGCTGGTTACTTCTTTCTCTCTTCTTTCCCCCCTTCCCTTTCCCTTTGAATGATAAAAAATTGGATAAGGCTAAAATCAGACATTTTGATGGATGCACGTAGCTTAAGGCACTCAAGCTCAAACACAAAGTTACACAGCAAGTGCATGAACTCAAGTGCTTCACAGCCAGAACGAGAATAGCCCAGAAGCAATGCACGTACGATTCCTTTTGCTGCCCTGCCTTTCTTTTTATACCCGCTACTTAAAAAATAAGTAAAAGGGTATGTCGTGTTTGTTACAATGTATGTAACAGGGAGAAGGAGGCATTTCCGACCTCGTAAAGTATATATATTCAACATTCATTCAACATATATATCAACAGAAAAGTGGAAATAGCCAAATAGTGTGTCTGTCCGTCTATCCGTCTGTCCGTCTGTCTGTCTGTCCGTCTGTTTGTCTGTATAAACAACAGGATCTCAGAGACTAAAAGAGATAGGGTAACCAAATTTGGCACACAGATATCTATAGACCCCACGCAGGTCAAGTTTGTTTCAAATTCAAGCCCCGCCCCTCTCCGCCCCCGCAAATTGCGAAAAACCACCACACCCATAGTTTTTAAGATAATACGTTTTTTATGGATATTAAAATTAGCTATTAATATTATCTATTAGCTTAAGTAAACGCAGCAGGATCGGATTAGTAGAACGGCAGTAATAGCTAACCAAAGTTACTTATAAATTTATTATTTCAATACAATCACCTAACAAAAACGTTAGGTAGTAATTTCCTTAAAGTACTTTTATTTATATTGAAATAAGTAACGGGTATCCCATGGTCGGATTCTCGACTATAGCTTTTCCTACTTGTTCTTGCTTTTGCTTTGCTTTGCTTTTCTTGTACCTTTCAAGAGTCCGAGTCTTGTTGTTGTTGTTCCACTTGAAATGCAAAGCGCATGCGCTGCCGCGTCGTGATTCCGATTCCTGGCGCAGCTATAAATGACAGGTTCTACAGCCTTTTCACTTTTAGTCGCGAGGTGTCAACGCAGGCGCAATGAACTACCACAACCGGCTGAGCTGTAAGTGTAATCCCAGTGCGGTGTTTTGGAGTAATGTTTAATGATCGGTTTGCTTTCAGTTGTGTTGCAGCTGCTGCTGATCTTGCCACTGCTCTGTGTGGCAAATACGATCAAGGAGCGCAATTTGTTTGCCACCGAACTCTTTCAGACCTTGGCCACCGATCGTCAGGAGGAGAATGTGATCATTTCGCCGGTATCCGTGCAGCTGGCTTTGGGCCTGGCCTACTACGGGGCGGAGGGTAAGACGGCAACGGAGCTGCAGAAGACGTTGCATGCCTCGGCGCAAGAGAGCAAAGATGGGCTGGCCGAGAGCTACCACCGTCTGTTGCACTCATACATCAAGTCCAAGACGGTGCTGGAGATCGCCAACAAGGTCTACACACGTGAGAATCTCAAGGTGGCGCCACATTTCCGCCAAGTGGCTGCAAAGTACTTTGACTCCGAAGTGGAAGCTCTCAACTTTGAGCAGGAATCGCAAGCGGTGCAACAGATCAACAACTGGGTGAAACAGAAGACGCAGCAGAAGATTGAGCATGTGGTGGACAAACTGGAGCCCGACACAAATGTGGCACTCATCAATGCCATCTACTTCAAGGCACGCTGGGCGCGACCCTTCAACGACGAGGACACCAAGGATCGCGACTTCTGGCTAAGTGAGAGCCAAGCGGTTCAGGTGCCCACAATGTTTGCCGACAATTGGTATTACTACGCCGACTATCCGGAGCTGGATGCCAAGGCCATTGAGCTCTTCTTCGAGAACATCAACATGACCATGTGGTTCATTCTGCCCAACAAGCGCACGGGTCTCCAGCAGCTGGAGCAGCAGCTCAAGGGCGTCGACTTCAAGCTGCTCGAGGAGCGCTGGCAATGGCAAAGTGTTGCCGTCTATTTGCCCAAGTTCAAGTTCGAGTTTGACACCGATCTGAAGCCCACACTGAACAAGGTAAGCTATAGCTTTGAGTGTTATCAGTTAAGGGTTTCTCTTATAGACTCTAACTTCTGCAGCTGGGCATCAATGCCATGTTCTCCACGGCAGCGGACTTTAGCAACATCTTTGACGATTCACCCATTGGCACCCGCATCACGAAGCTGCAGCACAAGACATTCATCGATGTCAATGAGATTGGCTGCGAGGCAGCTGGCATCAGTTGTAAGTTGTTACTTTCCAGAAATGCTTCTTCAGGTTTTTGTATATCTATTTCCCTTCTAGACGCTGCTGGTGTACCCATGTCTCTGCCCTTGGATCCCAAGACCTTTGTGGCCGATCATCCGTTTGTCTTTATCATTCGCGATCAGCACGCGGTCTATTTCACAGGACACATCGTCAAGTTCTAGACTAAGAATCATAATCTATACACATTTCATATTATATTATTATATTTTCAATAACTTTAATAAACTTCAATTAATATTCTCAAATTTCATGCGAGTCTTACTTGAAATCGAATTCGTGGCACTTTGGTATTAACAATTCACTACATTTTCCCTCCGCAACGAACTGCAGGGCTGTTGAGATTAATTTAAAGCCAAACGATTAGTTAATTTAGCAACTCCTTAGTATTTCAGTTAGACACTTACGCGGTTTACCTCTCAGCTCGCGATCACAGTTTAGATATTCCATATCTCTCTGAGCTATGTTCAAGTAGCAGCGGAAATAAGCACAGACTTCTAGAAAGGGCAAAGTACTTCTACAATTTGAAGTTCTTGCATCTGTTAGAGCTGTTAAGAGAGAAAGAGTGTGATCTACATGCATATTTAATACATATAACAATTACTTACCCAAAAGTGTTAGCAGCAACAATACGAACTTCATCTTGGAATCACTTAGAGAGCTCTGAGTCTTAATAAGCCTAGGATCAGCATGATATTATCACATTACATTGATTATTTCCAGCTGTTAAAATTAAATTACTTTGTTAACTGGAACCTTCTTGTAGCCTCTGCACACGTTCAATATTTGGACGGGCTAAAAATAAATACCATAACATATAAGAGGTAAAAAAACAAAAGGAAATTTTGGGTTAAGTTATGTCTCGATGGAATTACGTGTGACCCAAAAATGAAACAACAAAAGCTAAATAAAGTTAATAAGAAATACAAGTAATTTAAAGCGCTTAACAAACAAAGCTAATGCATTCGATAAGTATTTATTAAAATATTTTACGTGATTACAAACACAGTAACAAAACTGAAATATTAGTATTTATTTTGAATAGTTAATCGCCGTTACTAATAATATGATATGTGATTGAAAAACCTTTTTTAAATTTAAAGCTGACATCTGAGATGAATCTAATTCCATCACAATGTAGTCCAAGTCATTAGGATCAGCTAAACAGAGGTTTAGCTGGGGTGTAAACGGGTTTCGGGTTACTTCAGATCAGTTCAGATCAGATGCAGCAGATAATGGTTTGCCCCTTGAAGCATTTGTGGTATTTGTATTTGTTTTAAAAGCGCCTGCGCCTGCACCTGCTGCAACTTCTGCCTGTTGCTGCAGTTCGAATTTAAGCAAGAGTAGCAAGGGAGCAGTGAAGAGAGGAGAGAGGGGAGAGGAACCTACTTTAAATTCCAGTCACAAAGCGAACATGAAACAAAGAAAAACTTGTCAAGCAATACAAACGAAATCTAACAAAGGGACACGCAAGGGAAAAGGGGTGAGGGGAGAGAGGACAGAGGACAGACAGTGCTTGACTGACCACAAGCGAAGCGAGGGCGCGCTGCAAGAATTACAATTACAACGACAATTACATGCAGCCAGTCAAAGACAACCAAGCAAGCGTGCCCAGTATTTTCTCTCTCAGCTGTAGCAGCAGCAGCAGCAATTAACCAGTATTTTCGCTCTTCGCAGCAAAGCAAGCGCACGAGAGCGAGAGAGCGCTGTGTTGGAGTTGTTTTTGTTTGGAGTTGGCGTCGCCGATTGGAGCCAGCGCAACAGCTGAAAGAGAGTGGATGAGCGAGAGAGCGCGTCTGTTCGTGCATGCGAATACGAGCGAGGATCGCTCAGTCTGTGTATTGGTGTCAAGCGAGACAGACGAATTTGGCGGCAAAAGAGTTAATCGCGTTGTTCGCCTCGCATTTTCTTGTTGTGCATGTGCGTGCGTGCGCAGAAAAACGCTGCAGCGTCAGATCTCTGCCCCTGTGCAACTCGTGCCTCGTGCCCCGTGTCCCGTGCCTCCTTCTTCACTTCCTCAATCCCGCCCACGCGTGTGTTCTCTTATCTGGCCAAAAGAATCGGTAGCTGTTTGTTTTTGGTGCCTTGCATGCTGCAGGTTACCTTATAAAACGGCAGCTAGCCAGGAATTAAATTGCAACCAAATAAGTGCTTACTTTGTGTGTGTTGTGTAAATTTGTGGCAGCTGTAAATATGGAAAATGTGCATCAATTAATGCAATTTTAAATGGTCATAAATGTCTTTACTAGTGCAATAATTTTGCATTTAATTAAAGTCCATCAAAATGTTGAAAACAAATGCTGAAAATAATTTATCGTGTTCATAAAATTTGTCAGCACATGCTGAGCTTCCTTCTTTACGCAAACATCCATTCAAATTTTTAATTCACCAATCACTATTACTTTTAAATACAATTCAGCTTAACGGCTAAAAGCCAAATGTAATTCGGCCCAAATCGAACCAGTTTCCCAGGCCACAAATCGACGGGCAATGAACCAAATTTTTGAACAACACAAAGCGCAAAATAACATACAATATAAAAATAAAAAAATAAAAATAATTTTAAAAGTAATACCATAAACGCATTGGCTCAAAATTGTTGCCAGTTGTTCGCGGTTTTTTAGTTGATTTATGTGCGCGATTAGAAAACCAGCGACAAAAAGTATATAATTTATTTAAGCATACGAAAAATAAAAGGCATAAAGAATACGAAACAAATGTGCTAAAGCAAATGCCAAAAGGCTGCGCCTGCGCACAGTCCAATCTACAAATTTGCCACAGTCTGTGGCAGGCAAATTAATAAGAAATATAAAAGAGAAGAAAAAAATTAAATCAGTCCCAATCGGTTAATGTTAATTTATGTGTGCATTTGTGCAGTGTGAAAGATAAATGTAAATCAAGCGAAAACAAAACACAAAATCAACTGATAAACCGCTTAGATAGGACAAAAAGGAGAAAAGGATTTGCCAGCAAAAAAAATGGATAACACAAATCAAATTCCGCTCGAGCTTGAAAGGTGAGTAAAAAAGTCTAACCCACACCTTCAAAATTATTAGAAAAAAAATGTGCTCTTGTGAATAGATTAAAAAAAGACAATAACTCAAATTTTTTAAGCTTTTACAAGTGCCGAATTAACGTTTAACTTTATGGTCAAATTTAATTGTCTATTACTTTGAGAGGGATTTTTTAAGCATAAGCTTCTTCGTACTTAATTAAATATTATTTAATACTGTCCTATATAAAAATTATATTGCCTTATAAGTATGCTAATTGAAAAAGTTTACTGGGATAAGCAATATTATACAAATGTAAATATGTTTTCGACATACTTCAAAAATAGCTAAATTAATTTTTGTACTTATTAAAAAATGTCTGAGTCTAAATTAGAAATATTATCTGAATATTTCCTAAATTATGCATTTTAGGCATTTTTCTACAGAGATTATTTATTTATTGGATTGTAAATTGTTTATAGATTTTTATTGTTAAACTACCCCTTTTTTGTCGGTCTCGATGCCCTTCTTATTTTAATAAATTTAAATTAATATTTATTTGAACTTGCGCAAAAAGTTGTCAATTGTTTATTTGAGTGTTGAACCAATTTGCATTCATTAACAAAATCAAACAATTCGTGTGATTAATTTACACCTCAAATTGATCCAGCGAAGTTGAGGGAAAAAGGGGGGTACTCTCCATATTTCACACATAGGCATAGTTGGCAATGTGACCCATAAAAACAATGGAGTCTTTGTATTTGATGGCAAAGGCAAACGGATGATCTGCCTCGAATTTCTTGGAGCGCGAGAACAGACTCTTAAGAACTGCGAAAAAGAAAGAAAAGTTGCTGAATTAATTAATTGAAATTAATGGATATTTAACAAGCTTACCACCCGATTCAAGAGGTTGCTCCAAGCCCGCTTCGGAGACCTCAACGTGCGCCTTGTGCTCGACGCTATTGATGAAGTGGCTGACAAACATGCGGTACATGTTACCAAAGTCGCCATCGCGTGAGAACATGGTCGAAATGCCCAGCTGTACAGGGTATACAAAATGGGGAGTTAAGAACGGTAGAGTATATATTGTGTGGTCTGCATTCAAAAACTTTGGTCTCTCATAACTTTGTCAAAACTCAACTGATTTTCATGCGGAATGTAGTTTTGTTCATGATTTGGCCCCCAAATTGATTCTGCATTCAAATTTTATACAAATAAAAAATTTCATATTTTTCGACTACAAGCCAAATTTTATACAATTTTCCATACCAACCCCTTGACATTTTTTCAAAAACTTTGATCTCTCATAACTTTGTCAAAACTCCACCGATTTTCATGCGGAATGTCATTTTGTTCATAATTTGCCCCGAAATTGATTCTGCATTCAAATTTTATACACTTAAAAAATTTCATATTTTTCGACTACAAGCCAAATTTTATACAATTTTCCATACCAACCCCTTGACATTTTTTCAAAAACTTTGACCTCTCATAACTTTGTCAAAACTCAACCGATTTTCATGCGGAATGTCTCTTTATTCATGATTTGGCCCCCAAATTGATTCTGCATTCAAATTTGATACACTCAAAAAATTTCATATTTTTCGACTACAAGCCAAATTTTATACAATTTTCCATACCAACACCAACCCCTTTACATTTTTTCAAAAACTTTGATCTCTCATAACTTTGTCAAAACTCAACCGATTTTCATGCGGTATATCATTTTGTTCATGTTTTGGTCCCCAATTTAATTCTGCGTTCAAATTTTATACATATAAAAAATTTCATATTTTTCGACTACAAGCCAAATTTTATACAATTTTCCATACCAACCCCTTGACATTTTTTCAAAAACTTTGATCTCTCATAACTTTGTCAAAACTCAACCGATTTTCATGCGGTATATCATTTTGTTCATGTTTTGGCACCCAAATTGATTCTGCATTCAAATTTTATACACTCAAAAAATTTCATATTTTTCGACTACAAGCCTAATTTTATACAATTTTCCATACCAACCCCTTGACATTTTTTCAAAAACTTTGATCTCTCATAACTTTTTCAAAACTCAACCGATTTTCATGCGGAATGTCATTTTGTTCATGTATCGGCCCCTAAATTGATTCTGCATTCAAATTTTGTTCACGGCATTGACTTACCTGCTTAAAGGGTTGCTCTAGGCCAAGTCCGAAGGTCACACTAAACTTGGGCAGTTGTACCTCGACCTTCTGTTGGCTCATCTCGCCCAGTTCGCTTAGCAGATTCTTGCCAACGAGACTCTGTTGCAAGGCACGAAGTCCGTCCTTGCGATTGGGCAACAGCAGAAGCATGGAGAACTCAGAGTTCTGGTATGGCAACTCCACGACCTTGGCATCCAGACTGCGCACCTCAGCATAGTTGAAGTTCTGCAGTGTCCACATAGTCTCCACCTGGACGGACTGGCCATTGCCGGTGCGGAACGAACGACGCTGGGTCTTGTCCAGCTTGAAGGCCTTTTGCCAGGGGGCCGAATAAGTCACGCCGTTGACAATGACGCCCTCGGTGCGATCATTGAGCAGCTCTGGCTTTAAAATATCCTTGATCTGATCATTTGTCTTGATGGCAATGCCACGATTGATGCCATCGGCTGTGCGCTTGTTGTACGGCGGATGAAAGTCCAGTTTGTCAATGTTCGAGTCGAACTGACGCTGTGCCACATCGCGAAAGGCGCCCTTGAACTCCAGATTCTCGTTAATGTAAATGTTGTTGGCCAATCGCAGATTGTTGTCGCGTGTCAGCGACTTTTGGAAGCTGCCAATTCGTTGGGCCACCTGATCAGCATCGCCAATGCCCAATCTCATGCCCTCCTTGATCTCAATAGCCGTCGTTCCCTTGGCACCGTAGAAGGCCAATGCCATGGAGCTCTGTATGGCCGCCGGTGAGATCACAATATTCTCATTGAGCCGCCCGGCACCCACCGCATTGTAGAGATCCGCTGCCAGCAGATTGCGATCCCGGGCGGCATCCGAACCGGCTGAGCTTGTTGCGTGACAACAGCCGACGATGAGCGTCAAGGAAACTGCAAAAACATTTTCACCAATTCTTCATTCACTTAAGAGCTACGAAATATGCGCATTTATTACAAATAGCTTGGCATAAAAATCCAATTTAATTATGTGTTGGATTCTTTTATGACAGCACAATACATTGAACCTTGAGATAGAGAGATTGACTGACAGCCGGACAGACTGACAGACAGCCAGACAGACTGACTGAGTTTTTATTGAGATTTTACCGAAATCGAGCAATAAATATTGTCACTCTCTTTTATAACTCGTTGTCAGAGTCGATCACAAACTCATAAAGATCACAGATTGAGACTTACGTAAGAGACATTGCAGTCTGTGGAACGTCATGATCGTCTTAATTGATATATACGTATATATATATAGTCTATATAGACTCGGTTTTTTCTTTATTGATAATTTGCGCTTTACACTATTTTTGACTGGCGTCGTTGAGCGTCTAAATGTGAACTGAAACTGAAACTGAGACTCGGACTTGGATTCAGTTTAGAGAATTAAATTGCGATTCACTCAGAGCACAGCTGAGCTTGTTCGTTTGAATTGTTTACACGTCATTTATCACCTTTGGCATGTTGTTTACTGAGTCGCTGATAAGGCGATAACCTTTAGTTAGACAACGGCGACTAGATGTCGACCACATGGCCAGCCAGCAGCAGAGTCTTTCCATTGCCGAGGGCGTAGAAGAAGGGATGATTGATGACCAACGAGAGGGTGCTGCGAAATAGATCGGTGAAGGCTGCCACTGAAATGTGCAGCTGATCAAAGAGAGTTCAACGCGCTACAGATTCATGCAACTTACCAAAAGTGCGTTCCACAACGCCGCCTGCCTCTTGCAACTCAAGCAACGCCGTATGTGGCACGGCCGTCAAGTGTGGCATGGAGCTGGCCAACAGCGAGCTGAACACATTGTGCAGCTGTGCCTCCGTTGTGAAGAGTTTGCCCAGGCCCAGCTGCAAGTGAATAAAACGAAGTTGCAATAGTTGCAGTTCGGTGTGTGCCAATAAAGTGAACTTGGGCAGGGTTAAGGCCAACTTGCGTACACTCAACTCTTGCCTCAACTGTTGCAGATCAAGGCTCTGCAGCTGACTCTCTAGCTGAGCGAGTCCTTCCACGCGGTTGGGATAGATGATGAGCAGACTGAGATCGGCTGTGGCATAGGGCAGTTCAATGAGGCATGCGTCCAGCGATGGCAACTCGGCATACCGGAAGCTATGTTGCACGAACATGGCATCCACAAGTTTGTGACTCTGTCGATCGCTGAAGAACTTGATGCGCTGCGTCTGCCGCGGATCGAAGCCCTGGGCCCAGGGAGCGCGGAATGTCAGGGCTGAGGCATGCAGCAGGGGCGTGTCGGAGCCAGTTGTGGCATGCAACAGGCTGCTGGTAACCAGTTCGCCCACACTGAAGTTGCTGCGTGTGAGAAACTCATAGTTGATAGTTTGTGCCACGCCTGCCACATTGCCAAAGTCCAGGCGTTGCACTCCGATGCCCAATGCCGCTGCACGTGCCACAAACTCATCGCGATAGTTGAACGTATAACGTTGTGCCGTATAGAACTCGCTGAGCAGCCGCAGCTTGCAACCAATTGCCGCAGATTGTTTCAGTTGCGCAATCACTTGCTCAAACTGACGCAAAGCTTGCTCTGCAGTTCCCAAGTGTTGCAACTCCAATGCCACCCGCAGCTGTTGTGCCACAGCCGCATCGGCGGCGACTCCGGCGTAGAGCAGTGCCAGCGCCGACTGCAGCAGCAACGGGGAGACTGCCACATTGCCACTCGGCTGCGATAATCCCAAATTTGTGGCCAGACGCAGAGCAAAGCGTTCGTTGGAGACGCTCACAGCTGCCAGATTGCCGCTCGTCGGGCAACTGAAGGCGAGAAGTGCCAGCAACAACAAGGCGGCAACGTGAAGTCGTCTCCAGTTGTCGGTGGTCATGCTTTAAGTTGGGTAATTCCAAGCTTTCAATTATACTAGAAGTGTTGCTGCTTCTGTGGCTCGCACACAACTAAACTGCGACTTACATTCCACACACACACCACAATCACCACAATCACAACACTCACAACACTCACAGCACTCTCAGCAAATGGCATTGAGCCGGCCAAGTCCAAACAAAAAGCTCTCGACATTATTTTTAATTGAATTTCGTAGCTGATATGAGAGCAGAGTCACTGAGATGATAGGCAGTTGAATGAAACGGTTTAATCAAAGTCTAGTTAGTGACCTAATTGGCTAGTCTTACTTCTAGAATCTGTATAATTTAAGATCTCAAAAGCCTGCTGGAGTCTTCTTAAATTATACCATACCATACCGAGTGATTAGAAATCAAAAAATAAGCATCAGCTTGTAGCAAATTAAAAAAAAAAAAAAAAAAAATTAAGCAAGTTATATTAGACATTGTAGAATGTTTCCCCTATAAGTGGAAATACAGCTTGCAAAATGGTTGCTCACAATTTTTTTGCATCATTCAATGCATAAATATTATCATATAATTATAAAACAATAATTTTTATCAATCATTTAACCAGATAAGCAAATGTTACTTAGATCTATTTAAAGTTTATTTTTAAGCTTACGAGTATTTTTACACGGGCAATGATGGTTAATATACTCCAATTATTTATTATTTATGAGGCGCATTGGAATGTTTGCTTTTAATGGGATTATTAACAGAGAAACTGGTTTTTTCTTATCAGTGGAAATTCTAAATAAACAAATAAGTTGATTCAAGATCGTTTTCTCCGCTTCGAACTAGAACTTTGTTCTCTCTGTCTCTCTCAATCTCTCTCTCTCTCTACAGCGGCTATCAATAACAATTCTTAATAGTCTGTTATGACGCAATACAATATATTAAACATTAGTTAAACTATTGGCTTTTCAGTGGGAATTTTTAGATTACTCATTTCAAATGCTACAAGCCTGGACTTCCCGAGTTGAACCTGAATATGTTTACGTTTCGACTGTTGAATCAATGAGGAAGGTATTTTTTGCCAATGTGATTGAGAAATTTGCATTTATAGCTCCCAGCACCCATTACGGGGGGCATACGCCAGAGGGGTGCCCATCACGGCGAACAAAACGGGTTTACCAGCTCGACTTCGATTGGGTTGCGTTGTGGAAACCGTTTTGAGAAACTGAGACAAACAAAGAGCGTCGACTCACAGCTGCATTTGGAAAAGGTTCGAAAGCTGAACAATCAGCAGGCCAAAGGTTATCAGGAAAGAATATATACACAGACTGAATAAGTTTTTTTTTTTTTTTTTTTTTTTTCAAATCTTTGTTGAGAAATTTCAGATGGATTATAATGAAGTATTTACGATTACGAGTATGTAGTATAGAGTATTAAAATGCGTACAACTTAAGAGCTAGGGAAGAGGCCATTATTGGGTCCCAGGCAGCTGGGTGGGCAGCACCACATGTCCGATGAAGAGTACCGACTCGGGGGTGCGTATGGCAAAGATGAAGGGATGATCGGCAATGAATTCGCGTGACTTCAACGGCAGCGACAGAGGCACAAACTTGGCATCTGCGAATAGAATCAGTTAATTGTTGGAAGGTAAATCCTTTTTTCGGAGGTACTTACAGGACGCGGCGGCTGCTTCGGAGCCAGCCTCATTGACATCGATGAAGGCCTTCTGCAAGATCTTGGACACAGTCACCGGACGCAGGAGCATGGAATCAATCTCTGACTCTCTGGTGAACATACGATTCACCCCAATCTGCTGCAGTGGACTCACCATGTCCTGCTCGAACTCAATGCGGAACTTGGGCAGACGTACGGTGACTGTCTCACGGCGCAGACGGGATGCAATTACGTTTAGATCATTCATGGGATTGGCCAACTGACTTTCCAGCCGGGCCAGACCATCCACCTGGTTGGGCAGTATCAACAGCATGGTTGCCGTGGTGCCAGCATACGGTAGCTCCACTGCCGTGGCATCCAACTCCGGCAGCTCGGCATAGGCGAATATATCGTCGTTGTACATCATGGACACCGTGACAGCTGCATTACGGTTCACCTGGAACTTTGCCGGAGTGGTGTCCATGGCTGAGAATTCTGTGGCCCAGCGAGCTTTGAAGTAGATCGCATTGACCAGCATCGCTTGGGTCTGTACATCGATGTCGGCGGGACTCACCAGCTCCCGTATGATGTTATTCGTGGCATCCGATGCCCAGGCATTGATCCTGGCCGCCGTATTGGCCGATCTTTTCATATTGACAGCCTCAATGTCTGCGCCATAGTATTCCTTTGCAAAGCGCCTATAGTCGGGATTAAGCTCCGCCAATTCACGGTTGTAGAACAACTTGTTGGCCACAATCAAGAGTGCATTGTCCAATTGTCGATTCAGTTCGTTTACCCGCTTAAAGTCTCTGGCCACATCGATTTGGCTCTGGACAAATTGGCCCGCTCTCATTAGCTCATGGTTAGTTTGTCCACTGGACACGCCATAGAGCAAGCCTAACATGGCGTGGATTGAGGAGGGCGAGTAGACCACATTCTTTTGCGAGCTACCACGAATGATGGGCTGGAAGAGCACCGAGCTGAAGCGCTCCCGGTAGTTCAATTGTGCCGGAGCACGTGTGGGTCCCGCAGTGCTGACAGTTGGTTTCACTCTCCGGTTATCCGGGTTCTGTCCGGTGATTACAATAGGCGCAGCAGCAGAAGCGTGGTCTTGGGCGGGTAAGGGGGCGGGTGCGGGGGCGTATGCGGAAGCTGCTGGACGTACTGGATTACGTTTACCATTCCAGGACTGTTCCGGCTCCGGCTGTGGACGCTGCAAGTCCGTACGGCCAGAAACTGCCGGTGCCGAAGCGGAGACTGGAGAACCTAGTCCGGATCTGCTCTGAAAACTGGTTGGTTCGCTGTGCTCCCATTCGCGATTGCCAAAGACAACGTTGTTAACCCTGGTATAAACGTCGGTGGAGTTGACGGATCCACTCAGCAGACAAAGGCTGCTACCCAAGAGAAGCAGCAGGGCTGGAGAAGCTATAAAACAGACTTGGTTAGAGTTCTGGAAGCAGTCGCCACAATTGCTATTGCTGCTTACAATATTTGCACGACATGGCTGCCAATTACTTGCTGCTCAGTGCTGAGAACTGAGAACTGAGAACGGAGAACTAAGAACTGTGAACTGAGTACTGAGTATTCGGAATACCCTGGGAACTTGTTTATTTTGTTCGCTTTTTGTGCTGTTCTTTTTTGTTGGGACACCGTCCGTTTGAAAGTCAGCTCAGCTCGATCACAGCTTTAATACAAAACTGATCTTTGCAAAAAGTGTCGAGCACAGCCAAAGGCGAATTTCAGCTGAGAGCGTGAAGCTCTCAAGCTGCGGATGAGCTTGTCGAGATAACCGGTCTACGAGAACGCTTCCATGCACAGTGGGTGCGCTCTCGCATGTTGTAAGGAAAAAAAACCAGTTGTCACTTTGCTTGCTTCCCAGTTGAGAACGAGTACGAGAACTGCGAACTTTCTTGGCTCTCAATTTGCCGGCAGCAGCATTGAGGCATCAAGTGTGTTCCAGCTTGAGATTGGAAAAACCCCCGGCATTGTTGCTTCTAATTATATAAAGAAAATATGCACAATTGCTACTGCCTGACAGTCAGTCTAGCAGTCAGTCAGTCAGATTTTCCAAAGTTTTCGAATAGGGCGTTGTCTTCGTAGACTGTGAAAATCGCTCGGGTCTGCATTACACACACGTGCAATCTCAATTGCGATTACGATTACGGCCCCGTGAGTCAGTCGGAGAATGTTAAAGACAATCTACGTGTTATCACATTAGAAAAAACCAGCTGAATACTTGTTTGTTCTTCATTTATTTATATTTCTCGAATGCTGAGAGTCAGAGATTGAGATTGAAACCGGGAGAAACTCATAACTTTTCGATTTCCTGCAATTAATGACTGTCTGAATAACCCATGATGGGGAATGGTTCTCTTAACTACCTGCTGACATTTTTATGCTGCTTAACCTTTTGAGAAAATATTACTTAAAGCAGTTTCTACATTTCCCATTTCGTAAGACTCGCTATAAATTGTAGCGCAAGAACTAATTAAATATTCCAAAATCTAAATGCGAGATAAAACACACTTTGAGACCTCACACGACCCGCACTGAATTCTTACCCCGCTCAACTTAATTCTTAATTATGTAAAATCGAGCCACAACATGCAGTTCATATCATATCACAAATACAAACACACACACACACACGGAGTGTTGACCTAATTGCACGACCAAATGTGTAAACATAATTTACTCCAATTAGAGCCGCTGACGCTGCCACGCCCCTTGTCAGGCACATGCCGATGCCGCCTTCTGAAATTGGGGCAATTGTTACGAGTTTGAGTTCCAGTTTGCAGTTCGAGATATGAACGAGCATAAAATGCAATCAATTAATTTCGTAGAGCTCTCACTCCACCTGAGTTAATTAACGAGTACACAGCGTCAGTTATTTTTATACCCGTTACTTAAAAAATATGTAAAAGGGTATATTGTGTTCGTTGGAATGTATGTAACAGGGAAAAGGAGGCATCTCCGACCCCATAAAGTATATATACTCTTGATCAGCATCAACAGCCGAGTCGATATAGCCACGTCCGTCTGTCCGTCTGTCTGTCTGTCCGTCTGTCCCTGTGAGCGCCTAGATCTCAGAGACTGAAAGAAATACAGATAACAAACTTTGTATTATCCCACTGAATCGCATTAAGATCGGACAAGTTAAACGGCGGTTATGGCGATTTAATGTTTTCAAAGTAATACAAGTAACTTCTTTAAAGCATTTTTATATATATTGAAATAAGTAACGGGTATAATATGGTCGGAATCTCGACTATAGCCTTTTCCACTTCTTTTTTATGTGCCGCCAGCTGACGGCAAAAGAATTTCGATTCCACTTCCAATTCGAATTCGATAAGAAAAACTACACCTTATGGTGGAAGAGTGTTGCACAAAAAAAAAAAAAAAAAAAAAAAATATCAATTAAGAGGCTGACGATGCCACAGTGTGGCATGGAGATGAGCGACATTTGTAATTGTTTGTTTTTCCCATTGCTGTCGCATTTTGACAGTTGCCTTCAGACAGAAGTGCAATGTCAAGTAGCTGAAGACAGAATAAAATACAGTGCGAGAAAATATAAAGTAAACATGCTTTTAAGCTGGTTTAATAGACGCTACAAAGTATGTGATTGTATTTACTAAAGTTGGTTTGACAGTTTGTTTGTACAAGAAAGAAATATATAGTTGATTTGTAAAAATCATAAATTAAATTTCACTCCCACGATTGAATAATAACATGATGCAATTTATTTAAATAGAATTGTGTGTTTTTATTCACAAGTATTTAGATATAAAATTGTAATTTTTTGGAATAACCTTATATTTGCACTTCTCGAAATGACTTTATGTAAATATTACAATTAGGATCAGTAAAACCCGAGTTTAATAATACAAATATTTAAATATCTCAATAACAAAAGATTATTGTAATTTGAAATGAATACATTTTTTAAAGACTTATTAATATATATCAAGGTTTTTATATTTTAGTGTAGTTATATTTAACATGTCAATTATGCTTGGCAAAAAAAGGGAGAATTTACGCAGTTTTTTATTGATATTTTTCATTTTATCACTTTAATAATAGTTTACAATAAATAATTCCTGCAATGCTAAAAAAGCGAGAGAGAGAGAGAAAGAGAGATCAATTGATTCCATTTTAATGGTCAGGTTCAGGGCCAATTTCAGGGTCAAGATCAACTAATTGAGTGTCACCTGCGGGTTCAAGGCACACGCAATTTACATGGGAATCTTATGAGATGCAATTGCAGCATGTTGCCACAATTTGTATGCAACAACTTGTTGTTGTTGTTGTTGCAACCACACAGCAATTTGTTGGCAACACACTCAAAGCCGCAGTCGCAGTCACATTTAATTAATTTGCGTGTTAAGTCAGTCGAGCATTAAACTGACACTTGGACAGACTGAAGGACTGACTGACGGACTGACTGACGGACTGAAAATGCGGCAACTGGCCGACTGACAATAAAAGGCGCGAAAAGCTGTGCACAGGCAACTTTGTCATTTGTCGCTGCTCTGTGTCTCCTTCTCTCTCCCTCTCTACCTCTAACTGCATCTGTGTCGCCCTCTCTCTCTCTTCCTCTCCTTTTTCAACTACTTCTCCTCCATTCACAGTCAGTGTCGGCGACGTTGTTGGCGTTTCTTACAGCAAAATCGCATTAAATTACACGTTTGCCGCACGATTTGATTTTGCATATGAATACAAATACGATTACGAATCAGAGTATGGAATATGAGATATTTATATATATGTACATACATGTACAATGTACATATGTGCATATAATTACGGCAATAAATCAGAAAAACCTATTTGCAATCACAATATTTACACTTGTCCCTCAAATGTGCAGTTGCCAATTTGCCTCGCCAAGTTGCAGGCGAAGGCGGACAAGTTGCGACAATTGCGGAGCGCAAAATTACAACAACAACAAAAGGAACAACAACAACAACATAAACTAAGGGGCTCCGAGACCCCGTACTTACTATGGATCGAGCTTTGACTGGTAAAAATTAAAATATATTTAGTTTACTAGACTGTAGGATACCCATATCAGCATTTTCAACTAATTGTTCCAATGACAGCTATGGTATATGATATAGTGAACCGATTCGAACCAAATAATAAATGTACAAGACCATCTTAAACGTATATTCTATCAGTTTGCTTAAGATAACTTTAAAAACATAAAAATTTTTCATACTAAGACTTGATTTACGACAGATCGGTGCCATGGCAGCTGTATGATATAGTGGTTAGATCCAAAAAAAAATAAATAAAAAATTGATCTGCCCGTAATATAAAGGAATCTACATTCCAAGTTTAGGGACTCTAGCTCTTGCAGTCTCTGAGATCTAGGTGTTCATACAGACGGACAGACGGACGGACGGACAGACGGACATGGCTATATCGACTTGATATTGATGTTATTGAAGCTGATTAATAATATATATACACTATAGGGTCTGCCACGCCTCTTTCTGCCTATTACGCACATTTTCTTTTGAAACAAACTTAATAGACCCTGCACTTTTTTTAAGTACGGGGTCTAAGAAGCATAAATCCATATAGATGTATTTATAAATAAGGGAAGTTATGCGAGTACATTGTTGCTGCTTTCCCATCTTAACGAGCTTGTTGAAAGATGGCTCCAAGTTGCATGCTTCATGCTGCATGCTGCGAGCTCATCTGTCAACTCTGGCTTCAGACTTCACAACTGCCTGGTTGGTTGAGGTAGTTGTTGTAGTTGCTGTACCTAATGCTGTAGTGGCCCTCTCCTCAAGTTGCCTCCTCTGCCGCTGCCGCTGCCTCTGCCTCTGCCTGGTTGGACCGCATCCGGAGATGCATCAATTAAAGCGACATAAAAGTTCTAGCGAAACTATAATTTTCATGCAACTTAATCACAGCGGCATTTTGTGAAAGCCCATAAATCCGGCCCAGGCTCCGTCTACATCTCCGGGTACGACTCATACTCATACTCATAGTCATAGTTGTTCTTGTAGTTGTTGTCTTTGTAGTTGTTATTGTATTTGTGCGTTTAGCTGCAGTTATAGAAATTGCCAGTCCCAAAAGTGGACAGCAACTATGAAGCGAGAGCATGAGTTGGAGGGAGAGAGGCAGAGGCAGAAGGAAAGGGAGAGAGAGAGAGGCAGAGAGAAGGCGGTAATCGCCGTTTAAATTTGTTCTTCGTGATGCAATCATTTTGATGAGCATCCGATGCAGCAGTCAGTCCTTGTCCCTAGCTCTGTCTCTCTCTCTTTCTTTACCTCTCTCTCTCTCTGTCTCTCTCTCTTTCTGCTATGCCGCATCCTAGTCTCTACACTCGACCCTCTAGTCTTCAGTCTCAGTCTCAGTTTCTGTTTTTGTGTGCAACGTTTCGTACGTTAGGCGCCATAATGGGTTAAGCAACACACTACACACACACACACACACACACACACACACACACACACACACACACACACACACACACACACACACACACACAGTGATACACCCACTAACTGAGGTCAGCTTCGCTTTTGGCATTGTTCTGTGCGCTTTTTGGGTTGGTCTCTGGCCAACAAAGTGGTATTAATGCTCTTACAAAAGGCATATTAAATATGCCATTAAATGTAAAATGCTTGGCAGTTATGGCTAGAAGTGATACTAAATATTTACAGCAATTAAAAACAAATAAAATATAACTATTATCATATTAAAGAAAAATTATTTGCTTGTCTTTTGTAAATTAAATTTATATATAATATTAATTTGATTATTTTTTGTGTCATTAGCGTATTCTAATTTAAATGCCTCAGGTTTTCTTAATTGATTTCGATTAGGAAAGCATTCCAAATGCTTTTAAGTACATCAGAGATTCGGCTTTTGTTGTTGTTTCTTTTTATTTGGGGCTGTTGCTGCGTGTTTTTTTTTTTTACTGATCTAAATTTGAGGTTGTAATTTGGTAACGTTAGCGTTTCCTTATCGCCAGCATTCCATGGCCATTTGGGCGGCCTAAGCCTAATGATTGTGGCCCAGCCTCTTTTGCATTTGTGGTACAGTGAAGCCTGCAGCATGGTCAATTGCTGTTATTTTGGTTGTCTTTGGTTGTGGCAAATGCTTATACTTGCATTTAAATAAACAAGCTGGCAGCCAAGTTTGTTAACCCGCCGCCTAATGAGCACAAAGATTTGCTGCAATCATGCGGAATGGCCGTTAGAATTCCAATCAGTTAACGCCTAATTGAGGCGGTGTCTACGTTGAGCCAGGACCACGCCCACAAGCCACAGTACACGCAACACGAGTGAAGTACATACGAGTACGAGTATGAGTATCTCTGGATACTTGGAACTCTAGTCATGATTAGCCGGAAGAAATACTCTTAACGCTATTAACATTTTGTTTTTATTTCCATGTATTTTCCTTATATTTTATGTTGCCAATGTCGTGTTGGGCCGCCAACGATTTCATGTCAATATATCAAAATGCGGAACCCCTTCATTAAAGCCGCAGCGACTCTGACGTGCAAACATGGCCCAAGAACCCAACAAAAACACAGCCACAATATGAATACAACTACGAGTACGAGTACGAGTATAATAATGATGAATTGCGGTATTATCGCAGGCATAAAAACACAAAAAAAAAAAAAGCGGAGAGAAAAAAAAGAACAACAAAAGCAGCAGGAACATTGAGTGCAGGCCGAGAAGGGGCCAGGGAGACAGCCCAAGACAAATATTAAATTGGCAGACATAGACACGAAGGTAGCGAGTACCGAGTACTGAGTACCGAGTACCTCATACAGGTCTCAGACACGCGGCACGTACTCAAAATGCATCGACATCGACATGGCTTAGAACTTTATGCCTGGTCTTCTTCTGCTGGCAAGCGATGATGATTTATTTTGAATTGCAAAACGAAGCAGCTAGAAAGAATGGGCGACACGTAGCTGTGGCCAATTTTCCGACAACTTAATTGAATTAGGCCTGGGAAGTGCACAGACAACGTGTCGTATACGCAACGCAGTCAACGAGTATACGCAAATGCGGCCACAACTTGAACTCATTCTCATTTGCAACAGTTGCATGCAACACAAACACACGGCCCAAACTAGTGGGCCGGTGCTACAGTCGAGCATACTCGACTGTCGGAGACCCCGCACTTACTATGGCAAAAACTACGAGTAATAATGGAAAAAATTAAAAAATATTGAGTAAACTTAAACGTATATTCTATCAGATTGGTTACGATGTCTCAAAAAACATAAAAGATTTTCATACTAAGACTTGAATTTCGCCCGATCGGTCCTATGACAGCTATATGATATAGTGGTCCGATTTAAACAAACTTTGAACAGGATATATAAAACCAAGTTATATGCTTATTGTATCAGTTTGGTTACGATATCTCATAAAACAAAAAAGTTTTTCATACTAAAACTTGATTTTCGACCGATTGTTCCTATGGGCGCTATATGTTATAGTAGTCCGATTCAAAAAAGAAACAAACTTGAGCTGCCTGCAAGATAGACGAATCTACATACCAAATTTGGTGTCACTAGCTTAAAATTGTTCTTATAATTTGGATATGAAATTTTTTTTTCGATTTGTGGGCGATAAAGGGGGCGTGGCCAAATTTAGAGGAACCTACATACCAAGTTTGGTGTCTCTAGCTCTTATAGTCTCTGAGATCTAAGTGTTCATACAGACGGACAGACGGACAGACAGACAGACAGACGAACAGACGGACATAGCTATATCGACTTGGCTATTGATGCTGATCAAGAATATATACTTTATAGGGTCTGCCACGCCTCCTTCTGCCTGTTACGCACATATTCGTTAAAACAAACCCAATAGACCCTGTACTTTTTTTTAAGTACGGGGTCTAAAAAGAAACTGTAGCTGTTGCTGTTGTTGTTGCACTTTAACATTTTGCCACAGATCTGCAGATTTGCGCAATTAAAGCTGGAGCTGGCCGTAACGCCCAAGAGCAAGGCAATGGCAAAGGCGATGGCAAAGGCGGCTTGCCAATGTGCATCCAAGCGGATTGCAATTGCATTTGACATTTAGACAAACAGCAAAGGCAGCTGGCAACTGGGAACTGGCAACTCTCGACTGGCAACTGGCAACTGCCACAGAGCAAAAGCAATTTAAAAGCTACAGGGATTTGGCCATAACTGTATTAAGGCTGAGGCTGAAACTGAGACTCAAACTGAGTTGAGTTTCAGCCGCACCTTTGGCGGCCCGTCAAACTGGCCAATCAACCTACAACTTACCACTAACAACGAGCAACTAGCAGCCAGCAACATCAACAACAACAACTATAGTTTTGACAATTTAGCAACAACTTCTGACTATTTGTATAATTGGCATTTCTAATTTTTCAAATCTTCAAAATGCGCCGACGTCACCGAATCGCATTGGGAATCGCCGGCTACCACTTTAAGCGCAACTTCGCTGACTTATTATAGACCAGAGTTGCAGTTGCCAGTTGCGAGTTGCAAGTTGTATCTGGAGTTGCCCAGTTGGAGTTTGGAAAATTCACGACCAGCAGCAAACGGCGAGTTCTTGTTTTTGTGGCCAGTTGAGCGTGAGTAATCAGAAAGCTAAACGCGTTGCATAAATATCAAAATGTGTACAATAATGAAACTGGTTTGGGCGGCTCGCTCAGAATAACTTACACAGCCTGGCTAGCATACTCATACACTCTGAAAAAAATTACTCGTTTTTTAACCCTGAAATTTGAAAAATTGCCTTTGAATTTTTCTCAAGTGCGATTTGCAATTCATTATAGAAAATACATTTCCTTAAAATGTGACTGAGCTTTTTTGAAATGTAATACCCATTTTTTTGAAAAATAGAATTTTTATAATCCAGAAATTTACTTTTTTAAATGTGGGCTTAATATTTCTAAGTCTCCGATTTTTTTTCTGTATTTCACTGCGATTCTTTTTGAAAATTCTTTGTATGACATTTATTTTTTAAGATTTGACAATTTCTTAGGGTCCATCTTATGTAATAAATTTAAAATAAAATAAAATCTGTTATTTTCATATATTGTATAATCTTTCAAAATAAATAAGCAAAATTCTAAGCGTTTTTCATTAAGAAAAAATGGATTTTAGAGATTGAAAAGCAATATTGACCTATTTTTTAGAGAAAAAATATTCGTTAATCCATGTTTTTGAAATTACATATCTTAAAAATCACTTCTAGTATTTTTTCTATATGTTTTTCTAAAATTTCTATAGTTAAGAAAAATATTTTCGATTAATAGAAATTTTCTAACTATTAAGGCGATTTTAAATCAACGGCAAATTTCTAAGACGAGGGTTATATTTTTTTTCTGAGTGTAGACACACACACACATCTTTTCGAGATACACAGATACATAAATGTAGTGTGCTCTAGTGAAACCAGTGTTGCCATAATGCTTGTCATAAATTCTCCAAATTACCCAACACGTCGCGCAATGTCGCAGCTTAGTTGGCCTAGGACAGCCATTTGGTATCGCGTATCTCGTATATTGTATCTTGAATCTGTAGCTGTATCTGTATCTAGTGAGAAGTATCTAGTATATGTGCAATGTTGCCGTGATTTCGCCTGATTGCGAATTGTGTGACAGCGAGTGCGCTAAATTGAGTTTATGTACTCATACTCACAGTCACTCTCCACTCAGACCACTTGCTTAAAGGATTAATTGTTCGGACTTTGGCGCCTGATTGACTGCGCAGGCGCACAATCAAGCTGCGCAGCTTTGTGTCAATCAAACTACGACTGAAGCTAAAACTATCAAAATGAAATGCCTGCAACTCAAACTGATTCCCTCTGATTTGATTTGATTTGATTCAATGCGATTCGTCATGATTCGAATGTAATCAGCGACATGTTGTTGTGAAAGCTCCGCACTTGAGTGCGAGTTAAACTCAATGCAACAGAGGGGGAGGGGAGAAGAAGGGGGCAGAAGAGGGGAGCAGGGGATGAAAGAACGCACTTTGTTGCTTGGGGTCGCCGACAGCGTTCAATTAATGCCAGTTGGAAAAGTTGTTCTCTTGTCAGACCATTGAACTGCCAGGCAATTCAACTGTGCCCGAAGAGAGTAAGAGAAAGAGAGAGATAGAGAGAGAGAGAGTGAGTGAGAGAAAGAGAGAAGAAAATCAACTGCGCAATCGTCGTGGGGTTTTATATCGTTAGCAGAGATTTTAAATGAGCATAAAACTCCGCAATTTAAGCAGCAGTTCTATACAAAGAAAGTATTTACGTTACTTTAGATGCATAAGTATCTAAAAGGAAAGATCTTAAAGATAGTTAAATGAAGTTTACACGAAACAAACTTGGCTTAAACATTACTTTAACAAATTGCTTAAGTTTATGGGCAACATTTGGTAACTTTGGTTTCGGCCACTTCACAAGACACTTGAACCGACCTTTTTTCGTAGGCAGTAGCTCAAGTTCCTAGCCAGCATTTTGTTGCCAAGGCCCACGCGCCTTCAATAGCTGAAGGCCTGGCTAGCGGAACGCTTTACTGTTATTGTTGCTGTTGGACATTTGCATGTGGGCATACATTTAACCATTACCGAGTACTGAGTACTGAGTACCGATTGTATTCATACTTGGCTTCCATGTAGCCATGTATCCATCCAAATTCATGCGCATTACGCACATTTGCGTAACTGATTCAAGTGCGCGATATGTGAGGGTCTCAAGTGCCGAACCGAGCACATCCGACCTGCCCAACAACAACAAACTGTTTCGTTTCTCCTCTCTTCAGATTATTTCAAAACTCATTTTTATACCCGCTACTTATAAAAACAAAGTAAAAGGGTATATTGTGTTCGTTGGAATGTATGTAACAGGGAAAAGAAGTCATTTATTACCTTATAAAGTATATATATTCTTGATAAGCATCGACAGCCTAGATCTAAGCGACTGTAAGAGCTAGAGCAACTTAATTTGGCACAAAGATTTCAAATCATGTTTGTCAAATCGCGAAAAAGAACACCACACCCACAGTTTTTAAGATAATTCGACTTTTATGGTAATTTAAGTTATTTATTAATATAATCTATCTTCCCACTCAATCACATTAAGATTGGACAAGTAGAACGGCAGTAGTAGCTAACCAAAGTTATTTCAAATTCATTCAATACAAGCACCCAAAAGTATGCAGTAGTTTTTTTAAGTAGTAATTTCTAAAAAGTAGTTTAATGTATATTGAAATAAGTAACGGGTATTCTATAGTCGGGGTCGCGAATAAAGCATTTCCTACAAGTTTGTTTTTTATTTTCATGTTTGTACGAGTATTTGGTTGTTATTATTGTTATTGTTATTGTTATTGCTGTTGTTGTTGCTGTTGGCAACATTACGCAGCAATTCGAGTTTTGAAGTGCTTACAAAACTTTGAAACTCTGAAATTTTGTTTCATTTTTCACTCGATGGCAGGCAAACTGACGGACTGACAAACTGGTAACCGGTTTGCACATTGTGCTCTAGCATTTTTATCCAATTTAAAATTAACTGTGTTTTGATTAATACTCTATTATTGAGTCGCTGCATGTGTCTATAAATTAGTTGCGTTCTTCTTGTCGGCGTTAAACTTCTAATGAATATGTTAAATGATGCTTTGTGCCTGGCCAGAATCAGAATTGATCAATGCAGGCAGCAGCTGCAACAGAGCAGAGCAGATCGCCTTAAGCTGAAATTCGAGTAATTTATGATCAGTTTTGCCAGCTAATTGGGCTAATTATGCTGCAGTTTTAGCCGCTGCAAACTGCCAACTGCAACAGCAGACCATAAATTGCACAGCAAGCGAATCGAAGCGAAGCTCCAAGACGGCAATTCACACTTCCGCGATTGTTAACAGAGAGAGAGAGAGAGGGGCAGAGAGAGAGGCAGAAACTGTTTGAGTTTGTTTTTTACAGTACCTTCAGTTTGGCCTTAACGGCAAACAACAAAGCCAAACGTTGGCAGCCAAGTCACAAGTCGAGAATCGAGTGCATGGAGTGCACCCAAGACGCCATCCGGAGTCAGGACGGGGACAGCGACATCAGCTGGACTGCAGTGTGTCTGCCAACATCGTGACTAATTACATGCGACATAAAAGCGATGGAAAATGCCGAGTAGAAAAGCCATGTGATCTGGCAACCAGGTCGTATACGTAATTGTTGCCACAAAAGCTGAGCAAAAAGAAAAGGCAAACTGCAATTGCCAAACGACAACAACTAACCCAACAGCAACAGCAATAGCAACAGCAACAACAACAATGTCTGACTGTTAGCAACAGTAATTGGCAGGAAAGGCAGCCAAGTCCAAGTCGATCTCTTGGCCATATATATTCCACAGGCTTGACAATTCAATAAAACTGCGACAGTTGGACAGGAGTTACCTTTTGCCGCTGCTGTTGCAAGTTGCTGCTGCAGTTGCAAGTTGCCAGCTGACAACAACTCGAGCCTAATTATGCCGTTGTGTTTATGTGATTGCCCATTGTCAAATTTCCCAGTCAACTTTGCAAATGAATCTGCGCGCTTTATGGGCGAAAGTTGTCAAGTTGCAGTTGCAGTTGATGTTGCTGTTGCAGTTGCAATGCCAACAGTTGCAGTTGCCACATCTGCTAACTAATTGAATTCCACTTTGCCAACAATTTGCATGACCTGCTCCGCCTACTTCGCTCATTACGTTTGCACTTGGGCGTAACACACAACTACACACACACATACACTTCTTTCTTTCTATCTTCCTTGGACAGAATTGTACACTGATAAAAAAAATGTTCGTAAATCAAGATTTTGCTCACAAAACTAAGAATTTTGACAGTATTGTACATTGATAAAAAAAAAAACTCCTAAATCAAAATTTTGATCCCAAAACTAAGAGTTTTGGTCTACAAAATGCGTCAAGAACATAAAATTCTTCAAATTCATCTTGGTTTTGAGAACATTCGAATTTTGATTTAAAAATTTAAGTAAGATTTTTAATTTTATAATTTTTTTATTGTTGTTTTATTTTGAAAATATAAATATAAATTTTAAACTAGCTTCCTAATTTTAGAAATATTTCTATACTATGTTTTGGCTTCAAAAGAGTGGGACCCGAGATCATTATTGACTTCAAATAAAATATGTCATATTTATACTTATATAACAATTTTATGATATTTGTTCTTATATTAAAAATTTCAATTTCTTACATGCATACTCTTACTATGAGTTATTTGGTTATTAAATGGTCTTATTTTAAGAACAAAATATTTAAGAATGTTCTTGATTTTAGAAGTTGGTCCTTTTTTTTCTCAGTGTAGCACATCTGGAGATCTGCAGAGTTTGAAACAATTTATGTATTTTTAGCTGAACGCAAACGCTCTGTTACCATTTCGTTTGTGGCTCTCATCTTGGACGCCCACTAGCTGCAGTTGCAACGCCATCTGCTGCTTGCCGCATGCTGCATGTGGCATGAGGCATGAGGCATGTTGCCTGGCCACACGAAAATAGCGCAAAGTAGTGCATCAATAAACAATAACAATGCTGCCGACGGTGCAAACGAAACAGGAAAACAGATCCAGATCCCGAGATCTATACAGAGAGTCCAACCCATTCTCCGTCCCATTGTCCGACCCATTCCCCGACCCATTCCCAGTTCATGCCACATGTGCGGATGTTGCAATTGCAGCCGCTGGCAGCTCTCGACTCTGGACTCTCAACTCTCTGGAGCTCTGCCTGTTGTTCCATGTAACATTCGCTGGCTGTCAATAAAAAACAAAAAAAAGAGGCGAAAATAAAGCAAAGTGAGTCAAAACATGTGCAAGTTGCAGTGGCCCGAGGTGAAGTGAAAGAAATCGCCGCCAATAGCGGAAATATTAGCCTTCTGCTTGGCTGCCAATGCAGCTAACTGCAAAAGAAGGCAATAAAATGTTTGCACCACCAGAAAAGACAATGTGTTTATTATTGCATTTGGGCCAGTGCAATGGAAAGTGCAGCAGAAACAGATTTGGCTCAAATGGTTTCACGCCTTTCACGCATATTTAAGCCAATTTTAATAGCTGGCCAAAAATAATATTATGAGTGTGATTCAATGATTCATATTTTGCTTGTATCTCATTCGTTTATGTACTTAGACAAGAATTAATACACTGAAAAAATAATAAAATTAAGTATTTTAATCTTAAATTAAGACCAATTTAAACCAAAGTACTAATATTGAGAAAATTAATCTAAAAAACATTGCAGTTCTTAATATAAGAATATTAAATTGTTAGGAAAGTATAAATATGTCATATTATATTTGAATCCAATTGTTAGAGTAGCCGCTTTAGTTAAAAAGAAGCGCAGGTTCAAGAAAAAACAAATCAAAGAAATATTTATAAAATGACCAAGCCAGAAAAAATCTATACACTTAAAATAAAATAGAAAAAAAGTAATTAATAAAAAAATGTATGTTCTCGACGCATATTGTTTACTATTATGGCAATTTTAAAACAAAGACGAATTTTTAAAACGAGGGTTATATTTTTTGCTGAGTGTAGATCAAAATTCTTAGATTTGAGACCAAAATCTTGATATTAGATTTTTTTTTAATTTGTGTAAAACTTTTCACTTGCTTATGGTATTTCTCAATTCGGTTTATTTAGTTTATGGATTCAAAATCTAATCGATTTGAATATTTACAATACTCAGCTGATGTTTGACATCAATATGTAGATGCCACAGGGTATCGGAAAATTCCTAAAGTATGCTCTGTTGCATGCCACCCTCAACTGGACAACGTCAACGTCATGAACATGATGTCCTAATCTAATTGTCAGTTCCCATGTCAGAGTTGCCATATACTTTAAGCGGTAACCATGCTAAAAGTCAGGATGTTTTGACCACGTTGATGCCACAACATCAAATGCCTTGACAAAGCAACAACAAACCGATTGTGTTAAATCAAATGAAGCGTAATTTTTACTCAATTTATGAAGCAAGTGGCGGTGGCAGGACATGAAATGAGGGGCATGTTGAGGGGCATTGTGGCAGATTCAACGTTTTATAACCCCAATTGCAGGTCCAACTTCAATCCCAGTGGAGCGCTTAGCCTGTCAATTCACATATTCCACTCACTGTGAGTGTGTGTGTGTGTATATGTGTGTGTGTGTGCTTATGGTGTGTGTGAATTGGGGTTGTTGCTTTGACTTTGACGTTGATGTTGATGTGTTGCAGGTTCTTGCTGCCTTGGGTACATCATATTTCTATTAATGACTTGCATATTTATGAGTTGCTCATCCAAACACACCCACATAGAGCCAGAAAGAGAAAGAGCATGGAAGAAAGAGAGCGAGATAGATATAGAGAGAAAGGCAAACGAGCTGATTTTAATAATAAACAAACATAAATACAAATAGGCATTAAATGTGTAGCATTTGTTTGAGTTGCTGCTGCTGCTGCTGTTGTTGGCCGCCAGCAATGTTGGCTAAGACTATTTCTGTGGCCAAAAATTCTTTGACTTTCGCCTTTGCCTCGAGCAGCAGCAGCAGCAGCAAAACAAACATTTAACTGGAATTCTAAGCGACTCCAACAAATAAATGTGTACTAAAAGGCGTAATAAACGCTGTGGCAATGCGGCAAGTTAGGGGGCAAGGGGGCAGGGGCACTTTCATCAGCAACTGGCAACGCCTTAGTCTTTGATGTGGCTGGATTGGCTCTGGATATCGTTACATCAACATGTGGCTGTGTCTGTCTAACGATGCGTAGAAAGTCTTTAAATAAACAACAACGCCACAAAAGCTGGAAAGGAAGTTGCCAAACAAGCAAAGCAACAACAGCAACAACAACATCAGCTATGACTATGACTATGAGCATTTGCATATGGTTTCTTTTCTTACAGTTGCTGTTTTTTTTTCCTCTTTTTTGGCACAAAAACCGTTCCAGCCTCAAGAGTGTAACGACCCACAAAACGGCGACTTGGACCTGAAATAGTACGCCATTAAGTGCCCTAAAAAAAGAGGCAGTCTAAAAAACTAGTACTGAGTGCTCAGCGGCTTTTTATGGCAGCTGCTTCTGTGTGGCCATCAACTGCTGTGGAGTACCTCAAATTACAGCGCATTTTCCCACATCAAGTTAAGACACAACAACAATGGCATATCAAAGTCATGCAAGCAACTAATAGCAGCTCATAATGAAGTGTTAAGCCATATCAGACAGCTGCTAATGAAATTGCCTAGTGCCATGTCAACCCAAAAGATACTAACTTGGCCAAGACGTACTACAACTCGTACTGCCAATAATGGGAGACGACAACACATTACATTTAAAAATAACACGCATCGTCGCAATACTCGCTTGTTTCTTGATAAAAATCACTAAATTCTTGATAATTGTGGGAAATTGGGAACAGCATCGTCTGTCTAACGGAAGTACCTTAAACAATTTGTAGCTTAAAAGAATACCGGAAATAAGTTTAACTAATTGAAATAAAGTTTGCTCTTTTCCCATGCTCAGTTTGATCAGAATTTCGTTTAAAAAGTTCATGCCTTGATGAAATTTCAGATGAGCATTTTTGAAAAAATGTTGAGTGATAAATGGGCTGATGATCGAAAAAAATGAAATTTTTTAAGTGTATAAAATTTGAATGCAGAATCGATTAGGCGGCCAAATCATGAACATTGAGACATTCCGCATGAAAATCGGTTGAGTTTTGAAAAAGTTATGAGAGATCAAAGTTTTTGAAAAAATGTCAAGGGGTTGGTATGGAAAATTGTATAAAATTTGGCTTGTGGTCGAAAAATATGAAATTTTTTAAGTGTATATAATTTGAATGCAGAATCGATTTGGGGGCCAAATCATGAAGAAAATGACATTCCGCATGAAAATCGGTTGAGTTTTGACAAAGTTATGAGAGATCAAAGTTTTTGAAAAAATGTCAAGGGGTTGGTATGGAAAATTGTATAAAATTTGGCTTGTAGTCGAAAAATATGAAATTTTTTATATGTATAAAATTTGAACGCTGAATTAAATTGGGGGCCAAATCATGAACAAAGAGACAATCCGCATGAAAATCGGTTGAGATTTGAAAAAGTTAAGAGAGATCAAAGTTTTTGAAAAAATGTCAAGGGGTTGGTATGGAAAATTGTATAAAATTTGGCTTGTAGTCGAAAAATATGAAATTTTTTAAGTGTATAAAATTTGAATGCAGAATCAATTTGGGGGCCAAATCATGAACAAAGAGACAATCCGCATGAAAATCGGTTGAGTTTTGACAAAGTTATGAGAGATCAAAGTTTTTGAAAAAATGTCAAGGGGTTGGTATGGAAAATTGTATAAAATTTGGCTTGTAGTCGAAAAATATGAAATTTTTTAAGTGTATAAAATTTGAATGCAGAATTAATTTGGGGGCCAAATCATGAACAAAGAGACAATCCGCATGAAAATCGGTTGAGTTTTGACAAAGTTATGAGAGATCAAAGTTTTTGAAAAAATGTCAAGGGGTTGGTATGGAAAATTGTATAAAATTTGGCTTGTAGTCGAAAAATATGAAATTTTTTAAGTGCATAAAATTTGAATGCAGAATCAATTTGGGGGCCAAATCATGAACAAAATGACATTCCGCTTGAAAATCGGTTGAGATTTGACAAAGTTATGAGAGATCAAAGTTTTTGAAAAAATGTCAAGGGGTTGGTATGGAAAATTGTATAAAATTTGGCTTGTAGTCGAAAAATAAGAAATTTTGTAAGTGTATATAATTTGAATGCAGAATCGATTAATCTTATCGAAAGTGAAAACCGGAGCAGGTCAGATTATTTTTTGAAGTGTATATGCATTTCAAAAAAATATCTCATTAACCACCCCGCACAATATGTTGTGTAATTTTGGCCACCCACTTGACAACACTTTAAACTGCATTGCCACAAAATCAACAAATTACAAAACACCCAACGGCGACAACAGGAACAACAACAACAACAACGTGACTGTCCCGTCAGTCAGTCAGTCATTCAGTCATTCAGGCAGCTGATTCAACCCTCCGGTAAAGAAGGGCTAACGAATAGAATTAGGAAATCTTGGCAAATCCAACAAATCATGTTAAAACCGACCCAAATGGAGTCAGCCCAAGTCCATGCCCATTTGGGCCTTTTGGCCCATTGGCGAGGTGAGTTTCAGCCGGCGGCTGAAATGTTTATACCGCTCTCTGGTTTTGGTTGTTTTCAAAACTGTGCGGTTGGTTGCTGGCTGGAGGTGGGTGGGGGGGGGGGGGGGGACATTATCGAGGGTGGAATTGTATGGCAGTCGCTGTTTAACAATCAAAGAATTGCCAGACAAGGGCAAGAGCATCAAGTTTATATAATTATTTTGATGCCATAAGCGAGGAGTGTGCCGCTGTGCTGTGTGTATCTGTGGCATCTCTTGGGGGTTGACAGTGTGCCACCCCCTCAACCCCCAACCCCTTTCCATTCCCTTGCCCTTCCTCTTCTCTTGCTCGACTCTTTTCAGCCATTTGAGTTGCTAACTATATTCATAATGCAATGAATAAATTAAATAACACAAATGTCATTTACTTTGCGCTGAGCAACAATGTTGCTAGCAGCATGCTGCCAAGAATTCGATTCATGTTGCTGGCTGCATTTTTAATTAAAAATGCGACTGACTGTAATGTATCCACTGGATAACGGATATTGTGTGTGTGGCTATTGAAGTGTTGTCGCTTGTCGCGTGGGTGTTGTTGCACCCCCCTCTCCCTACCCCTACCCCTTCCCCTCTCTGTCAACCAGTTATGTTGTTTGTTTGTTGTCGCTGTGCATATTTGTTGTTGTGCTAGCTGGTCGGCTTGAAGGGTTCGGAATGTGTGTGTTTGGGGGTCTGTCTGCAGGGTTGATTTGGCAAACGACGCAATTTGTTGCTAGCAACAGCAACAATAACACGTGGAATGGTTGCACTGTCAGCTGCAGGAGTATGAGCTATTTGCACATTAAATACCGTAACCCGTAGTCCGTAGTCCGCCGTAGTCAGAGCTTTGACGTCACACAAACAAATTTCACTTTCGTTTGCCGCCTGGTTTCTGGCCTGTTCTGTCCTGTCCTATTCCCCATGGCCTCGTAAGTGTTGCCAAGTTGATTGTTTTTACGAGTGCATTGCATACTCTGCGGCGCCCGAGGGTGGACTCTTTACTCTCCAGTTACTCACAGTACAGTTGAGTCTCGACTAAAGCAACATAGAAATTTCAACTCGCACGCTAATTGCTGCAAAAGCTCAAAGTGAGCTTGTCGTTGTCTGCATGCCTCCAAGCATAAGCAGCATATGAAATCATAAAAATTTACGATCGTAGCAACGTCTGGTCTGGTCTGGTCTGAACTGGTCTGCTATGCAATCACCACCCTCCGGGGGTGTTGTGTTGTGCTGTGTTTGACCAGCAGCTACCACCCAAAAGAGACCACCAACAAGCTGAGGTGAGGATGAGAGGTGAGGGAAGAGTGGCTCGCTCAGCTGCTCGGCACGTGTTCAAATTACCGTGAAGACGCTTAGGGGTGAATTCTACAGAACAGAGAATAACATTCAAATTGAGTGAGTGAATTATAAATGAAAACCTGGCAATAAAGAGAGCAATGCAGACAGAGAGCAAACGAGAGAGAGAGACGCGTTCTCTCTCTTCTTTTCGCTCCCTCTCTCTCTGTTTTTCTCTCCCACTCTCCATTAGATTGAAAATATTTGTAACAAAATATGAGCATACGTTCGAGCGTTCACTTCCTTCCTTTTCTCTGTTGTGGATGGCCTGTGTTTTTGGGGTTCATGAGTGTGTGAGTGTGAGTGAGTGGCCATAAAAGGTTGTGCTCCTTGTACGTGTGTGTTTGTGTCGGTCTGAGAGAGTGAGTATCAGTGTGTGTGTGTGTGTGAGTTCACGGGGATCGTGCCGCAGACCTTTTGTGTGCGACTGAGAACAGTGGTTCAAATATGATTGAAAATTGATTGACTAAAATATATAATAAATTAATTTATGCCTTAATTTAAAATCTAAATTTAATATTTAATCATAACATTATTGTTATTTTATACAACACGAATTTGACCCTCTTCCAGTTCGAATTTCGCAAAAAACCTTTTTCACGCTGAAATCTTCTCAGCTAGGTTGTGCCAAAATTTCATTCTCCTTGGTCTTACCGTTTGTGCTGCACGAAGATCAGTCAGTCAGTTAGTCAGGACAAACATTTTTATACATATAGATATATCAGTTTTTACAAATCAATACCAGTTGCATTTTCTCCTCTGTTTATGTGTACTTCCTAATCAAAATTTTTTCTGAATATCAAAAGTAAATTCATTTGGTATTCTCAGTGGTTCAAGCCACTGTGCAAATCACATTCAAAGTTCGTTCAAGAGCTTAAAAGGTGAACACTCACTTTCCCCTGCCCCTTCCCAAGTCCTTGGCTACATAATTTCAACAATATGCGTGTATTGAGCTCAACACCTCCCTGCCCGCCTCTGTCTACCCCTGTCCCACAGTGCACACGAAAACGAAATCAGACATAAAAACATTAAATTACAAACCCTTATTTTACACACACTAAAAAAGAAAAGAAAAAAAAAGCTGTCGAGCCAAGGCGAAAGAAAACCGAGACACAAAACTGAAACTGAAACAGAGAATCGGACAAGGACCAAGGACGCAGCACAATGGGGCGACTTCAGTTTGCCGAGTTGCCGAGTTCTGTTTAGTGTTCCACAAGGGATGCAAAAGCGACTGCCAGATATTAACCCCTCTCTGTACGTGTATGCGTGTGTCTGTGTGTGTGTGTTGGTGTGTGTGCTGCTTTGTGCGATGTGTTTTCGCCGTGCTTGTCAATTTTCCGTGCCAAAACAAACGCAACGAACATTTTCGCCGATTAGAAAGAAACAATTCGTGAGTGCAACGTGAGCGGTTCGCGCTGCTGCCAAACGAGGCGCTGTTGCAATTTGATTTCAACGCGAATAATACAACAATTATCAAAAATTATTAAATTCAACAAATACCTAAGAAATTCGACAGAAAAGTATATGAAAATTCAAAGAAAACAAGTGAAAAAGTGCCCGGCAAGTTCAAGAAACCGGCGAGATTTGACTTCGTTGTTATTGTTTCTTCTTCTTCTGCTTCTTGCCAAAGTTCTTTGTGTCTGTGTTTGTATCCTTGTGTGAGTGTGTGTGTGTCGGTGACTCAGCGCAAATGGAAGTGCGCATCTTTGTTAACCTTGCAATCACTGATAGTCCAAGCCAGTGAAAGCGGCGCCAAAAAAATCAAAGACAATGAGCGAATCCATTGATAATTTGCATGCTGATAACAACAGTCAAGGAAACAACAACAACAGCAATAGCAACATTGCTGCTGGCAACAATGATGCCGACTCCGATGTGGAGGTCATCGAGGGCATGCAGCTGCTCGAGGGCAACTATCAGGTGCTCCGACAGTGGGTGCCACCAGCGCCCAACTATTGGGATGCTCCGCCCAAAGCGATCATCAAGTCCGCCGAAGTGAGGTAAATACAAATACATACACTGAAAAAGAAGACCAACTTCTAATCAAGAATCAAGAACATTCATCTTAAATATTTTGTTCTTAAAATAAAAACATTTTAAGACCATATAACTAGTTTTAAGAATATTAATCTAAAAAATCAAAGATCTTAGTGCAAGAATAAAATTCTTAAATTGTTAGGAAATTATAATTAAGTATTATTTCATATGAAACAAAAATTTGTCACGTGGCGCTCTGGTTAGAGAAGCCGCTTCAATTGTGAAGCAGAAGGCGCCGGTTCGAATCTCGTAACAAATAAACACATTATACCCTTTTTTGTCAGTTTTTAATGGGCGCAGGGTATAAAAATAACATTTATAAAATTACTTAGACAGAAAAAATGTATATATATTAAATCAAAATTTAAAAAAAAAATATAAAAAATAATTTTTATTTTTTTTATCTTTAGATTTTAATTTTAATAACATTTATTCTTAAAATAAGAGCTTGATTTGGATCATTTTCGTTATCAGTGTTAAAATATGCAACTGCAACTGCAACTCAACCAGGCGATTGTCATTGTCAATTGAAAGTAGTTGTTCATTGACGTTCAATGGGCTTTAATTAAGTGCCACCATTTGACAGCGCATTCCACTTGCCGCACAAATTGCACAGCAATTAAGCCGCAATATTATCAACGCGATTCGAACTCGATCTGCCGACCATTAGGCCGCTCTAACGGTACCGTTCAATAAATTTGCAGTTATTTGTAACGCACTTTTATGGCCACACATGCAATTGGTCGACCAGCCGCCTTCCAGCCGCCTTCCAGCCTCCCAACCTACATGCCTCCAGTGCCTCAATGGATTTGGCCTCGTCGCGAATCGGCGCGTCTAACGAATTCTGAATATGCAGCATATTTACAGCTGGCAATTCATTCAATAAAAATTTGATTATTATGGGCGTCATATAATGCAGCATTTGCATAAAAAATAAAATAAACTAACGGAAGCTAAGCAAAAATTAATAAATTCATATTTATTATGGAAAAATTAGATAGCAAACTTGTCTGAAGCGATGAAGCGCTGCAATTTATACCCTATAAAACAGAGTTGTTTAAAGATTTTTACAAAAAAACAGTCAGATTATTATCATAATTACAGTATTTTAATAATTTTGTGACTTTATAGCTTTATACTAATACGTTGTTCTTTAAATTGATTCAGCAGCTGACTTTTGCGAAAATATTTATTTACATACTAGTTTGGTCTCTAAATTTATTATGCACTTAAATGTTATTTAATTAGAAAATATAATTTTTTTTAACACTATTATAATACTTATATTACTATTTTTGACAAGTTTTTGAATTACTTTGAACGCTCATAATTTGATCAAAACTGAACTGATTTCATGGGGAACACCATATTGATCATGATATTTATTTAGTTTAAGTTTTGTTCATTACCAAAATGTAATTTTTTCCAACATTATTAAAATACTAACTCCTTGACATATTTATAAAAACTTTATATATATATATATTATGAGCATGTTGTTTCAGAATTTTAATTGATATAGATTAGAAATTGACAAACTGAGTACTAAAATGCAAATACCCGATTGTTAGGGTATACTATATACTATGTATTTGTCTGAGTGTCAGTCTTCTCGTCTGTCTTCACTCAACAAGCGCCAACAGTTGCCGTCTGAGAGTTGCTGCCGCTGCTTGTCAACAGAACCAAGTGGTATGCAACATGTGCAACATTGGATCGGCATCGCCTAGAGTTGACTGGAATAGGGAATGGGAGAATAGGGGAATGGGGGAATAGGGGAAGGCAACGCTCGTTCACAAGTGTCTTCGTCTGCAGCGTTGACAACTGCAGCATGAGTTTGCGGAATTGAATTGAGTTGCCTCAGTCGCCTGTTGCCCGTTGCAAGTTGCACGTACACTGAAAAAAATAATAATCTACAAAATGTCAGTTAATAATATATGAGTAGAAAACTTAAATTAAATTTATTATTAAAAATAATTAATATATTATTAATAATTAATAATATATTAAAATAATTTATTTAATTTAATTCGGGTTCAAGTCCCACTCTTACCGAAGAAAAACATAGTAAAGGATTTTTATAAAATAATTACCAAGCCAGAAAAAAATTGATGTACATTAAAATAAAACAACAGTTAAGAAATTATAGATTTAAAAAATCTTCTAATTTTTTATTTTATTTATTTATTTTTTTTATTTTTTATTAATATTTCAACCATAAATTCTTACAAAAAGAGCTTGTTCTTATTTGAAATGTTCTCATAACGAAGTTCCCTTTTAACATTAAAAATTTTATGTTCTTGACGCATTTTTTAGAGCAAAATTCATAGTTTTGAGGCCAAAATCTTTATTTTAAAAATTATTTTTTTATCAGTGTATCAAGTTGCACGTTGCACATTGTCGGTTGCCTGCTGCCTGCTGCCTGTTGCCAGGCTTGGTAAATAATAAATGCGTTACTTGAGTGCATGCGAAATGGAAATCAAAATGCAAACGCTGCCAGATTTGTTGCTGCTGCTGCCACAGATGCCTCAGCTGCCACCGCTGCCACTGCTGATGCATCAAGTGCAGCCGCATAAGATGCCGATGTTGCCGTTGCCTTTGCCGACTTCAATGTCGATATAACTCGACTCGTTTTTGTTTTTATCCGGCGGCCCGTTAAGTGCAGCCAAAGTTTCAGATTGCACAGTGCACAGTGCATAGTGCATTGTGTGGAGTATCTTTTGCACGTTCTCAATATGCATTTCAGAATTACAATATGTTGATTGCATTGCGCCCAGGCACGTAAATGAAACACATGCTCCCAGCCAAACCAAACCAAACCAAACACAACTCACAAGTCACAAGTCAGAGCTGTGCCTTATAATAATGATGAGTATTGAAATTGCTAACAATGCCAGACCGGGAACATTCCCCCTCTCTTCTCTCTCTCTCTCTCTGCCTTCTCTTTATCCTTTCAACTCACTGATTCAGCGGGCCGTGCTTCCTCTGCTGCGGTTAGTTGGCTTTACAACTCGACCAGGATCCGACTAAATTACTTTATTTTCAACTCGTTTCTTTTATTTTATTTTATTTCATTTTATTTCATTTTATTGTATATACATTTCCTTTTGTAGTTCTTGTCTGGGTAATTGATATGGCTTTATTTTCTGTCTGCATTTCCGTTACGATTGTGTCCTTTTCTTTTGTATGAGTCCAGAGAGTTGTCTCCTTGATATTTGTTGCAATTTGTGGCAAGTTTAGGCCCTAGCAGAAATATTCAATTATTAATGAGCCTGGCAACTATCTTGAATATCAAATTGTTGTAGTTGTTGTTAATTTTGCACATGCATTGACAATAAATCAACTTTATTTTCGGGCTTTTTTCGCTGCCACAAAGTTCGTTTGTTTACCACGTTGACAGCTTTGACTCCTTTCACTTTGTGGTTGTTGTGCCCCATAGTTGTTGTTGTTGTTGTTGTGCCAGTCACAAAAGGCAACAATTTTGAATTGTGTGAAGGCGGCACGTCAATGTCGTTGAGACAGCGCCACAGGGATTGGATAATGGTTAGTGGGAAATGGGAATGGAAATTCAACAGAAATGTTGATGAAAATTACGATGACTTGTCACACGAGCAGGCTGAGTAGGCTTTAATTTGGTATTGTGGATTGTTAGCAAATTAGCACAGCTGCCGTCAATTTGGGGCTCATAAATTGAACTCGAATTGTAGGACACACATAATTTAGATATGTAAAACACGTAAGCAGTCGAACAAGTCGTAAACAAGCCCGTAGATAGATGACATTTACTGCTACCCGATATTAGATATATTTGTTAGAATCAAGAATATATTAAATACAATACAATGCATACCAATTTCGATGACGTCAATTCAGATCCTTCGCAAGCGAACTATCATGAGGGTTCCATAACCAATATGCCAACGTTTTTCGCCAATAACTTGGTCAATGAGATCTTCGAGGTGATCAAGGAGCAGGAGGGAACCTGCGTCACCAAAATCAGTGACGCTGAATGCCCAATTCCCAGACCCAAGAAGGATGCTAACGAGGACATGGATCCGCGTCTCAAGTGCTGGAATAAGATGTTGAAACAGCGCAAAGCTATAGAACAGCGCATACAGCTGCACACGGGAAAGCGATCGGAGGATGTGCTCTTCAATCGTCATGTCACCATCGATGATCAGTCGAAGAAGATGCTGTTGCGCCTGCTGGACAGTGCCAAGCGCAGTGAAGGCTATCCGCCGGATCATGTCCAGAGTGTGCTCAAGATGCGCCTCGACGTGGACAGCTGTCAGGAGATCAGGGAGCTTCAGGCAACGGATCCACAGCTGCAGCAGCTGGAATTTGTAGGTTTGCCGCAGGTAACTCAGCTGGAACTGGGCGGCGTTATCGATCCGCCGGAGAGTCAATTTCAGCGCTCCCAGGTGCTGGAACAGCGGCTGGAAGAGTACGAGGAAGACATCAAGCGTGTGCTGAGCTATTGTCCACATGTTGAGAAGCTGCAGGTGGCTCCTGGCTTCAATCTCAGCAGCATACCGGTAATGGACAGCATGCAGGTGGGCGAGGAGAAGCTGGTGAATGTGTCGGAGACGAGCGAGGAAATGCCACTGAGCCCAGAGCCCAAGGAGTCCATCAAGACGACAGTTGAGAAGAAACCACTTGTGTTTATCGAGAAGCCACCGCAAAATCTAATTAGAATCAATGGTTGTGTCTATGGCTTTGGCGACATAGAAGGACCTTTGAGCAGTGACTTGCAGCTGTTCTTCCAGTGCGATCCCTTTCAGCGCGTGCGTAAGACCATAGTGCTACTGGAGAACATTGGCAACAAGTTCGTTATGGTGCGCTGGCAACAGAACACCCTGTACAACAGGGAGCTCAATCAGCATCATGCAACCAATGGCGAGTTCATTTTCGACACTCAATCTTTCATATTGGTGCCGGGTCATCAGCGTCGCATCGATGTCATGTACAATCCCATGGTTGTGGGCATCAAGAAGCAGCATTGGACCCTCAATCTGCAACGCTCCTCGTTCTGTGGTGTGCGTCGCCTCAATATCCGATTCCATGGCATCTGCACGGAGCCAACTTGCTATGGACAACGCCTCAATCGCGAGCTACAAAGTGTCGTCAGCAAGAGGAATCGACAGCTTGCCGGTCGTCTGACCAAATTCCATGCCGAGTTGGCTCCGATTGTGGAGCAACCCCATCTGGATTGTCCCTATGAGCGGCGATTGGATGAGCGTGAAGTCTTTAGCGCACAGAATCCGGGATTCCAGTCCCTGCGCTATGCGGATCTGGAAACGCTGAAGCAACTCTATATGCTGGTGAAGAAGCCCCGCCAGCCGCCCTGGGACTACAAGATTGAGACAGTGCGTCAATGCATCTATCAGCACGAGGCGCAACAACGTGAGGCGCTCCAGAAGCTATTGCTGGACATTATCGAGCCCATGAGATGCAATTCCAATGAAATATTCACCAAAGCGGAAGCCAATGCCGAAAGGCAGCGTACTTGCCTCGTCTATGTGAAGGGTATTATCTGTAGTGCCATTGAGGAGTGGGAAGTGCTAGCTCAAACCTTGGATCAGCAGTTCTACAAGTCGGAGCTACAACGCTTTATCAATAGCCTGCTCGATGCTGGTCAGCTGATTCCCAAAGATGATGAGATTATTGAGTGGTATGTCTCGAAGAAAGTGAAGAGCTGCAAGTATTTCAAGGACTCGCTCTATATACAGACCTATACAGTGCTCTGTGATGCCGCTGAGAATATTGTCAGTGCCATTGAGAGCACTGTGCATCTCTGAACCTATTCCAAGTTACTGTTAGTCTTTGAATTCAATTTGTAAGCCTTGAATATTTTGTAGACATTTCTACTGCTTTTGTCATGCTCCTCAATTCAAAATCATTAACTAAATAAACACTTCACTTGTGATTACTTGACGTTGAGTTGTTCTTTAAGCTGAGTATGGACATAAGATAAAAGCTGTGTGCTAAATGTCAAATCCATATAAAAAAAAACAGTTGTCAGCCAGCGTTTTAGCTGGTTTGTTCGGAAAACGGATAACACAGAGTTGCCCGATCAAGAAATTTTCGTTTTTCAACACTGCCAGCTTTTAGCTCCGACGTTTCCTCAATGTAATCTAATCAGTTGTGCGTTTTTAAAAAATGTAAACAAAGCACAACTGTCGGAACAGAGTTACCATCATAATTTTGGTTGTTTTTGTGTGTTGCGTTGGCAACACTGACATTCGCTTCAAATCTTATGTCCCTACTCAGCTTTATCCAAATCAAATAATACTTGAACTTTGAAAATGTTGCCCAACACTCAAGCACTGTCAACGATTAGTTTTATGGGCAAACTTGAACCGCCCAAGCCGGTCACATGGGCTCCCTTAACGTTGACCAATCTGGTCACACTGTATCCCTCGTCGACAGATTTTCCAAAGGATCTGCTCGATGGAGCGCTCAAAGCTGGACCAAGCATGTCCCACTACAGCGGACGCATTGTGGATGACATACTGGAGGAGATATTTGCCGAGCGTCGTGGTCTTTTCCCGGAAACCTCCTCATCTTGTAAGCTTGATGAACCCCCAAAGCGTTCCCCGGAGCTCCATGTGGATAAGCGACTCAAGTACTGGCGACAGATGCTCGCAAAGCGACAGAAGTTGCAGCAACGAGTTCAATGCCAAACCGGCAAGACTCCAGACCAGATGCTATTCAATCGACGCTCCACATTCGACAATCGCAACAAGGAGACCGTACTGCGAGTCCTAGATTATGCGGATCGCATGTCAGCCGAGAAACTATCGCTGAAGCCAGTGAATACCTTGAAAGACGCTGTTGATCCCAACACTTGCGAGATCTTGGAAGGAGCAGATGAGACCTGGCCAGAGGCAGAACAAGACGGCTACAAAGATGTGGAAATCATTGGCATACCCAAGGTGGTACAGCAGGAGCTGATGGGAGAGCAGGCTGTTCCAGAGCAGCTACCACATGGCTGGATGAAGTCACGTGTGCTGGAGGAACGCATTGTGGAGCGTTTTGATGATATTCGCGATGTGGTCGAGTTCTTTCCCGATCTCGACAAGTTGCAGGTAACAGGCACAAATGTTGAGAAGCTAAAAAAACAGCCGTACTCAGCTTTTCTTGAGGAGGAGCAGCTCATTGACATAAGCACGAGCAACCCATTAACCGGTTCTGAGGAGTACTTGGACGAACCAAATTACCTTGAGTCTGATTCACTCAGCATACTCAATATACCAGAAATTGGACTTAAGATCAATGGCAAGGATTACATTCCCTGTGATAAGCCACTTAACGATTGCTTCGAGGTACTCACCAAGTTCAAATGCGATCCCTTTCAACGCCGCATTAAGCACATCCTGCAGCTGACCAACATTGGCAGACAGACCTTGTCCTTCAACTGGCAACAGGGTGTCTATTTCTACAACAAAGCCACCCTGCTGCTGGCCAAGGACAACGAGTTTCACTTTGACACGGACAGCTTCCGCTTGACACACGGCCAGAGCTACAACCTGGTTGTGATGTATCAGCCCCGCAAGGTCAGCATGGCCACGGAACTGTGGCGTCTTCACATTGAACCCAAGATCATCTGCGGCAACAAAGAATCGCTCCAGCTGCGCTTTCATGGCTGCTGCACAGCTCCAAAGGAGTACACGGCCAAGCTACAGGAACTGCACTGTGCGGTCATATGTAAATCGAACCTGGACGAGATGAACAGTTTGATGCACCAACAGGCTGCGCTGGTGCCTCTAATTGAGCCACCTTTGACCTGCTGTGCCTACGAACGTACTTTAGATGAACGCGAGCTGTTCAGCTCGCTGAATCCCGGCTACAATTGCGTCCGGTTCGATGATCTGGAGGTCTTTAAGGGCATGCACAAGCACCTGAAGAAGCCGCGTGAACCTCAGTGGGATCTACGTCTGGAGACCATCAAGCTGCTCATCATGCGTATTCCGAGTTTAGAGACACGCAAGAAAATGTTTGCCAATTTTATGGTGATTTCGGAACCGCTTCTGGGAACCGCTCCCAACTTGGAGTTAACGGGACAACTGGAGGTGCAAAAGCAACGCACTAGATTTATTTATGTGCGTGGAGTCATTTGCAACGGCATAGAGGAGTGGGAGGACCTTATGTTTACCATCGAAGAGTCTTTCTACAAGTCGGAGTTACAGCAATACTTTATGAACCAGTTGGTGGACGAAGAGGAAGAAGAGAACGACTCAGAAGCAAAAATTGGCATCTTTACAGGGTTCAGCAACAATACAGAAGAAGATGAAAACAATTTGGGGGAGAAGATCGCGGCCGAAGTTTTGAAAAGTCTCCATCATTCCAAGTACTTTCGTGATGCCCTCTATATACAAACTTATTCGCATCTTTGCAATATTGCTGAGAATATTGTTTCGGTTATTGAAAGCACTGAAGATGTGCCCAATTGATAGACTGATCAATTGAGTTGTTCATTTTAATTTAAATTAACTGTCTGTTGAAAACTTCAATGAAAAATAAGATTTTTTAAAAATATCATATGACTTGCTGTTTATTTGTTGTCATTGTAACATTTGATAACATATAAACAAAAAGGGCTTAAATTGAACTTGGTAAACAGCTTCCGTCGAGTAGCGTAATGGAATCATCTGGAAATGAAACAAAGAATGGGGTTTTGAAAAATGGGCAGGTCTTAGTCAACCAGATCGTTGATGACATCATTCAGCTGTGCAATAGTCAGTTTGAGAAATCTGAACATCAGGTTGACTCGGAAACAAATTTACGATCCTCAAAGACAGCTGTAGACAAGCGATTGCAGTACTGGAAGAATATGCTGCGTCAACGTCGCGCCCTGCAGCGAAGATTGTGTCCGAGTTCAGGAAAACAGCCAGAAGACACTCCCTTTTGTGGGAGCAATGATTCGATCTTATCATCGTGTAGAGCAGATTCAATGAGGAAGCTAAAGAACGCGATTGAAATGCTGGGGAATGTGACTACGAAGAGTGCGGGGAATGGCAAGGGGCTTGAGTCGGATATTGGGGGAGTTCTTAAAACCATCCGAAGTGTTAAAGAATTCTATCCGCACTTCAATGAACTAGAGGTTATTGGACAGAATCGTTGGCAGAGTACCTTATGCGTATGTCAATCTGTTCATACGATTTCAACTCTTAGTTCAAGTGCTCAGAGTATGCATTTGAAGGAAAATGTGAAAAGCAATACACTGCCGCAACCTTCCAACATGACTAGAGGAACCATGACGACAACATTATCAGTTCTTATCAATGGCACAACATATCGTAGATATAGACCCGAATACTCACCCTTTCTGGAACGCATGTTTGTCTGCAATCCCTATGAGCGAAGCCTTCGCACCATAATGCGAATTGAAAATAATGGTCAGCGACCTCTGACCTTCAACTGGGAACGCTCCGAGTTCTTTGCGTACAATAACACGCTCTTTAATACTGAGGAGCAGGTATTTGTATTCGATACAGAGCCCTTTCAGCTACGATCGGGAGAGGTGCGAGAGGTGCTAGTGCTGTTTCGACCCAGTAAGGTGGGCATTACAAAGCAGCGTTGGTTACTCACCACAAAACCGAGGATCTTCTTTCGTTATCCCATGGCACTGACCCTCAACATGCATGGTAGATGTAAGCCTCCACAGGAGTATCTGGATCTTATGGAGTGCCAGATGGAGCTGCCAATTCGATTCTGTCGTCAATTGTCAGAAATCCAGAAGCATCTGATGCTTCCCTTAAATGAGATCCACACTCAATGCCCCTTCGCTCGGGAGCTGGAAGATTTCGAGGCATTCAATCGACGCAATGTTGGCTTTCATTGTGATCGCTACAGTGACTTCGAAGACATCAAGAACTTCTTTGAAGATCTCAAGTCAGAAACGAGTCATTCGCATTGGGACTATAGCGTTAGCATGTTGATCGATCTGGTCTGTTCCAAGGAGAATGAATTCCAGCGCATAGAATTGTTTGCAAAGCTTATGATTCTTCTAGACAATATGCGCGGCAGATCAACTCCCCTAAGCATCAGCGATTGTCCAGCCAAGCTGGCAAATCGCAGTAGAACGAAATTGATCTTTGTGCGTGGAATCATTGCCAGCAATATTGATCTGTGGGAGGAGAAGGTCTGGTCACTCAAAGCAAGCCAATCTCAGGTGCTCAAACGGAAGCAAATATACTCAAAGCCTTTTCGGGACTCCATTTATATATACACATACGATCAGCTGTGCAACGTTGTCCAAGACATTGTTTCGGTTATCGAGAGCACTGAGCATGTCTAGACTGAAACTTAACAATACTTTAACTTTGACAGCACAAACTTGTAAGAAAGTAAATATTCAATATCAAATAAAAAAAAAAAAAAAAAAAACACAGCTAAGCACAATGGCAAATAGAAGGCGCTTGGTATCGATACTACAGTCCGTGGAACAGGTGGGCGATCAGACAAGGAACAATACATTTTCCATAAGCTCGAACAGCACAGCAGCCATGTATATTGAGACTGGTACCTTGAAAGGTGTGACGCTACGCGACGGGAAGGAAATGATTGAGGACATTGTTGATGGTATATTTGATGCGAATATTGGAGTGGCCAATTTGTCCAGTTCGCAGCCCTCGCTTACCGATACCTTTGAGAGTTCTGAGGAAATGGATGAGCGCTTGAAGCGTTGGCAGGACATGTTAAGGGATCGCTTAAAGATGCAGGAGCGAATATGGCGAAAGACAGGAAAAAGTCCCAATGAAATGCTTTTCAATCTTCCCCCGTCCGTGGAGCAGCGTGAAAAGGGTACAGTTCACCGATTGATGGACTATGCGAGCCGTATGAATCCTATAAGACTAAAACAGAAGATTCCCGACGTTCTTCCCCAGCGACTTGATAGACAGACGGGCACATGTCTACTTGAAGTACAGGAGACTCTGCCCCAAGCTGAAAGAACTGGCACAACTTCAGTGGAAATAAGTGGACTTCCCAAATCGACAAAGAGAGAAATACTCTCTCCACCTAGAGGACTCGCTGTTACGAGTCCAAAACAAAATAAAAACAAATGGTATAACTCCAAAGAGCTGGAAAATCAAATACTGGCAAAGGACGAAGATATCAGGCGAGTATTGGAGTTCTGTCCGGATATAAGTGGACTTGAAGTAGTCGGTAATAATCACAACAAATTCTATCACACCGAGCACATTGACCTGCTGCATAGTGAGCATATTTATACGGTCAGTACCAGTACCGAAAGTTATCATGAAAGTCAGAAATCGAGCGAGGTTGACTGTCATCAACAGTTGCCGCCAGAAGATATTAAAGTTGGCATTAAGATAAATGACATGGTATATACTGCGGAGCAGAAGCGTCACATTTCTGTTGGCGACTTGCAGTTCCATTTTGAATGCGAACCATACCAAGTTCAAGTTAAGGAGGTTTTTCGCTTGGAAAATATTGGCAAGAAGGTTATGATTTGTGAGTGGACCAGGCATTTCGAGACCCACCAGAGAACACAAGATTGGGAGGATTGCGAAAATTGTTTCCTTTTCGATCGCAAATTACTTATACTCTTTCCCGGTGAGGTTTACATATCGAAGGTCCTTTTTCAGCCATCTGTCGTCTCGCTGAGCAAACAGAGCTGGGAGCTAAAAACCTTTCCCAATATCTTTTGTACTCCACGTGGTGCACTTGTCGTTTACTTTATTGGCAAGTGTGTGGTACCGTTAATGTATGCAGAGAAGATTAACCGACTACTCCAGTTTGTTATCGATAAAAGCACTGACCAGGCAATTAGAAAGTTGAGCACAAATCAGGGTGAATTGGCACCGCTCTTAGAGTCAGCGGAGAGGTTGCTGCCCTGTGGAAGGGACCTTGATGAACGCGAGCTATTCAATGCTCTAAATGTGGGTTACCATTGCAAACGGTTTGAGGATCTGGAAGACCTGCGAGTTCTGCACAATGCTCTGAAAACGCCACGCGAACCAATATGGGATCTGCGACTTGATACTATTAAGAAGATTATCTTGCGCCTTCCTATTCTTGAATATCGAGAATCCTATTTTAACAAGTTTATCGATATACAGCAATCAATGAAATCTTGTGGCGATACTCAGTTTTCTACCTTTGATCATCGCCAGGAGCGGGAAAGATCACGTCTAATTTATGTGCGGGGCTGCATTGCCAATGGCATTGAGGAATGGGAAGAGCTTATGATATCCATAGAGTTGACCTGTTTGAAATCGGAGTATGTTAATTTCTATTCAGATTCCCAGGATAAGCCAGGTGAAGGGGAGGATGAAAAGCCATGGCTGACACAATTGAAAAACGACAACCTAGACTTGTATTTACTTAAAAAGCTTAGGGCCAAAAAGTACTACAGAGACTCGCTCTACATACAGACCTATACTCTAATGTGTGATATTGCTGAGAATATCGTGTCGATTATAGAGAGCACAGAGTTCATTTGAGGATTGCAGGGTTATAACTTTAGTATGGACACAGTGACAAATCCCATAAAGTGTCCAACGAAATTGTACAAAGTGCAATTGTTTTATACTTTTATACTAAGTTGGAGAATAGACACGCATCAAAATTGTAGCATACTTTTAGACAAAGAGTGACAAAATTTATAATATGTCAATAAATATTTTTGTATAACAGTTTCACTCTCTCATTGTCATACTTGTAGCACAGTGCAGCTGAGTAATCGATTTGCAAGCTCAGCCTAAAAGTATACTCTGAATTACCAAGTTAATCAGAAATGAAAAATTACTGCCATGTCTTTTTTTTTTATTTAAAAACTAACTTAATAAAAATTTCTCCAATCTCCAGTGTAATTAGTATTAATAATTATTAATATCAATTTTCATATATATCATTGTAACTTTAATGAGTTAACTGCCCAAAATGCACATTTAATCAAACTTATTTATGAGTTTCGGCACACTCCTTGGGGAACGTCTATTGATTTCGCAAGACGGACACAAAAAATCTATTAGCTGAGGGAAACGAAAACTATTTCATGCCTAAGGACACACCTGTGTCCTAGTAGCGTGTCTGGGTGCAAACTTTTTCCATTATTACGACGTTTTATGAGCAACAGAATTGCCCATTCTCATTCTCGTTTAGTGGCTTCAAAGGGCCCATCTGAGGACTCCAGGACCCCAAACTGAGTTCCATTTCCAAAAACACTTTAATGGTTGTAGCAAATGTTGCCCAAAAAGTTTCGCTTCCCATTGGATTCCATTGTGTCTATTAGTTTGGGTTGCGATTCCCGCTTCGATTTCTGCTACTTTGCATTGATTTGATGACACTTTGGGGGTTATTTTATTTGGCTAATAAACGCTCCCACCATTGCAACTTTGCGTGTCAAAAAGTTGTCTGTTCATTTCAGCTCCGCCCTCTGTGGGTGTCTGTTGAAATGTGTCGACAAAAAAGGTCATTATGCTTGCAATTAGCCAAATTGATTTTCTGATAGCATTAAGCAAACCTATATTTGTGCTTATCATAATATTGTACATTTAGGCTCATATTTAATACTTATTTAATTTTCGTTTCATTTGCAGGTAAGCTAACGATTGCATTCCCATTACAATCATTAAACACTTTGGGTAAGTCAACGTCAAGGTGGGCAGCCCCTCGGGACTTAGCTTCACACGCTTCCCCGATTTACCAGGCGGTCCGTAAATCATAAGACAACGCAGAAAATGCTTGGAAAAAAGCACAAACACATCCGCTCGCGATTACAATGTTTGACAACTAATTAACCCACAGACCTCAACGGCCATCAAGTGTTAATGTCTTGCTTTTGGCTTAATGATCAGTTGGCCTTTTATGGCTGACCAACTAACGTGTAATACAATCGAGTTGCAGTAAGGGAAAATAATGGCCTTGCACTTTATACATATCCAAAACACTAATCTAAAAAAAATTTAAATTAAATTTAAATTTTACATTTTTTCAATATTCAGAGAAATTTGTCGAAAATTATTTAGTAAAGAAATAATACATAATTATAATCATTACTTAAATAACTATTCTTTATTTGAAATTATTAAGCTAGTCCTAATTGTCAGCTATCCATGTGAAAGACTCTTCTCGACCTGAAACGAGTTAAAGTCCTCAACAAATTGGAAGGATATATTTGTATGAGCGGATAGTTGTTTATTAAAATACCAAGCGATAGCTAGTAAATAGTCACCCGTTGGCAGAGGAAGCTTGAGAAGCTCAGGTCTGAGATAAAAACCGTCTACTATAGCTGGGCCCTATACAAATAAAGCAACATATAAATTAATTGTTTCTATTCTTTGTATTTAAAACTTACCAAAAGAGGACATCTCATTTTATGGAAATTGGTGAAATCTTTAAATAGATTGTAGATTAATAAAAACACGGGACTGTATGGTCTGCTAATAAATTTGCAGCCGTCAACATTGACATTATATAACCAAGGCTTGTATCCATTGGCTCTTTTGAATATTTGACTATGCACTCGTTCTTCATAAATCGGATGAAGCATTGTTGAATTTAGATTAAAGGTGTTTGTTTTACGGTTTACTGCTCGAATTCTGCACTTGTGTATAACAAAAAGTGTTTTATTGTATGATTCACATACTGCATTTGTGAACTTAAACTCTACAGCTTCCTGCAGAATATAAATATGATGAAATTGTATTTTTTTTATTATTTTTTCAAACACAAACTTACACCAAAGTTTCTTTGTAGAATAAAGATCAAAGCAAAAATTCCAAATATTATATAACTTATGCGCATTGTAATAACTTTCAACTCTTGAATAGAATGCTAAAATCTCTTGCGTCTACTTTTATAAGCAAAATTTAATACGCTTCAAAAGTCCATATAATTGAATAGTTAAAAAAATAACTCGAGCTTAAACGCAACTATGACAATTAAGCTTAAATAAGCTTAAGAGTTTAATTACAAATCAATTTTGATGTCTGGTGTATATATAAGTCGACGAGTGAATTGATTGTTTTATGGCTCGTTTCAATTTTTGATAAGGAAAAAGTCAATAAAATTGAAGTTGAAATTTTTAATAGTATTTCTAGATACATTTACAGGTTCTTCAATACATTATATATGTATATATATATATATATATATGTATGTATATATATATAGCGAAGTAGTATGCAATATAAATAAATTACAATTAACATTTCTCTGTCAAACAAATTATGAACACAGCTGAAAAGTATGCAACATATATTTGTTAGCTCTAATGGGATTTAACAGCTGCATAACAGCAAAATTTATTTCGTGCAGCTGAAAAGTATGCAACATAAATTTGTTAGCTCTTATGGGAGTTAACAGCTGCATAACATAAAAATTTAATTCGTGCAGCTGAAAAGTATGCAACGTAAAAGTTAACAGCAATGCCAATACGAATGTGAGCATAACAGACTGACTTTGTATGAGCGTGCGAGCAGTTTGAGAGCGACAGCGAATGCGAACGGTTTGCACCTGTTGCCAGCGCGCTTTGTCATTGTCATTGTGGTGGATCGGGTCTCGGGGTCGATCACGCTTCATGTTGTCGTGCGCCAGATCTGTCGTTTACCGTTGGTCTCTACGTAGTTGAGTGCCAAAGTTCATCAGAAGCAGCATAATTTCTGCGACTTGCAGAAAAGAAAAGCCCGTCAAACGAACCTTTTAATTTCGAGCGGCAAATCAAAATCGTTTGAGCCTGATTGTGTGATAGTGCAGTGTAGTGAAAAACAGCAAAAAGGATATGCAAAAACCTCAAATTGTTGAAGCCTTTGTCAAGTGAATAGCTGTTTCAGTTCTCGAGATCGACTCGATTCAAAAAGTTGTGCGGCATGGATAAGCCGCTGTCCAAAGGCAAAGTGTTAAAGGTGCGTCGTCCGACCATTGTCTACATTGTCAACAAGTGTGATACACAAATACCAGCAAAACAACAACACAGAAATTCACATAAAAAAATTACATTAAAAGCAAATGAAATTCGAGACTGATTTGGAATGCCAAACACTGGCGTCGGCTCGGCTGGTTTAACGATTTTTTGTATCTTTATCGAAAACCCAGAATCGAGTGATCATAATGAAATGTTGTGTTTTTTTTTTTTAGTTTTGTGCGCCTTCTTCTTCCTCACTGTGTGTGTGTGTGTATGCGCTGGGCTAACGAATAACTTAGGCAACGAACTTGACGTTTAATATTACCACACAGCAACAACCTCAAGCAACAGCATCAAGTTAATGACATTCATAAAGCCATGCACATTATGCGCACTTTATTTGATTTATTTCGAAGCGTTAAATTTGAAATCATCTTGCGCACTTTCACCAGCTGCAAATGAAGTCATAACCAAATAAGTTAACGAGCTGGACAAGCTATAGCATAGCTCCATAAAAACGATAAAACTACCAAACTAAAAACTATTCACTAAGCATGCAGTCCATCCATATACGAACAAGAGGAGTTTGCAAACAACAACAGCAACAACAACAGCAAAATTTGATTATTACGGCGGCTTTCTCTGGATCTTGATCCAATTACGCGACGAAAAAAAGCAAAAAAAAAAAAAAAAAACTCCCACAGCCAATTCGATTTGAACAGAGTCATGTACTTGTTGGCCAGGCAGCTGCCGAATGCAATGACATGGCTAACATGGCTGCAATGTGTCAACAATGGCTTGTTAGCCCAGCAGCAGCCATTGCCAATTGACATGTGTGTACTTTGTGCTCACTCTGTGTGTGGGCTGCAGCGAAACATGCAGAGTAAAGACTTGGAACACCTTATTGACATGAACAGGCTAGCAGACCAAGACCAAGACTAAGACCAAGTACCGGCACAACTTGAGTCAAATTGTAAAATCAACTCAGTTATTTGCGTGTGGGCGCTGAGTAAATTATCTGTGATTTCTAATTGTCTGACATGGCAATTAATGTGCTTTTGGCCATTGGCAATTGGCAATAGTTTTATTGGATTAAATGGCAAACACATTTTCAGCGAGAGTGTGAATTGATCAGACTGATGTAGACTCATTTCTTATGCAAAGTGCAACAGCAACAGTAGCGATTTATTGAGCAACAACTTGAGGCAGCTGAGGCACGTCCGCCCGCCTTTGTGGCAATGTGTGTGCCAAGCCAAGCCGAAACAACGCCTTAATTAAAACTGGCAACTGTGGATGCTACCATTTTCTTCTTGCTGCTAACTTTTTAATTAAAAGCAGCAACAGTAGCAATACTGGCAACAGTGGCAATCTCTTGGTGTCTATTTGATTGACAAGCGGAACCCGTAACGGCAGGGGGGGGAGGGAGCACGGTTGCCGCGGCCATCGCCTAGATACAGGTTAATTGTGTCCATTTAGTAAGGCGACGCGACGCCAATAGAGGAAAGTGCCAAGGCATCTGGCCAGCAATTTGCGGCCATATTTTATGCGGCCGCACATTGATTACGCAGCAACATCAGCCACAACAACAACAACGACTTCTGCTAATACAAATTTTGTTGTTTCGCATCTTAGTTTAAGGTCTGCGCTTAATTTCGAAATTCTTTGCGGCAAATGTTTTCGCTTTGGCGTTAATTATGCAGCTGATGCCGCTGCAGCCGGCGGCAATAGCAAACTGTTGTTTATGGCGGCGATCATTGGCTTTGGCTGGCAGCCAATTACGGCTGGCGATCGACTTTCTCCGCTTCAGCACCCTCACTTGGTTGCTTAACCCCAATTGCAGTCTAGGCAGCTGTGTTAATTTGTTAGCTTCACGCAATTACCCGTTAAAGCGAAGCGTTAAAAATCTTATAGATTAAACAGACTCAACAGATTTATTAGCTGACGCCTAGCAATCACATTTTTCAATCAAAGTGAGGCTTGAAGTTTTATAGTCTATAGTTTTAGCATAACAAAGCGCCTGTGTTCCTCCACCGAGGTGTTATAAATGTGTGTGTGTGTGTGTGTGTGTGTGTGTTTGTGTGTTTGAGATGTATGGTATGCTATGCTGTGTGTGTGGAGTGGGTCAACAACCGTTTAACAGCAGCACATAGCATAGTCATCAAGTTCGTTGCCTAAGTCTTTTGTTTTTAGTCATCACATTCCCTCGTCAAATATTTTTCTGTGCATAAAATCTTTTAAAAATTCTTGGCAACTATAAATGTTATACGCATTAATCATTTACATATCAAAATTGTTATTGCCATCATATATGCCTTTTTTGGGCGCTAATTGAGCTTAGGTTTTGGCGTGGCCATCGCAGACAACACACAGGCAATTAGCCAAAAATTGTGTTGTCTTTTGCGTTGTTCAACTTGTTGCCATTGTTGTTGTTTGTTTTTTTTTGTTTTTTTTTCTGTTGGTAGCGATTCTCATAAAAACAACTTTGCCTAGTCATAAATCATATAGAAAGGCCAAAAACTGCTCGTAAATTAATTAGGCAACATTACGACTATTTAAATGAGGAAGTTATATCTTATGACCGCTAATGATGCCCCACTCCGAGCAGAACTGAGTCGATTCGAGTTGAGCTGCTGAGAATGGGCGCAAATTTCTAGTTCGATGATAAATGATAGTGCAGTCAGCTTGAAGAAGTTGCCGTTGCTTCAATTTCAATTGACCAGCCTGACCAGGCATGTATCATCATCATCATCATCATCATCATCATGATCATCATTGATGAGTCGAGTGCAATTGTATCTGTCAAGCTGTCAGCTTGTGTTAGCGTGCAAATCATCTTTCAAATAGATAACAACTGGTTCACAGTCATCGCTCTGGGCGGCTTGTGCCGATTTTTCAGCAAAACGCAAATAGATCGCCACAAATCTGAACAAATGTGTAAATGGAGCAGACGTATCTGGCTGCATGTTTTGCATTTTGATTGCATTTGACATTCAACACGGATGCGCGCAGCTTCTACAGATAAGACTTGTCTTGCCTTTTAATTAAAGCACATGCCACGACAAAGTCAACGACAACGACATCGACAACATCAACATCAACAGCAATTCCAATTGCAACAACGCCCACACTTAATTTGAGAAGGTGTGACTTTCATTTGGTTTTTGCATTGGCATTTCCCTTTACCATGTTTTGAATGCAATTAAATTCCCTATCAAATGTCAGAGCATTCATTTAAAAGGCAATCAATTTGCCAGACACAAAGCGTTTTGCACTCTGCTACAACTTAATGACCAACTTGGGGGCTACAGCCATTAACAGAGGCGTTAGATTATTATCAGCCCAATGAAATATGAGCCACAAGCAACAAACTAGACAATGGCTCATTAGAGCGCTCAAGTCAGAAACAAGTTTGGCCAGCTGAAAGCATTTTTTTTTTTTTTTTTGGGGCCTTAGATTAAGACTAAGCCGGTGCCCAAGACTAAACTGTGTTATTAGAATTTCCACAACAGACAACGAGAGAGTTGGGCACACTTGAATTAAAATTATAGTTCAAGCAGCGCTGCCACATAAAATATAGAAACAAGTTAATCCATTAGCGGGCGCGGTTGTCGTCTTCATCTTCATCTTCCTCTTCATCTTCCTCTTCATCTTCCGCTGCCTCCACTGACGATCTATTCTAGCCACAATCTAGCTGAGTGTACAGTTAAGTTATAACTGGAAAATCGTACATTGTAGCGCCTGTTATTAAATACATATTTCTCTTTGTACTCATGGCATTCATTCACTCATGGCATTCGTATGGTAATATCGAATATGTGTCAGCTGTGTCGGCTGCCATTCCATTCCATTCCATTCCATTTGAGACCCCATCAGCTTCTCCAGTTTTGACTTTGATCCACGCTACAGCCTCCGCCGTATACAATTATGAAATTTACAGTTTTACATTATGCACTCAGAAAAAAAAAATAACGCTCGTATTAGAAATTCATATTTAATTTGAAATCGTCATAATAGTTTGAAAAATTACTATCGGAAATAATTTTCCTAATTATAGAACAAATTACTTTAAAAAGTATTTTTTAACAAATATAAAGGGTTTTTATTTTAAATATTGTGAAATTTCTTTTCAATCTTTTTTTAAATCTTCGCTTGAATTTAAAAAATTTTAGGCAAATGAAAAATAATCGAATTATATATTTAAAAAAAAAGGATCATCCGATAATATGTCAGAGAAATTTTAAAATTTTTCCAATAAAATTTCTGAAATATAGAAATATTTAACCCACGTTTTAGATAAAATTTCTGAATTTTAGAAATGATATTTCGATTTTTACGGATTAGGGGCTTTGCTTTTAAGAAAAATTTTATTACATTACATAATTAAAAACGAGTCGTATTTTTCTGAATGTACGAGTATATTCGAATGGCGACAGAGGTCGAGGCTAAATGAGTTGTCATGTCTGCGGCTTTCTAGTCGCATTTTGGCCTAAGCCGATAACTAAACTGAAAGCCTGTAGCATTGTCTGCCATTGGAAATGAGAGATTTCTGATAACACAATTTGAGCAAAGATAAGTGCGGCTTTCTAGGCCACCACTTCACATACTAAGAATTCGACTTTGCGGTTAGCATTTGTTGTTTTGTTGTTTGTTGTTTGTTACTCGTTCTTTTGATGTGGCTTCTGTGTTGTTTGCGTTGGCTGTCGACCATGTTTCGTGTGGGTGTTCGAGACAACAACAGCAACAACAGCAACAACAACAAAAGGGCGTTATTAGTTCAAAGTCGTGAAAAGGCGTGGGCTTCAAATGCTTCAGGTTGTTAGATGTCCTAGATAAGAGAGAGAGAGAGAGAGAGAGACAGGCTTCCGGATTATTGCAACGATCGTTAACTGACCTCAACTGAAACTCATCTCATAAAGCAATTGAGATTTCCGGTTTCAGCTGAATAGCTAATAGTCTGACTCAATTTGGCATCATTAAAAACGTGGCTGAAAGTAAACCAAGACAAAGCAATTGACTTTTTAACCTGCATTGCTACAAATTAAGCGCTGCTTTTACACAAATATGCATAAATAACTCAACAATAAAATTAATTGCCTGTCTGCATTTTCCACGCATTTTTCCACGCAAGGAAAAAATCGCCGCTGGCATTAAATAAAAAAAAAACTTGAAACCTAACAAATGTTTCATTGCAGTGCGCAAATCACAGCAACAACAACAGCAACAGCAGCAACAACAACAATTGTAATAATAATAATAAAAGTACAGCATAATAAAAGGCACAATAAAACTAGTCGGACACAACAGACATGCGGCAATTGCAGCTGCAGATTGATGGCAACGCCGCCAGCGAAGACGGCAGCAATAAAGCTACAAAAAAACTTGGTAACAACTGCTGCCAATTTTGGCTTGACTACTCTCTGTCAGCTCAGTTGCATTCTCTCTCTCTCTCTTTCTCTCTCTTTGGCTGTCAAAACGACATCAGTTTAAGTTTCAGTGCAAAATTCAAATTGCTGCATTGCTCATACGACACGTTGGCAACATAAATAGCAGCAACAGCAACATTGACAGCATTGGCAGCATCGATTCCAATCAATTAGTTTGCTGTTGCCGGCCATTGGGTCAACTCACTTAACATAAACTATCGGATTTTATTGATAAATTATGCGCTGACTATCGCGACACCGATCGCGTCGCTTACACATGTCCGTCCATCTAGTATCAATAAATACTAACGGTGTTTGCAGTCTCTTTACCTCCTCCTCCGTTCCCTCCCTCTTTTACAGTCAACACACACACACACACATTCTCAGCTTCCCATCAATCTGATCGCCGGAAGTCTTTGTGCGGCAAATGCTTCAGTCTTTTTTGTTTTTTGTTCGTCTGCTGTGAAGATCACTCGAGAAGAAGAAGCACTCGACTCCATTTAGTTGGGCCTCCATGTGGTTTGGCTGGGCTAAAACAGCTCGCTCATTATGTTGGTAACACATTGTATTCAACTTTCTTACCGGATATATGCTGCCCAATATTATTTTATTTAATTATTATTTTTGCCGATTTTCTCTAAAAGATATTTCATCTTCGACATGAATGAAATCTTACTCACAAATGCAAAAAATGCCTGGAAATTATTGTTTATTATACTTTTCTTTAATATAATTCAATAAGGGAAATAATCAATCATAATTCGTATAAAACTATTGTTTGTTTTTCGGAATTTCTTAATTAGACATTATGCAAATAATTTATAGTTATTCAATACAACTTCAGTTTCAGTATTGCATTCACTTAAAATCTTTATCAAATTAAAGTATCTAATCGAAAATAGTTTTTAAAATAATTTCATAAATTTGTTATGTTACTAGGTGGGTCCCAAATACACAATCAGTGTTATATTGACATATTTTTTTGGCTGTGCTAGCTCTAAAATTAACAACAAATTTAAAACTTAGCAATTTTCTCAAGGTGTAAGCTTTGACTCCAATTTTGACCCACTTGCAATGCGAATTTCGCAAAACGCCGTCTAATCGCACCATAAAATTGTCTCAGCTATGTTGTGTGACACTTCAGTGAGTCAGTGAGTGAGTCAGGACAAAGAGTTTATATAGAAGAAGATTCCAGAGAAAATTCTAATTTCATTTTAAAATTTATTGAGAAATGTGATTGCTTAGCGTCAAATCAATTGAGTACTCGTATTCGTTACCCTCACAGTTCATACTAAACTTAACAGATCATAATAAATTCTTGAAGCGTATCAGTGCTTCGATGCGAGGTGAGGCATAAATTTTCCTTGAGCTGCAAGTTTTTATGATTATTGTGTGATCGCGTTTTAATCGCATGCAATTGAACGGAGCTGAGACTGAGACTATGACTGAGACTGACTGTAAGCTTTAGTGGCACATGTGAAAGATGTTGAAGATGCCCAAGTGCGGCATTTCTTTGGGAATCATTGACAGTAGATGGGTTGGGTGGAGGGGGTTTGTTGCTGCCTCCTTGAACTGGTTTACTAGCCACCACTCGCTTACCAGGCTAATCACACCCGCTGCAGCAACTGTTGGTAGTTGGTGGTACTGCTGATGGAAGGGGGATGGTTTGGGGAACTGCAATGTTCTCTAACTGCGAATCTGACTGCCCACATTCACATCGCGTGCTGCGGTTTTCTTTGGTTGTTCACTGCAGTGTTGTTGTTGCTGCTGTAGTTGTTGCTGTTGCTGTTGTTGCTGTGGTAAGTGCACTTGTTTTGCTGGAAATCATCTTCATTTTCTGTTTTACCGGAAGCCAAATGCCAGTTTCTGGTTTGTTTATGTAGGCGTCGTCCAGTTATGATTGCATTTATTCTTCTTCTTCTTCTTTCTGTTGTTCTTCATAATTCAATTAAATGCACGTATGCAGCTATTACGCGTGTGTATGTGTGTGTGTGTGTTAACTTGGCTAGCTGAGTGCATTTCGCAGCAATTAAGTCACTAGCAAATGCCAAACAGAAGTTGATTTCTTTGTTTTGCTTTTAGTTGTTGTTGGACAACTGTATGTCAAACTTAGTTCATATCCAATTCACACACAACTTACACACACACACACACACACACTGAGTTGCTGTTGTGGATGTTGCTGCTGCATTCATAACTCGAAGCTAATGCCAATAATATTAGTTGGATCCATTAGTCGCCTGGACAACGCCTTCTTTGCTGATGGCTCAAAATGCGACTAAGAGCACTAAGCGTAAAGCGGCTTAATGCACACTCTAACACACACACACACACACATATATACATATACAGACAAAGCTGGCTGACAGCTGCTAAGCTGCAATTGCTGCCAAGACTTTGACCAGCACTCAAAGTGGCCGCCAATGCAACTTATGGGATGCTGCATCTGATGTTGTTGCTGTTGCTGTTGCTGTTGCTGTTGCTGATGATGATGATGATGAAGATGAAGTTATTATTATCTGACAAGGGCATCGCCGTGCGGCAATCTCCATTGCATGGAAGACTGGCAGCATTGCTCGCACTTAGCGAGAAGTTATCCAGCAGCAACATCAGCAGCAGCAACAGCAGCAACTGCTACGTGGTTGCTATCTTTATTAGAGGCGTGACTAATCGCCCTCTATCCCACCTCCGGCTAGTGGTAAATGTGTACACTTTGCTATTTGCAAAGCACAGGCATCATTATTAGGCGACGCTGCAGCACTTTTCAATGTGTAAACGGCGGCAATGTCTGCAAATTTGATTAGCTGCAACTGCAGCCAACATCGATCGATTGCTTCCGTGTGCAACTGCAACTTTAACTGCAACTGCAACTGCAACTAGAACTCAACAATAAGGCAGAGTTTCGTGTTGTTGTTTTCCATTTATCTGACAGCAGGCGATGCTATCGCTGCCAACTGGAAAGTGTTAGATTCCCTTTTGCTGTTGGCAGTTCTTTGTTCTTTGTCTCAGCCAAGTCGCTTGCATACCAAATGAGCCATTGAATTCGAAAGTCCATTATAGATAAAATACTCGCTAGGCGATCGATCAAACTTGCATTTATTTTCCTTTTCAGCTGTGTGAAAGTGGAAAAGCTTTTAATAAATTGTGTTGCTGGCAATTAGCGTGGTATTTGTGTATCGCTTGACAACTCAAGACAATGTCGACCATAAATTTCCAATGAAAAAGAAAGCAATTAAAATTTAAATACATTAATTCCAGTGCAGTGCAACAATAAATACATAAAAATTTCTTAAACAAAACAAAGTTAACCAAAATAAAAAGAGCCAAAATAGCAGGCTAACAAGCTGTGGTTGTAAGCAGAGCCACTGAACCACTGAAAATAATTACAAGTCAAGAACAATAATAATAAGCAGCACACTGGCAACATGAGCAGCCTGTCAGCAGCAGCAACTACAGCAGCAGCAGCAGCAACAACAGCAACAACAACTGCGGCTGCAACAACGGGCAGCCTGGAGCCGGCGGTGGTGCCACGTACCGCCAATTTGCTGGCATGCAAACAATGGTGGCGCGTCTGCTTTTTGTATGGCGACCAGCAGAAATATTATCGACAGCTCTATAGCAAAGCGGCTGCCCAGCGACTGGCGGCCAGTGGCAGCGCCAACGAGGCTAATCATGAAAATGACAATGCCAGCAGCAGCAGCAACAGCAACAACAATAACTGCCAATTGACGGGAACGGTCGATGACTACGATACGGTTGGCTTTGGCTTTGGTGATTTTATCGCATCGCAATTAGATGCCAGCGAAGATGCGGACGATGGCATTGATCTGGGCATTGATAGCAGCCAGCAGCAAGCAACAGCCTGCAACGGCAACGGCAACAGCAACAAAAAGCGACCTGCAACAACAACGAATCGTCCGTTGTTTCCCGCCAAATGCGAAGCATCGGCAACAACGCCAAGACGCAGCAAAAAGTTGCTGCGATCGCTGCGTGCTCATGTCAAGGGCGAAGGCAAGCAGAAGGAGCCGAAAGAACGTTTTGAGCAAAAGGAGCAAAAGGAGCAAAAGGAGCAGAAGGAGCAACAGCAACCACACTCGCAGGATGAACCAACACAACGCAATGCCAAGGTGACTGTGCTCGATGATCCCTTTCTCTTCGGCATTGATGCGGATCACTTGGGCGATCTGATCAGAGGCAAGAATTACAGCACACAAGATGCCAGCGAGCATATTGCCAGCTATTATACGCTGCAACTGGAGGCGCAGGCCATGGAAATGGAGTCGGCATGCACGGCACAGGTGCTGGAGATCATTGAGCAGTCGGAGGAGGAGCTGCGGGATGAGCCGAAGCCAGCATTACCGCCCAAACAGAAGCAACAACGTGCCGCACCGCCGCCTCCAGCGCGCACTGCCACAACGTTGCTGCCCCCGCCTTCAACGGCGGCACTGCAACCCTTAACCGCCAGCGATCTTAAGTTTCTGAACTTGAGCCTGCGCCAGCGGAGTTTGCCGCGCAGCATGAAGCCGTTTAAGGATCCGCATGATATCAGTTTCACTTTCAATGAGCTGGACAGCTCCCTTGCCGACTCCACATTGACGCAACTGCAACCGGAAGTGGTTGTCGGCAATTGTGAAGGAGCCGCAGCAGTTGGAGGCGGAGTAACCATTGCATCCTCACAGCAGGAGCCAAATGAGTGAGTAACTTTTGCTGATCATTTGTCAGATGCAATTTCATTTTAGTCCCGTGCGCTGACAATTTAAATGCATAACTTTTCAAGTGGTTGCTGCTGTGCCCTGTGCAAATAATGATTGATTACCCGGCAGCAACAGCAGCAGCAGCAGCAACAACTTGTTGCGCAAGCTGGCAGCCAGAAGTCAATGAACACACATTGCGTGTTCTGCAGCGCTTCGAAACCGCAAACTGCACGCAACGCACAACAGCAACAGCAACAACAGCAACAGCAACAGCAGCAACAGCAACAGCAACAACAACTAGTTCTCTATAGGCTGGCTGAAATTGAAACCACTGCGAGACGCTTGACTGTTAGCTGCGTTGTCTCCTGTCCCTTGTCTCCTGTCTCCTGTTTCTTGTCGCTTGACTGTTTGCTTGACTGGCTGAGTTTCTTGGCCGGTTTCGCTTGTTTATTGAGCGCGGTTGCTGTTGTGCATGCGCATCACTCACAGCAGCAACTGAGCGACAGCAGCAGCGACAATGGCGTCTCATTCTCAAGTTACGCATACGCCACAACAACAACAACAATAGCAATTGCAACGACAACAACAATAACAACGACTGCCAAAGTGTGATTTACCAGTGCCTTTGTCTAGCGCGGCTCGCTTAACATAAACATGAGCAGCAGTTGCTGTTGTCGCTGTTGTTGTTGCTGTTGTCGCTGTTGTTGTTGCTGTTATGGCTCATGTCATGATTGTGCATAATGCCATGCAAATATCGTTGCCCTAAGTTATTGTGTTTGTGCAGCACGCAGCTTATGAAATATGGGCGCTGCCCAGGATTGTCCAGAGTCGAGTCCAGGTCCAACAATTGTTTTCAGTGTCATGACATTTCCTTTTTGGCCGCAGTCGAGCGCACAAAATATATTGCATACATATATATTCTGAGCAGACTTTTCAATGATTTACAATGCATGCAAAAACAAAAGACTTAGGCAACGAACTTGAGCCAAAGTTAATATATGCAGAATAAGGGAAAACCTAAAGCTAATCAAAACGAATGCACAACGGAAAAAAACACAACTCAATTAGCTGTTGCTGTTGTTGCTGCTGCTGTTGCTGGTGCTGCTGTTGCTGCTGTTGCTGCTCGTGTGAGCAACATGAACTGGCAGAGGCATTTAAATTATGGGGCACAGGAGACAGTGCCAAATCAATGCAGTTCAAATGGGCTGCCAACAGGAACAGGGTAGCACTAACAAAACGCAGCCAAAGCATAATTAATAATAATAACAGACGCCGTTTTGATGTGGCCTCTGTCAGGCAACTCGACAGCACCAAAGTTCGCAGCGGTCTAAGAATTTCAGTAGCTGCTGCCATTTGCCACACGCGAACAAGCAAATTAGCCTGCGGGCGGACTAACTGACTAACTGACTAGCTGACTATCTCACTAGTTGCTTGGTTCAGTGAGCTAACTGATCAGATTTGGCAGTAACTCGACGCTGCCACCAGTTTTAATGCATTCACTGATATACGGGGCATTTTAATTGCTGGCTGCAGACTCTGTCGACTGTCGACTGCAGACTGTAAATGAAGTTATTAAAAAATTGCCAGCAAATCATTTAAACTCCAACTGCTAGTTGATCCTAAAGTCGTCGCCGTTCTTAATGATTTCAGGTTTTACTCAAATTGCCACAGTCGCATCCACATTCTAGTCGCATGTGTGTGTGTTTGTGTACCTGGCAATGAAGTTGTGCTCAACTCGTGTCTAAGCATTCAATTCAATCTTAACTACCATCGACAGTTGCATAAATCTTTGGCTTTAGTTCGTCGTCGTCGTCGGCTTAAGGCAACTAAATACTCCTCATGCCATGCATTTTACGACATGTTGACTACCTTTTTTTTTAAATGACAAAACTTATGTCTCCGGCCGTCAGAGCTGGCTCAAAACATTATTAGTTTAAAGCCAACTATAGTATTTAGTGCTTAGGGGAAATTCTCTTAGCAATTAATGAGAGAAGAACTTAGAACTAATGCTATAAATGTTTTTGCGATTTTTATTAACATTTTATAGGGAAATTGCAAAGCCAATTTTAGAGGCGATTTCGACTCTTAGAGTACTAGGTATTTCTCTAAGAAACTGAAACTACAAATTGTTGAAGAAGTTTAATATATTAACTGCAGGTTTAGCATGAAGATACTCACTGAAGAGCATAAATAATCTGTAAAACATAATAAACGTCAAGTTGTATATTATGAATAAATTATTTGCTACATTAGGAGTACAGCTTCATTTGCTTGTTGGCTCTTATCAATCGTAGATCGGCATAAATTAGCAAAAAGGCAAGAGAGTTATTTGTCACTGCAAACGCCTCTCTACATTCACATTCATATTGATTTTGTTTTTAATTAACAAAGCCATTAAGGGCACTCGGGCGAATTGCTGTGGATGTTGCACAGCAACCGAGACAAGAGATAGGAGACGAGGGAGAAGTGCCAAGAGAGACAAGAGTTCCACTGGCACATTTGTGCCTGAGCCAAAAGCGACTGACAAATGACTTTGGGGCGTCACTGAGGCATTTTCTGTGACTTGGCAATGTTGCATAGTGTTGATGCTGTTGTTGTTGCTGTTGCTGTTGCATCCATTGCAGATGCAACTTAATTACAATAACAAAACGCAACAAATCTTGTGAGTGTGCATGCAATAACAACTTGTATGGCTTGCCAGACAATTGGCCAACTCGCCCAGTTGCCAAGTGCCATTTGCCACAAACTGAGACTCAGCCTCAGACTGAGGTAGACGGCGCCACTAAAATATGAGAGAGAAAGAGAGATGGAACAACAAGTGAAGCCGCCTCGTGATTTATTTATGCAAAGCGATAAAATATGATTTTGTTTTTGTCGCTCAGCCATCGTAATGTGAAAATAAGACAGGCCATTAAAGTAATTTTTTTTTCTTTCGAAATGTGGCTTCGTATCTCTCTCTCTCTCTTTTGTGCCTGCTCGTCATGCTAATTACAAAGCAAAGAGAGTGAGACGAAGAGAGGTTTGGCAACAACAATTGCGTCGCATATTAATTGTGTATTTTGTTAAGCGCGATTTGGAGCTGCGATAATGGCCATAAGTAAGTTGGCCCTTTAGCGCGTTGAAGCATTTCTCAAGCGCTTAAGCAGCTGTCAAAGTGTCAGAGAGACATGTCCAATTGCCAGAGATATCGTTGTGAGGCTCTAAAGAAATTGAAATCAGTTAAGAAAACCGAAAACCGAAATCCGAAATCCGTGTAGAATTCGCCTTTCTGCCAACTCACGATACATTTTGTTTGACTTCAACATGTCTGCGCCCACGTCAAACCAATTGGCTATGGATACTCAGACGAGCAGAGAAAGAGAGAGAGAGAGAGAGGGCGAGACAGATATAGAGTAAGATACACTCAGAAAAAATAGTTCTTTAGTTAGAAAAATTTCTATTTATCGGAAATATTTTTCTTATTTATAAAAAAATTAAGCCTAGAAAGTGTTTTTTAAGAAATATCATTTTTAAAACGACCTAAAAAAGAATTTTTTAAGAATAGAAAAAAGAATTAAAGAAATATAATTTCTAAAATATGGATAAACGGTTTTTTTTAAAACATTGGGTGATTTTTGTCTTCAGATTTATCTAAATATTAAGGCAAAATTACCCCTTGTTGGCTATGTTATCTAATTTTTACATATTTTAAGAAAATCTACCTGTAAATTTATTACATAGCTGACTACTGACAAATAACAAATATAAATATAGACATATATTTAATTTTGTATGAAATATGCCTTAATTTCTTAAATATATTTTTCAATAACAATAAATATGTTTTTACCTTATTAAAAAGCTTTTTCCCATTTATACAAATGAACATTGAAAATAAGAAATTAATTTCTAATTCTTAAAAATATTTGCCATATAACAAATGGCGGTATTTCTTGATTTTAGAATTTTTCTTTCTATCTTTAAAAAGTATTTCAGTGATACATAGAAATAAAATTTCTAAGATCTAGAAATATTTACCCCACGTTTTGAAAAAAAAATTCTTTGATTTTTATGGGTCCGAAGCACTGTTTTTCAGAAAAATGGTATTGCACTTCAGAAAAGATTAGCCAAATATAAATTTAAGAAATGTTTTTCTATTATGAAAGGCGACTTTCTGAATTACAGGCTCAAAAACGAGCCGTTTTTTTTTCTGAGTGTAGAGAAGTGCGTATTTTGGCATTATGCAGATGTGGCTTTGCTTTGTGGCTTTGTTGCCATTGCCAAAAAGTAGACAGTTGACTGACAGTACGATCTCATACATGCTGTTGATATGACCAATGACCATTGTTTGGGCCACAATATAAAGTACAGCATTCCAGCCATGTTTGCCCGTCAGCCAGCAGCTTGTTGGCGCATTTGAAGAGGCAACAAATCACTTAATGCATTTCTCGCTAATTAATTAAACATTTAACGCACACACACGCACAACATGCTGGCAATAAATTAATTGCTGATAGGCGGGCAGCTGCTGGAAAATACTCGTACTCGTACTCGTACTCGTAATACCCGTAAAATGCAGAAAGAAAGGAAAAAAGGAAAAACCGTGCGTAATTTTCATTGACAGCTTCACTTTGGCGTTGGCTTTTGCTGGCTTTGCATTTTGCATTTTGCATTTAAATTGCCTGCATGCCACTGGACGAGCCACTTACTTAGTGGCAAGCTGGTAAGTTGGCTGTGGCAGAGGGACAATCTCCCCCCTCCCCGTTTGCCGACCCCTTTGAGTAGCATTAACACTCTTTGCATTCCTCGGCTCGTTAGCTGTGGCAAGTTCAAGTGCTGCAGTGGCGATTTCTGGTTTTGGTTGCAAGTGTGGCAAGTCGGCGATTTTCTAATCATGATAAGCGTTTTTGGGGGCCGACAAAAACACGACAACACGTTGCGCTTTATCATTGTTTACGAGTATATGCATTCGATATGATGTCCAGCTTATCGAGTTGCCACAAATCGAATACGAGTACCAGTAATTGTACCGTTAGCATTGACTGCCCCTTAAACTGACAATCTGACAATCATGCTGCAGTCAATCCTTGAGGAGTCGCTTCCGTTTATCATTAGCCATTCATGGACTCATAAAAGCAATTAGCAGCTAATTATTTGCCATGTTTAGTTTGCTTGCAACTTGCAAGTTGTCAACATGCCACAAAACTACAGTTAGCCACCAAGTTCGAGACGCAGTTACCGTTCAGTTTGCCAAAAGTTCTAGCTTAATTTTTGAGCTTGTTGTTGTCGTGCAACAACAGCAACAACAACAGCAACAACAACTCTCCACAGACAACACTGCGCAGTTGGAGTTCAATATCAAAGAAGCAGCTAAGGCTTCAAGCTGCGTAGGCAGCAGATTCTCCTCTTCCTCTTCCTCTTCTTCTTTTACTGCTCCTGCTCTGCTTTGACTCAGTTTGGCTTGGTTCGGTTTTGTTAATGGCCAAGAAATTAGATTCCGATTGCAGTTGGCCATAAATCAAAGCATGCAACTTGCACTCTGGGAAAAGGCGCAGCAGCAGCAACAACAACAGCAAAAGCAGCAACAACAACAACAACAACAGCAACAGCAACAACAACAGCAACAACAAAGCGGCTTTCTGTAAATCATATTACGGTTAATTTGTGAACAGTTTTGTTAAGAAGCGTTGCACATAAATCATCCTCTGCCGCTGCCGCTGCCTCTGCCACTGCCTCTGCCGCTGGGGTGGACATGTTTAACGTCTGGTTGTGTCATTAATAATTGAAGTGGACTCCATAAACCAAATGGTGCCAAGTGGTGTCAATGTCTGGCCTAATCAAATGATTTATCTGCCTTTCATATGTTGCATTTAATTTAGAGTTAATAACTCGACTGATATTAATAACTATAGTTAAAGTATTTACAGTAGGGTGCATCGATTTCATTCATAAAAAAACGTAATTTACGAACAATTCTAAGAAGTTTACACCCAGAAATTATTGTTTTAAAATCAATTTCTAGTCCTTTTACTTACAAAAATTATGTTTTAAGGACAATTGGTCCTTTGATTCTAATAAATTTTGAAAGTCCTAGTTCTTACAAGAGTTTTAATATGAATATTGTCAGGATTGAACTAAAAACACTAAAGATGTGCTAATAATAACATGCTAAAAATTTAAAAAAAATTAATTTCTTAAATCAAAATGCGTTTAGCAGGGAATGGATTTTAGAACTAATGTTTCTTGGTGTAAGCATCGTAAAACTAAATGTAGATTAAGAATTTGAGTTAACATTATTCGCTTATTTTTGGGCCCATACAAAACGATGCACCCTAATATAGAGTTGGCTTCATTTTCCCACAACTAGCCCCAAGAAATAGTCAATCTTTTTGACCTTCAATAATTCACACGATAATCGATAGTCAAACACTCCAAAAGTCTTAGTATCATATTGTTGGCAACGATTCAAGGTCTTTGCATACGAGTACTCGTATTAGTATGAATACGAGTACTCACAGCATGGAAACTTGAACATTTCCCGAATGCTTACATATTTATTTAATTTAACAATTGTTTTTTGGAGTGCCAAAGCAGAAACAAATATCAATCAATGCCAATTTGCTGTACAAATGGCAACAACGTAGCAGAAACTAACAAAAGATGAGCAAAAAGAGAAATATAAGACAAAACAATCTGAAGTTAACGGATACACGGATGGAACAAGCGTCGAAATAATTATGGTCAAAAACAAAATTGAGCATAATCACCACGCACTGAGGAAACATTAATGTAGAAAAATCGAAGCAGCCGCATAATTTATAATGGCCAGACGAAGCACAAAAAATGAAAAGAAAAGAAAAGGAAGAGACGAAGACGAAGACGAAGACGAAGACGAAGATAAAAAGCATAAAAAGCAAAGACACGGCTTCAATTAAAAACTACGAGAGGAGTTGATAAAAACAAGTTCATAGACCAAAGACAAGCAAAGACCGATTGAATGCCGTGGGCCAAACTTGGACTTGGCCAGAAAGAGATCGATGCAGACAGAGAGTGAAAGAGAGAGAGAGAGAGACAGTCTATCAGTGGGCGAAGCGAAACAAATGCGTTTCAATTTTGATGAATTTACAGCGAGTTTAAAATTAATTAGAACTTGTCGTGTGCAGCAAGACTTAAAAAAAAAAACTAATAGTCTGAATCAATTACCATGGCCAACATTATTGGCCGTTATGTCAGCCAGCATTTAGCGCGCCAAATTTGCATTGATGATGCAATTTCACTGCCAATGCAAACGATGTGCAAGCCAGGCCAAAACGAAGGCCAAAAGCGAGTCAATCTAAGCTGAACTGAACTGAACTGAACTGAACAACATTTCCATGCATTTTCCGGCTGAGTGCTGAAACCTGCTTTTGTTTCCAGCTAACACTCTGGTTACTGAAGAGACCCAGCTTGCAACTTGTTGTTGTTGTTTGTTCGTGTTGTTGTGGCAACTTAGACCGAAGCTAAAGTTGAAGTGTTGGGGCATCTTTTGCTTCGATGTTTGCCGCACAACACACACACACACACACACAGAGGAAAATTACTGGCATAGTTTGTTGCTGTTGCAGCAGCTGTGAAAATTTGCACGCTTAGTAAAACAATTTTCGTTGCCGTTAGCAGAGCACAAACAACAAAGCCTAAAGCAAAGCAAAGCTAAGCAACACTGCAAAATGTTGCAGCAACATTTTTGCCGCCTCGCAAATGTTGTTAACGTTGCCCGGGAACAAAACAACAACGAGGGAACTACATTAATTGGTCAGCTTTGTTACCGAAAGATAAGCAAACAATTTGTTCACTTGCCACATGCCACTCTCTCCCGCTCTCCCTCTCTCCCTCTCTCCCTCTCTCTCTCTGTCTCTCCCTCTCTCGTTTTGGGCTGACAACAACATGTTCTTTGGCTTTGGTGTGGTGTGAAAATTGCCTGTGATCCAAACAAATTATGCAATTATTTTGCTTATGCGCGACTTTCTAAATTGAACAAATACAAATTAACAGGCTTTTATTTACAGTTAGCCGCTTAATTGATTTCTATTTCTATTTGTGTGCATGTTCATTTCGCAGCCAGCTGCAATTAGTGCCACTTGGCGTATGCGCAATAAATGCTATGTTTGACCACACGCAACTGCAGCTTCAGTGTGAGTCCCAATTCCAATTGCAGGTCCAATCCCAGTCCCAGTCCCAGTCCCAGTCCCAGCAACAACATCTGCCTCAGCATGGGACACAGACATTCTTAATCAACTTTTAGCTGCAACAAACAAACAGCAACAACCTGGAATGTTTGCCAGAGAACGTGGTACGAGTAGATGCCAAAGTCAATAAAAATGTCAACACGCCAAATGTCATGTTGACAAGGCAGACAGCCTCAGTGCCACAGTTGGAATACGACTCGACTGTCGTTGCCGCCAGACACAATGCACACCAGCTGAGAGCAGGAATGGGACGGAAGAGGGTAACTGAAGTAGACCCCGAGGGCAAATCGTCGCTAGTTGTACGTGTGTTCTCCATGTTCGCCATAAAGTTTACGGCAATTTTTATTGTCAATTCAAAAATCGTTTATGACAATCGCACTAGTTGTGAGCTTGTTTGCCAGTTGGGTTTTACTAAAGCTTTACCACTTGTAGGTGCTGTAGTTGTTGCTGTGCTTCTTCTTTCAACCTATACCCTGGAATGCAAATCAATTGTGGAAAATATGAATACATGAATGTGCTACAATTAATTACTATAATGCAAATACCATTAAAGCAATGATAACAAAAAATATAAATAAAAGAGAATATGATATATACTTACCATTAAATAAACAACTAAATGACTAGAAAGCCACGCTGATCCACAATTAATTATTAGTTCAATTTTGTAATTATTTTTGAATTATTTATTATTATTATTTATTTTATTATTTATTATTTATTTATTATTTATTATTATTATTTATTTTATTATTTATTATTTATTTATTATTTATTTATTATTTATTTATTATTTATTTATTATTTATTTATTATTTAGTTAAAGATTATTTTAAATGCTTACAAATTATTTACTAATATAGAAATTGTTTGTCTTTGTTTGCTGTTTTATCAACATTCAATTATTTTAAGAAACACAAGTCTATTATTACACCCTTTATCAATCTTTAACTAAAGACAGGGTATCATAAAGCTGTCGCTGTCGCTGCAGCTGTGAACCAATAAAAGCCAACAATTGCTGGCAAAAGGAGTCAAAAAGGAGCCTGGGCAATAATTGTTGTGTCGCAGCAACATCGTAAAACTTACTAAACAAGTCTCACCGGTCAAATTCCAGGACATACGAGTAGTTCGGGCTTTTAAGGGACCACCTGTCGGTCTGAGTCGTTAAATTGCTGGCAGTAGCTCTATGCGGGGTCATAGTTGGGCCAAAGTTAGTTATGGAAAATATTTGAAGCTTAAAGTGGAAACTTTCGCTTTGTTTGATGCTCGGCATTAACCTAAATTTGTGGCCTAGCTAACAAATGACTCAGAAACCACACAGACTGATGGAGGGACAGACTGACGGACAGACAGACAGACAGACAGACTGACAGACAGACAGACGGGCTGACTGACAGCAACAATTGTTGGTTGGGTTTACTGTCTCTGGCCAGCCATTGAGACGTCCATCGCTTAAAAGCAGCAACTTCAGCTGACTTCAGTTGACTTCAGAGTTTTGCAATTTGTCAACGCGTTCGCTGTGCCGTATATAATGATCATTCATTTAGATGCCAGCTAGCAGATAAGCAGGCCCAGCTAAATATAGTACGAGTACAGCAAAGTGATCTTCAGGCCGAAGCCATAATGGAGATGGCGGGTGCTTAAGCCACGGCAATACTATACACTGATCAAAAAAATATTCTCAAATCAAGATGTTGCTTTCAAAACTACGAATTACAACCGAAAAAATATCAAATTTTCTGGCTGATTAAAATTTAAATGCAGAATCAATTTAGAGGCAAAATTATGATCAAAATGACATTCCGTTTGAAAATCGGTTATTTTTTGATGAAGTTATGAGAGATCAAAGTTTTTGGAAAAATGTCAAGGGGTAGGTATGGAAAATTGAATGATAGATGGCTTAGAATCGACAAAATGTCAAATTTTCTAAATGATAAAAATTTAAATGCAGAATCAATTTAGAGGACAAATTATGATCAAAATGACATTCCGTTTGAAAATCGGTTAATTTTTGATGAAGTTATGAGAGATCAAAGTTTTTGAAAAATGGCAAGGGGTATGTATGGAAAATTGGATGATAGATGGCTTAGAATCGACAAAATGTCAAATTTTCTAAATGATAAAAATTTAAATGCAGAATCAATTTAGAGGCCAAATTATGATCAAAATGACATTCCGTTTGAAAATCGGTTAATTTTTGATGAAGTTATGAGAGATCAAAGTTTTTGAAAAATGGCAAGGGTATGTATGGAAAATTGGATGATAGATGGCTTAGAATCGACAAAATGTCAAATTTTCTAAATGATAAAATTTAAATGCAGAATCAATTTAGAGGCCAAATCATGATCAAAATGACATTCCGTTTGAAAATCGGTTAATTTTGATGAAGTTATGAGAGATCAAAGTTTTGAAAAAATGGCAAGGGGTATGTATGGAAAATTGGATGATAGATGGCTTAGAATCGACAAAATGTCAAATTTTCTAAATGATAAAAATTTAAATGCAGAATCAATTTAGAGGACAAATTATGATCAAAATGACATTCCGTTTGAAAATCGGTTAATTTTTGATGAAGTTATGAGAGATCAAAGTTTTTGAAAAAATGGCAAGGGGTATGTATGGAAAATTGGATGATAGATGGCTTAGAATCGACAAAATGTCAAATTTTCTAAATGATAAAAATTTAAATGCAGAATCAATTTAGAGGCCAAATTATGATCAAAATGACATTCCGTTTGAAAATCGGTTAATTTTTAATGAAGTTATGAGAGATCAAAGTTTTTGAAAAAATGGCAAGGGGTATGTATGGAAAATTGGATGATAGATGGCTTAGAATCGACAAAATGTCAAATTTTCTAAATGATAAAAAATTTAAATGCAGAATCAATTTAGAGGCCAAATTATGATCAAAATGACATTCCGTTTGAAAATCGGTTAATTTTTAATGAAGTTATGAGAGATCAAAGTTTTTGAAAAAATGGCAAGGGGTATGTATGGAAAATTGGATGATAGATGGCTTAGAATCGACAAAATGTCAAATTTTCTAAATGATAAAAATTTAAATGCAGAATTAATAAAGAGGCAAAGCCATGATCAAAATGACATTCCGCTTGAAAATCGGTAAAGTTTTGATGAAGTTATGAGAGATCAAAGTTTTTGAAAAAATGTCAAGGGGTATGTATGGAAAATTGGATGATAAATGGCTTAGAACTAAAAAAATATCAAATTTTCTAGCTGATTAAAATTTAAATGCAGAATCAATTTAGAGGACAAATTATGATCAAAATGACAATCCGTTTGACAATCGGTTAATTTTTTATCAAGTTATGGAAGATTTCTAATCTTATATTAATTACTGCGTATATTTTCAGTATTAATAAAATTGTCCAAAAATGGTTTTAATTGAAGAACAGAATATTTAAAATTGACGCTCTTGATTTTAGAAATTGGTCTTTTCTGTCAGTGTAGTTGCCACACTTGACACGGTCGTGCTGGGGCAGCTGCAAGAGGTTGAAGTGTTGCGATGTTGCCATGTTGCCATGTTGCGGTTATCAATGGCAACGCTTTGAACTAGTTTTAGGGCCCGAAAGCATTGGGCCTAGAGAAATCAACGGCTTGTATCGACCAAGTGAGAAACCTGTTTTACTTTTTATTATTATTTTTTTCCTTCATTTTTTTTGGTTCAACGACTGCCAAAGTGAGGCTCGGACTGAAACTGAACCCTTCTTCTCCTTTGCCTTTATTTTTTTTTTGAGTTGGCTTAATGCAAAAACAAACATTGGCAACAGCTGCCCGCAGGCAATGCCCGCATTTATTGTGTCGGGTATTTTTTTATTTTATATATGCGAGTGTGTATCTCCAGGGTGTTCTTTGTATTCAAGCAACAGCAACATGTTGCAGCAACATTGTTGCGAATTGTGCGTTTGCTAATGCTTAGCAGTTGCATCTTAAAGCCAGCCACTTTCCATTTCCAACGGCAATGCGCGTCGAGTTGGCCTTAATGGCTTAATAAACCTGGCCAACAACAGAGAGAGAAAAACACGCGCAAACCAAATTGAAACTTGCCACAATTGCTGGCAATTTTACGCAATTCGTTGCAGTCAACAATAAATTTGTAAATTGCGAATGAAAAGAAATGCAGGTCGGTTCAGTTTTAGCCTGGCCCGCAGCTGACCGCACAATAAATTCAAAAGACTTCAATGTGCAGCCACAAATGCAACTGCCACAACTATCCTCTCATTTTCCAATGCAACAAATTTGTGTTTAGGCACAGTTTTTGCACTGCCATTTGATTCGCTTTTCATTTGTGAATAGCGCTGAGAGTCTGAGAGTCGGTCCCCAGTTGCAGTCTGTACACTGAAAAAAAGACCAACTTCTAAGATCAAGAACATTCATTTTAAATATTTTGTTCTTAAAATAAGATTATTTTAAGACCAAATTACTAAAACTAAGATTATTAATCTAAAAAATCTTAAAATCTTAATATAAGAACAAAAATCTTAAATTGTTAGGAAAGTATAAATAGGTACTATTTCGTATCAAACAAATGATGGCACCGTGGCATTTACAGCATTTATAAAATTACTAAAACCGAATTAAATATAAATAAATCAAAATTCAAAAAAAAAAAATATATAGATATAAAAAATAATTTTCATTTATTTTATTTTTTTATTTTAATTTTAAGAACATTTATTCTTAAAATAAGAACTTGGTCTTATTTAAAATGTTCTTAAAATCAAGATGTGTTCTCTTAATTCAAGAATTTGATGTTCTCGACGCATTTTTTAGACCAAAAATCTTAGTTGTGAGACCAAAATCTTGATTTTAGAACATTTTTTTTATCAGTGTAACAAATTAAAATAGCATTTATAAAATTACTAAAACAGAATAAAATATAAATAAATCAAAATTCAAAAATAAAAAAAAAATATATGGATATAAAAAATAATTTTCATTTATTTTATTTTTTTATTTTAATTTTAAGAACATTTATTCTTAAAATAAGAACTTGGTCTTATTTAAAATGTTCTTCAAATCAAGATGTGTTCTCTTAATTCAAGAATTTGATGTTCTCGACGCATTTTTTGGACCAAAAATCTTAGTTCTGAGACCAAAATCTTGATTTTAGAACATTTTTTTTATCAGTGTAGTCGGCAGTCTGTAGTCTGTAGTCGACAGTCTCCCAATTGCAATCCTAGTCGCAATTCCTGTGCCCGAGTGCCGCCAGCCGTTTGTTTGGCTTGTAATTTGAGTTTGAATGCGGCTGATTTGACAGCAGCCAACACTTTTGGTCCCCGTCGTCGTCGTTGGCATCTGTCTCCAGCTGTGACTGCGACTGCAACTGGGACTGGGACTGAGACTGTGACTTGGATTGGATTGGGTTAGAGACCCAAACTGCACGTGCAATGTTTCTCCTTTTATTTTTTTTAAATCCCACGCCTGCAACGCATTCTTGTTTTTAGAGCTTTAAAAAATGCAAATGTCGACGCTACATAAAACAATGGGAAAACTACATTTTAGCCGGGTTTACTCACTGGCCAAAATCTGTGCAATTAATTGCTGGCAAGCCGCAGAGCAACCGCAGAGCTCACACAATATTGACACATCAGCAGCTACAGAGTCAGCGGACTAGAAATGGAAATGGAATTGCAATCGCTAAAGCGGATACGGATACGGATACGGTTATGGATGAGGATGCAGATACGAATGTGAATGTGAATGTGAATGCGGGAACTGAAACGGGGGAAAGGGAATGAAAGGGAATAGACAAAAAGAATTCGCATGGCCCGAAAAAACAACAAAAGGGCGGTCACATTGTTTTGATAAAACGCCCGCATGAACAGATACACACACACGCACACACACACTTACTCACAAATGCACTCACACATTCGCAAATGAATATATATATATAGACAGAGTCAGAGGCGGTTACGCCCACACCCATTCCAATAGAGTTACTGTTACAAATGCGCAGACAATGCACAGTTATCCTTTGATAGCTACAACAACAACCACAACAACTGGCATGAATTGGTGCATGCCACCGTGGATGCCACCACATGAGTCACGAATGAGCTACAATTGAAAAACATGTGTTTAAGCGGATATTTCCAGAGTCAAAACTAGAAATAATAGTGTAAGTTACGAAAAAAATGAGAGATTTAACAGATTCGGTTTTTTTTAGAAGCGTAAAAAATATGCAAATAAAATAAATTATATGTTCTCATTAAAATAATATTATTTGTGAATGAATTATTTTTATTGTTTCAATATTGAAATAATAATTTATGTGTATGAATTAATTCTTATTGCGACTAAACATTACTTATAAAAATATTATCTGACATTTTAAATTAAGCAGAGACCATAACGATTATAATTATTAAAATACATATCAAAAGTAAAAAATATTTTTAGTTTTTTAAGATAAAAATTAAAAAAAAAATTATTTTTAAACTCTTAACAATGGCAAAGGTTAAAGACACTTGATGTATCACATAAAGAATTTTGAGCCACACACATCGAAAATGTTTTTAGATCTTGGAAATACATCACTTGGTTTAAAAGATTTATTTTTAAAGTTTATTTTTAACGTCTAGTTGAAAAATAATTTTTGCTTTATATTATTTTATTTTAAAAATTGAAAAATAACTTTTTCTTAAATAAAAATTGAAAATATTAGTTATATTATAACTTATAATTAAACATTATATTTTAACTATTATTTTTTACGACAAAAATATTTAAAATAAAATTTAATAATTAAAAAATGGCTTATTTGCAATCCCAAAAAAAACACGCTTTAATTATTAAAGTTATTTAAAGCAAGACCCAAAAGCACACACACACACACACACACACATGCACAGTCGAAAATACAGCATGACAAGGTTGCAGGGTATTTGAAGCGTTTGGTAGGATAACAATGTCAGGCAACAACAAAATGACAAACAGCGACAGCCCAAGGGCCCGGAAAGCAGACAACAGACAATAGCAAAACATGCGAATATATCAGACAAACAACAACAACAATAACATCGACAACAACAAAAATAGAGCTGTCGATTTGTTTGTGTAAATGCTGTGAAGCGAATTTGTATTTTCATTTTGACGTTTCGCAGCATCAACAAAGAAATAAAAAAAACAATCCTTTTTTTAACGTCGCATAAAAAATAAACTAAAATTGACAGCTTGTTCAAATGAAACTCGAGCAGAAAAAAAGAGTAATATGTATATAAAAACAAATACGCATAGGAAGTGCAAAACCGCATAAATCCAACCCAGCGAATTACAAAGGCATAAAGACAACAAAGCAGAAAGAAAAAAAGACACAATGTATTGTGGTTTTATATTACATTAAAAATATGATTTGCGAGCTTAAACAATTTGTGGTGCTTCAAACAATTTCCCAGGCCAACAAGTGCACCTTTAACCCGACATGGCATATTGCAAATATTTTAATTAAGTTGAAATTAGCCACGCCACAAAAAACACCAATAACTAAACACAATTTCTGCCTTTTTTTTTTGAATTTTTTGCAGGCCCATCAGCCGCACACCATTGACGCAGATATCGTATCTGCAGAAGATCCCCACACTGCCACGCCACTTCTCGCCCAGCCAGGGACAGGGCGGTGTGGGCGGGGTAGGAACATTGCCTCTGCCCTTGCCGCCACCGCTGGGCAGCTTGGCAAGTGGTCTGCCCAGCAGCTCGTCGGCTGGTGCATTGTATGGGGCACAGAATGCGGGTTGCATGTTGCCCACATCGCCGTTGCCGCTGCAACGACATCAGCAATACTTGCCGCCGCATCATCAGCAGCTGCCAACTGGTGCCACACAGTATTCGCCCGCTGCCTCCGGTTGCTCCTCCAACTCCAACTCCAACTCCAAGTACTCCAACTCGTCGCTGAAGCAGCTGCCACACGGTCATCCACAGCATCCACAACATCCACAGCATCATGGACACCATCAGCTGTCACCGGCGCTATCGACACCCTCGCCGCCATCGCTGCTGCATCATCCGGCGGGCTCCTCGTCGGCGGTGCATGCTCCATTCCTGGCCGGTCCTCACATGGATATGCAGCGACAATCGCATTCGGACGATGACAGCGGCTGTGCGCTCGAGGAGTACACTTGGGTGCCGCCGGGTCTACGACCAGATCAGGTAAGTCTTTTCATCTGCTGGCCAACTGTCCCCAGGGCCAAAGCCAGACCAAGATTTCATGATTTGCTGATCTCTGATTGTGGATTTGCTGCTTGATTTGTGGCCAGTGATAAGAGCGCCAAAGCCTCCACTTGACTTATTGTGCGTTACTTTGTCAGCCAGTATCAGATCTGGCCAGATCTGGGCTGTAAATAAATATGCAATACAAGGCCATAAATCAGTCAGTCAGTCAGCCAGTCAGTCAGTCAGTCAGTCAGGCGTTGCCTCGAATCGCTTCTCAGTGTGAGATGGCAAGCGAAAATCTCTTGCTTCTCCCTTCCTCTCTCTCTCTGGCAACGAGACTGGTCACTGCATTTTCAGGGACTACACTAAGAAAATTAATTTTATATATCTAAAAATATCGCAATAAAATTAGAATTTATCTAAAATTTAAAAAAAAATATCTAATTTGTTGACATATTTTTCTTAAAATTGGAAAGTATTACCCTAAAATAAATGTTTAGGCTTAGTTTTTAAAAAACTAAATTTTTTCTTAAATTTTGGGCAATTTTCTTCAATTGACTACTCAAGAAAACTTTCTTAATTAAAGGACAAACCACATTAAAAATCGAAAAAAAAGAAGAAAATATTTAAGTTAAAAGCAAAGTTCGAATCCCAGTCCCAGAAGAATAAAAAAAAGTTTAATGAAATATACACGCAACATCCCTAGGCAATGTATAATACATGTAACTTTTTAATTAAAAAAAAAAAAAAAAATATGTTTGAAATATTTTTCACTGTAAAGCAAATACAAAACCAGTTAATGGGTAAAGAATGGGTAAATACTGCAGACCATTTTTTTAGCAGTGTATGGAAATATTTTCTATAATTTAGGCCGTACTACCGTAGAATTTAGAAAATGTTCTATATTTAAGAAAAAAATTTGTATATTTTTAGAAAAAAATTTGTATATTTTTAGAAAAAAATTCCTAAAATTGAAAAATTAAAATTCCCAGTCGCCTTTGTCGCCTTGTTTAGGGCGATTATCAAAAACTTTGTTTTTAGTATGAAAATTGATTATTTTAGTGCAATTTTATGGTAAAATTCTTAAGAGTGCAGTTAAATCTTCTTCTGGCCAACATATGGGCCATATTGACTAAAGGTCTGTCTATATGTCTATCTATCTGCATATTGCGAATTAGATTGCGCTAATGAAACTCAGGTCGCAACAACTGCTGCCCACACGGTTGCAGCTGCATGGCTCTGGTTAGCCATTTTTCAATGCGACTTTTATGGCCAATTCAACAGACGAAAAAAAAGCGGCTAGCATTTCCAAAGATTTTTTCAATTATTTTCGGCTGACATAAACGCCACATAAATTATTTGCGTAAAATATGCGCCAATGGCAAATAAATCTTGCGCAATCTTTCAACCCGTTGGGCGCCTAAAAGCGCGCTACCAAATTTTTTTGGCAGTCCACAACCAGAATGTTCTCAGCCTCGGTCGCTGGCAGTACTTGAACTTCAACCCAAAACTCCAGCTGAACCTCATGCTCCTCCAGAGTCGCATTAATCCCGCTCAACGTGCAGTGACAACGCCGCCTATCACATGTCTCGCAGAGCAGGAAAAGTTTTTTAGCCATTGCCATTTGCCGTATTGTATTTTTGGCAAACGTTACAAACAGAATTGAAAATTTATTTACAGCCATTTACGTTGACGCAGCATAAGCCATGTGTCAGTCAGTCAGTTGCCAGTTGGCTAGCAGAAAGCTGAGACAGCCATAGGAATGGGATTCAGAATTGGGCTTGGGATTGGGTTTGGGTTGTGGTCATCATTTGCTTGCAGATCGCAATAGCTGCAAATTTAACAGCACTTGCAGAAACGTGGCCAATAAAGAACTCTGGGCTTAGAAGTTCAGCGAGTGCAGTGCACGTTAAGCACCTTTCAACTTGGCCAAAATGGCAAATCAACGTAATAAAATCAAAAATCTTTAGGCAGTTGCCTGCTGTGTTGCCAGAGTCAAGCAATGTTGACCGCTTGACGTTCTATGTTACCTCTCTCATTCCCACTGATCAACGGGAGGATGATGACGCTCCAGATGATGATGATGATGTGGATGATGATGATGATGATGAAGTGACAGCAACTGGGCACTTGACTGCGGGGAATTGTCTGGCTTAACCCTTTTAAGCTTTAGTTTATCTCGTCAGGCGCACAGTGTACACTGAAAGAAAAAACCAAGTTCTAAAATCAAGAACATTCATCTTAAATATTTTGTTCTTAAAATAAGATTATTTTAAGACCAAATTACTAAAACTAAGATTATTAATCTAAAAAATCTTAAAATCTTAATATAAGAATAAATATCTTAAATTGTTGGGAAAGTATAAATAGGTACTATTTCCTATCAAACAAATGATGGCACCGTGGCACTCTGGTTAGAGAGGCCGCTTCAGTTCTGAAACAGAATAAAATATAAATAAATCAAAACTCAAAAATAAAAATAAAAATATAGATATAAAAAATAATTTTCATTTATTTTATTTTTTTATTTTAATTTTAAGAACATTTATTCTTAAAATAAGAACTTGGTCTTAATTAAAATGTTCTTAAAATCAAGATGTGTTCTCTTAATTCAAGAATGTGATGTTCTCGACGCATTTTTTAGACCAAAAATCTTAGTTCTGAGACCAAAATCTTGATTTTAGAACATTTTTTTTATCAGTGTATGACCTCTAACTCCATCTTTATCTCTCTCGCTCTTGCTGTCGCTGTCGCTATCGCTGTCTCTTTCTCTGTCAGCTGCATTCCAGCATTCATTCTTCTGCTTAGCCATTCATTCTTGATTCATTCTTTGCAGGTACGCTTGTACTTCTCCCAAATACCCGACGACAAAGTGCCATACGTCAACAGTCCCGGAGAGCAGTATCGTGTGCGACAATTGCTGCATCAACTGCCGCCGCATGATAACGAGGTGAGTTCACAGTACTCGTATTCACAGTATTCACAGCACTCACAACCACTGTGCAGTGTCCCTGGTGAGCGAGAGTCTGCCCTGTCAATTTCGTGGTATTTATTTAAATGTGTGCGCGTTTTATCGTGATTGAATGGTTTGAATGTTTCCCTGCCTTGCAAACAACAACAACAACAGCAACAACAACAACGACAGCAACTCAAATTACGACAACGGCATATCAAAGTCAATGCCAGCGATTTTCCCACACATTTGTGTTGCCTTTTAATTAATCAAGGAAACAAGTGCAACTAACTGACCCTGGACAGTCCTCAAAAAACCAAAAAACCACAAAAACTATACCACGTAGTGAGCGGATACCCAGAGTTAGTTGCAGATACGAGTACGACTAGTCGTATCAGTTACTGCTTTTAGCATTTTAACCACTGCCACTAACTGGGGGTTGCCATGCTAACGAAGAGTTACCTCCAGTAGGGTGCGTCGATTTGTATGGACGCAAAAAAATTTAAAATTGGTAACCCAAATTCGTAATCTGCATTCAATTCTAAGCTGTTTTCACGGAGAAACCATAGTTCTAAAATCAATTCTTGGTCAACGATTTTTCAGTTGAAAAATTTTTTTTTTGTTTTTATTATTCGCATATTTTTAGTATTTTTAGGCTGATCCTGACATGATTGGTATTTAAACTTTTGTAAGGACTAGAGCTCTTAAAATTTTTTCAAATCAATGGACCATTTGTCCTTAAAACATAGTAATTTTCATCTATGAAAGGGCGAATCCAACATTTTTTAACACAAAAATATTCCAACCAGGAATTGACTTTAGAACTATGGTTTCTGAGTAAAAACATCTTAGAATTAAACGCAGATGACAAATTTGGCTTAAAATATTTTGTGAAAAATATCGATGCACCCTAACCAGGGTGCAGGGAATGTGTGGCAAATGCCCAAATTCCAAGCCAGAGAGTCAAATCAAATGGTGCCAAGAGGCAGGAGGCAGGAGGCAGGCAACAAAAAAGAGGCAGCCGAAAAATTTGCATACAACACAAACGAGACGCTAACCGCAGCAGCAACTGAAGCAGAAGATGGAGATGGAGTTGAAGTTGGAGTTGGAGTCGAACCAGGAGCAGTTGCACGTTGATGTGGCAGCGTTGTCTACCGACTACCGTCTGTCGACTACCGACTGCCGGCTACCGGTCTCTGTCTGCGGCTGTCTGCCCTGCCCACTGACCACTTGAGTTGGCAACGCACTGAAGCTGTAGCTGTTGTTTTAGACAAACAATCTTTGGGTTGAGTTGACTTCTGGGAAAGATCACTTTAAGTTACCTTGCTTTCGCTGCTTTTTCTGCTGCTGCCCACGGGGCGTGCTTCAACTTGCCAGGCCATCAAACCATCCAACCATCCATCCAACCATCCGTCCATTCAGTAAACATATGATTTGCCTGTCTGTCTTCTGTTGTTCACCAAACCAAAAAAAACGGTTCTTTCTGTTACCTTGTGTCACTGCAGGTTCGTTACTGTCACTCACTGACAGATGAGGAGCGCAAGGAGCTGCGTCTGTTTTCCACACAACGCAAACGTGATGCACTTGGACGCGGCAATGTCCGACAACTGATGAGCGCCCGTCCCTGCGATGGCGTAAGTCTCTTCTCCTCGTTCCTCCTAAAACTAAAACTTAACCAAAACTAAGAGAAATTCCTCACAAATTTTGCAGTGCGACGAACTGATTTCCACTGGCGACATTGCTGTGTTTGCCACGCGCCTGGGACCAAATGCCAGCTGGCATCCTGGTTGCTTTACGTGCTGCATCTGCCGCGAGCTGCTCGTGGATCTCATCTACTTTCATCGCGATGGACGCATGTATTGTGGACGCCATCATGCCGAGACGCTTAAGCCGCGCTGCTCCGCCTGCGATGAGGTAAGTGTGGCAACAATCGGAGCAATCCATGCAACATTCTCTTGCCACTTGAGTGTTACTTTACTCAGCAAGGCGAAAGTAACGTCTAATGTAGTGCGGAAGAAGGTAAACCAACTAGGATCGCATATTAGGCGAATCCTAAAATGGATCCCAAGCTCCTAAAAGTTCCTGAACCGTTTTATGGAATAGGAAGAGACACAATCCGAGAGTACGTACGTAAAGAGGAGAAACGACTTCAGCAGTCGTATTGAACGGAGACCACAAGTCTCAGACAAGCCAAACACCTCCTAGGCAGCTACAACCTAAAGAGCTTTACGCAAGTAATCTCATTGGGAAAGAATAGACTCAGAATACTCACTGATCTACTGAAAGGGCATTGTAGACTGAGAAGTCACCTATCATAAAGACTAGTGCGATCATTTATAAGTAATTTAGATTGTAGCTATAGGAAACAACAAGCTAAAAAAAAAAAAAAAAAAATTGGGAATGCTGTTTTTGCAACTAAGAGGAGGAATTCCAATGAATATTCTAAGCAAAGTAGCCAGTCTCCTAATAGTTGCTGAACTGTTTTATGGAATAGGTAGAGACATAATCCGAGAGCTGAACGGAGACCACAAGTCTCAGACAAGCCAAACACCTAATAGGCAGCTACAACCTGAAGAGCTTTACGCAAGTAATCTCATTGGGAAAGAATAGACTCAGAATACTCACCAATCTACTGAAACGGCATTGTAGACTGAGCAGTCATTTATCATAGAGACTAGGGCGATCATTTAAAAGTAACTTTAATACTTGTAGCAATAGGAAACGACTAACTAACAAAAAAAAAAAAAAAAAAAAAAAAAAATGCGAATGCTGTTTTTGCAACTTTGAGGAGGAATTCCAATGAATATTCTAGCAGAATGCACTGCTCTATCTAGACGTAGGTGTAGTCATCTAGGAAAATATGTCCTACCTATAAAAGGACATTGTAGACCTCAATGCTGCAAAAAATAGGGTTGTCAGAGGAGTAATAGGCTCAGAAGTGGACACAATAAATAGATCCAGGGGGTCGCAGAGCAGCTTTTCCCACTTTATTAATAATAACGAGTGTTACTTTCACAGATTATTCTGGCAGATGAGTGCACCGAGGCGGAGGGACGTGCCTGGCACATGAATCACTTTGCCTGCCACGAGTGCGACAAGCAGCTGGGCGGACAGCGGTACATTATGCGGGAGGGGAAGCCGTATTGCCTGCTCTGCTTTGACGCCATGTTCGCCGAGTATTGCGACTACTGTGGCGAGGCCATTGGCGTCGATCAGGGACAGATGAGCCACGACGGCCAGCACTGGCATGCCACCGACGAGTGCTTCTCGTGCAACACCTGCCGCTGCTCGCTGCTGGGACGCGCCTTTCTGCCGCGCCGTGGCGCCATCTATTGCTCGATTGCCTGCAGCAAAGGGGAGCCGCCCACGCCCTCGGACAGCTCCGGCACTGGCATGTACACCACGCCCACGCCGCCCACGCAGCGCGTGCGGCCGCAGCAGACGCGCATTCCCAGCAGCCACGCCTCCAGCTCACCGCCCATGTCGCCGCAGCAGCAGCAACAGCATCAGGCGTGCTTCAACCAGGCCATGTACCAGCTGCAGAGCCAACAGCTGGCCGCAGGTGTGGCCAGTGAGGCCAATGTGGCCACCGGCGGTCACCTGGTCACCCATGTGCAGCAGAGCTATGCCACCTCCGACTCGGATGCGGGTGTCGTCAAGGATCTGGAGCAGGGACGCCTCAATGCGGTCGGCGACTTCACCGACTTCACTTCCAGCTCGCAGAACTCGCCGGGCGACTTCCAGCCGCACCTGATGCCAAAGCCCATGGAAGCCCTGCAGCGTGATGGCGTCTACAACTTCAACGAGATGGCGACCAACTTGGATGCCGCTTGGCCCGCCAAGCCGCCGCTGGGCGCCACGCACCCAAGCTATCAGTTGCAGCGGCAGCTGCAGCAGGTCTCCAAGATGGAGAACTGCATCACCTCCAGCATGCCGGAGCTGGGCTTGGTTGCGACGCCTCAGCACATGACGCACTTTGGCCAGACACTGCCTGCCCCGCCGTTGCATGCCTCTGCGCAGCAGTTTCATGCCGCACAGCACGAGTATGCGGACATTATGCATCCGCCGCCAGCGCCAGCGCCAACTGCTGGCAGTGAGATACCGGAGCTGCCCACGCCCAATCTGAGTGTGGCATCCACAGCATTGCCGCCGGAACTGATGGGTTCGCCCACGCACTCCGCCGGAGAGCGCTCGCTCAACACGCCGCTGTCCACGCAGTCGGCCACGCAAGCGCCCACGCATCCCGTGTCCATTCTCAGCGGCGGCTCCTCCTCCTCGCCCATGAGCGGTGAGCCGGGCAAGAAGAAGGGCGTGCGCTTTGAAGGCATTCCCGACACCTTGCCCCGCTCCCGCAGCTACTCGGGCAACGGAGCTGGCACCAGCGGCGGTGAGCGGGAAAGAGATCGCGAGAGGGAGAGGGACAGAGATGGAAATCGACATGGACATGGACATGGACACGGATCGCGCCGACGTCGACGTCGCAAGTCATCGAGTCATCATCGCAGTGGCAGCGGTCACCGCTCCCACTCCACAACCAGAGCGGACACCTATGCGCCGGCCCAGCCACTGTCCTCCTCCTACCAGGCAACTCCAGCGGTGCTGCAGGTCGAGAACGAGGTCATGACCTCGCCACACAAGTCGCCGCGGCACCAGCGTGAACGGGAACGAGATCGGGAGCGGGAACGCGATGAGTCTGAGGAGTCGGATGTGTGCTCCACATGCTCCTCAAGCTCGTCCAGCTCCGAGGACTACATGATGATGTACCAGCTGCCGCAGAGGCGACACTACGGCGGTGTTCGGGTCAGCTATGTGCCCAACGATGCCCTCGCCTACGATCGCAAGCGAAAGCCGTCGGAACTCGCCAGCGACAAGGACAAGAACTGCATAATCTCGTGATGCACGCCGGCGGCCATTTTAATTAGCGCTGATTGCGGCACTTCCACTCCTCCAACCACCTCCAACTTCAGGTCGTTAATAAATGAGGTGCGCCGTGGGCGCTGAAATCAGCAGCAGATGCTAACGAAGCAGCCACCAGGTGGTCATCAATTATTAAAGCACAAGGATACAGATGCAGATACATTTATAGTTACAGATACAAATAGTTATAAAGAACTCATATCCCGCATTCGACAAAGCAATAAAGTTCAACTTTGAGATTAAGGCGCCTAGTTAAGAATTGGATCCTACAAGTGGTTCTTAATACTGTTCCAAAAACACAAACACACACACATCCCTATTTAAGCGAATCAAACTAAATAAATTTATGTACAAGAAATAATATATAAATAATTTAATTATATTTTTTATACCAGATGCATACAAATCATACGAAATCATAATTGACTTCGAGTACTAATGATCATTATGATATATATGTATTTATTTTGTGTAAGCTTCAACTATTTACTACAACTATTTACAACAATAAACTTAATTAAACATTAAACATAAGTAGGAAACCGATGCGATATGATTTGGCTAAAGAAACTTACAATAATTATAGACTAAGCTCCATAAAACTGTAAGCAACAAAGTTCTAAATATACAAATAAATAAAGAGTTCAAAATAACAACTATTCTTTGATGGAAAAAGATTTTTTAATGAAAAATTCTTCACAAAGTTCAAATTTTTTATTCAAAAAAGTAGCATACCTTAATTTAATACAAAATTGCACACTTTTCACATATTTGAAAAATTTCTTTAGATTGAATTTTCATGATTTGCGCTACAAATATTTGCGCACCCTTGCCACATTTAACATTTAACCTTTGCAGCACCTTGTTGGCAGTTATTTGTGGCAACAACAGCAATTGGCAGGGGGCAACATTGCGATAAGCTTAAACAAGATTAAGAAGTAGAAGTTGGCTAGAAGGGTGGCAGGGAGGCAGCTTGTCAGTGCTTGCTACCAATTGCGTTAGCCAAATATTTAGACAGTGAATCAGCATCCGCTTAAGCTCCAAGGATAAACACAGTCTGAGGCAGAAACTGAGACACAGTTGTGTCATGTGGCAAGTGGTGAGTGGTGAGTGGCAAGCAGCGTTGTGGCAAGTGGAGTGTCGCGATACAGAATGCGATGCAAGTTATCTATAATTATGCATCAGATAATGAATATAAATTAGGCGCATGTCGAGCATAATTTTTTTTTTTTTTTTTTTTTTTTTTTTTTGCAACATTGCAACTACCACAGGCGACGACGGCCGCAACATGGAAATTAAAATCGAAAATAAAACAGCAGCATTTTGTGGCAAATTATGGCAGTCGGAGTCCGAAGACTCGGAGACTGGGAGACTGGAAGACTGGGAGATTGCAACAAGCAATCACATGCATGCAACAAGCCGCTGCAGGGCTTGTAATTAGCCAATAAAGCAGGCAGAACTTGTGTTGTCAAGGCAAACGAGACGGAGGGAGGTATGAGGATGGAAATGGAAATGGAAAGGGGAAGGTAGCGAGTTCGTTAGAAATGGCTGTTAGTGGCCACTTGGTTGACCATGATTAGTGCAATGTTTGCATACATGTCAATGAGCTGACCAGGCCAACAACTGTGTAATTTGGCGTCAGAACAGCTCACAAACTTGGCTCAGTTTGTCGCCAGAGTCTGTTCGGAGTCTGGTCTAATGGGCGCTTAATAATACAACAGTTTGAGCCACAAATGGCTGGCATTTAATCAGCAGGGAATGAGCATCGATTGAGTTGAGCCACTGGCCAACTGCATATGATAAAATATGAAGGTAAGAGGAACGCGATGCGACCAAAAGATAAGACCAAAATTGTCTGCGTCTGGCATTGATAAGCCAAATGACTTGGCGTTAACGCACACAAAGGACAACGCACTTCCCCTCGCAGCCAAGTCGAGGGGGGAAGGGAAAGGGAAAGGGAAAGGGAGAGTCGACTGGCCAGCTGCTGCGGGTTCCTCAACTCAACTCCACTCGTCTCTTCTAAGTATGCAACTTTTGCAATTGTAATTTCTGTAAAAGTTTCTGGCGATGCATTTGCCAGATAGATTTTTGTTGTTAGATGCCATTTTGTATTATAATCCACAAAGTACAAGAGGGAAACCTCAATTCCAAGCCCAACCCAATTCCAAACCCAATCTCAATCCCAAAAGCAAGCGATCGAGTTGTTGCCCCAATGCGTGTGCCTTTGTGTTTTATTGCATGTCATTTCCGTTTCCTCCTGTGTCCTGTGTCCTCTCTGATGATTGGTCCACTGTCTGCTGTCCGCTGTCCGCTGTCCACTGTCCGCTGTCTGCAACGCTTCCTGGCAGTGCAATGCAGCCATTACGTTTATCCTGTACACACACACAACACACACAGTTGTACATCAGATATGACAAAATTTATATTCGCATTTCCGACGCTCATTTTTATCAAGCCCAAACTGAACTGAACCAAAACCAAAACCACACACACCACGCACAAATTGTGAACGTGCAGCTGCAGTTATTACAATGGCCCAAAGCGGGGACAAACAGTCATACCTACAATGGCACAAAGAGGTCCTTCAGTGTCCCAAAGAATGTCACACACAGGCCTCGTCCGCATTCGACTTTTATTGTTGCCGGCTGCAGGACATTGGCTCCTGGCTGCGCATTTCACCAGCGATTGCAAACACGCGTTTTCAATACGCTTTTGAGTTTTTATTACGAAATTACATTCAAGTTTATTTGCAATGCATTTAACAGTCTACAATTCACTGCGAATGGTTTATTATGAGCGCCAGGCAAATACGAAATACAAAGTGCTCAGACTCGTAAATAAACTCAATTCAATTTTCAATCACATATAAATTAAAAATGGCATGGACTGGGTTGAGCTGTTCCAAATTGCGTTTTAGCATGAAAAACTTTACTTCACAAAGTATTGCAAAATTATGAAAATATAAAATAAATCAAAAAAATAAATCTGTGTGTGTTCTACAAATCTCTAACAGCTCTAAAGCAACCCAAAATCAATTGTTGGAGTTACTGAAAATAAGAAATTATTGCTTTCAAATCTCAAAAAAATTCTTAAGAGATTTGACATAATTAAACATTTATTAAATTGATTTAAAATATCTTTAAATTGAAGAGAAATGTTTTAAAAAAATATGTTAATATGAAATCTCTAAAATTTGAGGAACACCAACATTACAAACGATTGTTTTCAAACACATTTCTCTTCAAAATTATGCTGCACCCATTTCTCTAAATCCAATTCAAATTTATTTGAATTTTGAGCGCATCCTAAAAGTATGCTTTAAAATTTGTAAGCTTCGTTTTTTAATTGAGTTTCAGTTTGTGTGTTTCACATTTTTGTTGTCATCGCAATTTAATTAGTTTTGCTGTTTATTGTTGTCTTTCCAACATAATATTATATCATAATCTAGTTGCCACCCCCCCTCCCGCCCGCTGCTTGGTTTATCAAAATTCATATGCAAATATTTGCCAAATAACTGCAGATTTATGATGTCTGCTGCAAAATTATGAAATAACTAAAGTCAATTTTGCAGCATGCCACAAACAGAACATGTTATTAATTCACCAAAAAAACGGACAGAGAACCCTTTTGTGAACCAGAATCGTAATCCGTAGCCTATTTGTGCTGGCCAGGAGCCAGGATCCCAGAGCCAGAATACGTTATGGCCCAAACCCTCAATGCGTGCTAATGGCGCTGCTTTCAGCAATTGTTTACTGGCCCATTAATTAATACAAATATAAATTGCCAATATGAGTGCGTGCTGTTTGTACAACAACAACAACAACAACAACAATAATAATAACAACAACAACGCCATGAATCAAGTGTTGACCGTATGCCATATTATATGAGAAGGGCAGGCCTTTGGCTGCAGGTAGAGGGGGTGAAGGGCGCTGTAAAAATGGCCAAAACATCAAGCGCATAAATAACCACGAAATGGCCGAGCAAAAATTATTTACACTCCCCCCACCAAAGCTCCCCTACGCTCCACGCCTGTCGGGCAAGAACGTTTAATTAATTTTTAGCGTGTTTCGCAGACGTCGACGAGCCCGAAAATAGAAAAAAAAGGCAACAATTATTAATATTTGCCCGGCCAGGTCCACGTAAGCAACACACACACACACGCACACACACACACAGGCACACACACACACACACACACAGGCACTCACACACATTAAAAGGATACATCACATCACATACATAATAATAATAATCATGTGCAGGACACGTGTGGACGTGTGTCGAGTTGGCTTAAAGATAGCGCGGCTTAAATTAAATTAAGCCTTATTGATGGAGCTCTTTCTAACTTGCCGGCTGTTCCAATGTTACGGTCTGGTGTTTATCACCTCATAGTGTGCGTTTAGTAAGTCCAAAGATGACCCTTAACAGACCAAGTCCATTGCGTGCATCGCATACTGAGGCGAGATGTCATTAGCCTCGGCGTTGTCCTCTAATGCGCAAATCTAATTAAAGCTGCCCGCTGACCGGACATGGACTAGACTCTACACTCTGGTCTCTGGACGTCTTCTCCATATGTGCGAGTTGTTAAAGTCACTTTCTGGTCGTCCGCACAATAAACGACACAAATAATCATAAAAGTAATGCCACTGAGAGTCTCAAGCGCCTGGTTTACTGCTACACTTTTCTGTTCTTCGTTTGCCAAAAACCAGACCTGCAACTGTTTCCTCCTTCAGCTTCCTCCCTTGTGCGTATTTCTGACTCTACATTGTAGTTGTAGTTGTAGCTGGCTGACTGGCTTCGCCTTGGTCATGGACTATCTTTGGGCAGTCGCCCTCATATTTCATTATGAATTTATGATTGGCTCTGGCAACTGTAATGTGTTTATTGGCAAAGCCAGCCACAAATGCTTATGAATGTTTACTCTTTGTAGTTATTTGACTTTAACTTGGCCGAAACAAGTCTGGACTGTCTACGTTTGCATTGCCAACTGTAGCTGAGTTCTCTTTAACAACAAAATTGACTTGTTGTGTAAATAAAGAATAGATAAAAGCTAACTTAGAACGGCATTCAATTGATTTGGAAGCACAAAGTCTAACAAATAATTAATTAAATCTGTATCATTCATACACTGTCGACCAAACCGTTTGACGTGCGAACTTGAAATTTGGACACAACAAAGATAAGACAAAGTTTTGGAAATATTCATAAAAATCTATAGTTGCAATTGCAATTGCATTTCGAATACCAGTTTCAGCTTAAGAGCTTACCTTTAAGAGTAGAAAAACAGTTGCTTTTAATTAAGTTTTGCCTGTTTTGCCTGGCTGTCTGCCGACAATGGCGTCGCCGGCATTTCCGCTTCACATCCGGCTCAACGAGGAGACAGAGTGGCATTGGAGTAACTAGGAGTAAGTAGCTCAACACAACAATCTAAATAATTAAAATATGCAAATGCCGCCTAATCCGACACAGCGACACGTACACGTACAGACGTACAGACAAACAGCCAGCGATTTGCTTAAATTATTCATAGCCATAGCTATACAGTTGCTTTATGGGTTGTCGGAGCGTTGGAAAGGGAAACTAGGATGGCAGTCAAGTAACATAGGTAGTAAATTAAGTGAATGACTTGGCTGAATGGTCGTTTAATTGCTGAAAATGAAATTGGGAAAAGGCAGCCGAGTGAAAGTACTACCTTTCTATATGAGAAACTACAAAAACATGAACGAAATTTACGAGTTTATTCAAAGAGAGTTCGTCGAATACTTTCCAGCAATTAACTGCGCTGCTGAAATGTATGCTATGTTTTTTTTACTGTCTGCAGCTTAGCCAGAAGTTGAAAGTATTCAATTATATCGAAACGCATAGCAGCATTTTAGGCGCTGCCAACTTTTATTGTTTGGCTTAATTGTAAAAGTTTACACAGAAAGTTTTTAGCATATTTTGCAACTGCTTTAAAGCGGCAACTTTATGCTTCATATTCTCAACTTTCTTTTCTTTTTTTCAAATGCGTTTTCACATTTTTTGTTATAGCTATTGTTGCTGTTATTGTTGTGCAGCATTGCTTGTAATAAAATGTAAAAAGGAAAACATAATTTTTAATTTCGTGTGCAGCGTTTTATTGGTTTTTAATTTCGTTGCCACAGACGCGCCCACACGAAAAGTCCTGCTGCCGTTCAAATGTAAACAGCATCCTTAGAAGTGGGTGTCTACCACTGTAGTGTATCTTTTTTGGGACTGCTTGTCATAAGCGTTGCTTTGTATGTTGCCAACAATATCATCATCATCATCATCATCAGAGGTCCTTCCTGCCTTGTCCTTTGCTGCGTGTACTTGAATGCTGCTTGTGTAAATATGCTTTGTCTATAGCATTCGTTTCCTTTTTCATTTTTCTTTTATTTTCCTCTTTTTTTCTATTTGTTGCTACTCCAACTCTAGCTGCTTCTCGCTGTTACTTTTTCATTACTTTGGCTTAAAATTGATATGAAAGTTTTTGCCGTCAGAGCTGCTGCCATCAATACGCTCATGTTTATTTTACCACACACTCGTTCACATCTATACTGTTGTGTGTGTGTGTGTGTGTCTGTCTGCTCATGCGATTGTGGCCAGTTGTTTGGTCGTCGCTTTCATGGGTTTTTAATTACGACAAAAATAACAATATCCATGTGTAAGGGATTGCCAGGACAAGAGCTTTGGCCACTTCTTAAATTCAATTTGTCTTTGGCTGCAGATAAATGCATAAATTAGTCACTGCCAAAGGAATTTAATGTTGTAAGGCAGCCACAAGATGACAAAAATAGATAATACCATTGACAACATGCAACTTAAACTAGTTTCGGTTACATTTACTCAATTTGTCTATCAGAAATCAAAGTCATTCACTGCCAAAACTCATTTAAATTTTACAACTTTTACACACACACACACGCACACACACCCTCATCTCAATATGCGCATAATTTGATTGCAAAATCGTTTATCAGCCTTAAACTTTATTATCGCAGGCGAAAAGGGGCTCAGACATTGGATTCCATCAGATTTGACTCATTGTCGCAATAGCTAAAATATGGCATAAATATTTGATGTATGAAAATGTCAAATAAAAAAAAATGAAAAGCACACTTACACACACACACACACAGAGAAGTACTTGCAACCCTCGCGGCAGTTAAAAATTGGTGAGAAATCTGTATGGCAAAAGCGCACACAATCGTAAATATTGCGTATACGCCGTGTCGGATTTAGAGTTGTTTGGCCCCTCAGGTGGCAGAGCAACACTTGCTCGGTCTGAGCTGGCAAAGCGCTAAACGTTGTTTGCCATTCGCATATCGAAAGTTATAAAGCATAAAATCAGTGCCAGACTCGACAGCAGCCACGTGGCGGTTGCACTATGGGCAAAAAAGCACAATATTTTGGCATTAACTCTAAATGAGACTTGAAAATTGGAATGAATCGAATGTATAGAATTTTAGTATTTTCTTTTTATTAAATTGGACCACTCAAAAACGCACAAAAGCTATAAATGAAATCTGATATAAGATGGTTTATTTATTAGCCTTTCAACAAATCTCTTGATAACACTTGTGCACTACAAAAGTTATACTCCACAGAAACTGAACAAATTTGTCTGTTTCTAACAACTTATTTAAGATATATTGATTAATATTTTTATTTATACATTTTTTTACTATGTCAACAAAACAAATACTATTTGCGATGCAAGTTGCAAAAAAAATTAGTCGCGTTTTTTTAGTTCACTTGGCAACTCTAAATTATAAGACTTTGATCGAGCCTTAAACATTAAGGAAAGTTCCGAAAAATAAAAAAAAAATATTTGTGTTCTATCACAACAGTTATGCTGATAATTTGTATATAAATATATGTAAAAAAAAAAAAAAAAAAAAAAAAAATTAATGATTATTTTCCATTATATTTAATTCAAAAAACCAGCGACAAGAAAGAAATATACAAGATAAAGGAAAACACTTTTAATAAAATCTTTACATTTTAAAATTAATGATATTTATCGATTTAGATCAATTATAATGATTATTTTTAAGTAAATTTAAGAAGATCCTAAAGTAAATTTAAGTAAAAAAAAAAAAAATTATGTATAATCTTAAAAAAAATTTTTTAAATGATTACGTTCTCTGTTCCTGAGATTTGGAAAATCAAAAGAGTTTAAAGTTGCTGAACAACAACATATTTAAAGTAAAGGACAAAAAAATTGGCCTTTTTTCCCATAGTGGGGTGGTTTAGGTGTTTTCAGGTGGTTTCAGGTGGATGCTAAAAGTTTCCGGCACATTTAAATGTAGCTGGCGGGCTTACAAGAAGTATTCGGTGGGAAAGAGACAGGCAGAGACAGAGGGAGAGGGAAAGAGAGAGGGAGAGAGCGCGTTGTCTGTTTGGGTTTCGCTTACAGCGTGCAGACAGTCAAAAATTTTGAAAATGTCTCTCCAACTCTTGAAGCGTCAGTCGCTTGTTGGAATTTTGGTAAACAGGAATTTTGCATTTGCAGCGATAAGCATCTTGATAAAGTTCTAGCTGCCCGTGGGCTCAATGCAAACCAAACCAAACCAAATCGAAAACGAAATCGAATTCAATGGCAAGCGTAGAGTTGGCTTTAACTGAAAATGGCTTTAAGCGCATTTTAACTCATTGTGCCACATGAGAAAGAGACGTTAATTTCTTGGACAAATGTTGTCGTTGTTGCTGCTGTTGTTGTTGTGGTAGTTGCTTTGTTAATTTTCCGCTTGTGGCTTTTTATTTTGTAATTTTCTACTTTGTGGCTGCGTTCTTGGCGCACTCCACAAGACCGTGGACATCAACGGTTCCGGGTCTGGCTGCCGTGTAATTATCTGCTTATTTTGTGCTCTGCCTTTCAGTCGCATTCTCAGTCTCATTCTCATTCTGGTTGTCGTTGTTGTCATTATTGTATGGCATATTGCCATTTGCCTCGTCTTGCGGCCATATTAAGTTGACATTTTGCTGCAAAGCTGCTTAGGCATCACTCCAATCTTCGCAACCGGAAATTGCATAGAAGCGGAAGTAATTGCTACTGGCAGCAGCAGCAGCAGAAGCAGTAGTTGGTCTTTTTGGCCAGGCTAATTTGGGCTTGTAATTAGCAGCTCTAATGACCTTTTTGTTAAGAACAGAACTCAACTTCAAGTTGAACTTTAAGTGCAACAGAAAGCAAACAACATGCACACAAATCGAAGTGTGGCCAGCTAAATCAACTCGAAATGTGGCCAGACTGCACAACACTGAATCCTTAGAGAACTGAGGACAACCGCAAGCAACGAATCTATTTGAGTAGCTCACTGAGTTGCACTTCAATTACTTGTTTCAGTGCCGCAATTACCATTCATTTGGCCAACATAATGTGTCCTTGTCAAAGCAACAGAGAGACACACACACAAACACACACACAGTGTCTGATAGCATGCATAGATGCATAAATAGATATGTGTGTAGTAGGAAGCTTGTTTGCACCTTTGCTTTGGCAATTTACACATGGCAATGACAATAATAAATCAAAAGTGAAAATGCAAATATTTTGCCGGCAACAACTGCCAGACATTGCTGCAGGTTGTAAGCCAGCCAGACGAAGAATGGAGACGCAGCTCTCTCTCTCTCACTCCCTCTCTTTCTGTCTCACACATTGCTCTGTTGCAGTCCCACCACAGCTGAGTTCTAAGCAAGGGCAACCAATTTATTGCTCTTGACTTGGTCATGGGGAAAGGTAGAGCAGTTGCCATGGTCTGCTTGCTGGCTGCACACACTTATCAATAAATAATTGGAAAATGAATGCTTTGCTTATGAGAGATTTCCTAATGGCCCAAAAACAAAGCCAACAGTCTGCTTAGCTTGTCTTGCAGTTGCCCACAGACATTAAAATGGGAATATAAACCACCTCAGGTATTCAAAGTGAAATTCGAAATAGACTTGCCAAAAATTAAACATAAAATTGGTATTCATCAAAGTATTCTGATTTCTAATTTGATCCTTATTGATTCTCATTCGATTTGGTTTTTATACTCATATTATACTTTGCTGGAAATTCATTTGTGAATCAGTTGCTTGAATAATTAAATATAAATCACAATTAATGTTACTTTTATAATTTTATCATTAACTGGTATTAAATTTAAAAAAAATCGAAAAGGAATATGTTCGAGTAAACATATTATTATTTCATGTTATTCTTATACTTATAACAAGGCCTCGGTGGCGCAGTTGGCAGCGCGTAAGTCTCATAATCTTAAGGTCGTGAGTTCGAGCCTCACCCGGGGCAGGTAATTTTTTTTGTTCCTTTGCCAGATCAGAATTTCTTACAATTTCTCATTAAACATCCATTTCAATGTAATTAAGTAATCGCCAGTTGGAATCGCATGAGTAAGTAACTCAAATTTTGGATAATAACATAACAACTTCATCCTGTGATGTTTTAATTTATAGTTAAGTTTATATTAAAAACATTAAATTAACTTACTACTTTACTAGTAGCCATGATTCATTAAAATGTTTTAAAGCCGCCTTCGTTATTTTAAAGTCAACTGCTTTCTTTGAATGTAAAAGTTTAAGTTTTTAAATGAGACAGTTTTAATTGCTTTACTTGCATTATAACACAAGTTTAAGGCAAGCAACAATAGCAATGGTTCAGACCCTCTGATAAACTGAGGTACAAATTAATAAATAAATCAACAACTAACTTTAAAGTGTTTAATTTTTAGTAATTTATACACAAAATCAAATGGGAAATTAATTATGGTATAAACATAATAATAATAATAATAGCATAATTTCGAATAATGATATCGTTTTTTTTTTTTTGGTTGTCAAAACGATCGACAAAATATAACGTTCTGTTAATTACGGTAATTGCTTTATTTACATTTTAAAAACAAAATTTAACAGACAACATTTAATAGCTAATATTATACTCGTATGTCCTACGATAGGTACAGTGGTCCCTCACAGGTAGAACTTGTCAAAATAAAAACAACTTAAATTTAAACGATTTAATTTTTGAGGGCCATGTAATTACAAGTATCTTGAAGACAGAAAAACTAAAATAAATAAATAAAAACTAATCGGAAGGGCTAAAGTCGAGATCTGGACTATAGCATAACAGTCACTTATTAAAATATATAGAAAAATACTTTAAAGGAATAACTATCTAATAATAATAATATCTATCGAATAATAATTAAAAGTTCGGTTTAATGCATTATTGTAAGGTCTTTTTTTGGACCTTCTGGTTTATTTTTGGATCATCTGCATACTTTCAGGAGCGTGTATTGCTTTACGAACTTTGGTTAGCTATTACTGCTGTTCTACTTGTCCGATCTTGCTGCGATTAAACAGAATAATAGATAATAATAATATACATTTTTCTAAACCAAAAAAAAACGCAATTTTTTTAAAGGATAGAACTTACAAATTCTTACGTTTATCTTTTTCCAATGAGATTCATCGAGTATTGAAGAATGCATTCCCAATCTCAAACAATAAAACAATAAGTTTATTGATAAGAATTCTATTAGAATCCAATAATTATATATTACTATTAAATCAGTTTACAGATTTTACAAATCCTCTGTAAATACAAAATATACGTTTGTTGCGAATTGTGGCTTCTTATCAAATAACCAAGTTATTTCAAATAAATATTCGCCACTTGGAAAAGGAAGGCGTAATAGCTCAGGTCGAAGATAAAATCCATCAACAATTTGCGGGCCCTGTGAAAGAATATTGTTAAAATATATATATTTTTTGTAAATTAAACAAATTTCTTACCATGAATGGGCATGAATGGTTAAAATTCGTGAATTCTTTAAAGAGGTTAAAAACTAATATCGCAAATGGATTATAAGTTTTCTTCAAAAATCGGCAGACATCAATGGATGCCTTTAAGACCCACGGCTTGTATCCATTTGCTTTCTTGAAGATTTGGCCATTGACTGATATATTGTTAGCAGGATGAAGGACAATTCCATTAAAATTAAACGTTATCTTAACGCGATTAACAGCACGCAAACGACATTGGTGAATGACAAACCAAGATTCATTGTAAGACTCACAAACTGCATTTGTAAGTTTAAAAATTACTGCTTCCTGTCAATGCAAAAAGGAATGCATTTCTTTAATTCCAAAAAAAAAATAATAACCCGACTTACAGTGTACCACAGTTTAATAGAAATCCAAAGGAGAAAAACTCCAATAGCAATAATTGTGCTCCGCATAGCGAACAATTTAAACTGACCAATAAAGCTCTTAATATTATACATATATAAGGAAAAATAAGATTCGCTTGAATACCCTAACTAATTTACAACTGTTTTTCCATAAAAATTTACTATAGTCATTAATTTTTTAACTGATCATTTTTAGTTTTCGGTAATATGTGAGTCAATTAAACCCAAATTGTAAAAAAAAAATCATATTTAAATAGCCTTAATAGATTCCAATAGATTTCATCTAAAGTTATTTAATCACTAGTTTTTGACAAATCCTCCGTAAATACAAAATATACATTTGTTATGAATTGTGGCTTCTTATCAAAATACCAAGTCATTGCAAGTAAATAATCGCCGCTTGGAAATACAAGTTGTAATATTTCAGATCGAAGGTAAAATCCTTGAACTAACTGCGTACCCTGCAGAAAGATCGTAGTATGTTTAAATGTAATCCATTGAAGAGATTATTACTCACCACATAAGGACATGAGTGATTAAAGTTGGAGAATTCCTTAAAGAGACTAAAAATGAGCTTTGCAAATGGATTATAAGCCTTCTTCACAAATCGGCAGGCATCAAGGGACACATTAAAAAGCCAGGGTTTGTATCCATTGGCTCTCTTTAAGATTTGCAGGTGGAGATATACATCGTTTACAGGATGGAGTATGGTTCCATTAATATTTAAAATATTCCTATTGCGATTAACAGCTCGCAGACGACATTGGTTAAAGTGAACCCACGATTCATTGTAGGACTGACAAACTGCATTTGTAAATTTGAAAACTACAGCTTCCTATCAATAAAAGGAATGTATTTCTTTGATTACAATAAAATTACTGCCTTACATTGTAACACAGCTTAATAGAAATCCAAAGCAGAAAAACTCCAATAACAATAAATGTGCTCCGCATAACGAACAATTTAAAACTGACCAATAAATAACTGAATTTTTAACATGAATATTGAAAACTAAGATTCGCTTGAATAGCTAAACTAATTCACATACATTAATCAATTTCTCATAAAACAGGTTTTGTGCTAGGTACTTTGATTCAATTCTAATCAATTTTTATTCCATTAAACTTTCGGTACTTTTCAACTGCTCACTTTTAGTGTTTGTTAAAATATGAGAGTCAATTTTATCCCAACAGATTTCAGCTTAAATTATTTAATTACTAGTTTTTCAAATTCGCCGTAAATACAAAACATAAGTTTGTCAAGAACTGTGTTTAATATCAAAAAAAGCAAGTCATTGCGAGTAAAGTAGTTAGTAATAATAAATAAATAATAGTTCAGTTCGAAGATGAAATCTGTGTACCAAATGCGTATCCTGCAAAAGGATCGCAATATGTTTACCATAGAAGGGCATTAGTGATTAAAGTTTAAGAATTTCTTAAAGAGACTTTAAACAATGTTCTAAAATCGGCAGACATCAAGGAAAAAAGAGTCAGAGCTTGTACCCATTAGCTTTCTTTAAGAGTTGCAGATGCAGATTTGCAGGATGAAGGATGGTTATTCCTTTTGTTTAATAAACAAAGTAACTGGGCTGCAAAGCAAAGAAAAGATGGCCAAAAATTCTACTGCCACAATAGATATACATTTGTAATGCCATCAAATGTCGGAAACAAAATGCCACAATTAAAATTAACAGCCAAAGCAAACTGTCAATATAACTGCCAGAGCTGACAGCCAGTTGATAATTGCAAATGAGGCAGCAGAGGGTGAAGTCGGCGCCAAACGAAGCCACTTGCCGTGGAGCAGGCCACGATATAAACTCATTACGGCAATTTATGCAAAATGTTCAAACCGCAATTGAAAATCCATTTAAATGAAATGCCACCAAATGGCGGTGAGTCTGCACACCCTTTGCTCCACTTTGGGCTAAGGGTTGCCAACCCCTAGCTTAATGTTGCTGCTGCTGTGTAGCTGCTGTTGCCGCCTCCATTGATGCATATGAATTCAATTATAAAACAGCGCCACCTTTGATGCAAAGCCACAACAAAGCCGACAGTCGAATAGAGAGAGAGAGAAAGAGAGAGCGATAGAGAGAGCGAAAAAGAGGGAGAAAAAGTGAAATTGGTGGCAATGTCAGCTGTTCGTAAATAACATGCTCATGGCCATGGCTCTAATGAAACATTCTTTTTTTTGCCAACAAAACTTGTTAATTTTATGCAGCACACAGACAACAAGGACTCAGCCAGGACAACTGTCTGGTGTCTGGTGTCTGTTGGGTGTTTGTGTCGCAGTTACACTTGCTGTGTCATTTGCATATTCCTCTTTTTGCTTGGCCATAAAAATCAAGGCACAAAACTACGAAATGCAGGCGGTGTCAGAGTAAAAAGCAAATGCCTAAAGCAAGTTTACACTTTTGCCAATATGGCGTGGAGCAACCGCAGGTGGTAAGTGATACGCCCATTGCCACGCCTCTGGTGTGGAAAGGTAGGCGCTCACCTGCCACCAAATGGCAACAACATAAATTACACAAACAAAAGGCCAAAAGGCGTTCAACGCTGCAAAGTCGACGGCCCACTTGACACCTCATAATAAAATTAAGTATACGCCACTCGAGCTCTAGTCCAAATGCCTCCAGCAACGTGGCTGCCGTTATTTATGCGCTCGCCAGGAGGCCAAGAGAACTGGCGAACTGGAGACCTGGAGGAGACCAAGCCAGGACACAGCGTGCAGTCCTTCAGCGTTTTGCCTTTGAAGTTTATTTGCGTATTTCAAGTGCGACCGCCGCTCATTTCAATACTCAAGCGCGCCCAGTTGTTGTTTCTTGTTATTCTTGTTTTAGTTGTTGCTCCTTGTTGTTGGACATTTTGCTGCTGTCTGGCAATTGTTTAACTAGTTGGTGTCACTTATAATGAATTTTAAATTAAGCTGTTATTGTCGCCCTCTCGCTGTTGTTGTGCGGAAGCTGTTTATTTGCATAATAAAGGACATGACTAATGTTAATTAAATTCTGTCAGACAACTAGTTTTAGCAAAACAGTTTTAAAGGTTTTAATTAAAAAGCGCATACTACCAAGTAGGGAAATGCACACAATCAAATTCAAGCACTGCCTAAAAGTATGCAACACTTTCTGCAATAAAAACAAATTCAAGCACAGCTTAAAAGTATGCAACACTTTCTGCAATTCGAAAATGCACAGCTTAAACATAATCACTGTAATGCAATTTGTCTACTAAATGGTATTAACTTTATTAAACACGAACTGAGAGCTGTGAATCTTGCATAAGCTGACTAGTTTAAAGCCAAATTCAATTTATTGAAACTGATTAAATTTGATAATTTGAATATTCAATTAATTCAATTGTCTACTTTTAGGCCGGCATAAATTATTCTACAATTAAGACATGGCGATTAATATTCCTTTGAGCTTAGTCTGCATTAATTTTAAGAACCAATTACTAGGTATTCGCCATTCACAGCAACTAAGTTGAGCATTTGTAAGCATACAACAGATTTAAAGCAAACAAAACACAACATTGCAACTACAACTACAACTACAACTACAACTATGAGTGTGTCTACATGCCAACACTACAGTTGTGACGATACAAACAGCCAGATTAAATCCTTTCAAAATAACTATGCAAACTAGTAGCATATGCAAATGCCGGATAAAACGAGTACAACAACTTTTTGCATTACTCAGATTGCCAGTTGGCCCCAAACTCCCCCAAACTCCAATGCAAGCCTGGTTGCATGGCCAAAAAGTTTTGGCTTCCAGCTCATTTGTTGGTCACGCCACGCAACATGGTAAAGTACGAATAGGATGCATTCAACAGACTCTGAAACATGGCCAAAGTCATGGGGTAAACGTTGCCAACTCTTATCTGAAAGCGAAACGAAACGAAACGAAACCAGAGATGAAATGGAGCGTACATATAAAGGCAGGATTAAAATCTGCCAAATGAAATGCATACCAATCTAAAAGGACATGACACACCCACTCCCCGCTAACCACTCGCTCCCTCCCTCACTCACCTCCAAAGCTCTTTGCGTCTGCATCAAAAAGATCAAGAGAGTTTTCCGAAAACGCATCCCACACTCGTACCAGGGCACATTGTAAACAGCCTGAGAGACGAGCGCGCTCTATGAAAGATGTTTTAATTGAAATGAGATAGCTTCAAACGAGCTGACCAAGAACGCACCTCAATGACCAACTCGTTGGCCCGATTGTAGTAGGTGAATAGCACATAGAGCATTGTGCCTATGTACATGACTATGGAGATCATTTGAGTGTATGAACTCATCTGTGAAAAACATAGCTGAGCTACCATACTCATAATCTTAGCAATACTTACAATATTCAGGCCAAAGAGCAGCAAGCAGATGATCGAGCCAAAGATGATCGCTTCGGCTCCTAATATATAAGTGACCAGCTCATTCATTTTCCTTACATAGCTAAAATAAAACCATAAAAGTATACATCTATATAAATAAGACTGTTTGTCCTGACTGACTGACTGACTAATATTCATGCAGTCCAAAGGGTAAGGCCGAGGAGGATGCATTTTTGGCACAACATATCTAAGACAATTTTATTGTGCAATAAGTAGGCGTTTTGCGAAATTCGCACCGAAATAAATATGCAAGTGTGTTCTACGAATCTATAACAGCGTTACATCAATACAGAAGCAATTGTTGTTGCTTCTAAAAATTGATGAGAGATTTAAATATATAACATTTTTTGTTATATTAAAATAAAATGCATTTTTTGAATTTGTTAAATATATAAAACATTTCTAAATCGACATTTCGAATGGTTGTTTTCTTTAAAAACTCTAGAGATTTCTGGAACACACTTGAATATACAACTATATTCAGAACATACCTGATAATAATAATATGATAACGTATGCAGGCAGTCAGCATTTGATATCGTTGCTCCTCCTCCTTCAGGTTGCCAATGCACGACAATTTATAGGCCAGAATTTGAAGCATCGCCTTGCCAAAGAGCGCAAAGGCAGCAAACAGACTGACAAAGGGCATATACATCATGGAGAGCACAAAGGGGGTGGGTATTTGCAGTACATAGAAAATCTGATAGGTTGGAGTACTCTGCATGTCCAGCAGGGGCAGAGCAATGCCAAAGGTATGCACTGCGGAACACAGGAAACAGGAAGTTATTACTAAAATCGCATGCGTTTAAGCCATATACGCTTACCGCGCTGCTGGCGAAACAATGTGAAGATTAAGGCACCAGTAATATCCAGAGTGGAGGCCGACAAATTGAAGATTGCAATGCGACGTGCCTCCCGCACCGTCTTCAGCAGGATGCGTTGAATATGTGCATCTGCAGATGCCTCAATCTGCCGATACAAGTGCGTCAGTTCATACAGGAATCTCTCGAATTCCTCATGCTTCCATATCGCCAGCCAGGTGCGCATCAGGGCATTGAAAATGGCCGACAAGAAGAACAGATTGAGTATGAAGGCGGGCAGATCTCCCCACATCTCCAGCAAATAGAGCAATTGCATCACGTTCATCAGACAAACGGGCAACACAAACGCGTACTTCCGCCAGTTGGTCCGGGATGTTGGATAGAGTACGGCAAAGTATCTCCAAATGCGCACATTGATTGCAACTAAAGCAATATCCTCGTTCTCGGCCATTTCTACTTAACTTGGTCAACTGCGGGTGCATACCACTTCAAACTGTGCCCACAAAGTGCTCGGCAAACGTCTTTTATTTCGCCAATTGACGCCATCGACAGACTCGAAGGCGTTGGCCAATTGTTAACCGGGTAATAGGCATTAGAGTAGCCTATAATTTACCAAATTGCTTGATGACAATAGATTGTTAGGCAAGAGGCGAATTCGCATTGTGTTAACTTGAGTTAGCAGATGCCAATGTATTTCCAATTCGACTGAAGACTGCTTTATAATTGGCCATTTAGCAATGTCAATTGCTTACTTAATTATATTGAGAATCTTGGGAAATGAGACACGTTCAGCCATATGCTAAATTAAATCTGTTTTATCAACTGATTCATTAATTATTTCAATTTGTATTTATTTTTTAGCGACAGTTTCCCTCAGGGATTATTAACATACTACAAACCATAACCTTTAAGCGGTATTAACCGATTGAAATTGTAAACCGGCTAACCGTAAATGAAACCCTAACCGAAACAAGACCTTTTTTATTATATCGAAACTGGAAAATCGAACTAATTCAAACCGAAATATCCGATTAATAAACGATTTATGTATAACGGTTGGTTTAGATTTAATCAAGTATAATACTCAAATATTTTGCTTAAGTGTAATCAATGTGTTTCAATTTAATTTTGATTTTAAATTTGAATATTGATCTTGTTAAATAGATATTTATTGAAATCAAAGAATTTGTCATTTATATATTATCATTTTTATAATATTTTTACTATTTTTTTTATGAACCGAAATTATGCGGAAACTTTACGAAATTATTATAACTACACGTATTTCGAAAATAAACCAAGGAAAAACCTAGAACCGTTACGAAACCGATTTACAAAGATTTTGAGTAACAAAAAATCAAAAACCAAATTACCAACATAACCGAATCCCTTAGTCAAACCGATATTTGATTCGGTTTGATATCCTGATTTCACTTTAATTTGCAAAAATGTCCATTGATTTTTCAATACGTTCAGCAAAACGTCAGGAGAACATAATGTGCCATATGAGTCTGCTGTCAGTAAGCTAACGAGGCGCTAACGTGGCCAACAGTCTGACCGGCCGACAGTCCGTGAGTCCGACAGGCGATAGCCAGCATGACTTATTAAACAATAAAAGCGGATTATCCATAAACAACTGAGCAAACATGCCAGCGCCAAATATTTTGACCAGGCCGCTTATCATGCATTAAAAACGGACAAACGGACGGACGGACAGACGGACAGACGGACAGAGACAACAACAAACAGCAAAGAAACAAAAAAACAATATAAAAATCAACAAGCGCCTGGCATAACATAATTCAGCAACAATGTCAGCTCAGCAAATACGGCGGGGAATTAAAATAAGACCTGTGTACGGCACAGTTGGCCAAGGCCAGGACAAGGGCTGCAAGCCACCCAAACGACTGTCCGACCGTCCGACCGACCGAGCCCATAAAGGCACACATTATGGCCACTTAACCGCGCGTTATGCCGCAAAAAAGGCAAAGGACAAAGCCAAAAGCTCAAGCAGCTCAAATGGTAGTGCCTTCTTCCCCTCCCCTTTCTCTCTCTCCTTTTCCCTGTGTGTGTGTGTGTCTGTGGCGTATGCGCAATATTTTGTGCAAACATGAGCAGTACGAGCATCAAAGCCCCGAGCACACTCCAGGACAAGCCTGTGTTGCCACTTTCCATGCGGCAAATATGCAATGTCAGTTGCAGCTGCTCATGCGACGGCGTTGCACATTAATCAAAGTGTGAGCATTTTTCTGGTTGCATGGCAAAAATGCATTTGTTGCTTGGCAACAACAACAATTTCTCAATTTCCAGTTGGCAAATTTATTATAAATTAAAAGCTAAGCCCCTGCAAAGTGAGGACATTTAATTATCACATTGGGGCAAGACTTTCGAACAATGTGGCACACATCAAAGTACACACACACAGTCACATGTCGAGTGGCTGTTAACCCTATAAACCACACGATGACATTAATTACGTGTACTTTCAGCTGCAGGACTTGTTCGCCAAAGGACCAGCCTCAAATGGGGGTCCTGTTTCTAGCTAGAAGCTCAACTTTTGCAAAATTAATATCAAGTAATTAACAGCAGATTCCAGTGGCCAGAGACGTGATTTAAACGAGTCAACTGCCCATTATTGGGTCTCCTACAATTGTGTGGGCGTGTCCATATTGACTTTAGCACATTTTCAGCTTATATTACAAATTCTAGCTATAGTTTTGTGGGCGTCTCGTAAGCCGCTTTTGCCAATTAAGCAGCTCACTTGGCTTACTTTGAGAATTGCCTTGAAAACTGAAATTGCTTTGCTAAGCTTCTAATTTGGCATTTGTATATACGAGTATTGTTAGGGTATCAGGTCTATCCAGAAATTTTTGCATCAGCTGCTCACTTATCATCCCCATAACGGAGTCAACTGGCATGGCTAATGCGGCTTAGTTTTGTTAACGATTTGCAAACACGTGTGACGTACCAGGCCAAGTTCAAGTCCAATTCCAATTCCAATTCCGAGCAACCCTCCGAGAACGAAACAACAACAAACAATAGAGCAAATTTGCTTTGATGATATCTAGACATGCCACAATTTGAGCTAAATATTTAACATTTAACTATGCCGTCATATTCCGCTCGAATTTATCCAACTGAGTTGCTGTATGAGTAAGTCGGCACAAGATAATGAAACGTTATTGTTTGCTCACCATAAAGTATCTGAAAGTGCAACATACTCCCACTTAAAGTAAGTTTAAAATAATAACTAGTCTTGCTACATTTTCAGAGACTGTTGGGAGACTGCCTTCTATTGATTTTACAGTCAAATAAACAAAACTATTCAGAATAGTCAAAGTATTATAGGTATTCATTAACATTCACAAATAATTTTAGCGAATCATTCTCGTCTAATTAACATAAACATTTAAATATAGAAATTCTACACTCGCAGAAATGATGCATTCACAACTTTTAAGAAATGAATTATGTTTCATTTATATTAAGTTTTTAATAGGAACTGTATTAAAAAATAGCTTTTCAATGCAATTTCAATTCCTTTTAAACTACGGCTATTTATAAATATAATACATTATTATAGTATTTGAGTAATCAGTTTCCGTATTAGTCAACACTTATTGCTCATTGCAAAGCACGCTTTTAAAATGATTTTTCTATAAACTTTATAAAGGGTGGAAGATATTAAAAATATGAGCTATCAAGTCACAATCAGAAAATTGTCCAACTTCCAACTGTCATAACTTGATCAAAACTGGTCCGATTTTCAAGCGGAATGTCATTTTGATCAGGATTTGGACCCTAAATTTATTCTGTATTCAAATTTTGTTCATTTAAAAAATTTAATTATTTTCGACCAAGACTTGATTTCGATGCTAAGGGTCCCCCCTTTGAAATTTTAAAAATTCAAAATATTAAATCTCAAGTTTTCACTTTTAATCAACTCCTTATATCGTAATTAGTATACAACAACACTTTAAACTTGATTCGGAGACCTTTCATTTTTTTGTAAAATATCATGTGAAATTGAACAAAAATGTTGACTTGTAAAGTGACTTAATCCGCAGTCTGACCAACTTCAAACTGTCATAACTTGATCAAAACTGAACCGATTTTCAAGCGGAATGTCATTTTGTTCAGGATTTGGCCTCTATATACATTCTGCATTCAAATATTTTTAAATTCGTCATATATATCATTTCTAAAGATTAAAGAAATATTATAATTTTAGAGATACAACTTTTATACAATAACATATTATGAAAAATAGTCCCATAATTAAAAAAAATTGTTCAAAATACATATGAATGTTACCTATATATATGTATAGACCGCATATCTTGTAATATCCCTAGAACTCCGAGAGTAAATATACAAGTAGAATAGAAAAGCTACGGAAATAAATACGAAACTTTCGATTTCTTTAGAGATTGTTTTATTACTGTGCCGTATTGCTCATTAACTGAGTTGCTTTATAAGGAACTGAGAACATACCCATATTTATGTGTGTGTATGTGTATGCGTGTGAGTGTGTGTGTTTGTAAAGTTATAAATATAACAAACGTTTAGCTTAAATTGTAAATAGGTGTTGCTGAGATTAATCACACGCTCGTCATGATTTTGGTTTGGCCTGCATCCCAAAGTCAATGGAAAGTCGATTGATCGATTGAACGATTGATTGATTGAGCGATTGAACGCAAGGCAACTAAGGCAGATTACAGCCCATCTGGGTGACGACCTTGGCGGCCACAGTGCTGGCCAAACGTACACACTCGGCCACCGATCGTTTGGCCAGCCAGCCATGCAGAAAGCCAGCCACAAAGGAGTCACCAGCTCCTGTGGCATCCACCAACTGATCCACACGCTGTGCTCGATAATCCTCGATTCGCAGCTCACCCGCTGGCGACAGCTCGTCCACATAGTTGGTTATCAGCTGTACGCCATTGGCACCGTTTGTGATGAGTATGATTTTCGCACTGCCAACCTCCAACAGCTGACGTCCCAGCTGATCCACGTCCTGGCAACCAGCTGCCTTGGCGAGTTCCTCGAACTCCTGTCGATTGCCGAATAGGAACATGGCACGACTGGCCAACTTCAGCATCATCTGAGTGTTCTGTCGCACAATGTAGGGCGCACTGAGATTCAGGGCCAGATGACGACGATCTCGCAGCAGATCCCGCAGAATATAGTCGAGCACCTCCGTGCGATGTGGCACAAAGAAGCCTTCGATGTAGATGATCTGTTTGCGCTCGATGGGACGCAGGAAACTTTGCGTCCTGTGTGTGGCGACCTGTGTTAGCTGTTGCACCGAGAACTTGGCCGAGGCACCAATGTTGGCATACAACGTGGGATTGTCGTTGTTCATGAGACAGACACACTGACCCGTGTGCACATCCTCAATGATCTGCAATCGCGCCTCAATGCCCCGCTCCTCGATAATGGATCTCAGATGCTCCCCATTCTTGTCATTGCCAATGGCACCGAAGAACTGTGCATCCGTGCCCAAATGCTTCAGTATGCGCACCGTGTTCAGAGCCGAACCTCCCGGCTTGGACAGACAGCTGGAGCTGATGAATTCACAGTGGGTTAAACAAACAATTAACAGGCAGCTGTTAACATTGACACTTACCCATTGGCTGCCTCTGTGACGATTTTGTTCAGTGTATCCAGATCGATTTCCCCCTTGGAGCCCAACTCCAGTTGGTAACGCTCGAGCAGCTCTGGATTCTCCAGCTGCACAATTCGATCTAGAAGCACATTGCCAAAGCAAACCACTTTGCGAGGACTGCAAATAGAGAGTTGGAAATATTGTATAGGGGAAAAACCAGTGTGAAAAAGTCGCACAGTTTGGGAAGCACTGTCACACCCACCCACGCAACTGACAACTAACAACTAACAACTGACAACTGACACTTACGTGAGATTAACAACTTGCATGCCATCGATCGAGTCGGCGGTTCCAAACATTTTCCCATAGGCGTAATGCAGGAACTCCATTGTTTTCTATGGATATTGATTTCTCGACACGCTGAATTTCCCCGGCAATATGTGTTGATTCACTTTAGATTCGTTAGCTGCGCTCTATTTCAAATTAATCCGCTCCGTTCCGTTCCGTGATCCGTCACTTTTCTCAGCCAGCGACACACTGAGCACTCGATCCGGTTTTTGCCGGCATATTTATCTCAGTTGTTCAGCGTTTCCCATGTTTTTTTTTATTTTTTTTTATTTTCAACAATCAGTTTTCGAGTTCTCGGCTACTTTCTTCACATCTTACAAAGGTAAAGATTACGACTTCGTGTTTCTTTCGTTCCTTTGTTTCTTGTTGTTGTTCTTCACATTTTTAATGATTGCTTTTCTTATATTCGGACTTCTTTGAATTTGCTTTTTTCTTATTACATCATGAGTTAAGTGTGTTGATTAATCCATTTTGCACTTTGTCACCCTGTGCAGCTTTTAAAGTTTGAAATATCAGGAATGCTTTAAATTACTCTGTTATTTACATAATTGCGTTCTTTATAGAACTATTTCAATGCGTGCAAAAAACTGCTGCTAATTATGTCATTATACAGCACTGACCAGCTTTCCAATTTGCGCACAGCTGTTATTCCGGTTTGTTTTTATTGTAGATGAAGAAGCAGCAGCTGAAGCTTTATCAAATGCCGGCAAAACAAATGCTAAGCCAAAGCTCTCTCCTTGTTAGAGCTTTTGTGAGCGCAGAGCGCTGCCAACTTGTGCGAATTTCAAATGGCCGTTAGAAGAGCTTTTTTTTAATTTAAAATGTACGCTTAAACTAAAATATAATATTATTATTTATGTACACATTTGTATTTACTTTACAGTAATAAAAATAAAACCACTCAGAGCTGAATGTAAAAGTAAATCCCAATTCTAAGGGAAATTCCGAAGATCGTATTTTAAAATTAGTTAAATTAAGATAACTGAAATGTGAAAAGTACATTTGAATGCTATATATAATAGAATTTTATCATTATTATTCATGCAGAAAAATCACAAATCTGTGTGTATCTACCAGTAAAGTTGCCTTGTTAAATTGAAAGTGGGTATTTCCCAAGCCATTCAACCGTTCTGCTTCTGCTGGGATTAACCCAGCATCCAAAAATTCCCCTCTAGCTGCATTTGTGTGTATTTTGACGACGCATAATTGCAGCCAGCTTTTGGCTTTTAGCTCTTAACTGGTCCTCAACCTGTGCACGTGAGTCCAAAAGCGATTCTCGTCGACGTCTTACGCAGTGCGGAGCATGTAATACAATCGAACTTTGGACCGACTTGCGTATCGGAATGTGTTTCATGCCAATACTCAATGTCCAATACCTGAATCCATATGCGTGTCTGAGACTTGTGTGCGTGTGTGTGTGTGTGTGTGTGTGTTTCGGGGAATTCGAAAACCTGTTTGGTCGCCATGCAGTGGCTGCCCGTTGAGTGACAAGCGATTCGTGATTTTGACTCATGCTGTCCATATTTTATTTGCAGTTTACTTTTGGTTTTCGATCTCGAACATGACTCAGCACTTGTGTCTGTGCATCTGGCCAATGCGGCAATTTGCCAAGTGCAACATTTCCCAGCCACGCATTGGCCACTTGTTTATGTATGTGGCAAGCAATCGCCGGTAATCCACACAAGTAACACAACACAACAAGTGAAATTCCCCGACCCATATTCCCAGCACACATCATGCGACGAGGGCATGAAGCTACACTGAGAACAAAAATATTATCCTCGTTTTGGAAATTCGCATTAGAAAAATTCTGGGAATAAAACCATAACCAGTAACCGTTTCCTTTTTAGTACCGAAAATTACGGCTGTGGTAAAGTTTCTATAACTCAAAGAAAACTGACCCGATTTTCAATCGGAAAGTCATTTTGATCATGATTTGGCCTCTAAAATGATTCTGCATTTCAATTTTTATCATCTAGAAAATTTGATATTTTTTCGACTCTAAGCCATCTATCATCCAATTTTCCATACCTACCCCTTGACATTTTTTCAAAAACTTCCATCTCTCATAACTTTGTCAAAACTCAACCGATTTTCAAGCAGAAAGTCATTTTGATCATGATTTGGCCTCTAAAATGATTCTGCATTTAAATTTTTATCATCTAGAAAATTTGATATTTTTTCGACTCTAAGCCATCTATCATCCAATTTTCCATACCTACCCCTTGACATTTTTTCAAAAACTTCCATCTCTCATAACTTTGTCAAAACTCAACCGATTTTCAAGTGGAATGTCATTTTGATCATGATTTGGCCTCTAAAATGATTCTGCATTTAAATTTTTATCATCTAGAAAATTTGATATTTTTTCGACTCTAAGCCATCTATCATCCAATTTTCCATACCTACCCCTTGACATTTTTTCAAAAACTTCCATCTCTCATAACTTTATCAAAAATAAACCGATTTTCAAGTGGAATGTCATTTTGATCATGATTTGACCTCTAAAATGATTCTGCATTTAAATTTTTATCATCTAGAAAATTTGATATTTTTTCGACTCTAAGCCATCTATCATCCAATTTTCCATACCTACCCCTTGACATTTTTTCAAAAACTTCCATCTCTCATAACTTTATCAAAAATAAACCGATTTTCAATCGGAATGTCATTTTGATCATGATTTGGCCTCTAAAATGATTCTGCATTTCAATTTTTATCATCTAGAAAATTTGATATTTTTTCGACTCTAAGCCATCTATCATCCAATTTTCCATACCTACCCCTTGACATTTTTTCAAAAACTTCCATCTCTCATAACTTTGTCAAAACTCAACCGATTTTCAAGCGGAAAGTCATTTTGATCATGATTTGGCCTCTAAAATGATTCTGCATTTCAATTTTTATCATCTAGAAAATTTGATATTTTTTCGACCCTAAGCCGTCTATCATCCAATTTTCCATACCTACCCCTTGACATTTTTTCAAAGACTTCCATCTCTCATAACTTTGTCAAAACTCAACCGATTTTCAAGCGGAAAGTCATTTTGATCATGATTTGGCCTCTAAAATTATTCTGCATTTCAATTTTTATCATCTAGAAAATTTGTAATTTTTTCGACTCAAAGCCATCTATCATCCAATTTTCCATACCTACCCCTTGACATTTTTTCAAAAACTTCCATCTCTCATAACTTTGTCAAAACTCAACCGATTTTTAAGCTGAATGTCATTTTGAGCATGTTTTTGGCTTTTTTTTAATTCTGTATTAAGTTTTTGTTGATTTAGAAAATTTTATTTTTTTTAGACTATCGAAGCCATGATTCAATTTTGATTTTAGGTTTATATTTTTCTAAGTGTAGAACAACAATGAGAGTCGTAATAGGAATCTGCTTAGGCGTATTGTAATTTAAGAGGGGCCCCATTTGAAGAACTTACTCATACTATGGTTAGGCATAACTACTCGACGTAGTAAACAACAGGGCCAACAAGTTCATTGGCCAATACGAGTAACGAGTCAAAAATTGGCGCGCAAATTGGATGGCCTGATATCAGAAACCAGATACTAGATGCACGTAGAACTCGTAGTATGAATACGTTTATTTACTGCTGCAGTTTCATTTATTCGCCATTGTGTTTAAAGTTAACGCAAGCAGAATTTGCAAGCCGTGTTTTTGTTTATACGCAGCCATGTTAACAATATTTATATTTACATTTCAGATAGGTCAGTGCTTCTTGGCCCTCCTGCAGATTTTGGGGGAGAGTTTTTGGCCCCCTTAGTTGAAGGTGGTTCACCTGCGCTCTAAACTGCTAGCTTAACTCTTTTTTGGCGGGTTCAATGATTTCCATGTTGTTTAGCAACTTGTTTATGCCAAAATTCTACATATGTGAAAATGCAGTTCAAATTTCCATTTCCCTTTTTTTCCAAGAAGTTCATTAAACTTGCTATCGCTTTCCTTATGGATGGAGATATTGTTGTGGGAATGATTTGGTTGACAGTAGAAATTGGTTGGCTTTGATTGAAATTCCGTTTGGAGGGTGGCAGTTGAGTCAATACAAATTGTGGCAAAGTGTCGTCTGAGTGTCCATTATCCATGCTGACAAAGAGTACTTTGACCTCAATCTCAAATTGCAGCAGCACATTCAACTTATTTATGTGCTATAAAAATTATTTATATACTTAAATATGTATGTTTTATGTACGTGCTGTTAAGCAGGTATTTATAAAACTTGTTATTTTACAAATGTTAACAAAAAAAACTGTGCACCCTTTGTCAACAATAAAATTATGCTTGCCGCATCAAAACTCAACCCCAACAACAATTATTTCATTAAAAAAATGCATTAACGTTCCAAAAATATACGGTAGTTGAACTCCAGCAATGGCGTATTTGGTTTCTCCCTCATCATCCACACAAATCTACATTATTTGATCAAGGTTGACTGAATTATATAGTTCCGCAAACTGAGATTTCATACACTTCAGCAGAAGATGAGTATTTTAACTTGGCTGCGTTCCAGATTTCATAACCCCCCACATTGAAAACGCTTTCATTCACTAAAATTCACGCGAAATACAATAACAAACTTGTATTTAATTCAATATGTTTGTCGCGCGCGCTCATTAATTAAACATCAATGAGACAGACAGACATACTACATACATATTACGTATACGCAGCGTTGACCGGCTGCCACTTTGACGTCAGCTCATGTCATGAGTGATTGCGATTGCTTAGGAACCGACATTGGCAAATCACATATTATATTCATTTATCTGCATGTTTCTTGAGTCATTTTGTCTTGGTTTCAGTTGCACGACCTGTTGACCATTTGGCTTATAGCCAATTGCATGACCAACAACGTGCTAGTCAACATGTTACGCCGAAATTCGTCGAGTTCGCGGGAAAATCAAGTGGCAAGTATTAAAGAAAAAATCATTTTTTTTTAAATTGAAAAAAGAACGGCTATAAATTGACACAATCATAACAGCTGAGATAAAATTTGTGCGAAAATCTATGACAAAATTAGTTTTGAAGGAAACGTTCACATTAATGATTTTCAATGAAAAACTCTTGAATCAGTGCACAAAGTGAAAGCAAAAGTTGCAACAATAAAACTTGCTACATTGTTATATATATTTATATATCAGAGACTATGCTGATAAGAGACCATTTCATTTGATAAGCTGCTCAAACATTTTGCTGCTGCTCAAGTCAAAAGTCGTAGAACTGATGTTTAAAAAAATCCAAAAAAAAAAAAACAAAAAGTTGCTAATTGCCCAAATTTATGGAAATCTTTTAATAATTCCCAAAATCCACAAAAATGTGCTGGGCACAACAAAAATTAAAATATTGCTGAAGCTGCAGATTTGAAATGAGAGCGGAGGCGTCAGGCGAAAATTACTTGGAAAAAGCACACACACACACACAAACATGCACGGAATGAGAGAGTGTGTGTGAGGGAGAGAGAGAGACAGTTAATTGGGATTTACGCCGGCTAACCTTAGCCAACTGTTGCTGCAGTGTGCGAGAGAGCAGAGGCAAAAGCTCCAGTTGCAGAGAGAGCATAAGCGAGAGCCCAAGTGAGAGAGAGAGAGAGAGAGAGAGCAGCAGTGTGTGCTTTCGCGCTCTTCTGATGAAATTCAGTGGGTGCAGAGAGAGCAGCTATAAAAGCGCTCGCTCGCCAATGTGGAGCATTCATTGTGAAATTGCAAATCAAAATTGAAACAAGCACAGAGCGGAGACGGTTAACGGATTTTAAAGCGCGCAGCGAAAACGTGAAAAGAATTTCATAATCAAAAGTTAATACAGCGCAAATTGCCGAGTTATAAACATTCATAAAAAAGCGGACAAACGCTAAACAAAAGCAACAACAACAAGGAGAAATTAGTGATACTACAACAAAAAGTGCCACAAAAAGTGCCACAAAAAGTGCCACAAAAAGCAACAACAAAACTAAAAGTGCTAACAGAGGCTGTAAAAATAGCTCCAAATCAAGTGACAAGCTCAGAGATTAACAACACATCCAAAATGGTCGTTGAGGAATCAGTCAGCATGCACACACTACACTACACACACAGCCACAACCAGAGTCTGGACATGACCGAGTGCGAGATGCCCATCGGTCGTACCGTTAAAACGGCACTACTCCGGGCCCAATCGGAGTCCCGAGTGATTGTCGGTCTGTCGGCAGCCATCAATGTGCTGTCCAAGTCACCGGAGGGGTCGCTCTTCTGCCTGATGGCCGTGCCCAAGGACGGAGATTCGGCCACACACATGCACGAGGTGCTGCTGGAGGCGTTCTGCTATGAGAACGACATCTATGTGATCAAGGTGGATGATGCCACCAAGTTGAGTCGGATTTTGGGCCAGGAAAGCATCGAGTCATGCTGCCTGGTGCAAAAGACCTGGTCGGGGGATCAGCTGGAGGAGCATCTCAACAAGGCGGAGAACCAATTGGTCGACTACTGTGAGGCCCACTGGGATGCACCCCAGCATCCCATTGTCCAGCTGCCGGTCGTTTAAGCTGTGACCAGATGACGCCAAGCTGAATTGAACAGCCCGTTACAGTGGGGCAAAACATGGTTTAAATTGATCGAAAATAACCAATGAACAACAACAAGAACAACCAGTTAAGACAAGGTTAATGGACCCAAACGTTTGGAGAGTTCTACGGAAACCGACGTTGGGACATATCCCAATTATATATATAACAGATAATATACATCAACATATGTATAAGTGTATATAGAAGGAGCAGCTACGATGGCCAATTATCATCTAGCGAGAGCGAGAGAGAGAGAGCCGACGACCTTCGTTGGAGCAGCCGAGAATGCAATGGAATTTTGCAGCAGCCACAACAAAAACAACAGCAACAACAAGAACAACAACAACAACAACAACAACACGGCTGCTGCGGAAGTGCATTCACACACACACACACACACACACACACAACCACACACGGGGATTTACACTCTCTCTGCCTCTCTTTAATCTGGCAGTAATTTCGCAACCAGAGGCAAACACACACACACACACACACACACACACATAAGCGCGTGACCAGCTGCTGGTTTTATTTTATTATTTTTTTTTCAAAATCCATTTAATAATTGATATTTACGATTATATTGTTCACAGTGAACAGATTTCCATTCTAATTGTTAAACATAAACAACAAAAGAAATATTGTAATTTGTATTTTAAAATTAAAGTTTTGTTATGTTAGCTTTTCCTATAAATAGTCGCCGTTGAAAACACACAAGCAAACAACAAAAAATATGTTATTTAATTTTAAGCTATAAAATTAAAAAAAAGAATTTTTTGAAAAAAAAAAACAGAGAAATAAAAACAACTAAAAAAAACCCAAACTTTGCCGTCTTATCATTTGCCAACTTTCAGCTCTTTCTTTTTACAGCAATTTCAGAACTTGGGTTGAATAACGAATTCATATTTTCTATGTCAAACAGACAGATAAGAACTTTTTGGGAAAAAACTGCGGAGAAATCAAAGAACTTTGTCTGGTGTTGTTATATCCCATGAACTGGGAATTTTGAAAAGATAAAAACTAAATTACAAATTGCAAAAACCCTAAATTTAACAGCTTTTATATTTCTAAATAATTTTTGACATCCTAAAAAAAATCAGTCAAGTGACGAATTCATAACACATCCGGATGTCGTGCAAATATAAACCCTTAAGCAGAGATATACTCGTAAGTAAGGCCAGTAATTGTGATCCATCTATTTAGCACATTATCAGCGGTATTCCCCCAATGAATCGACAATGTGGGCACGTTCTTATCAACAATACATATTATAAATACTCGGAATCGGCTTAAAAAACCCGCTCCAACTGTTCCATAAAAGGCGACAAGATTGCCACGACAATTAAATATTCACAGTATGGAAACATTGACACGTTCCAACAGCGAGATCTTAATGTTAATTAATGTCCAGACAGTAAACATCGTGCCAAACAATTTGGAACATTTTTTCAGATCTTCATAAATGTTTTAAGTAGACTGCTTGATTGATTGGCTTCGAACATATGTTATATATATTTTATATTATATTTTATTACCTACTTAAAACAAAGACAGATAATTTTTCCATTTGATCTCTTTCTTCCACCTGTTTGATCATAAATTAGCAAATCGTTCTCAATGATGCTTAATTGGAAATTTCCTGGAAAGACGAGTAAGTAAGAGCACTCATTATTGATATAGTTATCAATGCATTATTTAAGCTTAAGTTTCACATAATCCATATAAATATATAGTTTGCTTGAGATCTTTGAACTATCAATTAACTAATTAGCTGTAATTAGAAAATTAATTTGCTCTTACTTAGTGCAGTTCGCTCACCTAATAATCATATAAGTAGTATCCAAAGTACCAAATAATACATTAATTAAGCAGACACTTTGAATGATCAATACGCGTATTCATGAGTGTATTGCTTACTTAATTGAATACGAGTACCCCGGACTTTACACCTGGACAGTCAACGTATTCAGCGTTAATTCCAAAGAACAAGATTTTAGACCCATTGCGATTTTCACGACACGCGTTTTGGCCAAGTCATGCGACGTATTGAGTAATGAGACTTGTGCTCATTGAGCAGCTGAGCAGCTGAGTTTGACTTAGTTTGAATACAAGGGGATTACCTTTTACCCATATTGCAAAACAATAAACGACACTTGTTCGTTATGAGGTCTCTGGTCTATGCAAATGAGATGTGAGAATTTAACGGGTAGTTTACATTTGCTCAATTGTGTTTGCTCAACAGCGGGAAGTGATGAGCGTGACTTGCGATCTGAATCTGAGAATTAAACTATCGATCTCAGCTGAGACGGAGACTGAGACGGAGACACAGACTGAGACAGAGACTGAGACAGAGACTAAATTACCCCCTCGTCTATTGCCGTTTTCAAGGCAGACGACCCCGTTTAAAGACGAAGCCAGACAGAGTGCCAACTTCAACGACAATGGAGATGTCGTTGAAGGTAATGATTCATATCAATAACTTTTGGTGCTATCCCCAAATTAGCATATTTTCAAATAAAACTGTACGTCAAACGGAATAATCGTACACTGATAGGAAAAAATGTTCTAAAATCAAGAATTTGATCTCAAAACTAAGAATTTTGGTCTAAAATATGCGCCAAATAAGACCAAGTTTTTGTTTAAAAAATATGAATAAATTCTTTTGAAATTAAAATCAAAAATGAAATATTTAAAAATGATTTATCAATTTATAATTTTTTTAAATTTTTTTTATATAGATTTTAATTTGCTTCAGGAATTTTAAAAGTGTTTTTTTGTACTTTGTTACGAATGGGATTCCAACCGGCGCCTACTGATTCACACTTGGTGCGGTTTCTTTAACCAGAGCGCCACGTGACAACTGTTTGTTTCATATGAAATAGTACATATTTTTACTTTCCAAACAATTTAAGATTTTTATTGTTGCATTAAGAACTTTGACTTTTTAGAATAATATTCTTAATATTCTTAAGAATAATATTCTTAGAATTCTTAAGAATAATATATTAAAATTAGTAATATAGTCTTTAAAATGTTCTTATTTTAAAACAAAAATATTTAAGATGCATGTTCTTGATTTCATAAATTGGCCTTTTTTCAGTGTAACCGCAAATACCTCCCAATAACCTTTGCGAGCAAACTAGTTTTTATTTCGTGACAACTTTTGATCGCCTAACCGATCCATCGCTCCAATATCCACAAACGATAACCCAGACAATTCGAAACCAGCTGTTGTACATGTGATTGGCATGAAAGCGTGCTAATTACAAGGCGTGCACTATAAACTGAGACTGAGACTGAGACTGGAACTGATATTCGAGTTCGAACTATAGAGAGTATATACACACACACACACACAAGTACAATCTGTAAACAGAATCAATAAACTTGGGACAAGTTTTAGCACAGATTCGATGCGTTTGTAACTGTTATTTGTTTTGATTTTAATAATTCCGTTTAAGCGTAGCAAACTTGTTTTTAGTTGTAACTGCGAATTATTATTATGTTATTTGCGTATTCGTGCCATAAAAGCAAAAAACACAAATAACAAAAAAAACATTACAAAACTCTCGCGTTATCAATGTGTTGAATGCTGCGAAACACGAATTATTCCTTTGCATTATCGCTGGGAATTTCTATAGAATAGCTCTGTATATATATATTTATATAATTTTATTGTTTGCGACAGTTCCCAATCATAAAAAAAGTGGCTACAAATCCGAAGTACGCGATAAGAGAGCTTAAACGAGTGCGGTTTCCTGAGTACCCAAAAGTCATAAAGACTTTTCCCAAAAAATAATAAAAATGGGGTTAAGGTCAATAACAGAATTTCTTAAAATTATTAAATGTAATAAAAGCTCGTCTTTAGAATATATTTTCCATATAATTTTGATATTATTTTTTTTTTTGGAAGATTTATTTATGCTACTGATTGAACACTTTGTTCCACCCTCGTATCATTTGCCCACTTTGTGCTACCTTCAACTCCATCTGCAAATCGGACAATATAACATATTGATAACTGCCAAAATTTCCATCATTTATCATAGAGCTTTGATAGCACAATTTGTTTACGTTTATAGATTGATAATTGTATTAGGCTGAACCGCTGAACCTTTCCATAACTTAATCAATTGATTAGAGTCAATCAGAGACTCAGCGATCGTCGTCAGACTCACGCGAGTGGAAATATTTGTTATGAATGAAATTGTAAGTTGTTTATTGTAAATTGTAAGTTGTAAGTTGTAAAGCTAGAAACCAGTTTCAAAGCACATTCAATTTGCAAAAGGGCAACAGCAAGCTGATAGACAAGGGAAGTCCCAGCAAACTGGCAAAACAAATAAAATATAACAATTCCCTAAAGTCCAATAAACTTGAAAACATTTAAATCATATTTATTTGTTTGACAAAAATTACGAGTATAATCATGAATAGCGAGAAACTTAGGCAAACAGCTGATAAGATTTATTTGTGCAGCGAACAAATGAATTATTTTCGGTGCTTTACAAACGGCATAGAAATTTCAATATTGAAAAATTGTAAATATTTGTAAAATTCCCCCAGCTTTAAATGAGTTTGGTATTTTGCAAATTAAACAAATGAAATATGCCAAAAGTTCTGTGGAAAAATTACGAAAAGAATGTCTAAACATATAACATTGTAGCCCAAAATCAGACAGATTGCTGAACCACTATTAATGATATAGTATCTAAACAAATGATATAGTATCTTCCACACATTCTCTGAGATCTGTCAGTTGGCCATAAAATGCGCCTCAGCTGTGCAACTTATAGATATAAATAATAATAGTAGAGCTGCGAATAATAAAACTAAATAAATGTGCAAACACACATGTGAATTACGAGTACTTTGATTATTTAGCCAAATCTAAAACGCAATTGCACCTGCAGGACGCATAAAACTGTTGCTACTTCCCCTTTGGCAATTGGTCTAAATAAAAACATTTTGGCCAGAAATTAACACCACATTTACAATTGTGAAAAGTGTGTGTGTGTGGACATAAATAGCATACAAATTCGACAGTCTGCTTCGTGCTTAAATATTTCGTTTATTGTAGAGAGATGGGAAATTTGAGGGGGGGGTAAGAGTAGAGAAAATGGGCACTCTTTTTTTTTATTGCGGCGCCAGTTAACATGACAGCGTTGAATTTCACAAGAACCCAGACGACTGGGAGAGCCAAGCGATATCGAATAGCATCGCTATCTCTACTATATATGTGGCACTCTCTCTCTCACTCTCTCTCTCTCTCTCTCGCTCTTTTAAAGCGCGTGCCACGAGACGCTGAAAGAAACTTTTTCGAGTTTTTTTTTGCTGATAAGCGGAATCTAAAACAGCGGAGGGGAGCGGTAAGGGAACTGGAACGATCTCAAGGTCCGACGCTCTCAGTGGGGCGACAGCACCTGAACGCGACATGTTTAAGCACGTTTTGTGCGGTACTGTAAAAGCACAGTTACAATTGAATTGTTTATTGATCGCCGTGCATTCGATAAAGAATGTTTAAGATTCCTGTAGAATCGGTGGATTGTGCACATGTCGCGTTTAACTGTAGACTGCCAACTGTCGACTGTCGACTGTCGACTGTCGACTGTCGACTGTCGATTGTTGACTGTTATGTGATGTCCGCTGCTTACGCAAATCGTTGCGCATACGCAGCGTGTTGCCGTGTACCGTTATGCAGGCTAAGCCCGCCGCCACCCACACAAAGGCTAAAGGCAGCACCCAAACTACGTCAATGGCATAAAACTTTCTCACGTAAGTCAAAATCTCTTGACTCTCTGCTCACTTCTCACTTCTTACTTCTCACTTCTTACTTCTCGCTTCTCGCTTATAATGCCGAATATCTGGGCTCATCCAGCGATTCAGGCTCCGCTCGGATATTAATAAGACTTTATGGCAGCATTAAAAATGGATTCTTAATGATAATATAACCTTAAGTGCTTGTTTAATGAAGTTATATTCATACTCTTGAATGCATAAAACTCGTGAATATTCAAAGTGCTTATCGTCCAGTACTTTTGTGTATTGTGTATTGTGTGGGGGCGTATTGGCATTTCCATGCACTAAATAATTATGTATATTCGCAAAAACAATAATAAACAAATACAAATTTCACCTACTTATTTCCAAGAATTGCATTTCCCAAGACACACGTTTGGGGAACCACAACACCAGCTGGCTATAATTTTAAGCATTCTGAACTCTATAAATACTTTGGATCTAGATAAAATGCGAGCATGCTATATTGTATAACCGGCATAGCAAATCTAATGACGAAAGCAAATTAATGACGTCAAACCAAATCAAATCACAAGCTGTTTTCGTCGGCAAACATATGTAGTCACATAAAATGAGCATACAAAAATATTGCGGTTGAATTTATCTCAATTTTTAAATTTATTTGAATCTAATACACAATATCGAATGATGTAGAATTGTAGAATAATCCACAGTATTACCTAAATTTACTTTTCTACAAAGCTTTTTTTATAAAATTTTTTTTTATTGTATTTAAAGCAGAAATATCCAAAATTTTCTATAACAATACTCTTTAAGGAAATAAATTGGTTTAAAAAACATATAAATTTAAATGATTAATATTTTAATTAATTTATGCAAATACAAAACAAAATATACAATTTAAATATATTTATAATTTTTTAAGACTTTGTCTTTTACAGTAGACTTTTACGGTAAATCCACAGAACTTAATTTAAAATACTATATATGAAATGTTTTTTGAACAGATGATTATAATACATTTTTTTAATATTTTTTTTTATATTTCATGATTATTAATCTTCTTTTTTAATAATTTAATCAGTGTGCGAACTATCAATAAATGTATTTGAAGTCTATCAGATGAAAAGCAAAATATACAGACAACCTTTGAACCCGCTTTTAACTGAAATATTGTTGTCATCCTATTACTTAGCAGGCATTCATGATTTATATATTAATAAGCCAACAACAATACCATAATTAGAGCCATTATTAAACCTTATCACAAACGTGATAATAAACATGTGACTATCACACATCACGTTTTTTGACTGACCCAAATTAACCATTTGTTTAGCTTGACAACAAATAGGACCAGTTACTCTAGGCCAAATTTAATGATAGCGAAATATATATTAATCAAAATATGTTATTATCAAATTCTTATTGATAGAAATGGATCTTTCGTAGAGTAGTTTGTCGGTAAATGGGCTTCTTGTTTAAGCCACCTCAATAACATTAGAATTGGGCATCTATTTATCAAGCTGATAACAAAAGCCTTCCGGGAATAAATGGTCTATTTTTATAGTTCGATTGGTCTATAAATAAGAATAACAACTTTACAACGAATTCGTTTAATTGGCCATATAGATGTCGTAATAATTGCATTCGGCCGAAAAGCCAGACTACTGACTGACTATTTGTCCTATATCTTATCAGTCAATCAGGTGTTTGTTTGGTTTGTTGTTGTTGTTGTTGTTGATGTCTCATGCTCAAGTTCAAGCATGCTTAAAACGGTTTCAAGGCGCCAAAAAGCTCAGAGACCCACTTTCTCATTCACGATAATAGCGTGAACAAACCTTATCTCCGCCGTACACCTTGTGGGGGTTAGCAACCTGGTACTTCTTGACTAAACGCCGACAATTTGCCCAAAACAAACATCAATTTGCAACGAAAGTATTAATTTTTTAGCCTGAACTGTGGAATGGTATTGTGAAGACTTGTTGGACAATCCAAAAATAGCTGGACAAGTTTAAAAATAGATTGTCGCAAAGCTATAATTAGCCAACGACTTCTGCATAAATAGCTAAACAAATATGCGCACAATAACAATAATAAAAATAACCACATAACAATAACAATAAAAAAAAGGGAAATCGCGGAAAAATTTGTATCAGCATATACTATAATCGTATTTATTAAGTATTTCTTATCAGACGACGCAGTTCCTAAGAAAAACAAACTGGCAAGTGCAGAGTATGGAGAGTAAAGAGTGGAGAGTGAAGACAAGCCGAATGTGCCGTTGTTTGCCTTTTTGCTGTGGGGGAATCACCTGAACAACCTTTTCCCAGATGGCCAAGTTAAAAATAAGCTTAAATTTAATATTTGTTAAGCTTGTGAAATTCTTAATTTGAATGATTGTGATGCGAATGGCAAGTACAATTGTAAATCAATCAAATAATAATGATTTCAACTAATCTTTTTTATATTAGCATTTACAATGTTTGCTATTGTCATAGGAAATAAGTTATTGTATAAGAAAAACATTTGTGGATTACTTTGCAATACAAGATTTTATTTAGTGAGCAGCGAAAATGTATTATTAAAATTGTCAATCCTCCTTAAAGTCTGAAATCGAAATAAAATATAATTTATTCAAAAACAGTCAAGTTAAGTCAAGTTAAATTATATATAGACAAGTTTACAATTCAATCAACTGTCTATATCAGAAATATAATAAATTAGATATTATTCAATCTAGTTCTGTTAACTGTAGTTTACTTTCATCTAAAGTATACTTAAAAAAAAAAACTTACACCATACAATTTGCTAATAATAATTAACTGAACCATGACAAGATAATCAACTGATACATTTGAACAGTAAACAGTATTTGATGACTGAACTTTTTGTTTAAGTTCGATGCCCATTTTAAAACTATGTAATTTACGGTATGAGCAAATTTTAAAATAGATTTTCAGTCAGTTTTTGGAGAGTCGTTGAAGCCATGAAACCGAAACTGAAGCTTACAATTTGTGTGTTTATCTTAACGTTGATGTTTATAGAGAACTGCAACGTATGCAATTGAATAATTTAGGTGTATAATATTATTTATTAATGGTTTTATTCTCATGCAGATGACAACCTACTGCAAAATGACAAATGCAGTCTGTGAGACGATGAATAAATCTTGGGTCAGAATTGATCAGTGTCGTTTGCGAGCAATAAATCGAAATATAACCACACTTAATGTTGAGGTAACTCTTCTGCAACCCATCAATGTGGTCCACGTAAATCTGGAACTGAGGACAAAGGCCTTTGGATATAGACCCTCGATCTTTAACTACACAATTGATGCTTGTGCTTTTCTGCGAAATCGCAAACATCAGATATCCAAAATGATTTGGCACATTTTCAGGGACTTTTCGACAATGAACCACACGTGTCCCTATGAGGTAAGAGCTGAAATTGATTAAAATTAACAAACTAATTAAGCAACCATAATGTTGTAGGGCACCCAGATTTTAAAAGACTTCTACTACGATCCCACAAATCTGACACTGCCCATACCAAGTGGGGATTATGTGATGCTTTTGACTTGGATGTTCGACAAGAGGCCGCAGTTGTCCACAAATGTGTATTTCTCATTCTTTCAGGACACTATCAAAGTATGATTAAAAACTAATTAGCAGACAGCGTAATTACGAAATACACTTACATATAAATCATTAAATAATTAGTTCTTTTTCTTTTTATTTTTTTTTTATGAAATAATTAGTATTTAAGTAGTAAATCTACTCGTGCGTAACTAATGTTTAGTATTGATTTTACAAGTACAGCCATGAAATCAGTAGATCATTTTACAATGTGCATCAAAGCATTGCAAGGCTGCAAACCGGTTCTGAACCGAACCTCGCAGAATCGGTTCTGTTCGCGTTCTTGAGCAGCCCGAACCGAATTAATAACCGAACCACTTTTCTAATAAATGGTTCGTTTCGAAAATCAAATAATTACATAAATTTTATGTTTTTATAAGATTACTTAACTATTTGTGACCTTAGATAAAAGTACGTAATAATTAAATCATCAAATAAATTAAAATTAATGTCAAAATTCGAAATTTATTCCAAAAAAAATTTAATTACTTTTTTAAAGTCAAGAAAAAATTAAAACATTTAAAAATAACTTTTTTTTTGTATTAAATTGAACAATGGTTCGAGACCAAAACTTGGGTTCATGGGGTGTATAAATCGGTTCGTCAATCGAACCTAAGTATTGCTCTATAGTTCGAACCGCCGAACCGAACCGTTGTCAACATTTTGATGGTTCAATGTGAAGCGTAGTGTAATGTAATGTAATTTTTAGATTTGCTCGATAGTGTAGTCCAATGTTCAACTGCGCACTTTGTACAATGTTAAGGCCAACTTATCAGACGTAACCCCATTTGCAGCAGACATCAGACATGTTTTGGATTTAGTGGCCAACTCTTTCATCAGCCAATTTAGTTTTTGGTCTATCAATGTGTATTGTAATTAAATGAATCGCATTACCTATCAAATTGGCATTTGATAAGCCAGTTAAGGTAATCAGTCAGGTAATTATTCTAGGCAATTTTCGCCATTTACTGATGCGTCTTTTAAAGCTAGCAAATGTTTAAACAATAATGACTCATTTGCTAGAACTTTGCTCTCCTAAATGATGACACAGCCACGGGAAATGCCCATTTCCTCCATTAAATGTGATAAAAACAAAAACTTTGTCTTATCAGCAGAGACGCTGCATCTTGTTTCATTGCCCACCTAGGGCCTTATATGGCAATAGGAAGATCTGAAATCTGACATCTGAGATCTGGGGCACCTCCTCAACAATTAGTCACAAATGAGGTAGAGACACGCGCTTCAAACTGATTACTCATACGCCACGTAATCGTCTAGCTGCCTATCGCATACTAGATTTCAACAAATCAAATGATATGTTATAGTAGTAGTACTATTTGTAGCTAACGGTTGATATTTATTACATTGTACCGTAGCATTCGTTGTCGTCGTCGTTGTCGTCGTCGTTGAGCTAGGTCAGTTAAGCATTGGCTTTATATGCTAATTGGTACAATTTGTAGGTGTCGCACACTGAAAAAAACCAACTTCTAAAATCAAAAACATTCATCTTAAATATTTTGTTCTTAAAAAAAGATTATTTTAAGATCAAATTACAAAAACTAAGATTATAAATCTAAAAAATCATTTAATCTTAATATAAGAATCAAGACTGCAAACCGGTTTGGAACCGAACCTCATAAAACCGGTTCGGTTTGGGTTTTTAAGCAGCCCTAACCGGATCATAAGCCGAACCCATGAAACTATTTACTTTGCGAACCCGAACCTAAGCCGAACCGCTTTCTAAAAAAAAAGGTTCGGTTCGAAAAAAAAAAATAATTACATAAATTTTATGGTTTTCTAATATTACGCAATTATTTGAGACTTCGGATTAAAATAAGTCATATTTAAATCTTCAAATAAATTTTAATTAGCATTCAAATTTGATTACTTTAAAAAAAAAATTTTAAAAATCAAAATTTAAAAAAAAAAAATTTATATATAAAAAATTATTCGTATTTTTTATTTTTGTAAAAAACATTTATTCTTAAAATAAGAGCTTGGAATTTTATGTTCTCGACGCATTTTTTAAACCAAAAATTTTAGTTTTGAGACCGAAATCTTAATTTAAAAAAATTTTGTATCAGTGCAGTTGAAAATTTGCATACATTTTGCATATACCTCGTACTTCTCGTATCCATTTGTGTTGCCTGCCCCGCAGCACGTCCACCTCCAGCTCCACAACTGTGGCAAGTGGATAGCGGATTCTTTTTTTGGCATCAATTGAATAACAGATTCATCTGTCGACTGCTCTAGTTAACTCAGTTAACTCAGTATGCGCATTTCAAATGGATTTATCTGGCGAGGAAGCGCGAGGAGAAGCCGCCAAACTGGCGACAGTCCATCAATTTGCATAAGAGAACAATTCTGTTACGAGTACGACTATAACTGTTCATTGGGGCAACTTCCTTTGTCTGATAAGAGACCTACGAAAAAAGAAGTAGGTAGCAGCAAAAAAAAAAAGAAAGAAAAAGAGATACAATGATAATTTACTTGGCTTTTTGCGTTGTTTCTCAACTGAATGCATTTAAAACTGATATTCATGAATCGCTTAATCGCTACAGGTGTACGAGTATGAGTGTGAACGAGTATGAGTATGAGTGTGAACGTGAATGAGTACGAGTATTTAAGCCTATGTATAGTAAAGTAATGAATGCATATGAATTGGATTCGAATTTTGATGAATTGTGCAAATACTAAACGTTGTGTGTGCGCGTGTGTGTGCGTGTGTGTGTCGGTGAGTTTCCGCATCAGCAGGGAATCGGATTCGCTTCGGGATTCTTCAGATTGGCCAGACGCAGCTGCTCCAGAGCAATCTCATGCGCCTTAAAGTGCTCCCGAGTCGCCTTCTCCAGTTCACTGAGACCAGCGGGTACTGAATTGGAGCTGGAAAGGTAAGCGGAACTGGAAGGGGAGCTGGCAGCGATGCTGGAGGAGATCTTCACTTGCGCCTGCGCCTGCGGCTGTGGCTGCTGAATGTAGCGAATGAGAAAGGGATTCTGACTCTGTATGCCTTCGGAAATGGGCTCCGAACTGGGCTGTCCAGATTGGATGCGCAGGAAGAAACCGTTCTGCACCTGTTGCTGCTGGGATATTAGTTGGGGTTGAGGCTGAGGCTTCACTGGCGTTGGGGCAATCAATTTGTAGCTGCTGCTCGGCTCTGCGGTTGGCTTGTCAGCGCTGAGGATGAGCTGTTGCTCGGCCTGGAGACGCTTTGACTCCAGCAGACGCTCACTTTCAATGCGCTGCTGTTCCTGCTGCAGCAGGGAAATGCGCTCGGCTTCCAGTAACTGTTTCTCCTCCATCAGTCGGAGCTGTTCTCGTTCCCGTTCCAATTCAGCTTGCTTTTCTTCCTCGCGTCGCAGTTGCTGCTCACGGTTGCGTTCCCGTTCCTCTTCCATTTGCTCGATGCGAATCAGGTCTTCAATATCGGCCACTTTGTCTTCGGCTTGAATCTTGGATTGACTGAGCTGCTGAATCCTCTGATCATGTTTGCTCTGCGCCTTTTCGATTGGTACCGGAACAGGGTTCGAACTCTTAATGGTCACCGCAGGCAGTGGAGCAATGGGTTCAACTGCCTTAATGGCCATGGGCAACGGAGCTTCACTCTTCACGATCTTCAGCTCGGCTGTGGGCTGTGGCACAGATTGACGCTGCAGCTCTTCGTTGTACTGCCGGAGATGCTCCTCACGAGCGCGTTTCACTTCGGGCGTCTCCTCCACGGGCTGTGGTAACTGTGGAGTCTGTGGAACGCTCTGCTGTGGTTCGATGTTAGCCTTGAGAAGCGGTGCTTCGACTAGCGTCCTGATTTGTGCCTGCAGAGCTTGATTAAAACGCTTCAAGTGCTCCTCACGGGCTCGCGACACTTCGTCTGTTTCCTGCACAGGCTGCGGAGTCGCCAGGGGAAAACTTTGCTTGATTTGGAGGTGATTCGCTTTCCAGATGCGCAGTTGCTCATCTCGAGCTAGCTGCACTGCCGGACTCCAGCCAGACACGGGCTCAAAGGCATTTGACTGGCTCAGCTGCTGCAGGGGTTCGAACTTGGCCAGTATATTGGCGGAGGGTTGTTTGCCCTCGGCACGCAGACGCTCCAGCTCAATCCTCAGAGCATTGTATTGCTGTTCGCACCAGGCACGAAGGGTCTCGATGTTGTCAAAGCTGCTGCTGTGCATGCCGTACAGTGGTTCCGGATAGCTGAATCCCACCAGACGCTCTGCTCCTGTATTGTCCACGTAACTCAGATAACCCTGGGCCACATCTCCCTGAACCGGAAACTCACCGCGTGCCGGCGCATAGGCCAACAGATTGTTCCTGTAGCTAATGGAATGGCCCTGGGCATCCAATGCCAATGCCAACAGGCTGAGGATCAGCAAACGCATCTCGAAGAAAGGATTTGCTGGGCTTAATGTCAAGTTAATGGAACTGGCGACTTGTAGGACTTTTGGTGTGCGATTACAACCAAAACTTCGCTACAACTTCGACGACTTGCTGACGAGAGTCGCTCTCGAGGAAGACTGTTGACTTGTTGAACGTTAGTTAGGGTCTTTTATAGTCACCTTTTAAGGAAAAGAACCGCAACTCTGTCGTTGTCCTTGAGCCGACCCGTTCAGTCAGTTGCCTGAGACAGAGGATGCGACAATAAATATCTTCTTACCCCAGGTCCAAGTCAACTCTCAGGTCTCAGGTCTCAGCTCTCAAGTCTCCACTCTCAAGTCTCAGTTTCGCGTGTCTTTCGATCAGTTATCGCTTACACTGATAAAAAACAAGTCCTGAAATCAAAATATGGGTCTGAAAACTAAGAATTTTGCACTAAAAAATTAGTTAAAAACATAAATAAATTAAATTAAGAAAACACATCTTGGTTTTAAGAACATTTCAAATAAGGCAAAGTTCTTATTTTAGGAATTAATGTTCTTAAAAGTCAAATTAATAAAATTAAAAATGAATTTTTAATTTATAAGTTTCTTTTACAATAAAGATTGATTTATAAAGACATTTTTCAGTCTTGGTTATTTTAAAAATTTTATTTTAATTTGTTACGGAGTGGGGTTCGAACCGCCGCCTACTGGTTCACAACTGAAGCGGCTTCTCTAACCAGAGCGCCACATGACAAATGTTTGCTTCATGTGAAATAGAACATATTTATACTTTCTTAACAATTTAAGATTTTTATTCTTTTATTAAGAACTTTGTTTTTATAGATTAATATGCTTAAAATTAGTAATATGGTCTTAAAATAATCTTATTTGAAGAACAAAATATTTAAGCTGAATGTTGGTTGTTGGAATGTTGAAGTTGGTCTTTTCTTTCAGTGTACATGCTGTGAGTTCTGGCTTGGATGTGTGGCTTTTACCTCCTCAGTATCCAAGGCAGTTAATTGGTTGCCCATCCATTTCACTGGCATCTGCAGTTATCGAGTATTTTAGCTGGACTCTTTGGAGCTGTCGTGTTTATCCTGTTTGTTCTTCCGTTATGCAGTCGGTTCCATTCACTAGCAACTGTTTGAAGGTCAAGTGTGAGATATTTTTAGTTGCAGGCCTGTCAATTTATGGCTGCAAGTTCCATCCATAAATTAAACGATGCGAAGGGCAGCCAGCTGCTCCTCCTCCTTGTTTTCCTCCTTCTGCTTCTCCTGCTCCTTCTCTTTCTTCTCTTTCTTCTCCTCCATCTCCAGCTTCTCCCAATGTGGTAATCATTTAAGTGCGACAGACATTTGTCAAAATATTAATTCGAAATACAGAGATCACATTGGTTCGACCCCCAGATGAGACCCAAATATGGCCAGGTATTATTTTTATCCACAACTGTTGTACAGTCGCCGTTGGGTCGCGCCTGCATGACGCTGACCGTCGACAGAGGATCATCTTCTTGGTATTTTCTTGGGAGTTACCAGTTGGGAGGCAAAACTCACTCAGACCTCAACCGGTTTCAATTTAATAATACACGTTAATTCAAGTTAAGTTCAGCCGGCGCCGTTATATTGGCAATTCACAGACTTATACATATAGTATACATTTATTTCATACTATATATGGCATCTGTCTGCCGTCTCCGAGGGATATTTGCACTAAGGGTAGGCAATAAAAATCATGTAAATTAAATTATATTTTCAGGCATAAAGAATGTGCAAATTATTTGGAAATATTTGTTTGTATTCACGCAAGTATATTGTTCTCATTTATTTATTATTGTTCTCATTATATTATAAATTCTCAGCAATTTTGCATGAAGAATAAAAAAGGTTTGCGTCAATTTAAATGCTAATTACGTAACACACAGAAAACTGTCAGTCAAGTGTTAAACTTGTAATAGAAGTGTAAATTCAGTTGCCAAACATAAATATTAGATATGTAATGCATTTGTTAACATATAGGTCGAATTTCTTCCTCAATTTCGCTGTTATGAATTGAATTCAAACGTGTACGTGACTCTGGAATAGCGCGCAATTCAGTTTAATCAAGTTTAAATAATATAAAGTGAATTGCTTCTCTCTTGCAAATTCACTATACACCCAAAAAAAAAAAAATTAGATTTTTACCGTGAAATTCAGAAAATCTTTAAAAAAAAAAATAAAAAATTAGACTTATCTTTTCTGAAATGTAATACCATTTTTATAAAAACTAGGCTCTCGGACCCATGACAATTGATATATAATTTCTAAATTCAAAAAGAAATGATATTGCTTAAAGAACACTTTTTTATGGTAATATTTTCAATAGTTAAGAAAAATATTTCCGATAAATAGACATTTTTCTAAGTTCTATGGCGTTTTAAACCAAAGACGAATTTCTTAATATATTTTTATATTTTTTAATATTTTTTCCGAGTGTCGGCTAGTTTGACTGTATTAAATATATTTAAGAGGTATGCCACAGTCACATTCTTGACATACTGGTTTCTTATTCAATCTTTACACTTGTGAGAGCTACACTCTCACATGACAAAAGTGCGTGTATTGTGTATTGTCATTGGAATACCATTTATTTCACCTTTCCACGTAATCGATACAATACAATGCTTACATTTCAGTTAAGCTACTTTCTCAGATTGCCCAAAATTTCATCACAACTCAGGTGAATTGCCAACGTTTTGGAAATCTTGTTGCCAAGTGCCAAAGTCTGCGGTATCTACATAGTATAGATTTTATTTATAAGCATACTTATAGATTTCTTGAACTGACCACAGTCACGCCAGCAACGCTAACAGCGACGTCGACGTCGACGTTGACGCTGACTGCGACGTCACATGCTCGTCTGGACAGGGGAACTGAAAGAAATCATTTCTCGCCAATGGGCGAGAATTTTCGGGTGCTGTGCGTCAGAAGCGCAATTTATTTTAATTTTTCTGTTGACCACGCGCTCTATTAAAAACGATGGAGAAATGGAGAAATGTAGAAATGGATATGCAAATGTAAATGGAGGCACGTCCGCACGTTGCTGCTTATCTTATCATTGCATGGAGAACTTTGCTTAGCTGAAAGTTGACATGCGGCATACGCGGCGTATACGCAATTTTTGTGAGCGTTTGCACGATACGAAAACGAGTGCGAGCACAAGCGTTAATTACATTTAATTAGCGCACTCATCGGATTCATTAAGATGTCACATACAAAAAAGAAGTTAAAAAAAAAAAAAAATACTGTCAACTGTTGATATTTGAGATGCTTTTCCTGTTGTTGTCGCTGAACCTTGTAAGGCAACAACAATAAAACACACACACATACTATATACATAAAACATGCTGAAAGTGGCTACCAATTTATGTAAATATTTTCTGCCGAATTTCGAGACAAGGCAAAAAGCTAATGGCCAATAAACGGACTTGAACTGCACATTTCAAAATTCCACAAAATATTTCTCAGATTTGATTTGCATTATTGTTGTTATTGTTGTTGCTTGAGACACGTTGCTAACATCACGTGCGTTGGGGAGTTTCGAATAAAATATTACCTAAAAAACCCAATCCGAGTTCCATTTTGAAGCTAGTACGTCATAGTACGGAACTTGCTGCGTGCAAATTAATTTAAGCGTTTAACCCCCAACTCAATTTAATAAAATCAAACAACAACAACAACTGAGCTTCAATGAATATTTGTGAATGGTTAAAAAAGCAGCGTCAGCAAAAAAGTGTTTTTCCAAAAACAAAATACATTGAATTGTTGACCAGCTTATTTAGGATTTTACTTTACAAAAAAATTGGGTAAATTTAGTTAATAATTTCTTGGGGCTGTGAGGTGTGAGGGGGGAAAGAATTTGGGGGAATAAAACTGGCACATTGTATTATTAATACAAGCCTTTCTTAATCATTTGGCATTTTTAAAAATAAACATAAAACAAAGCGCGAGCCAAGGCCAATTTATTTTCATGCACAAAATATTCTTTTTATAAGCCTTTTGTTGTTTTGGCCATTGGTAGTAGCATTTACGTCATTTGGCCAAATTGAAATTGTCAGTGAACTCGTTTTTTTCTCTTCTGCCAATTGTGGGAAGTTCCAGTTTGCGAGACAAAACATTGAAGCGTGCTCCAATTGCCAGAGACACACACACACACACACACACACTTGGCCTGTCCAGTGAATTGCTCACTGTTTGCCTGGCCAAGACGCAGTTCCGTTTTATGTTGGCCCGTACAAGCAATTAATAAATAAATACATCAATTAGAGCGCCAACGCACAGTGACAGGGGCGTAGGCAGCTTTGACTGAAGGGGGGTATAGTAATTTTTTTTCATAGTATATCACTCTATTCAAATCTCTAAAGATTTTTAAGAGAATTAATTTTCAACACAACCATTTAAGAATTTTCGAGCTCTTTAAATGTCAAAGATTTAATTTTTCGAACAGATTTTCGAAAGCACTAAAAACTACTGCCATTAATTTATTTCCAATTTCTGAAAATTATAAATTTTAGGAATGTTTTATTTAATAAATTCAAAATATATTAATCAGTTTTTGTAAAAAGTAAAATATATAAATTATAGTTTTATTAATTTTAGAAATGTTTTATATAATAAATTCAAAATAAATTAATCAGTTTTTGTAAAAAGTAAAATTTTTATAAATATTAACATTTAATTCACCAACTATATTTTGATATTTGTAAGATTTACTTGTCATTAATGCCAAAATGTATTAAATTAAATTAAATTGATTTTTAAATATAATAAAAAGGCATTAAGGGCATTAAAATAATTTCTTTTTTACCAAATATATCTACCTATAAAAATAATTATTGTTAATATTTGAAATGAATTTCTAGCAACCGATCTTTCTATATATCCGCCAACATGTCTGAAAAATGTAAGCTCGGACCTTTCTGTATCTGTTATATACTTCCATGAGTGGTACCACTGTACTCAACACCTTTTAAGCAATGAAAGATCCAGAGTTCTAAATTGTTTTAGTTATTTAAAGTGATGTGATACTACTCTAGCTAAATTAAGAAAGCTAAAAATGTGTTAGCCATGAGTGCAGGGGGGGAGGGAGGTGAGGACTTCCCCCCTTTGCCTACGTCCCTGCACAGTGACCTACACGACGCTGTCAAGTGAACACTAGCAACTAGCAACACCACTAACAACGACAAGCAACAATTAACAACAACTACTTAACATCCACATCAATAAACCTCAATCGCAGACAGTCACAAATTAATTTGCATTAATAATTAAGGTCAAATGTAGCCTGGGATTTTGGGCGTTCTATTAAATTGTTGTCATTCACCTGTTGCCAATCATTTACCCGCTTTAAGCCGAGTTTGATAAATGCAATGCGATTATGCGTACGCGTATTTTGTCAGTCTTAAACACACGCAAATAATGACGCGTCTCTTTATTTTGTATTAAATTGATTGAAAAGTATTTTTTATTATTTCGTATATTTGCGTATTTGCGACAATCTCGCCAGTTGTCCAATCTGTCATCTGGTCTGCTGATCTGTACGCGTATTTCTTCTTCTTTTTTTATTTTTATTTTTCTTTATTTTTATTCGCTCATTTAACACGTTTTCTGTCCAATTAAATTGGCTTAAATCGAGTTATTGTGACAGTGTCGGCGCTATGACTCTCAAACTGTATGCCAGGCTTTCGAGACTGCAAAACTGTAATCGTATAAGTAACATAAATGAAAGGCATTGAACATATTGTATTTGTTTAAAACATTTATTTTCTGCACTTTACTTGACCGTTAAATTTAAACAATATTCAATCTTGTTATGGGCATCTACTACAAACCTTAATTTTCTACGTTTTTTTCACTTATTTTCTAATAATTTGCATTAATTACACACCGTAATTATAATAATTATAATAATAATAATAATCATCATCATCATCATCATCGTCGTAATACATCGTAATAATAATCAAACTTGTTGCATATTTGTTCATACGGAAATTAAAAACGGAACACACTTAATAGACATATACACACACTCACACAAACATACGCATACACACATACACAATTTAATGCTATTTGTAAATGTTCTGGCTTTTTTTACACATTTCATTTTTTTATATATGCTTAACTATTTTCTATTTTTCATGATTTTGTTTATGCTTAAAACTATTTAACTTAAACATTGATTTGATTTTTCTTGAAACGTCTTGAGGTTTTTAATTCCATTTGTTGTAGGTGTTGTTGCTAGGTTTTCTGGCGGGAAAAGGGCGAAAGAATTTAACTTTACAGAATTTTTACAATAAGAAGTAATAACTAATTAAAAAGTTTCTTCACTTTTTTTGTTAAGAAGGGAAAACAATCAAAAATCAAAATGCCACTTGCAGTGTAAAATTGGAAATTCGAAAGTTGGAAAGTTCGAAATCAAATTCGAAAGATACGCTGAAGAACAGAGAAGTGTGTAGTTCAAAAATAGTTGTAAGTAAATATTTAAAAGAAATACTCTAATGGAGGGCCTTCTCAAGTAACAATACAAACGATAGTTCCCAGCTCGTTTTCCCTGCATCTGGCTGGACTATTTCGAGAGCGAATATTCATATTCATATTCCTATTCGTATTCGTATTTAACGAATATTCATTAACATAATTACAAGGCGGGAGGGGGATGCATTTAACATTTAACAGTTGACGGTTAAATGCAATTGGGCAAACAGCTTTCACATGATGGGATCGGGGCCCTGACCCTCTAGATCGGATACCTGACTCTGGTAGTGCAGTGCATCCTGGTACGCCTTCTTGACGGCCTTGCGTTCGGCGGGTTTGCGCGACTCGACGAGCTTCTGCTGGTCCAGCTGCTTGTCAATGCCCAGGATGTCCAGCTTGTTGGCGGGCAGCCATTGCCACGTCCGCTTCACGTCGAAGAAGAGCACCAGGAAGACCACATCGTCCATGCAGTTCTTGCGCAGGGCCAGCACATCGGTGGGCGGTGCTGGCAGTGGCACTCCATTGTAGACGAAACCCTTGGGTGTCTTGGGATCCAAGATGAGCGCCGGATACCAAGGGTAGCCACGGCATTTCGCCCACACCAGCTGCAGTGGCTCCAGCGATGCCGTCGCCTTGTGTGTGCTGTTGTGCCGCACCAGAAACTCGCCACTGGCTCCGCCCGCCGCTCTGCCCGCCTCCTCCAGTTCGTGGTGCAGCTTGCTGCTCCTGTTGTTGTTCGTTAAGGCAGCTGTCGTGGTTGTGCTGGCTGTGGCAATGCTGTGGCAATGTGTGCTGGTCGTGCTCCGTCGTCCTTTGATGTTATTCACTAGCGGCGATGCATTGGGCGTGGCTGCACGCAACTTGCCCGCCTTGCGGATCAGCGGTGGCGGTGTTGCTGTGGAGCTGGTGGATTCACTGAGATTACTGCGCCGCTTGCCACGCCCTCGAGCTGCGCAGATGCCACCACCACGGCCCACCAAGGGCGTGGGAGTGGGAGTGCTGCGTGTGCTCACACGCTGCTTGGCATCCAGCTGCAGCTGTTCATCGTCGCTGTCGGATGAGCTGCTGTCGCTGCTGCTGATGGCCATGTTGCCATTGCCCTGCGTGTTGTGCAGCGTCGCATGCTGCAGATCCATTGCATCCGTGGTGCAATCCCCCTGCGAGTCATCATTCATACCATGCGCTCCCCCCTTCACGCTGTCCGAGTCGCCATCATCGCTGTGCGCATCTCCGTCACTCGCCTCGTCGCTGTCAAAGTCGGAGCAACTGCCGGACATGCTGAAGTCGGAGCAGCTGCTGCAGGGACTACTGGATTGCGATGGTGCCTCGTCGCTGTCGCTGACATCGCGCTGATTGTTGGCTCTGTACACCCGAAAGCTGTCCGGGATGCGCTCAAAAGGCAGAGGTTCCGCTGGCACCGCAGCAGGAACAGCAGCAGCAGCAGGAGGAGGAACAGCGGCAGCAGCAGCAGCAGCTGTTTGTGGATTCGGTGACTTCTTTGGTGATGACATCGAAGGCAGACGACGGTAACGCGCTGGTCGCTTGGGTGACTTGTCCAGCGCCAGACTTGAGCCCAGACTTAGGCTCAGCTTATGGTAGCTAGCCAGCGACGTGGGCGTTAGACTAGCGACAGCGGACACTCCACCTCCTGCTCCCGCTCCCGCTCCCGCTGCCATGTTGTTGTGCGTCAAAGTCGGCGTGGGCGTGGCAGTTGCCAGCGTGGCATTCAACGTGCCGCTGGAGGCGGCTGTGGCAGCTGTTGTTGTGGAACTGGAGCTGCCACTGGCGCTGGTTGACTGCGTGCTGGATGATTGCGAGTTGTGGTGGTGCTCCTCCTCCTTGACAGGCGTCGTCAGTGGCTCCGAGGGTCGCTTAAGCGCCGCCTGCGCCTTGCGCGTCAGTAAAATGGCCGTTCTAAAATAAACAAGTGAAATGAACATCAGTTTAATTACGATATCTCATAAGACAAGCAAGTTTTTCATATTAAAACTTGATTTTCGACCGATTGTTCCTATGGCAGCTATATGATATAGTGGACCGATTTGCCCTAAATTTGGTCTGGATGTATAAGACTAACATAAATGCATATTCTATCAGTTTGATTACGATTTCTCATAAAACAAAAAAGTTTTCATACTAAAACTTAATTTTCGACCGATTGTTCCTATGGCAGCTATATGATATAGTGAACCGATTTTAACCAACTTCGGTGTGGATGTATAAGATCAACATTATTGAATATTCTATCAGTTTTTTTACGATATCTCATAAAACAAAAAATTTTTTCATACTAAAACTTGGTTTTCGACCGATTGTTCCTATGGCAGCTATATGATATAGTGGACTGATTTGAACCAACTTCGTTGATGATGTATAAGACCAACTTCAATGAATATTCTGTCAGTTTGGTTGAGATATATCAACATACAAAAAAGTTTTCATACTAAAACTTGATTTTCGATCGATTGTTCCTATAGCAGCTATATGATATAGTAGACCGATTGGCACTAAATTTGGTCAGGATGTATAAGACCAACTTAAAAGCATATTTTGTCGGTTTGGTTACGATATCTAATAAAATAAAAAAGTTTTCATACTAAAACTTGATTTTCGACCGATCGGTCCTATAACAACTATATGATATAGTGGTCCGATCCAAGAAAAAAAAAATAACTTGATTTCCCTTCAATGTTGAGGAACCGAAATACCAAGTTTGGTGTGTCTAGCTCTTATAGTCTCTGAGATCTAGGTGTTTATACAGACGGACATTGCTATATCAACTTGGCTAGTGATGCTGATCAAGAATATATACTCTATAGAATCTGCCACGCCTCCTTCTACCTGCTTCGCAAATTTTTTTAAACAAACTTAATAGACCACTGTAATTATTTTAAGGCAAAGCATAAATAATAATACAAGCTGGTTCCAAGATTTGGAGGACGCACCTTCGATTGATGCCCACGGGAGAGCTGCTGTTGTTGAGGGACTTGACGGGACTGCAGGGCGGCGTTTGGGTCATGTGGCCAGTGTCCTTGCTGGCGCCATCTTCGGCCATTGAATCTTCATCCTCCGAGTCATCCTCGTCGTCATCTTCGTCATCGTTGTGCTGCGCCTGCTGCAGATCCTGTGACTCCTCCAAGTCCATGGCGCTGCTATCGAGTCGCTTGCGCGTCCGTTTCTTGGAGGGCACAAGGCCCGTCTCCTCGTCCTCATCATCATCGCTCTGGGAGTGCGCATGTGTCGAGTGTCGCTGCAAAGGGATGTCGAATTAATATTGGATGTTGGATGGGATGCAGATGCAATCCTGGACTACTTACCGCCGCAAAGCGTGCCTTTTGGAGACTCTTGCGCATGCGGGTGATTTCGAGGCGGATCTGCTTGATCTTCTTGGTGCGATAGCTGGGATTCTTGAGCACCTGCGACTTGTCCGCGAGGATGAGCAGCTTTTGTACCACATCCTCGCTGGGCGGCGCCGCCAGCAGCTGTCGCAACTCCAGTTCCACCTCACCCTCCACATGATCCACATGGGAGCGCTGATTGCGCTCCAGCAATCCATCCCGCTGCAGCTCCTTGCGCAGCTGGACAAACAGCGGCGCCGCCTGATCCCGCATCCGTATGCCGGCACGATAGAACACCGTATCCTTGTTATTGTACGCCAGACAGTTCTGTATCATCAGATCAAAGTCCGCCTCCAGCTGCTCCAGTGAAGTGTATCTACAATCCTTTAGTTTGCTCCTCATCGTACCCAAATCCATGGGCTGCTTGACAATATCCATGTAATCGGGCACCTCACTGGTGTCCACTGGCTCCCGAAAGATCTCCATGGTGTCGCGTGTCTCCAGCGCATCCAGCAGCTTATTCAGCGCCGATTCCAGCGGATTCAGCTGCAGCATCACCACCTCCTCCGAGATCTTCACAAATGCCACCTTCAGCTTCTCCCGCTTCCGCACCAGCTCGCAGAGCAGACGCGCCCGCTCCAGATCCTGACGCAGACACTGCCAGTACTTGAGCTGCCGGTACAGCTCCTTCGTGTCCGGCGATCCCTCGATCCCGTTGCGCTGAATCACGCCATGATTGTTGCCCTGACTCTGCAGTCGCCGGAGCAGCGGAACTCCGTTGCGGTAGTGCCTCTTAAGCGTCCAGTAGGCAATGATGCGATCCAGGAACTCCTTCTTCCGCTGCATGTGCACCATAGCCGCAATCTCCTGCACACGATCCGGCGGAATTGTGGGTATCAGCACCACCGGCGCCGTGGAACGCTTCTTGGCCAATGCCTTGCGTGCCTCGCGCATCTTCAGACGCGTGTCCTCAAAGTCGGGCACGTTCGTCTTGAGCTTGGCATCCGCGGGCGTGTGGGCGTGGCAGTAGGCGAACTTCTGCACATGCACGGAGCTGTCGTTGTGGCCATCCTTGACCGTGTCCATGGTCATGTAGAGACCCGCCTGCTGGGCACAGGTCACATGGAAGGCGGCATAGCAGCTGTTCCGATGACACTGAATACAGGCGCCCAATCCCTTCTCCTTGCACACGTAGCAGGTGAGGCGCCACCTGGCGGGCGGTATGGTCTCAATAGAATCTATGGAATAACAGAGAGAGAGCGAGAGAGAGTTGATCAGCTGAAGAGGTGAATCTAGAGGTGGCATCACTCACCAATTGGCTCCAGGAACACGGTGTTGGCAAAGCGCACCTCGGGTATCCACAGTGCACAGACGACATGCGCCCACTGTCCATGATCCGTCTGCTTGAACGCTCCTCCCGCATTCGGGCAGAGCACACAGTTGACCGCCTTGCTGGGCGACTGCAGGCAGCGACGGCACAGCCACTGTCCCTCCGGGATGTAGGGTACGCCGTAGCAGTCCTGATGCACCGCCAGGTTGCACATGTCGCAGAAGAGTATCACGTTCGTGTTCTGGCATTCCCCATCCAAACAGATGCAGCACACCGCGTCGTCGTCCACCTCCACACCGGTGGGCGTTCCATTGGCCGCCGCCTGGAAGTGAGATTCCTTTTCGAGGCGATCCATTAGCAGTTCCATGGTATCAATGCTAATCGGGTTGAGGTTTTGCTTCGTACGCTGCTCGTTCATGTGCTCCAGCCAGGCGGAGTCCTCCTCATCCACATCGTATTCGATCTCACCGTCCAGCTCCTCGGCCGACTTCTCAATGAAGCGATAGTAGGCCAAGGGACGAGGCGGTGCATCAGGCACATGGTAGTCATCAATCTGGCGCACATTCGCCACGGGCACCTTCACCCGTGCCCACGCAGCCTTCTCCTCCAGCGGCGGCGCATCCGCATTCAGTATGCAGCCCCGTTCCACCAGCTGGGCAAACTCCTCCTCCTCCACCAGCGGTAGGGGATCCTCAATGCCCAGTCTGACACTCTTGCCATCTATATTAAAGGTAACCGTCGCCTCCTGCTCATTGTAGGACACCAGTGACTCCGGATTGACGTTGCTTCTGCCGCCCGTAGATCCATTCTCCGCCTCCGAGTTGCCAGCGTTGCCAGTGTGGCCAGCATGGCCAGCGTTGCCACTGTCTTTGGGCGTGGAGTGATAGCTGCGAGCGGAGCGCGCCTTTTTTCTATTGGGCTTCAGCACGGGCGTCAGCGGCTGCGGATTGTCGTGGTCGTAGTTGGTGAGGTGACCCTGCAGTCCCACCAGTGTCTTGTAGCTGCGGTCGCAGTCGCGCACCGGACAGCCGAACGGCGGCAGCGACTGATTTGTTTTCACACCTTTGCAGTACTCCACGACATCAAAGTCGAGTCCCATTGCTATTGCTGCACAGTGTGTGTGTGCGTGTGTGCTGGATTGGTGCGTTGGTGTTGGTTACTGGTGACAGGTGACAGGTGTCTGTGTGCGGCGTCCAGTTGCTCATATATACATCTTATTGTTGTTAACGCCAAACGCGCACTTAACTTGTTTGTTTACCTTCTTATTCCTTAATTTTTGCTGGCTTGCGAATTTCTGGCGAATTTTAACAATGTATTTGAGTATTTTGCAGCACTAGTTGGCCACAGCATGCCTCGCAGTGCGCTAACAGCACTGCAAAAATTATTCGATATACTCGATATCAAAACATCGTATGCTACAAAATAATAATAAACATTACATAAATACTTAAGCAAACATGCAAACAAACAAATCAATATTTTTTTAATAATAACATAGCCAAATTAGGCAGTCGCACTCATGTATCGCACATTTGTTTTGTGTTTTGCAACACTCACAACAACAGCAGCTGCAACGAGCACGTTTGCTATAAACAAGGCTGTCGGCAAATAAATGTCATTAAAATAATTAAAATTATTTAATTTGCATTACAAATACATTTTAACTAAACGTAAAACAACAGATTGCTTAGAAAATTGCAACTACAAATATATTTGCGCGGGAAAACAGCTGTACGTAGTGTTGGGCAACACTCACATTGCTATAGTAGAGCTGTCACCACTAGCTTATCGATATATCGCGTGAATATATCGATGCTTTTCGTTTCGTGTTGCGCTTGTGTTTGGTTTGCTGACGCGCTGCTCATTGCCGCCATTTGAAATAAACGGTGAAAGACTTACAGTTTTTTTAATTTGTTAATTGTGAAAATGGAAGATCTGTTAGATATATTACGAAATGCGTCCCAACTGACTGAAGAATTAAATGCGCTACGAAAGGTAGGTGTAAATGTGTGTATAAACGCAGTGTATTGATACTAACTGAGATTCCCCCTCCCTCCCTCCCTCTTATCCTGTTGTCCCTTTTACACTTTCTGCCTGGTTTAGGCTCATTTTGAGGAATTGGATCAATTATTTTTTGGCATTACACCAGCTCCCAAGCAATTGAGCAGCTCAGTGACGCCGCAGCAGACGAAGAAGCGTCCGAAGCGTCTCACATCCCTGGCAGAGGATGACGACGATGGTGAGTGGTGAAATTGGCGCGTAAACACAAGGGGAAAGAAAGAAAGAGACAGAAAGTGATTTGGTTTGTTGTTGTTTCACAGATGCAGCTGTCGTCAACGGCAGCGACGCTTCGCAGCGGCAGAGCGCGCGCATGAGCAACTCACAGCTGCTGGCGGTGGCCCAGGAGGAGGAGGAGGAGGATCAGCTCCCTGAGGAGATTAATACCACGGGCGTGCTGATGCCGCCGCCTCCGGCTCCGTTGGCAGCAGCTGAGATCAGCATGAGTTCCGGGCGACCACAGCGTGCGGCCAAATTACGCTCGGAGAAGAATCTGAAGGAGCCAACACTAAACGCCAAATTGCGCAGACCCAGCCATGATGAAATGATCAAGATCAAGCAGGAGAGTGAGCAGCGTGCCTCTCAAGCTCACATCACAAAGAAGACAAGCTCAACACCAGCTCATCCTGTAGAGAATCACACTCCAGTGGTGCCACCAAAGCCAACAGAGGAGGGGAGCACTGACCACACTGTTCGCACTTCCAGTTTGCGGGTTAAGGTCAAGCGGGAGAAGCTGAGCTGCGAATCCATAGCAACAACCACAACAGCAATAACATCATCAAACACAACATCAACAGCCACTCTGGAGGCAACAAAAACAACCATCAATGATGAAACTGTTAACAACACAACAACAACAACTGCAGTGAACAACACAACTACAGAAAACAACAACACAACAGCAGCTCCTGCCAAGAAAGGACGCAAAAAGAAGGAGAATCATAAACCGATTAAGGTGGAACGTTTTAGTGATCTTGACAAGAATTTGCCAGTGTCCTCCAGGACGCGTCAAGGCAGCAACGTGACACACAACTCACAGGAGTCGCAGGCGCCTTCAAAGCGCTCCATCTACGAGGATGCCATCGAGGGAGGATCAACCACATCTGAAGTCCATCAGCTGCAGGTCAATAAAACGGTGACTGTACTGTCTAATCCAGAAACCACATTCAATGTACCAACGGGAAATGCAACAGTCACATTGGCGAGCAATGAAACATTCCAAGTGGCAGCTGGAGGCGCTGAGGACGATAAGGAGGAATCCATGGAGACTGCGCGTCAGTGCAGCCTGCCAAAGTCGGGACAGGAAAATAGTCTAATGACCGAAGATGAGTCCATTGTGGATGTGGTGGTAAAGGCACCAGCAACCAAACCAACACAACCCAAGTTACCCACATCCATTAAGAACAAAATGCCAACCCGAACCCACGAGCTGTTCAAGTGAGTCCAGTTATCTATATCCCTTTCTAATCCTTGCTAATCTTCTAACCCCTGTTTGCAGTCCGCTGCTGGAGAGTCCAGTTAAGATGCGAGTAGAAGCATTCGAAAATGCCGCCAATGCCCAAACCAATCTGCGCTCAAAGCGTACAAAGGAGTTGGTAAGTATAATAATATAGAGAATCGATATAGAGAAAAGTCTCAGGACTAAAGTTCTTTTCATGCCCCAAAATTTCTCATATCCAATTTTGTGACGATTAACTTAAATTTAGTACATGAATAATTAAAAAAAAAAATGCTTGGCATTCTGCATCTTTTTGATCAAACCGAAACGCTTGTTAAGGTACGGTTATGGTGAAGTTGCTAGGTCAAAGAGTTCACCAACTTCCAACTGTCATAACTTTATCAAAACTGACCCGATTTTCAAGCGGAATGTCATTTTGATCATGGTTTGACCTCTAAATTCATTCTGTATTCAAGTTTAATTCATTTAGAAAATTTAATTATTTTCGACCAAGACTCGATTTTGATGCTAAGGGTCCCCCCTTTGAAATTTCGAAAATTCAAAATATTAAATCTCAAGTTTTCGCTTTTAATTAACTTCTTATATCGTAATTAGTATAAAACAACACTTTAAATTTGATTCTGAGATCTTTCATTTTTTTGTTAAAAATCATGCCAAAATGAAGAAAAATTTTGACTTGTAAAGTTGCTAGGTCAGAGGCTTGAGCAACTTTGAACTGTCATAAATTTGGCAAAACTGTACCGATTTTCAAGCGGAATGTCATTTTTAACATGGTTTGGCCTCTTAATTGATTCTGTATTCAAATTAAATTAATTTAGAAAATTTAATTATTTTCGACGACGACTCGATTTTGATGGTAAGGGTCCCCCCTTTGAAATTTCGAAAGATCAAAATTTTAAATCCCGAAACCGTAACCTTTGTTGGTTTCGGTTTGATTACTTGGTTTTAATCATCTAATGAAAACGAACCTTTCTATATTCTCTCGTAGGGAGCAACCGGAAGCAACACAACTCCGCTTATTGGCAAATTACCGGCGCCCACATTGGGACGCTTCCTCACCCCGACTCAGAGCGCCAATGCGGTGCCGTTGAACTCGGCGGTGGCGAAGAAGGCGCCGATGAGCGCCAGCAAGGCGGCAACTCTTACAAAATCGAACACAGGAACAAATCTAAAGTCCACAAATTCGAGTTCGACCAAAACGTTATCAAGGGAGAACAGCGGCGATGATTTTCGCAAGGGACTGCATCAGCTGGCTGAGGACAGAAAGAAGCAGCGGGAGTTGAAGCATTTGCAGGCGGCACAGCAGCGTGAGGCCAAGGAGCGCGAACGGGCTGAACGCATGGCCAGGGTGGCCGAGGAGAAGCGCCTCAAGAAGGAGAAACTGGAGGAGCGCAAGAGACTGGAAATGGAGGAACTGCAGCGCAAAATCAATCAACAAGAGGAGGCCGAACGCATCAAGAAGGCAAGGGCCAAGGAGCAGGAACGCGAACTGATGCAGCAATTAAAGATCCAGCAACTGAAGGTGCAGCAACAAAATTCAGCCAAGGCCAAACAAAATATGATGCCGCCACCACCGAAGTCGAAATACACGTTCGAAATGCTGCACGAGGATGATTCGACCGATGACGAGGGCAAGGTGTCCCACAAGAGACCGCCGGTACCCAACTGGAGTCGCTGTAAGCCAATCTATTCAATGCTTGATTTTATATTTATTTTAATTAATTATTATATTTACTACTTAACAGCTCATGTTCGTGGCGCCGCGATCGTAATGCAAAGCCATTGTCCCACCGATGTCATTGACAGCTTCTTTTCAGTGGCGCCAACCACGCCGGATCTAAAACTGATCTTCCCGAACATAGATCCCAGCCATTTGAAGCGCAACTCAAGTGTTCTGTGGTCCACACCACCGCGCTACTCCGAGCTGCCCAAATACTAACTAATCGAGTTAGGAACAGTTTTATTATTAATCTACTTTCATTATGCAATTTACAAATCCCACAATCCACATTGTTTGTTGGCAAATGCCTCAAGTTAATGAAAACATTGTATTCAATATTTAATAAATTATATGAGAATATACAAAACAAGACTCCTTAATTTTGGAGTAGGTTTAAGTTTAGTTTTATATGTACAATTCTTTATATTTTCTCAATTGTTTTTCTATTTTCTTTTCAATAAAATTGTTTAACTAATATCTTCTTATACTTAATACATTAATAATTATGTAATTTTTAATTTGACGCCTCAAAAATTAAAGCAGATATTTGGAGTTTCGGCTCAGAAAATTAATAATTATAAATACTACTGACCGCAAAATGCATGGGTCAAGTGTCTGCTCAATGGGTTAAGAAGTACCGCAATCAGTCACAGATTGAGTTTATAGTTTTGACATTAATACCCAATAATGCTTAGAACTATTAAAGCCGCCAACGTGCTCAATTATGGCCAAGTTTTCCATTAACAGGTGCCAAACAATGATAACTGAAAAGTGTAAAGCTAATAAAAAAAAAAGATAATAATATGAGTATAGAATAAGTGAGAAGATAAGTAAACACAAAATTTCACTGGTCATGGCCCATGATTTTCTGTCATGGCCTGCACTTCGATTTCGACAACATCTCTTCGGCATCGTGTCGAGTTGTCTGGTTTGGTTTGGTCGTCGGGATTTTTCTTGCTTCGTTGCCAAATGAGGTGACATGAAAAACGAATACCGCCAACGCTTCGTGATTGCCGCCTGTTGTTGCTGCCGTTCGTTGATGTGGTAAGCCGCAAACGCAATTGAAGCTCGTGTAATGAAGGCGAATTGCCGATAGAAGCTGCCAAAGAAATGGAAATCAACAGACAATGTCTAAACATGCTTGTGGAATGTATTTGGCCTTAAGACTTGTCACGAAATTCCCCGGGAAAAAGGATTTTAAATATATACCAAATACCAGCTTGAACTCAGCTTTTAGTGAGTTTAATTCAAATTATTCTAATATTGATTGAAAATTGGATGATGGCTTGGAATCGAAAAAATTTCAAATTTTCTAAATGATAAAAATTTAAATGCAAAATCAATTTAGAGGCCAAATTATGATCAAAATGACATTCCGCTTGAAAATCGGTTAAGTTTTGATGAAGTTATGAAAGATCAAAGTTTTTGAAAAAATGTCAAGGGGTATGTATGCAAAATTGGATGACAGATGGCTTAGAATCGAAAAAATTAAAATTTTTCTAGTTAATAAAAATTTAAATGCAGATTGAATAACGAGGCCAAATTATGATAAAAATGACATTCCGCTTGAAAATCGGTTAAGTTTTGATGAAGTTATGAGAGATCAAAGTTTTCGAAAAAATGTCAAGGGGTATGTATGCAAAATTGGATGATAGATGGCTTAGAATCGAAAAAAATTGAATTTTTCTAGTTGATAAAAATTTAAATTCAGATTGAATTACGAGGCCAAATAATGATCAAAATGACATTCCGCTTGAAAATCGGTTAATTTTTGATGAAGTTATGAGAGATCAAAGTTTTTGAAAAAATCTCAAGGGGTATGTATGCAAAATTGGATAATAGATGGCTTAGAATCGAAAAAATTTCAAATTTTCTAGTTGATAAAAATTTAAATACAGAATTAATTAAGAGGCCAAATTATGATCAAAATGACATTCCGCTTGAAAATCGGTTAAGTTTTGATGAAGTTATGAAAGATCAAAGTTTTTGAAAAAATGTCAAGGGGTATGTATGCAAAATTGGATAATAGATGGCTTAGAATCGAAAAAATTTCAAATTTTCTAGATGATAAAAATTTAAATGCAGATTGAATAAAGATGCCAAATTATGATCAAAATGACATTCCGCTTGAAAATCGGTTAATTTTTGATGAAGTTATGAGAGATCAAAGTTTTTGAAAAAATCTCAAGGGGTATGTATGCAAAATTGGATAATAGATGGCTTAGAATCGAAAAAATTTCAATTTTTCTAGTTGATAAAAATTTAAATGCAGAATGAATAACGAGGCCAAATAATGATCAAAATGACATTCCGCTTGAAAATCGGTTAAATTTTGATGAAGTTATGAGAGATCAAAGTTTTTGAAAAAATGTCAAGGGGTATGTATGCAAAATTGGATGATAGATGGCTTAGAATCGAAAAAATTTCAAATTTTCTAGATGATAACAATTTAAATGTAGAATCAATTTAGAGGCCAAATTATGATCAAAATGATATTCCGCTTGAAAATCGGTTAAGTTTTTATGAAGTTATGAAAGATCAAAGTTTTTGAAAAACTGTCAAGGGGTATGTATGCAAAATTGGATGATAGATCGCTTATAATCGAAAAAATATCAAATTTTCTAGATGATAAAAATTTACATGCAGAATCAATTTAGAGGCCAAATTATGATCAAAATGACATTCCGCTTGAAAATCGGTTAATTTTTGATGAAGTTATGAGAGATCAAAGTTTTTGAAAAAATGTCAAGGGGTATGTATGCAAAATTGGATGATAGATGGCTTAGAATCGATAAAAATTGAATTTTTCTAGTTGATAAAAATTTAAATGCAGATTGAATTGCGAGGCCAAATTATGATCAAAATGACATTCGGCTTGAAAATCGGTTAATTTTTGATAAAGTTATGCCAGTTTGAAGTTGGTCAGACTTCGGATCTACCCAACATTTTTATATCAATTCTTCATGATTTTTTACAAAATCGTGTTTAAAGTGTTGTTTTATACTAATTACGACATAAAAGTGAAAGCTTGAGATTTAAATTTTTGAATTTTCGAAAAATCTAAGGGAGAAATCGAAACAAGTTTCAAAACAAGACCAATTGGGTTCAAACCTTTCTGTCAAAATAGTTACTTGACTTATTGTACATGAGAATTGAGTGATGAGTATCTCATAGTCGTGCTGTCGACTACAGCATTCATACTTGTTTTCATTTTCAATTGCTTTGGCGGCCTTTGTCTTTGTCTGTGTCTGTGTCTGTGTCTATGCCTAATCTTGATCTCGTGCGTTTGCAATTTACTGGGTAATTGTTGGCTGGTTGCTGCTGATTGGACTTGGCTTAGACTGGCCCATCTATAAGGCAGATGGGCGTAGAGAAGTGCAATTTAAATGACCGAACGACTTGTTAGCCAGTGGTTGTTGTTGGGCCAATGGGCAACATTTGTAACTGGAGCTATTAGTGCCTAATACCACATTTATTGCTGCAAGGCGTACAATTTAAATGCGCTGCTTATTCTGTGATTTGCCTAATAACAGTTGCAACTTGCAGCTTGCATTTAAGCCAACTCAATGGACACAAACATATTCGATAACTTGGCACTTTCAATTGCGGTTGCTGGCGTCAACAACAGGCAAACTCACCACACGACAGCTTTCAACAAATTCACCACGCGCTGAGCGCAACTCGTTTAACCACGACGCGTTCGGTTTTCAGTGTTCGTTTGGTCTTCGTGCGTTGCACACCTGTTGACGGTAGAAAAATCAAAGAGTTGCAGAAATAAGAAACGCAAGAAGTTGAAAAGAAGCCGCAGCAACAACAACGCATATAACCTTGACTGTATCTCTGTGTGTGTGTGTGTGTAGAAAAGCAGCAACAATAATAATAATAACAACAACAACAAGACTAAAAAACAAAACTTTCTTTTTTGCGCTACCTTTTGCCACTGTATTAAACTTAGTCTTCATGTTCCTCTTCCTCCTCCTCTTCGTCTTCGTCTTTGTCTTTGCCTTTGTTGTTGCCGTTTTGTCGTTATCGTTCTTGTTGTTGTTGTGGTTGCTTTTTTGCTATTGTTGCAAATTACGTGGTATTCGCGCTGTGAAATTTGTTGCAAGCATTTTTAATTTGTTTCGTGCACATGTATTTTCACTGTTAATTAAAATAAATGGCAAAACAAAACAAAACGTTGATTAAATTTAATAACATAACTGCACAAGGGCAGACTCCACTAATTGGCCAAGCAATGCGGTCCAACCGACTCCGACTTCGACTCCAACAACAACAACAAACACAGCTCGAGACAGTTGCAACTTTGTATCCGTGCCGGATGCAAGCCAAGTTGCTGTAATGAACTTGGCCAATGGCCATTAATCTGCCAGCAGGCAAACATTAACAGATTCATTCACTAACCAAATTTCTTGCTGTCCACAACAACAACAACAACAACAACAGCAACCTGTCCAACCCAATCCGACAGTCTGTTGACCAGTTAATGCCGGTCATACAGCCTACACATGTTTGCCATTGCAATGGGATCGGGATCGGGCTCGGGCTCTAAATTGCCTCCAACTCCAACTCCGCTTCAGCTCCAGCTCCAGCTGCAGTTCCAGCTTTACAATGTACTGTTAGTTGTTCCATTTTGGCGACGTTGCGCATTTGTGCCAATTTTTTATGCTTGGCCTCTACAAAGTTGTACAACACTGGTTACCCTCTTTCATCTGGGACTTGTCTTGGCTAGCGCTATCTGTAGATTTTGGTTTTCGATAATTTAAAGTTTACTTACATTCCTTGAAGCCACAAAACCGCATTTTTTTTTTGCATTCAACTTCATCGTCTTCGTCTTCGTCTGCCGTTGGCTGTCAAACGGCTTCAGTTCGCGTCACACTGTCCAAGTCCGAGTTGGAGTTGGAGTTAGAGTTGGGGTCCGACCATTATGCTTATAGAAATTTCAATTCGCCTCTTTTTTGCAGTTTGGCTTATTTTTTTTGGTGAAATCTGTGCAAAATGTAATTGAAAATAACGTGTGATAGACAGAAGAAATTACAAAAAGCAAATCCATCATAAAATCAATATAGAAACTTGTAAAACGTTTGGATTAATGATTGATATTGATTGTATTTGAGGTGAGCACTAACAATCATTACTAATAATAAAAGTCTCTTGTACAAAAATAACAAGTTTGTTGCCTAAGTCTTTTGTTTTGATGAAAGTTTAGAATAGTAAATTGTATGGGAAATGATTACTAATAATAAAACAATAACAAGTTTGTTGCCTAAGTCTTTTGTTTTGCTGCCAGTTTAGAATTGTGAATTGTGTGGCAAATGATTACTAATAATAAATGTCTCTAGTAAAAATATAACAAGTTTGTTGCCTAAGTCTTTTGTTTTGCTGCAAGTTTTGAATTGTGAATTGTATGGGAAATGATTGCCACATAAAGGAACCATAAAGCAGTGAGTTTCAGGCTTATGCAATTCGAGTCTTCGTCTTTCTTTTTGGCCAATATATCACCAACAAAAATCCCTTAACCGTTGTCTGTATTTTAAGCCGCACATGCAACATTTCGGTTTCGTTTCGTTTCGCTTACGCAATGCAACGAAACCCGCAGGCAGTCGAAAAATCATATGAGTCATTTAACTTGGAAGACAGCTCAACTAATTATGAACCAATGCAACACTTCCTCCCGTTCAAAAAGGCAGTCGAAGTCGTGTCTTCAGAATGTAAACAAGCGCAGCTCCAAAACCCGGCTCAACTCATTGGCCATGTTGACAGGCGGCTTTTGTCGGTGCGTGGGCAGCAATCAGTCATTGGAAACAAAATGGAGTCGTTTAATGACAACAACAACAACAACAACAACAATAACAACAAACGCCCACGATGAAAAGTGTTTGTTGTGGTTGCTCTTGTTGTGTTATTAAAAAAACTTTCTATTTCACTTGGAGCAGTCAAATTTTCAAGGTTCGGCATATGGAAAAACTTCCTGCACTCAACAGTGTAAACAATAACAACAGCAACAACAATAAAAGCAACAAAAACAATAACAGCTGCACTGCCAAAATGTTTTTCTATGACTCAACTTGGGTCTACACATGTCCAAGTCTCAGTTTTGGGTTTGGGTTTGAGTCAAAGTCGAAGTCGAAGTCGAAGTTGGAGTTTGTATCTTTGTATCTTTCGCTTTTTATTGTGTATCGTAATCGAGTTTCAAGTTTCGAGTCTTCGTTTCGACTCACGTAGCAACCTTTACTCCACATCTTTCCCTCTACATTTCTCTCTCTCCCTCTCTCCCTGTCTTTCTCTCTTTCGTACTTTCTGAGTGCTTTCACTTTCAGCTAAGGCTGAACTTGCAATTGTTTTGGTCGTTTTAACGATCGTTACTTGGCTTCTGATTAGCCGCTAATCGACTAAGCCAGGGCGCCTTTTTTAGTGATTGTTGTTGTTGCTGTTGTTGTTGTTGTTGCTGTAGCTGTTACAGCTATTGGGTAATCCAATGTGACTGTTACCATTCTGATCAAATATCAGTAAACAGTTTGCCAAGTTTGCTAATATACCAAGAGTTGATTTATCGGCTGTGTCTTTTTTGTGAGTTTCACTTTTCCTTTTGACACCTCTCTCAAATTGTGCTTAAACTTTCGCTACAGCAGCCAAGCAGCCGGGCCAAAAACTATTTGAATTTTTTTACATCAATCAAAATTAGCATTTCAATCACTTTTCGGTTTGGGTTCAACTGTTCAACCGTTCAACTCTAAAGGCAGTTGTCATATCTTATCTATGACATGACTTACATAAAGCTGGCTTAGAAAGCCACTCGACAAGTATTTTTTTGTCGTCAATTGTGGAGCACAGTCTTCTGACTTATATACGTATTTGTATTTGTTTGCCCTTTGCCTTTTGTTTGACCTTTTTTAGCTGACGTAATGCTACTTTTTTCTCTTTTGAGGCGTTTGCAGCTTAACTTAACACCGCTCAGCATTAAAGCAGCGACATTTTTTCGTTCTCAGGCGAATTTGGCAGAGTGTCAAACAAAAGACTTAAGCGACGAACTCGGGCATTGAATATATTTTTCTTATTTTTTTTTTTTTATTGCCCAAAGCTAACCAGCTCTTTCTCTATCTCAATTTCTTTGCAGCTTTTGAAAATATGTAAATCTTAAAATATCGTTCTGCTAATTAAAAGGCTAAAATGCCACACCAAAGTTCAGTGCAGCCGCAAGACATTGAACATCAATATTCTATTCAATTCAACACATATTGAAAATACCAAATCAACAATACATAACTGAAGCATAAAATACAGTGAGGCATTGTTAGCTGCCTAAAGACTAAAGAAATTTATGCGAAAATGCGACGAAAGCCACAAAAATTAACACAAACTAAACCATTAAGTAGAGGTGGCAACTCTGAAAATTCTAACAGCAGCTACAACAACTCTAACACCAAAATGCCAAGCTACCAGCGGAACATTTGGCACTTGTTGCTGTCAATTTCATTGCTGCTGCTGCTCCATGTTCACACAGCGGGTAAGTAAAGCTAAGAAGTAAAGAGAGACCTCTAAAGAATTTCACATAGACACATAATGCGAATTTTAATTGTTGACATTTGCACAACAGCAGCTTTCACAGTCAACAAACCTACAAGTAAACACAAAAAAAAAGAAAAGAATTTTGGCTACTAAGTAGTTTTTGGAATACTCTGCAAAAAAAGTGAAAAAACATGCTATATTTTATTCTACACCTTTCAGTGAAAAGTATTTCAATGTCTAACTTTCAATAAATAAATTGCAATTAAAAATTATAATTTTTTTTCTGCTGTCATTACAATATAAAAAAAAATGCATTCTGAAGCTGAGCACGAAAATATCTCGTGCTGTGTTGTCTTTCTTTTTTTCTCTTTAGAAAGCTAACTTTTGGTACATAATTTATTGGGCGTTACTCAGAATGAATAGATACATAAAGTAGATAGCTGGATGCTCATATTCATGCTCACACTCACGAGTACTCGTACTTGCCAAGTTTGTTTGTTTGGCTCAAAGTATGCCAACAACGCCGTCAGCACGCAGGTAGTCTGACTGTCTGTCTGTCTGACTGATAGCCTGACTGACACCCAAACACCCGTACAAACTCATACACTTGTCTTCCCAGTCAGCACAATCTTTGTTTCTTTTGGCATTTTAAAGTTATGCTAATTTTGTATTGCCTCCACATTTTTCAAAAATATACAGGTTTGACCCAAAAAAACTACGATCTGACATTCTTAGACCTTATTTGACAGGTGTTTGTGCGTGACATACATAAGTTACACTTTTTTATGGCTCATCTATGTGTCTTATAAGGGTTTAGTAGGGCTATTTTAATTATAACTCATGTCTATATCATAATGAATTATTTTTGTATGAGTTACTCCCATTTTTGCCATCTTTCTCTTCACTTTACCATCTAAGTCATAAGCTAGTGAAGAAATACTCCCATCTCTGTGTCATTTGGGGCATATTATACTATGTCTCAACTCTTGGTGAGGTGCGTCATTGCTTCGACGTCAGCTCTGCACATTCTTGTATTTGTCTTTCGCATTCGTTTTATTCGCTTGTTCATGTTGCATAATTGTGTAATGTGTTATTATTCATACCGGATTCATTGGCCTGGGCTTTACCTTTTTGTACCCTGTGACCATTACAAATGTGCAAAGCAGTGTATATTGGTTTCTCAGAGACTAAATGAGCTAGAGACTAGCAATTGGTATGTAGAGTTCTGGATATAAAATATAACTGCAATATAACGATCGATCCAAGATCAATATTTAGTAAGAAAAACTATTGTGTCTTTTGATATATTTTAGCGAATCTAACAGAATAGTCCTTATTACATCCTTTTTAGCCACACTGCACATTTAATATATAGTCTAAGTCTCTGTATGAACTACCCTAAAAAATTAATTAAAGAAAATTTAATTTAAGCTAACAAACCAATTGATTGGCTGGAGTTCATGATAATCAGTTCATTTGTTTATTTTAAGCCTAATTAAAATTTGTCAAGACGTGCTGTCTAAAAAGTTTTTGACTTAAAAGTTTATCTCGTTTATTATTGTATTATAAAATAAATATTCTCAGCGATGATCATATTTAAGTCCTCTTTGGCTGCTGCGAATAGGTTTAATTTGTCTTGTTTTTTAGCTTTCAAGACCAATTAAACCCATGCGAACTAATCTAAGAAAGTTCCACACTTTACAAAAATTTAGTTTGGAATAAGAATGCTTTGAAGTTCACGAATTATCGGTCGAAAATGAATTTTTAGAAGGAATATCTGCGGCATCTACTTGCCTAAACACAGGGTATCCTACTGTCGAGTGCGTTTAAATAAAGGCGCTTATTTAGTTTTATTAATATGCAGTTGATTGTGTGTCAATGCAAAGTGCGTGAAATGCGTGAATTGAATTTAATTAAAGACATTAATATACTCATTTGCCTTTTAGTTGGATAATAAGCTTTATCAGATTGTTGTGCAATGATTGAAAATCAAAGAGAGTCTTACAAAATGTGTGTATTAATTTGAATAATTGTACAAACAGAGAATGCTTTCTTCTGTGTCAGAACTTATAGTTCTAGCTGAGTTCTCTCAGGCTTTTATGCTGACTTCCAACAAAGCATAATGCATTGTTAGGCGCATTAGTGTATGCATTTTAATTATAAATCAACACTCAACCGCTGGCGGGAGCCGTTAAACTGCACCACATGAGCAACCACTGCAGTGGTTCTCAACAGATACCGCTGAATCAATTAAATCCAACTGCTTTACTGTTTACTGGGCCATTTAAAGCAAATGTGTTGGTATTTTCAAAGCAAACCTTTCATGCAGTTAATAAGCCTTATTAACATAGCAGAGTCGAATCTAGAAATTTTACATAAAAAAGCACACACAAGCATATTTAAAACGTAGCTGCATTCTTCATGGATCGCAAAAATTAGGTGAAGTGAAAATTATTTTTACAGCAGCTTAATTAAAAAAAAAATTCAAACGGCAGCGTCGGCCAATTGAGAATTCTTAAGCAGCTAACAGGTAACAACGGTACTAACGGGGCTCTGCTTGGGCTTTCGAATTTTAAATGCCAAAGAATTGAAATTCGTTTGGTGTGCATTGGAAAAGTGTCGCTCGACGAAGCGAAGCATCGACAGCAGCAACAATAACAACAATAACAACAACAGTAACATCATCAAGGTAACGCCATTAGAAAGCGTGATGAGTTTGTATATGCCTGTGTGTGTGTGTGTTTGTACCAAAAATCTATAAAGACAGCCCAAGCAAACAGTTAAGCAGCGAACTGAGTGCAATTCATCATTGGCTGCGATTTGATACGATCGATGGGTCGGCTTAAAGTCACGAGTCCCATTGACAACAATAACCTGTTGCATTTACACATTTTTTTTCTCAGGTATTTTCATTTTTCATTTTTCCTTTTGCCTTGTCTTCTTTTTGGAATCTCTGCTGCTGCTAAAGCTGCTTAAATTTTTCAGATTAGCTGTGCTTATTCCACACATTTATTTTGTTGTTTCCACGCTGCTTTTTGGCACATTTCGGTTACATGGCCCACTTGCAGTGCCAAGTGAAAGATGACAACCAAAGAGAAGCCGGAAAGAGCTAGAGGGGGGGCAGAAAAAAAATAAAAAAAAAAGTTTGTTACTTGGCCAGGAACTGAAGAAGCCGCAACGTTTCAAAAATTTATCGCGTTGCTTTTTATTGGGTCAAGCGGCAGGTTTTATTTGTTGCTGTTGCTCTTGTTGTTGTTGTTGTTGCATTCCTGGTGGGCCACAAGATGTTTGGCATGCTGATGCAATTAATTATAAAATTTTTACGTATACCCAAGAACAGGTGCGTTATCACAGTTGGCAGCTATTTCAGAGATTAATGACAGCTGCTTCAACAAAAAATTTATCAATTAATTTAAATCTAATTAAATTAAATTAAGATAAATTAGTATTATTATTTTCATAGTAAAATTCGTATTAATTTATATATTTTATTGTGTCAGCTATGTTGTGTTTAAATTTCAGCCTTCTAGCTCTTATGGTTTGGACCATTAGATCAGTCAGTAAGTGTTTTATATGTATATGTAGATTATATATTTTTATTAAGTTTATCTATAGTACTGCTAACTGTTTGCACATCATTCCAATCATAATAAATTTTAATGTGAAATTACAATTTCATGACAAAGATCAAATCAGTCACAAGTAAAGGAACTTGTATATATGTATGCATGCGTTACTCTCTTGTCCAATTAAGTTAAACGTTTCTCCACCCTTTTCATTCAATTAGATCTGAAGCTGTAGCTGTTGCCGAAGTCGTATCAATAACTGCATGCGCATACTCGTACTCGTACTTTCCCTTTCCCAAGCCACAGACACAGAGACAGACACAGACACAGAGACAGACACAGAGACATACACAATCAGAGTCAAAGCCGAAAATTGTACAATGAAATTCAGCACAACGAAAGTTGCCAGCCACATAACCATAACATATACACACACCCATAACAGCAGCTCGAACCCACAATTTATCTTGATTTCGGTTGGTCAAGTTCGTTCTTGGCCCTGGCCTCAACACGTTTAAGCTGAGGACTCGCAAATTGCACAAAGGCAGCGAAAAACCGCAACAGACTAAAGGAAAGACAGACAGACAGCTGGGACGGAATTAAAGTTCAGCTTTCTGCTGATGAAGCTGCAACTCTCAGGCAGACAGAATGTCTGTATGTGTGTGTGTATGTGAGTGTGTGTGTGTGAGAGATACAATTGAATGGTAATCAATGAAAACATATCGATATTTTTCAACTGAGAAACTGCTTGAATTGGAATTCTTCTCTTTTTGATTATTACTTTTTTTTTATATTTTTTGAATATGCCAATTTAATTTGGTCGACATTTACATATATGGCTGTATGGTATGTCCATATTGGCTTTCTTTCGCCTCGACAAAGTTGCAAAGACGCTGCGCAAAAAAAAAACAAAAGACTTAGGCAACGAACTTGGCTTTTTGACACATTCTGATAAAAATCAAAATTTCTACTGCTGCCACAACAATGACAAAAACAACAACATTGCTTTCATGTTTGTGTAGGTGCGACACCTGCTGGCCCAAGGCATGAAATTCGTGTGGCATGCAGCACAATTGGCTGACTGCGAAGTGGCAAGAAGTTCAACTTCAGCTTCGACACATAAAATGTGTAAAACTTGAAATAGAATGCCGTTAAATACGTGCAGTTATCTACAGACAGTCACACACACACACACACACATGCACACATACACACACAAAGAGTTAGCCTAATAAAAAGCTGTTTGACTGAGTGACTGACTGCGTCTCTGGCTAATATATATAAGCCGGTTCTCTGGGCCATTTGTAAAACGTAAACGTATTTTTTTTTCTTATTTTTTGTTCATCTTATAAGTTTGGCTTGATTGCTATTGCTTTTGAACTTGTCACTCGCCATGGAGAGTCACCCGTTTGTCCATATTGGTCGCAACTTGTTCCGTTTTCTTGAGGGGCACGTTGACACAGTTTCGCTCTGAGCTAGAGCGAGATGGAGACACAGAGAGAGACAGGAACAGAGCCAGAGACTGAGATACAAGAAATACGCTTTTCAATCAATAAATTTTGCGTTCTTTTAGCATTGAACTTGGCCAGAGACTCGACTTAAGTTGTATGTTGGTCACACCAACAACATCAAGAAGAACAGCAACAACGACAACAATTTGCGGCCAGTTGCGGATTTGCTTGGCGTCAAAGGGGGGCGTTTATAAAGTCGCTTGTTGTGCTCATTCTGTGCAGTGTATTTGCTCCATTTTGCTAGCATTTAATCAGCTTTAATTGTTCAATTAGTGGTCAGTATATGGAGCGCAGTCTCCTGATAGATACTTACTTACTCGTACAGTATGTATTGTTGTTGCAGTGCTTTAATGGTTCGATAAACTGCAATTTGAGGCTATTGACCTTTCAACCCTTTGGCACTACACAAATATTCGCTTTGCGTGTTTATATGAAAAGCAAATATTTCAACTATTCCCTGTTGTCTGCCTTCCTTTTTCATTCTACCTTCGACTCTTGCTGTCTAGCTAAGAAGATAAGCGATCTACACTAAATTGCAGCTAGTTCAATTTACAAGACACGATTGTTGCGCTTCTTCTTCTTCTACTTCTTCTTGTTCTTGTTGTTGTTTCTGTTGTTGTTGTTGTGTGTTCTTGGCCTTCCACTTACAGGCATTTGGTTGTACACTCCGAAAAATATGCCATCTTAAAATAAGGTAAATTAACTTTTATAATTTTAAGATTGCTGCTTATTAAAAATCTTAAATTAAGTATGAATCGATCTTTAATTTAGAATTTTGACTATCCATTCCTATGGCAGCTATCTGAAATAATAGTTCGACTTTAACCAAACTTAGTCAGAAAATATAAAAGCAAGGAAAAAAATAAAATCTAGAGACTCAATCTCTTTAAAATACCTCCAAAAAAAACAAAAAAGTTCTTTAAACTAAAACTAGTATAAGATAATTTTGTACTTAAGTCCTAAATCCAGCAGGCCCGGAAATAAAAATTTCTGTCAAACTTCATATAAAAAAACTTTGACAGGAATTTTTTCTGTACAAATTTGTCAAGAATTTTTTTTTGTTCTTTTGTAAATAAAGTTTGACAGGAATTCTTATTTCCTGGCCTGCTGGAGTAAGGTCTTTAAACAAATATTTTTCAAGATTAAAATGAACTTAAAAATAAAAATGTTTATTTTGTAACTAGTTTAAGATGTTTGTGTCTTTCAACTGTTGTGTGCTTTCAATATTTACAGACTTAAATTAAACCCAAATTTAACATAAAGTATTCCAGAAAAATCGAATTTTGAGATTTCCCAACTGACAAAAACCGAACTTGATGTAAGATGTTTCTTTTCAGTTTTAGAAGTATCAAACTTAGACAGCTTTTAATATCGAATATCCCCTCTTTGAGTATGGAAATATTGACTTGTTTTTTCTGAGTGTACTCGTATCTGCCTGGCATTTGCTGCCTATTAGTGGCTGCTTTGTTTTCCACTGGAATCTGTTATAGTTGCAAGTTGCCAGTTGCTGGGCTTTAATTATAAATATCAGACAATTAGGCTGTTAAGTGTGTCTATTATTTAGACTGTTTTGCAGGCGCTTATTCGCGGATGTGGATGTCCGTAACTTTTAACGATTCGTGCCAAGCCAAGCCTGGCCAAGACGGCGGCTAATAAATATTTCGGCTTAGACACGTATAGGAGCAACAAAATAAAATAAAAAGATCGTCGGCATCTGGCAGTTGCAGAGTCTACAAGTTGCAGCCAGAGACTGAGACCTTGATTAAGGTCATTCGCTTCTGCTGACACAATGGCTGCAGTTGCAGCTGAAGTTGCAGCTGAATTTGCAGTTGCTTTTGCTGTTGGCTCTGTGGATTGCATTCATTGCTTGGAAAATTAACATATCTAATTGCATGACACGCGTGGCAAATGCTTAAAACCATTTTATATGACACAGCACATGTTCATGGTCATCAAATCTACTATACAGCATCCAATCTCTTTAAGCGAAATTCTTCAATTTCACTTGAGCACAACAACAACAACAACAACAACATAAACAACAGTGATCTCTGTACTCCTCGTCATCGTCGTCACTTTGTTAATTGCAAACACTTTGGGCTTGAGTTTTTCCTAGACCAACGTACAACTGACAAGGCGACAACAGACGTCACTTTGGGTTCTTTCAGCAGACCACAAATAATAAGAAAGAAGCGAGAAAAAAGACGCTTTGATTGCTCAAGTGCAGTCAAAGTGAATTTGTTTGCCTTGTTAATGAATATCTGTGGGTTCGGCCTCGGCATGACTTTGCGCCAAACAAACAACAACAAAACAACACACAACAATGAAAAACCCAACAAATATTTATTACACAAACTTTCTTTGACTGACCATAAAACAGCATTTGCCTAACGCCCACCAAAGTTAACCAAGCGTTGCCAGCATCAATTAGCATTAAATCAAAATTTTAATGCCACAGTTTTAAGGCAGCTGCCAGCCACGCCTCTCTCGGTCTATAAAGACTATAGCGACGCTGGCGATATTTGAAAAGAAAGACGTGCTAAGACAACTTGTAATACTCGTATCTGTTTTCTAAGTGAGGCGTTGACTTCAGTTCTTTGACTTTGAGATGGGCATCTGTATCTGTATCTATACATGTGTGTGTGTGTGTGTGTCTGTATCACATCTTAAGCTGAACGTGAGCCCACGTTGCGCCTTAGGGCCAATGTACAACAATCTTATGAATAAATAGAAATCTGACAGAGAGCTCTTTTAAGCCGCATAAAATAGAATTGATTTGCTCAAGCTAAGATACTTTTTATTTGCCGCAGATAAAAAAAATATAATCAAATGTTGGCAGTTTGAAATTGCTTGTCGATTATGACAGAGTTACATTTAAAATTGATTCCGATCTAAGCCTGCGATCTGAAGTTTCTTTGATTAGTAAGCTTAAATAAATTCAACAAATTTATGATATTTTACCTATCTCTGATTTGGCAAAAATTACAAATAAATTGTGGCTCATATTTGAACAAAGGCTGGTAACCAAAAAAATGTTGTTAAAGATTTTGAGAAAGACTTAGATTCGGTTCGCGAACTGTTTTAAATACCCTAAAGTTGCAATCTTAGTTAAATTAAAAAAAAAAAAATATTTCCATTGCTATAATTTTTCGTGACTTAAATTTTTTATTATTATTTGAAGATTTCAATATGATTTATTTTTATCCGAAGTCTTAAATGCTTGCGTAACATTAATAACTTTTTAAACCACTTAAAATTCTTATTATTATTTTTGAAGATTTGAATATTATTTATTTTTATCCGAAGTCTTAAATGCTTGAGTAATATTAAAAACTTTTTGTATCACTTAAATTTTTTATTATTATTTTTGAAGATTTGAATATGATTTATTTTTATCCAAAGTCTTAAATTCCTGCGTAATATTAATATTATTTTTTGTGATCGAACATAGTCTTTTATTTAAGAAAGTGGTTCAGTTTAGGTTTAGATTTGCTGGGTAAATAATTTGCAGAGTTTGGCTTATGATTCGGTTCAGGAACCGAACCGGTTTTGCAAAGTTCGGCTTAAAATCGCTTTCCAGCCTTGATTTGAACACAAAAAACTTTTCTAAATATGTCACTTCTTCTTTTTTGATGTTTACGAAATATGAAAAACACCAATTTTGTATTAAATTTTATATTATTTATTAAATAATACCTAATTTTCTTTTTCTTTTTTTTTTTATTTAAACACCAATTTTATATTACATTTTATTTTATTTATTAAATAATAGCTAGTGAAATTCGAGTGCAATTGTGTCGTATTAACACTCTCCTCGCACCTCACTTGAGTGTTGCGTAATCAAAGACATTAGGCAGACATTACGGAGCACTTACTGGCTGCCAAATTAAGTGAGTTGACAGCTCGAGCAGACTGAAGACATACGCTGCGTATGCGTAATGCTTGCGTACGTGTCTTAAATATCGAAATCAAATATTTGTTGCATTTCATAAGCGTGGAAAATGTAATTATTGTCGCTAGCTCTTTTTATTTTGGTTAACACTGTGTACTATAAGTATGTTTCTGTGATTGTGAAATAGCTCTTGTATTTTATAGTATAATTTGATAGAGCTGAGCAGTGCAACGGCTTAGAAATAGAAAGTGATTGCTTGTCGGGCGACTGCCGGCAATTTGGAGGCGCTGAAAATGGCAATTTGGTGCCGCGTGTGGGTTACGAGTGGTTGCCTGCAGTCTGAGTGGAGGCTCGAGTCCCAATCTGTGTATCGAGACTCCAACTGAGACGGAGATTCGTGCGCCTTCTGTCCTGTCCTCGACGTGGGCTCAAGTAGCGTTTAAATTAGTGTAGGCAAGCGCTGGAACTAATGACTCTCTTGTCGTCGAAGTTGTCATCGTTGTTGTTGTTGTTGTTGTCAAGAGTTGAAGTCATGCCTTTGATCTGGTGCATTGAACTCTATAGTTATCTGGTCAAACCTTTGGGAGTTGCCAGCTTCTCAAAAAACAAAAAAAAAGAAGAAAAAAAGTAGACAGCAAATTAAAGTTTTACTTTCGTTGTCCGTGAAAGTGTTGCATGCCACAGATTCAATTTTGAAATTGTGTTACACTTACCACTCCATGTTGCCATTGTAGTTGCTCAAGCTGTTGTTGTTGTTGTTAGAGCCGGCAGCAATGTTTTCGACTTTTACCTTGCAACAAATTCAATTTTGTATCAATAATAGCGAAAAAAATATGTTGAAAAACAAGTGGAAATTGCAAGGAAAGTGAAAATGCGTTGCTCAATCATATACAGTATTTATGGGCAATGTTTGTTTTTGATCATTTCTTCTCGCTTTAAAGGAAGCGCTAATTATATCAGACAATGTTGTTTATATAGAAAGTGAAATGAATAACAAATAATATTTGAGTAATCAATCAGTTTGCTTTGATCTACTTTTGTATTTAACGCATGAAGGTGAAAGTAAAATGTGTGCCAAATTTTAATCAGAAATACCTTAACAAAAACCAAACCACAGCGTAATTGGGTTAAGCTCAATAACTAAACGTGTTTGTACGTGTCGTGTCGTGTCGTGTGAATTATGAGTGGCATCATAAACCTAAAATCATATAAAACTGGTTGTCAGCCAGTCTTCTAGTCTTCTAGACTTCAAGCCCTCAAAATACCACAAGCATCCCGCTAATATGTCAGCTAAACATTTGCATTGTCTGCCAGCCTGCCTGACACAAGCTCTTGACACCTGTGCGGCTCCAAAAACAAATACGAGTCTGTGCAATGCGCGAGAGTGAAAAGAATACAAAAGACTTAAGACACAAACTTGACATCGACTCCAAGAGAGTCCCAGTGGAAGCTGTAGTCCCAGTCTATGTTGCCGGGGGCAAGTCAACGATCGTAGCCATAAATCACGAGAGCCGCAGAGCAAAAGAAGCAGAAAGAAAGCAAAGAGCCAAGAGACTCAAACTCTGCAGAGTGTGTGTGGTTAGAAAATTGGTAAGATATTATATTGAACACACTGGGGGGGGAGTTAGTTTCACACTCACCCACTCAAAAGCAAGACGAAGCTTAGATGGAGTGGGTCAAAGTTGAAGAAGATCAGCAGGTGTCAATTTCATGTAGCATTCTCTAGCTAAGTAGACTGTCTAGGTTTTTGAAAAGAAAGCACTTTAAATAACTGGAAATAAGTGAGAGACTTGAATGCGTAGAAAGCAAATGCACTTGTCTAAAACTATCTTATAAGCATTAATATTTTCTCTAAATTTAAATTGAAATTCCTAAGCTTCAAACCTGCCATTTGATGTTTGTTTAAACTGAAAGTATTAATTGTAATCATTAAATTATAATTGTTTAATGTTTTTTTTTTGCTTTCGAAGAGTATTTCAGAAAGCATTTTAGTTTTTAAGTCATCGCATCTTGTATTTTGCCAGTTTTTAAACTTTTTAACTATATTTTGGAAAGATATTTTGCTATCCTCATACTAGTAATGTTATTTTATTGCATTATTCTGAATATTTTCTCATTTTTCATAACAATTATAGAAGTATAATTTCTATACTTTACATTTCCTTTGTATTTCAAAAATGTATTAAATTTTATACATATTACTTTTCTCCATTATAAAAAAGAATATGATCAAATATTCAATCATTTCATTATTTAATAATTTTTGATTATATTTATTTATTCTGTTGCACTATTCTGAATATTTTCTCATTTTTACCACAACTATAGAAGTATAATTTCTATAGTATATATTTCCTTTGTATTTAGAAAATTCTTCAATTTTCATGCATATCTCTTTTCTCTATAATAAACAAGAATATGATCAAATTTTCAATCATTTCATTGTTTAATAATTTTTGTTTATATTTTTTTATTCAGTTGCACTATTCTGAATATTTTCTCAATTTTCACCACAACTATAGAAGTATAATTTCTATAGTATATATTTCTTCAATTTTCATACAAATCTCTTTTTTCCATCATAAATAAGAATATGATAAAATTTTCAATCATTTCATTATTTATTAATTTTTATTATATTTATTTATATATTTTATAGTTTTGATGTTGCTTTTAGATTTTTTGACTTTCATTAAAGGTATATCTGTCTTATAACTATAACAAATCAGATTGTAATCAAGTTCTTAGCAAGTTTTTAGAATTATATCTTAATTTTTCAATGCGTCACATATCTCTAATCTTTTTTATCGTTCTGCTGTGGTATTTAGATTATTATCTAATTTTCACTTGGAGTTTGAAGAATATTTCTTCATTGTATCTCAAAGTGTGTGTGTGTGTGTGTGTGTGTGTGTATCTTTTAAGTAGCTCAGCTCTTGCATGCAGGCGATGTGTTTTATTTTGCAGCAATGCGAATAAGTTGGCATCTTTTCAACGCTTCACGTAGCAATTTGTGAAATTCTCGTCTTTCGGCTCCAACGGTCGTCAAAGTGGGAGTTAGCTGTGCAATTGTGCGAGCAGATGAAACACAAAGGGGTTGGCAAAGGCAAATGCCTGGGGAAATGTAATAAGTAATAAGGCTTTACAATTGTAACAGATACGCAGAGTTTTTCAGCCTTGGCTTCAAAAGCCAACCCGTAATTTCAGATGTCGCCAGGCATGTGGTTAGAGATACTATAGATATGTATGCAGAGCCAAAAACAAATACGAGTCTGTGCAATGCGCGAGAGTGAAAAGAATACAAAAGACTTAAGACACAAACTTGACATCGAAAATAAATGATGCCTGCCAGCTGAAGACTGAGACTGAGACTGAAGACTGAGACTGAAGACTAAGACTGAAGACTGAAGACTGAAGATTGAGACAGAGATCGCTCTCTGGTTTTGGATTTCTAAGAAATGCAAATGTGCATATTATATGGTTACGAGTCCACAATGCGACATGTGTCTGTGTGTGTGACACTGACAAAGACAAAGACAAAGCACAGGGCTGTGCCACATGTGGCATGTGGCATGTGGCAGGTGGGGCACAACTGAAAAGTGAAACCGCCTCGCTTTTGTTTTGGCAACGCATCCGATTCTTTCCTCATAATAATTAGCGAAATTGAAGCATTTTTGTTTCAAGAATTTCACCAGCGAATTTTTAACTGTAACTTTTTCTTTTTCCCTCCTCCAGTTGCCCAGCACGATGACATCTCACAGATCTCGCCCAAATCCAGCAGCCATAACTCGGCGCTGCGTTGGAGCATTGAGAGCACCATGACGGACGCGAACACCATGCCGGAGAGGGAGCAATCCCAGGCACAGGTGGAGAACGAGACGCGGGCACGAGTGGAACGCTCCGCGTCACCCATTCTCCACGAGCAGCATCATCCTGGTCCCAACGATGTCAACTACAACGATAAGGATGTTTCGGCCGGACGTTACTTCCACTACAACATCAAGCCGACGGGCACCTATGACAACCAGGAGGAGCAACAGCAGCCGGAGCGCACACAGCGCATGAGAGCGGGCAAAACCTTGACTGAGAATGGTAGCAGCAGTACAGTTGGCTCCAGTTCCAGCTCCAGCTCCACCGAGCAGCCTTTTTTAGTGCGAGGGGACCTGCGACCGCCTACGTCGGGGTCCCCTATCAGCCCGAGTCCGAGCAGTACTGCCACCTCGATGGCGGTGGCCAGTGCGACGCAGGCGCCGCATAGTGCCCGGCAGAACGGCAATCCGGACATCCAGGACATCATCACGGGCATTGTGAAGCTGCTCAATGGCAATGTGAATGTCCATGCCAACACCCAAGGCGTGCGTCGTCCAGCGGCGAGTCGCATCAACAATCGAGGACCGCCCAGGATTTCGGAGGTGCAACCCATGCCCATTGACTACGAGGCCCAGAAGCCGGGCACATCGATGCGACCGCCGCCGTATCCGTTCGACCGGCCCGAGCGACCCTTCATTACGGGCGTGCCCATTCCGGAGCAGATTGTGCCCGTGCGTCCGGGATTCGTTAGCAATCGACCGCCTTGGTATCGCAACAAGCCACGCCCACCGATCACGACGAGCGTCAACGGCAGTCGACGTCCCCTGCCACAGTATCATCCTGCCCAGCCTGCACCACACTTGCTGCCTTCCCCGCCGCCAGAGCCGGAACCAGAGCCGGAGCCGGAGCGAGCGCAGTCGGAGGACGCCAAGCAGCCGGATCAGGAGCCGGAGTTGGCTTCCGATGTGCCGGATGCAGTGCAGCCGACGGACACCACCTACGACTCGGAGTTCTCCAACGAGGACGCCAATGCGCAGTACATTGAGGTCTCCGACCAGGACACCGACGGCGGTGGCGAGGTGGAGGATGAGCTGCAGCCACCACCCGAACCCACGCCCACTGCGCCGGCCAAGGAGCATGCAGCGAAGAAGAAGCACAAGCCAAAGCCCAACCACGGCGAGAAGAAGAAGCCACAGGCGGAACATGAGGGTTACACCACCATCATTGAGACCAGCTCGGTGGTTAACACGGTCATGGGCATGCCCTCCAGCTATGTGCCCATGTCCATGGACAGCGGAGAGAGCATCAGCCACGATTTGGATCCCTCCACCGAGGAGGTCATCTTCATGACGGCCAATCGCACGCCCGGACTGGATGCAACCACCACAAGCACTGTGACCACATCGAGCAGCATTCAAACGCTGCCGCTGAGCGAGTTGCCAGCTGTGGATGCCATTGCACCCACGTCCAATCTAGCCATGAGCACCACTAGCACCACCTCAACCACCACCACCACCTCCACCTCCACCTCAACCACCTCAACTACCACCTCGACTACCACCACTGAAAAAGCGCCAACTGCCAATGTCAATGTCCCGACGCCCAATCCATCTGCTCCGCCCGCCTCCTATCATCCCCGTCCCGGCATTGTGCTGGACGATCCCGAGTTCAAGCCAGGCGGCAGGCCACGCCCCCCGCCGCCCCGTCCAGCAGCACCACAGCAGCCCATACAACCCACACGCCAGCATCTGCCACCCGGCTATGGTGAGATCTTTGATGTGACGCTCTCGGCGATCCAGGGACCTGGACCAAAGGGCAGTGGCTCCCAGCAAACGATCAACATCAAGCCATATGGCGCGTATGGAGCGGGAGCAGCTGGAGCGGGACTTGGACCACAGGCGGACATTATAGTGTCGGCATCAGGTGACGAAGGCTTCGTCTCAATCGATGGCAAACGCACTTACATCAATCTATTTGGTGATCCCACAGATCCGCCCGCGGGCTCCACAACGCCGGCCACACGCTTGCCACAGCTGCCGGGACAGGCGGCCACAGGCAATGATGCTGCTGGTGTTGGTGGTGGTGCTAGTGGTTCGGCTATACCCAATCATGCAGTCACACAGAGCAGCGGTGGTTATGTGGTGCCCGAAACGGAGATTGTCGAGCTGCAACCACAGCCAGGCACAAGCCAGGGACACGGAACGGCACACGGATCAGGACAGGGTCAGAGTAAGCCAGCGACAGCCTCCACCACCAATGCGGGACCCACTAGACCACATTATCGCCAACGACCCACACAACCGCCCGTCAGAATCGACACCTGCATCGTGGGCGATGACTCCACCTGTGATCAGGCCCAGCACGAACACTGCAAGACGGACAACGGCGTCTCCAGCTGTCACTGTCGACCAGGTGAGTGGGAAGCTGTAGGAGGTATTGCAAAACTTACTAACTAACTGACTATATATTTATAGCACATTGTCTCAGCTATGTTGTGTGCAAATTTCAGCCTTCTAGGTCTTAGGGTTTGGTGAGTCAGTCAGTGAGTGAGTCAGGACAAAGATTTGTATTCAATACATCAGCATTTCACAATCTCCTAGCCTTCTCTAATCGGCATAATTTTACTTTTAATCCTAGGTCTTATGGTTTGGCCTGTGCAGTGATCAGTCAGTGAGTGAGTCAGGACAAAGTGTTATATGCAATTTCATTTCACAATCTCCTCGCCTCCTCTGATCGGCATAACTTTACTTTTAGTCCTAGGTCTTATGGTTTGGCCTGTGCAGTGATCAGTCAGTGAGTGAGTCAGGACAAAGTGTTATATGCAATTTCATTTCACAATCTCCTCGCCTCCTCTGATCGGCATAACTTTACTTTTAGTCCTAGGTCTTATGGTTTGGCCTGTGCAGTGATCAGTCAGTGAGTGAGTCAGGACAAAGTGTTATATGCAATTTCATTTCACAATCTCCTCGCCTCCTCTGATCGGCATAACTTTACTTTTAGTCCTAGGTCTTATGGTTTGGGCTGTGCAGTGATCAGTCAGTGAGTGAGTCAGGAAGATTTGTATTCAATACATCAGCATTTTACAAACTCCTAGCCTCCTCTGATCGGCATTACTTTACTTTTAGTCTTAGGTCTTAGGGCTTGGGCTGTGCAGTGATCAGTCAGTGAGTGAGACAGGACAAAGATTTGTATTCAATTTCATTTCACAATCTCCTCGCCTCCTCTGATCGGCGTAACTTTACTTTTAGTCCTAGGTCTTAGGGTTTGGGCTGTGCAGTGATCAGTCAGTGAGTGAGTCAGAACAAAGAGTTGTATTCAATACATCAGCATTTTACAAACTCCTAGCCTCCTCTAATCGGCATTAGTTTACATTTAATAAGCTGAGGTTTTCCACTTCTATTTATTTGTAAAATTAAACCCAAATTTGTCCAAGCTCAGTTAATTATTATCAAAGAGTTAATTTTGATTTAATATCAATGAATTTCTGGTCAAATAATCTTGCAGTTAGTTAACATAGACTTTCAACAGGATTAAGTAATAGATATAATGATAAAATGTAACTGAATGAATCAAATAATTTAATGAAAACCAATTAACCTCTGTTCATTTAGGAACCAAACAATTTTTAGCTTAACTAAATTCAAATTAATACCCATATTTCCATTTTTCAGGTTACTCACGTCGCAAGCATCGGGAGCCTTGTCGTCGTGTGATCTCCTTCCATCTGGGCATGCGAGTGGATCGCATCTATGAGCATCGCATCGTCTGGGACAACAAGCTATTGGATCGAAATAGCGAACCCTTTGGACAATTGAGCTATGAATCGGTTCGAGCGGTAAGCAGCTGCAGAAACAACTTAATGATCATTAAACTGATGCATAATTCATTATCTGCACATGCAGCTGGACTCTGCCATGTCGATGACACCTTACTCGGATGAGTTTATGGAGGCCAAGGTGAACAATATATATCGAGGTGATCCCAATCTGGGCGGCAGTGGCGTCTATGTCAATCTGACACTGAAGGTGAGTTTGCAACGATCTCGATTTTATAAGATTTATCAGGAAATAATATCGGTACAGGTAGCAGAACCGTTAACCGAATTTAACCGTTTCATTTAGAGTAACGGAGCCGCAACTATAACTGAAATAAATAATTTTTGAAAAACCGAAACGTTTTTAAATGTTTTCTTGGTTTCTTTTACAAAATAACTTAAAATTAAAGTTAGGCTTATCTCGATAAAATACGTACATAATTATAAACAAATCTGTTCTTATCAGGGATGCCACAGAAATAGAAACCAACCGAAAATCTTCCAAAATTCCATACATTTTTGGGAGATTTTTGTTTTGTTTTCTAATATTCTATTTGGTTATTTAATTGTTATACCGGAACCGAAAGGAATTAACCGAATTAGAAGCTATTAGCGATGTATTAGTTTCGTTTTTTTGTTTTAGTTTGATTTCCTGAGATTTATTAAACCCTTGCCTTTCTTTCAGCTGGATGAGAGCGTGGAAACATTGCGTCCCAATCTGCGCAGCGATGTGCAGAAGCATCTGCTGGGCGTGCTCCATCGTCGCAACAACAACATCGGCAACTCCGTGCTGTATGTGAGCTCTCCCGAAGGCGCCGTCTCGGCGTTGCACGATCTGGATGAATGCCAGTCGCCGGAACTGAACGATTGCCATGCGAGTGCCACGTGCAGCAACAGCTGGGGCAGCTTCCAGTGTGTGTGTGAGGCGGGATTACGCGATCCTTGGGCGGATCAGCCGCAGCGTGCGGGACGCGAGTGTCAGACATGTCCGGATGCCTATTGCAACAATCGTGGCAGCTGCAGCTACAACGAGGAAGGCACTCAGAACTGTGCCTGCGACTCCAGTCACTATGGCGCCCAGTGCGAGATCGACGGTGAGGTATTGGGTGTGGCTATTGGCGCCTCTGTGGCAGCGGTGATCATCATTGTGCTGACCCTGGTGTGCCTTATCATGTGGTCACGTCGCTGGCAACGGGAGCAGAAGAATGCCATGGGCTCACCGGTGTTTGGTTACATGAACACGGCACCACTGAAGTCGGCGGGTCTGCCACAGGCGGGCTACCAGGTGACCCTGGAGGATCGCATGCGTTGGGCACAGATAGCCGATGTCATGGCCCAGACAAATCACTACGGGGTGAGTTCGTTTTAAGATTAATCAGTTGCAGTTGATTTATATACCCGTAACTTTAAAAATAAGTAGAAGGGTATATTGTATTCGTTGGAATGTATGTAACAGGGAGAAGAAAGCATCTCCGACCCTATAAAATATGTATACACTTGATCAGCATCAACAGCCGAGTCGATATAGCCATGTGTGTCTATCCGTCTGTCCGTCCGTCTGTCCCTGTGAGCGCCTAGATTTCAGAGACTAAAAGAGATAGAGACACCAAACTTTCACCAACAGACTCCAAATGCGTTGGAGCAGTTCAAGTTTGTTTTCAATTTTTAACACGCCCCCTTCCGCCCCCGAAAATCGGAAAAAACCATCTGCTCATCTGTATAAACAAAAGGATCTCACAGACTAAAAAAGATAAAGTAACCAAATTTGGCACACAGATTTCTATAGACCCCACGCAGATCAAGTTTATTTCAAATTTAAGCCACGCCCCTTTCTGCCCACACAAATCGCGAAAAACCACCACAACCACTCTTTTTAAGATTATACAGTTTTTATGGTAAAAAACGTTATCTATTTATATTATCTATATTCTCACTTAACCGCAGCAAGATCGAACAAGTTGAACGGGAGTAATAGCTAACCAAAGTTATTAATAAACTTATTTTTTCAATACAATCACCCAAAAGTATGCAGTAGTTTTAATAAGAGAGTGATTTCTTTAAAGTACTTTTAAATGATCCTTTCCCGCTTGTTAATTATTTATTTATTTCCCAGGCGGAACCTATTGGACCCACACGGCCGTCGTCGGCCATGTTTGCCTATCCGAATCTCGGTGGCATTGGCATGGGCACAATTGGTGGCATGTCGCTGCAGAGCACCATGCAAATGCATCCGAGCGCCAGTCTGGCGCCTCCAGTGCCATTACCCAGGTCTGATACTCCCACTCGCTAATTATTTGCCCACAAAATTGTTGACTCTCTTTTTAACTGCACTTAGAAGACTTGGCCTGGGTCCACGTGCAAATGGAATGCGCACTCTGGAGAATTCCAGCTCCAGTGAGGAGGAGGATCGCGCCGATCTGCTGGGTCGTAACTTTCAAGTGCCACGCCCAAAGAGTCGCAGTAATGGCAGCATTGCGGTAAGTTGTCGATTCTTCTGGCATTCTTTTTTTTCATCTTTTCTTTTTGCTCATTTTAGAATCAGTCGGGCATCTACTATGACGTGGACTACGAGCCCTCTGGCAATGGCATCGGCAACACCAGTGTCGATCATCTCTATGGATCGCAGAATCAGTCGGTGACACACTCGTCGGGCAACAATCATATACCCGGTCCACAGGGTATACCCATGAGCACCTACACCTCGGGCCGTGCGCCCAGCAGTTACTACATGAAGTGAGATCTTCCACACCGATCTTCTATTCCAGTCCCCGTCTTAGTTCTTCAAAGAGCCTGTAAATATGCAATCTACGAGTAGTTTAGTTAAGTAGACGCCTAAAACACTTTTCCACTGCAGTCTCTGTTCAAGACATTAGGGGGATTCCCCTTTCGGAATTTCGGACTTTTGACTGCAGCTGAGACGCGTTTTCGTGCATCCCACAAATTAAAGACTAAGCTTATAAATATCACAGAGATACGAGTCCGAGTATGAGAATAGTTTAATGCAATGTAAACGATCACTAATCATTACTTTTAATCATAATAATTATTTAAATTATTTTCCCTCTAGATCTAATTAAAATTCAATTAAAAGTCAAACAAAACAAGCATTAGTATTAAGCGGTCTATCTATTTGTTAAGTTCAAATGTGTGTGAGTGTAAATATAAATAAATCAATAAAAGCATTAATGTAATTCAACAAAACAATTTATTAATTACTATATTTCGTAATATGACAAAATGGCTAAAAGAGACTATTAATTGTTCTGAATATTCTTTTAATTCAAAATCTATCTTATTTTCTTTTTTAATCAAACGTCTGAAATTCAAAAAGTAACCGCCTATCGGCTGCTTTCAATGCTTCTCAAACTGTAAGGCCAACAGTGAGTTTGTCTCACTCTAACACATAGTTTGCAGCGCTGTTGCTTACCAACTTAAACTCAACGCGTGTGAGCGAGACAACAGCTAATTACGTTTTCTCCAGTGTTGTAAAATTGCTCTTTAACTTTGGCGCTTTTTTAAATAAATTCAAAACTTTATTGTTGTCAAATTTTAATTACAGTGCAAAATAATTTACTGCCAGCTGAATTGCCATTTGAATTATCTAACAACTTATTATTTACAATCCAATAACAATAATAAGCATACATAGCAACATTTGCATTTTTTTTGAGTATTTATGACAATTTCACTTTTCTTTTTGTTAAAAGAAAACGAGACCTGATGATTTATGAGTGTCGGTAGTTGCTTTGGTTCACACGCATAAATAAATTAAAATTATTAGAAAAAGAAAATGAAAAGTGTCGAGTGTAGAGTGTAAAGTGTGTGTTGCGTGTTAAGAGTCTAAGAGTGACCGCTGCTTGGAGGTGGAGTTGGAACTCTTGCTTTACGGGCGTTGTGATGCAACAATTCCCGCACAGGTGGTAACTGGTAATTGGTAACAGGTAACTGGTAACTGGTAACCGCCATGATCATAAACAATGAGCGTGCACAAATCTTGACCCCATCAAAAATGCTGCGTGTAGCATTTTTAATGATGTAGCCTAAAGTCTACACTGATAGTAAAAAAACGATCTAAAATCAAGAATTTGGTCTAAAAAATGCGTCAGGTGCATAAAATTCATAAAATAAGAAAACACATCTTGTTTCAAATAAAACCAAGTTCTTATTATAAGAATAAATTTTCTTAAAATGTAAGTCAACAAATAACAAAAAAATGGGATTTTTTTTATAATTTTATAGTTCTTCTCATTTGTTTTTAATTTGATATACAATAAAAACATTCTTTTCTGACTTGGTAATTTAATAAAATATAAATTTCTTTACTGTGTTTTTTTTTTTTTTTTTGGAAAGAGACTCGAAAACGCGCGTATTATCAACTATTATATGACAACTAAGTATATGACCTACTTATACTTATCTAACAGTTTAAGATTTTTATTCTCATATTAAAAATATTGTTATTATGAGTAATTCGGTCTTAAAGTGGTTTTATTTTAAGAATAAAATATTTTAGATGAATGTTGTTGATTTTAGAAGTTGTTCTTTTTTTCAGTGTACACTGTACAGTCTCCATTATGCAGTCCTTGCTTCTCCAGCGGGTGGCCTGTCAAAACTCCCGCATTATCGGCAGATCAACACGTTCAATCATCACAGTAACATATAACCATCAAATCCATTTCAAGTCATCTTTTAGCTATTAGCTGGCTAATGTCTTGAGTTTTGTGATGCGTTTGAAGTTCAATGCCGTTGAGGGGGAGGGGGGCATCAAAGCGTCGGCATCCACTAATTAATCGACACCTTCGAGCTGAGCTAAAGCTTAAGGTAAAACCGCTTAGCGCCAGCAACTGAAAGTTAAAAGGTCGCGATGTCGATGTCGATGTCGATGGCTTTAATAGCGCCTATTTCATAATTATCACAAAATAAAGCAACGGCAAATTGTATATTCCTCACAATTCCAAGATGATTTTATTAGATTGCTTGCGGTATTTCATTTGTTCATTGATGTTGACCCAAATGTAATTCAATTTAAGCCATGACGCTGCTGTCTTCGAGGAGTCCATTGCGACACCGAAAAGCGAATTGGCAAGAGGCGTAAAGCGGGGGCGTGTCCATCGTCAATATAACGCAGATCACGTAAACGTGAGACTCGTGCTGTGTTGGGCCATTTAACCAAGTATACACATCGCATCGAATCCGAATCGCATCAAAAACTCGTACTACTCAAATTGCCAATAATGTTAAGTACTTAAATCGATGCCCTGCATTGGTGGCCTTTGCCAAATAACGCTCATTATTGGCCATATTATGTCACTGAACCGTTTATAATACTGGCAGTTTGGTAAGATTGACCTTCAGTGCAGCAGCAGGAGCAATGTTCACAGGGCCAACGAACAGCAGAATAAAGTCAACTGGAAATTATTCTTAAAATTAAAATTAAAATAAAAAAAATAATTATTTTTTGCATTTTTTTATTATTTTTTTTTATTTTTAAATTATGATTTATAGTCAGGGACTACAAACGTAATTAAAACCGTAAACTTTAACCGGTATTAACCAATTGGTAAGCGTAATTGAAACCCAATTTTTATTGTGTCGAAACCGGAAATACAAAATTATTCAAATAAATAAGCGAAATAACCGCTTGGTAACCGATTCATGCATAACGGTTAGTTTCGGTTCAATCAGGCATTAAGTTCAATTATCTAGTTAAGTTGAAATCAGCATTTTTTAAACTAGCTTTGATTTTAAATTTCAATATCGATAGAACTTTTTTGAAATCATTTTATTTTTGCTTATAAATGACCTATTTTTTTTTTTATTTTTACAATTAATTGTTGATTTTTGTGAGCTGAAATTATACCGTAACCGATAACTGAACACCGAAATACAGACATAACCTAAGCTCGTTTCGGTTTGATACCTTGATTGAAAAATAGTACACTGAGAATTGCAGCAAGGCATCGTAAAAGCCCAAAAAAACAACGCCATAAACATATTTCGCACTCACTGTAGCGCCTGTTTCAATTGTTGCCACCTTCGCATGTCTTTTGTTGTTCCAGTTACATTGTTGCGTCTTCTCTTGCCAATGCGACAATGACAATGTCGAAGCCAAAGTCGAAGTCGTTGTCGATGTCGGGGAAACCACAGAGAGTTGCAGGTGTTGCAAGCCATAATTCATAGAGTGGCGCTCAGTTCCTCGTGCTCGTGACTCGTGACATGCCACATGCAACATGACGAACAGTCGTCAGAGGGCGAGTGCTGTTGTCGTTTGTCATAATTGGATGCGCGTGGAAGATGCGCTTCCAACTTCCTTGTTGGCATTATTATTGTCACCGCCTGTCAATGTGTGGCAAATTAGCAAAGTCGACAAAAAAAATGGTAAAAACAAACAACAAACAAAGCACAGAAAACAAGCACTTTTTTTCCTGTGGGCTACCAACCTGAAAAAAACAACAACTGCTGAAGACAGACCTCCAACAAGGCAATCTTCGCACAGTGGTTGCCCCAAATATAGCTCGATTTCGAATAAATCCTTTTACTTAGTTTTTCAAGTTATATTAATATCTCTTTATGGACTTTTCTATAGATCACTGACTAATTAATGTGTTGATTTAAAATGCTTTAAATACTAAACGATTTCCGCTTCCTTATTAAAAACTGAACTATATTTAATTTATAACTTTAAAAATATCTTTAAAGCCGCATAAAATCTGTCTCAAAGCACTTAAAAAATAATTCGCCTGGTCATGAAAGTCAACGCCAGTTCTCTAGCCATTATATAAAACAACAGATGGGAATGTGAGTTAATTGGCGTGGAAAACTTGGTGGAAAATCGAGGTTTGTGGTTTCGCATGTGAAGACCTTTCATGCGATAGGCATCAGTTGATGTGCTCCACTGTACTCCACTGTGCTCCACTGTGCTCGGCTACAACAGGCGGAACAACAGTGAAACGTTTTCAAATTTTACAAAAAGTACCCGACAAAATGCAACGCAAATGTTGCAGTTGCAACAGGCAAACAAACTCCTAACTACACATGAATAAATGACATAAATTAAAAAAAATAACAACAACATATGAATGAATTAACATACGTGTTAATGAGCAAAGCCGCACAGCTTGACGCTGCTATTGTTGTTGTTGTTGTTGTTGCTGTTGTTGCAGTTGCTTTACGCTTGGCGTTGTGATGATGGGGAAGATTCGCACGCACGTAAAATACTCGTAGCTTCATTTGCATTAAAGAGCTACCAAGTAGCTAAGCACTAGACACTCAATCAGGCAATCAATCGGACGCAGTACACTGCTGCAAATTAGTTACCTAGTTCCAAAAAAATGTAAATTAATGTCAAAAAATGTCAAAATAATGGATGATAATAAACTTTCTAAATACAAAAAATTTTAAGGAAATTTGGATGATATTTGGCATATAGTCGAAAAATATGAAATTTTTTAAGTGTATAAACTTTGAATGCAGAGTTAATTTGGGGACCAAATCATGATCAAAATGACATTCCGCTTGAAAATCGGTTGAGTTTTGGCAAAGTTATGAGAGATCAAAGTTTTTGATAAAATGTCAAGGGCTGGGTAAGGAAATTTGGATAATATTTGACTTATAATCGAAAAATATGAAATTTTTTAAGTGTATAAACTTTGAATGCAGAACTAATTTAGGGACCAAATCATGATCAAAATGACATTTCGCTTGAAAATCGGTTGAATTTTGTCAAAGTTATGAGAGATCAAAGTTTTTGAAAAAATGTCAAGGGGTTGGTATGGAAAATTGGATAATATTTGACTTATAATCGAAAAATATGAAATTTTTTAAGTGTATAAGATTTGAATGCAGAACTAATTTAGGGACCAAATCATGATCAAAATGACATTTCGCTTGAAAATCGGTTGAATTTTGTCAAAGTTATGAGAGATCAAAGTTTTTGAAAAAATGTCAAGGGGTTGGTATGGAAAATTGGATAATATTTGACTTATAATCGAAAAATATGAAATTTTTTTAGAGTATAATTTTTGAATGCAGAACTAATTTAGGGACCAAATCATGATCAAAATGACATTCCGCTTGAAAATCGGTTGAGTTTTGGCAAAGTTATGAGAGATCAAAGTTTTTGAAAAAATGACAAGGGGTATGGAAAATTGGATAATATTTGACTTATAATCGAAAAATATGAAATTTTTTTAGAGTAAATTTTTTGAATGCAGAACTAATTTAGGGACCAAATCATGATCAAAATGACATTCCGCATGAAAATCGAATGAGTTTTGATAAAGTTATGAAAGATCAAAGTTTTTGAAAAAATGTCAAGGGGTTGGTATGGAAAATTGGATAATATTTGACTTATAATCGAAAAATATGAAATTTTTTTAGAGTAAATTTTTTGAATGCAGAACTAATTTAGGGACCAAATCATGCTCAAAATGACATGCCGCATGAAAATCGGATGAGTTTTGGCAAAGTTATGAGAGATCAAAGTTTTTGAAAAAATGTCAAGGGATGAATTGGATGATATTTGACTTATAATCGAAAAATATAAAATTTTTTTAGTGTATAAGATTTGAATGCAGAACTAATTTGGGGGCCAAATCATGATCAAAGTGACATTCCGCTTGAAAATCGGTTGAGTTTTGGCAAAGTTATGAGAGATCAAAGTTTTTGAAAAAATGTCAAGGGGTAGGTATGGAAAATTGAGTGATGAAAGGGCTTATGATCGAAAAAAATGAAATTTTTTAAATGAACAAAATTTGCTGAAGCAATTTGGAGGCCAAATTATGATCAAAGAAGTTTTCGTATCATTAAATGGCAACTTTTTTGAGTGTACTTAAGTACTGCTGGTTGGCCAGGTAAAAGAGAGTGCAGCGAGAGTGCGCTGCATGTGAAAGTGTTGGAGAGTTTGACGTAACACGGTTGCATCTTCAACTGCATCTTTAACTGCATCTTCACCTGTTGCCAGGCACACATCGATGTGTGTTAGTCACGGGCCACGCCGATTGCGCAATGTCTAATTGTGTCTCTGGTTACAGGAAGATGGCATCGATACTTCCGCTTGAGCTAAGAGCCTGGCTAACTTGGCTGTTGTGGGCGTCTATTGCCAAATGCCGAATAACCAATTTCCAATGGCAGTTTCAATTAACAATATTTGTCAGAGAGGCTATTAAATATTATTGCCTCAGACGGGTTTCAGGTGTCTTCATCGCTGAGCGGCTTAAACATGAGGAAACTTGCAACTGCAGCTGCAGACCAGGCCAGACAAGACCAGATGCAGATGACCAGGAGCTACAGACGCTGGAGACGCTACGCAAATTGGAATGTGAGACCTCTGACAGTGCGAATAAATGCTTGACTTGACTTAACTTCACTTGGCCTGGCTTCGTTTACTTTTGCCCAGTTGCGTAATCGAGCCACCGAACCACAGAGCCACTAAACTAAGCCGGTTATACGGCCAACTGCAACAGTTATACATTGCAGCGATTGCTGTTGTTGCTGTTGTTGTTTTTGTTGTTGTTGTTGTTCTGTATGCAAAGGACAACGCCTCAATGATTGCCAATATCTATAAGCCACAAGCTTAACCATCTTTTGACTTGCATTTATTTATTGCCACAATCAAAATGATTGCAACATTTATAAGTTTCTTCTTTTGCCTGGCGCTGTGGCTGTCATAAATAACCGTTAATACTTGAATCTACCTGTACCAGTGTACACTGTACAGTGTATAACATGCTGTTAACCTGCTCGTTGTCGTCCGGGCGACCTTCGCCAAAAGCCAAAGCACTCGCAACGCACCTTTCTGAAGATCTTTTCGGATTTCGATTTCATTTACCACTTCACTTGTACAGCAACAGCAACAGTCAAGCACACTCGACAGTCGGATACCCTGCTCTTAGATGCCGTTCGACACGCCGAAGATTTGATGCCCTTGCAGTCTGCCAGATTAGTTGAGATATCTCAGCAAATAAAAAACTTTGTATACTTAACGTGTTTTTTGACTGAGCGTTTGTATGGCAGCTATATGATATAGTGGACCGATTTAAAAAAAATATGGTCAGGATATAAAATATCAACCTAGATACATATTCCGTCAGATTTGTTGAGATATCTCAAAAAATAAAAAAAAATTTCATACTACAACTTGATTTTCGATCTATCGTTTCTATGACAGCTATATAATAAAGTAGACGAATTTGAATCAAATTTGATCAGGATATAGAATACTAACCCAGATGCATATTCTGTCAGATTGGTTGAGATATTTCAAAAAACAAAAAACTTTTTCATACTACAACTTGATTTTCGATCTATCGTTCCTATGGCAGCTATATAATAAAGTAGACCGATTTGAAGCAAATATGGACAGGATGTATAATACTCTCCCAGATGTAAATTGTGTCAGATTGGTTGAGATATCTAAAAAAACTAGAAGTTTTTCATACAAAATTTTAATTTTCGATCTATCGCTCCTATGGCAGCTATATAATATAGTGGTTCGATCCGAAAATAAAAACAAACTTGATCTGCGTATGCTATCCAGGAACCTACACACCAGATTTGAAGTTTCTATCTCTTATAATACTAAAAGGTGTTGTAGGTTCATTCGAATTAAGCCTTCTAAAGGGGGCGTGGTAAACTTTGAAAATAAACGTGATCTGCCAGACATTATAAAGGGGTCTACATTCCAAATTTGGTGCGTCTAGCTCTTACCATCTCTGAGATTATACAGACGGGCTATATCGACTCGGCAGATGATGCTGATCAAGAATATATATACCTTACCACACCTTCTTCTGCCTGTTACATGCTCTGCACAAACTTAATATACCCGCACAGGGTATAAAATCATGTGAGCTGTCTCATAAGCTTTTAGCCACCTGTGGCGATAGCTTCTTCCAGCGTCGGCTTGGCGAGTGGAGCGTGTTTGTGGCTGAGCAATTAATGCTGCTTTTAATTACAATTGCGCTGACAAAACGACGCGCCTAATTGGCTGCACTTCGTCTGGAACAATAAGACTTACGAGCGGTCCACGAGCTGCTGCCTGATGATGCAACAGACAACAGACAACAGACGACGGAGAAGGGGCAAGAAATCAGTTTTGGGTGCGCTGCAATCAGCTGTAATTTCATTTACGCTCTATGTGGGTCAACTGCAAGAGTGGTAACAATAACATTACCATCAACACTCGCAACGCGAAGTGGCATCTGTGCACCTGCAACATTAAGTGCAACATGGACGGAGACTGGACTTCGATGCGCAACCACGTAACGAATCGGAGCAACATTACAGCAATTACGGTTTCAATATGTCAAATATGCTTAACCAACGACAATGACGTTGCAGGAAGAGCGAAAGAGAGCGAGAGCGAGAAAGAGGGAGGGAGAGAGAGAGAGAGGAGAGAGAGGGTTTACAGCTCAGCATTATGGACACTTTGGGATTAGTGCCCATTAAATGTCGCTGATTGAAGGCCAAAATGTGTGTTAAGTAGAGCTACTGTGTTGTTGTTGTTATTGTTGCTTTTGTTGTTATTGTTTTTGTTGTTGTTGTTGCTTATTTTTGGTATAATTTCACGGCAAATCCCATTAGTTAGGTAAGTGCAAGTGTACAACCAGCATAATTACTCGCATTAACTGGTTTTTAAATTTAAACTATTTATAAAGTACTCAATTTGTTAACGTTACTCTAATTTTAATAAGCATTATAACAATCTGTCTAATATTTAAATAATTTAAGGTAATACTTGTAAAAAATAACATTTTTCTCTAGAGATATCAAAAAAGTTTCTTTACTTTAACTATAATTAATAATTAATTAACCCAGACTCTGTTAAAAAGCATACAAAATAAAAAAACGGACTAAAAGGATGAGCAAAAAGAAGCAGACCACGAATTTTACTACCTTTCAGTGCGAATTTAGCAAAACTCCGACTTATTGCACGATGAATTTGTCTCAGCTGTGTTGTGTCAAAATCTCAGACTTCTGGGTCTTACCGTTTGAGCTGCACTAATATCAGTCAGTCAGTCAGTCAGTCAGTCAGTCAGTCAGTCAATACAAACAGTTTTATATATATATAGATATTTGTAAATATTAAAGATAATTGTTTATTAACTTATAATTCATTACTTTAAATATGCAAAAATAGTCTCCTAAGATTAATAATTATAATTCAATTAAAATCGATTGAAATACATTCAACAATTGCACTTAAAAATTATTAATGTATAATTTCCCAAAACTTGGCGAAAAACTTACATTAAATCTACAATAAATGCACACAGAATATAGCTGCTCTATATATATATTTTTTTATCTATTTCCAATTGTAAAGCTGATTAAATCCATAAATAAATTTATAGCAATATTTGAACGTAGTTATGAATGCCATTTAGTTAGTTGCATTTGCGTTACAGTGTATACATAATGAGATTAAGTATACGCAACATAGTCAATTGTTAGCTATGGAAAATTAAGTGAATAATACAAATGCGAGCATAACAATTCGTTAAACAACTAAAGGCATACATTACCATTGAATGGCATGACTGTTGTTCATGGACAAACTGCAATCCTTCAGCTGCAGGTTTCTTTAGTTTCCACGTCATTAAAAAACTTGTTCCACTTCATATGCCAAACTATAGCAATGCATAACCTAAATAAACGTCGAGATCAATGTAGAGATGCTGTAAATTATGCAACCGCCAGGGATTCCAGCTGCAGTCCACAACGGCGAAAGGTGTTTACGGCGCCTGTGGCGCCATCTACAACATCTTCGCGCCAAAAGAAACTTGTGCTACACTGCAAGCAAATATCAGAAATCAAAAGCCAAAAACAAAACTCGAGCCCCGACTCGTTATTGTCGTTGTTGTTGTCGTGCACGTTGCAGGAATTTCAATTTCATTTTCATTTCGCATTTCATTTGTGGGACTCAAGTCGAAATCTGAAAACTGTAAGCCGAAACAAAACCAAGTCAAGTGGACCCAGTGCACATGCACACACACACACACACACACACACTGGAGTACAATATACAGGCCAAAAGCCTGCTCTGAGCCAGGTTTAAGCTTTGGCTTTTATTGCTGCTGACGTTGCACATTCTTCATGATTTTCTGTTTCATTTTCCTGTGTCTTTTTTACCTAATTTCAAGTTTCATTTTGTAAATTGGTGTTGTCGTTGTTGTCTGTGTCTTCTTTTCTTTGCTTTATTTTTTTATTTTTTCTTTTGCATTGAAGGCCGCAACTGCAATTTCATGCAACTCCTTCCGCTCCCGCTCCCGCTGCTCCTCCAGCTCCTCCTTCTGCAGTTTGACTCTCTTTTAGGCCGTGGTTTGGCTTATGATGTAACCACCACAGCACAGTGGTGTCGTGTTGTTGTGTGTGGTACAGTAGTTGCAGTTGTGGACACACTTAATTTCAGTTTTGCATATTTTTTACAATGCAACAACCGACCAAGCCCATCCAAAATGCAGATCCGCACGTATTAGCCCCGCTATTTGGCCAAGAGTGTTAATTGCGCATTTATTAAACTATATAATGGTCATTTTGTATATTTTTGTTTAGGGGTCTGTCATAAAGACGCACACCTTATTACCATGCTAAAAAATTGTTAAATGCCATTTAGTGTTTAGACGCCGCCGTTTGCCGACCGAACAGTGGCCCCCAGAGTCACTGAAGCGGAGCACCGCTACACTCAGAAAAAAAGTCTAGATTTTCGTACTAAAACTGGGGATAATCAAGTACCAAAATCTGAAAGCTGTCTAAGTTCGGAGTTTCTAAAACTGAGAGTAAAAATCCTATTTCCAGTTCGGTTTTCGCATTTTTGAAAAGAATAAAGTGCAATTTTTCTGGGCTACTTTAAGTAAGTTTTGCGTTTAATTCAAGTCTGCAAAAATTAAAAACATACTAGTTTAAAGCAAGGCTGCAACCGCCAAAATTTTGTTAATGGTTCGGTTCGGCGGTTCAAAGCAATGAGCAAGACATCGGTTCGGTTCGCGAATTGGCTTATATATAACCTCTGAACCCAAGGTATGGGTTCGAACCTTGGTTCAATTTCATACAAAAAATTTTTTTTGTGGTTGTACATTTTTCTTTTCATTTTTATATAATAAAATTTTTTTTTTTTAAGAAATCAAATTTTGATGGCAATTAAAATTTATTTGAAGATTTAAACGACTTATTTTAGCCCGAAGTCTTAAATAATTGCGTAATATTAGAAAACCATAAAATTTATGAATTTATTATTCTTCGAACCGAACCTTTTATTTTAGAAAGCGGTTCGGCTTAGGTTCAGGTTCGTGAAGTAAATAATTTCAAGGGTTCGGTCATGATACGGTACAGGCTGCTTAAAAACCCAAACCGAACCGGTTCTACGAGGTTCGGTTCAGAACCGGTTTGCAGCCTTGGTTTAAAGACACAAAAATCTTGAATTAATCCCAAATTGTACTTGTTTCTAGCATAAAACATTCATATTTTAAAGTTCATTTCTATCTTTAAAAATACTCTTTTAAGTACAAAGAATCCTAAGCTAGTTTAGTAAAGATCTTTGTTGCTTCTGGAGGTATCTTAACAAGACTCACAGATTTTATTTTTGCCATCGTTTTATATATTCTGACTAAGTTTTGTTAAAGTCGGAGTATTATTTCAAATAGCTGCTATAGCATTGGACAATCGGAACCCTAAATTATAGATCGATTCATACTAAATTTCAAATTTTTAATACCCATCAATCTTAATAAGTTAAAAACTAAACATTATAAATTTAAATATGGTCTAATTTAATTTTAGGATGGCACATTTTTCTAAGTGTAGCACCACGGCTGTCTAAGAGGTGGTTGTTATTGCCTTCTGTGTCATAATTGTTTACGTCTTCATGCTGCGTCCCGTTGTGAAGGTCGTTGTTACTGTTACTGTTATTGTTATTGTTTACATTGAATGCCTTTTGGCCGTTATTGGCGAATTGCAGGCCGAACACTAAATACCGAACTGTGCTAATTGTTTGTCACTCAAGTTCAGTTAGCCAAGCTAAACAAGTCATATGAAATGCACGCACGTAGACACTTGAGCATTTATTGGATCACCCAGCAACGCCCACACCGACCTTATAAAATAGCCAGCGGTCCCAATTAGTTGCTTGTACATCATTATTAACAACATAATTAATAGGCAGTCTGCCTTTTCTTTCACTCACTCTCTCTGTCTCGTTCTCTGTCCATCAGTGGACCTGTCGACACATTCTAGCTCTCGGCAAAGTCGCGCTTGAGATCAGCCCAAAAAGCGCCAACGCATACTTCAGCTTCAAGACAAGACAAGACCGAAGAGCCCACAAATTGTTTGAAGATTGCGCTGCTGCGACGTCAGCGTCTGCGTCAGCGTCAGCGTCAACGTCAGCGTTTGTTTTACCTTGGGAAAATCCGAGCAGTCATCGTCTGTCCAAGTCGAGACCATCAGTCAGTTTGGGTCGTCACAGCTAACGACTCAGCAATAATAATACTCTCCACACTTTACTCTCACTCTCTTTTACGTGGTCTTTTCGCTTTCAGTGACGCTGGCAGCGACGCCAGCAGCGACGTCGCGACGTCGACTGTTGTTGCGTGCATTTTGCACATTGGGCGACAAAGCGAACGCTTTCAGCCGAGACTGAAGCTGTGGCTTTTGTGGTAGCAGACACTGAAGCTGAAGCTGTACACTCAGAAAAAATATACGACCCTAGTTTTAGAAATTCTCCATTGTTTTAAACTGCCATAAAACTTACATAATTGTCTATTTATTGGATATTTATTTATTTATTTATATAAATGTATCTTAAAAATGAATCCCAAAGTTATAAATAGTTATGGAATATATTTTTCTTAACTACATATAAAAAAACTACCCTAAAAAGTGTATTTTTAAAAAATATCATATCCAAAACATGGGTAAACGGTTTTTTTTTCTAAAACTAAAGGGTTATTTGGGTGATTATGGAATATATTTTTCTTAGCTACATATAAAAAAATTACACTAAAAAGTATATTTTTTAAAAATATCATATCCAAAACATGGGTAAACTGTTTTTTTCTAAAACCAAAGGGTTATTTTGGTGATTATGGAATATATTTTTCTTAACTACATATAAAAAAATTACCCTGAAAAGTGTATTTTTTTAGAAATATCATTTCTAAAATATGGCTAAACGTTTTTATTCTATAACCAAAGGCTGATTTTGCAATTCAATCTTTTTATTTATAGAAAATAAATAGGAAAAATGAGAAATTTTTGTATTATTTAAAAAAAATAATTGTCATATAATAAATGGCGGCATTTCTTAATTTTATACATTTTTTTTCTATTTTTAGAAAGTATGGTGGTAAAACATAGAAAAACAATTTCTGATATTTAAAAATATATACCCCACATTTTAAAAATAAATTCCTTGATTTTAGAAATAATGCTTCAATTGTTATGGGTCCGAAGCCCTGTTTATCAGAAAAAAATAGATATTGGTATTACATTTCAGAAAAGATTAGCCACATATGTATTTAGGAAATGTATTTTCTATTATTAGAAAAAAATAGATATTGGTATTACATTTCAGAAAAGATTAGCCACATATGTATTTAGGAAATGTATTTTCTATTATGATAGGCGAATCGGCCTTGAAAGCAATTTAAAGGTGATTTTCTGAATTTCTGGATTAAAAACTAGTCATTTTTTTCTCAGTGTAGCTGTAACTGTGACTGAGCCTGAGAGCTTTGCAGTAGCAGCAGCAGCAGCGGCGTCGGCGGCGGCTCGACCGTGTCCCCACAGACACACACACACACACACAAACACACACCTATACAGTAAAAAGCTGCGATCGCTGTTCGAAGTTTTTTACTGTTTGGCCAAAATTATTGCTGTTTTGTGCTGCTATGCTGCTGTTGCCGTCGCTGCCAGCTTCGCTGTCGCCGTCGGCGTCGCCGTCAGCGTCGCTGCGTTTCTTTTTGGCGCGTCTCATTCAAAATATAAATAGATGTGCATGTAGGGAAATGCGAATAGTGTTCATAGAAGACCTCAGCGGAGGCACATTTCAGCTCTTTTGTTTCGACGCGCTGTTGGTGGTACAGGGATTCCAAGCATGAGATCCCTCAGTTTGTTGGTTAGTGTTGTGCATGATCAGACAAGTCATCGAGTCTATAACGGGTGACGGGTGAACGGTGAACTCTATAAATATCCTGAAATGCCAAATGCAATTCTAAACTGTGAAATAATATTTGCATAAATAATTTAAAAATAATGTTTGTGAATAAACCAAAAAAATCAAGTGATCTTAATTTTAAAATACGACGCGTGCATAAATTTTGGATGGTTTTCTAATTGATTCTCTGGTGGTGTCCACAGCTACTCGGCGCCAGCTGCGCGCTAATCCTAAGCATAGCCTACGCACATCCGCCGGAGGGTGTGTGGAAGAAGAAGCTGACCTGGAAGGAGGATTGGGTGCAGGTCTGGAAGACCATTAAAAAAGAGGCATGGGAAACGAAATGGAAAAAGGTGTCCGTACCAATTTGGAAAGAAGTTCAGGTAAGAAGCAGCAAACAACAAAGAAGAAGAAGGATACAAAATATAAAATGCGACAAACGACATACGACAGGTGCCTGTCTGGAAGGAGGAGAAGGTGCCGGACTGGAAGATCATTAAGAAGCCCAAGATTGAGGAACGCGAGGTGCCCGCCTGGAAGGATATCAAAGTGCCCGAATGGAAGAAGATAACGAAGCCCATTTGGGTGCCCACCAAGGTGGCCGTGTGGAAGGAAATTCAAGTACCAGTGTGGAAGGAAGTCCAAGTGCCGTTCTGGAAGGAAATCCAGGTGCCAGTGTGGAAGGAAGTACAGGTGGCAGACTGGAAACAAATGTTCGAGCCACAATGGGTAAGCAAGCAAATAATATGGGAAATAATCATGAATTTATGAATTCATTTGAAATTCTCCTGTTTCGATTAGGTGAAAATGGGCATTCCTGGTGAAAAGTTCTTGGGCAAAGATCACGAGGGCTGGGAGTACACCAGTCACGATCTGTGGCGCAAGAAGCTCATCTGGAAGCCAGTGTGGAAGAAGATCTGGCGCACCGAGAAGAAACAGGAGTGGCGCACCGAGAAGAAGCAGGAATGGCGCACCGAAAAGGTGCAAGAGTGGAAAACTGAAAAGGTGCAAGAATGGAAACAGGACAAGAAGCTGGAATGGAAAGACGAATGGGTTCAGGTGTGGAAGCCATCCAAGAAGCAAATCTGGATCAAGGAGAAGCGCGAAACGTGGGTCGAGGAGAAGGTACAGATCTGGCGCACCGAGAAGAAACAAGTCTGGGCCACCGAGAAGAAGCAGGCGTGGAAGGACGAATGGCAATCGGTGCAGGTGCCTGTCTGGAAGGAGGTCAAGGTACAGGAATGGAAAAAGGTGTGGAAGCCAGTGTGGGAAAAGGTCTGGGTACCAATTAGCCATGGACACGGACATGGCTGGGATTAAATTGTGCCCAAAATAACGGGCTAACATCTCGCAAGCTATGCGACAGCACTGATATTATCTGATAACTGCCCAAGTCCAGCCCAAGTTCGAACCCAGGTTCGAACCCAAGTTCGAACCCATACTTAAGTCAGCTCATTTGGCCTAAATCATCTCCTCCCTCCACATGCACACACCCCGAATGCATTTTGTATACAAATTTCGTCACTTTTCCTTTCAACTTATCTTCTTCTTTTCTACTATTTCTGTCTCTTTGCCTCTTGTAACTGTATCTGTATCTTAAGTGTACAAATTAGTCATCCGCGCGTTTGTCTTTAAGTTATAAACATTTCATATTCCATGAAACAATTTATTAATTGGCCTATTTGGATTTGCCATTGAAATTCAACTTCAATGAAGAATGAAGCTCAAAAACAAAAACAAAAACAACAACAACAACAAAACATAAAAGCATAAAGAAAAACAAGTGAAAATTGTGCATTAAAGGTTTGTAAATATGTATGTACGTAAACAAAAACCATAAACATAATCATAAACAACTGTACAAAATTTCAAACAAAACAACAAAAAATTAAATAAAAAAAATGATTAAAAAAAATAACATAAAAAAGGTATTAACAATTTAATTGTATAATTATGAATCCGCACATATATGTACTATATTATAATAAGTGCGCGTATTTCAGCAACGGAGGCAGTTTAAAGAGTACTCAAAAATGTGATTTGGAAGGCCAGCCAAAGTGATAAAGATGAAGATGCTGATGAGGATGGGATGATGTAATAAATATGCTCCTTTTACTTTCATCAGCATCGATTGCGCAACTTCAACTTCAACTTCATCTTCAGCTATAACTTCATGGCCAATCCTATTCACATTCGCATTTCCCATTTTGGCATTAGATGTCCATTAGTTTGAAGATGCAACTCATAAAGTTGCAGGCCTCATGACACGCGGAAGTTGCAGTTAGATATGCTGCAACACAGAAACAAAAAGCGGCAATCGACGACTGAAAGGGGCAAGTTGTTTTTGTTGCACGATTGTTGCAATCAGACGGCAGCATCATCATTTCAGAGGGAGGCCAATAGCCAAGAGCCAAGAGCCAAAGCCAATGCATATGAACTTGCAACTTGCAACAGCAATAGTGGCAACTTGGCATCCGATGCCCAGATGCAGATGCCAAATAAATCTCAAGGAAGCATCTCGGCCAGATAAGCAGCCACAATAACAATAACGCCTGACTTCCTGTTCAAGTTGAAGTTGAATGCAGCTGTGGCATAGGGACAAAGACAGAGACAGAGACAAAGATAGAAATACAGACGGTGCAACTATACAACACAAGTCCAAGTCACTCGGTCGCCGATGTTGCAACATGCGGCTTTTAATTGACTCGCTCGCTTCTTTTCTTTTCTGTGTCTGTGTGCCAAAATCCGATGCCGACAACTCTGAGACACATTTCCTCCCCTCCCCTCGCAAGTCTAGTTAGCAGCCTCAGGAAGCAACTTGTGGCAGTGGCAGTTGCAGCCAGTTGTGGCACCAAAACTGGACACCAGACACCGGCCGCAAATTGTGGCGATTAGGTAACTGTTCCACCAAATACAGCCAGTCCAAAAGTTCGAGTTCAAGCAAAGCCGTTAAGAGAGAGCCTGAGAGTTTTTTTTTTTTTCGTTAATGATGTTTCAAATTCACAAATCATCACGCGGACCTTTAATTTATGAGTGGGCGTGGCTTATTGGGTAACAACTCCCCCTCCAAAAAAATATATATATATTCAAAGGCTCTTTTGCAAATATTTCACATTGAGTCAAACCGTCTCTTAATGAATATGAGCATTGAGACTAATTATTAACAATAAACCTATTTAACTGCAATTTCAGCAATTTTCTGTTTGAAGCGCAACAAAACTTATAGAATTCATATATCTACACTAATAGAAAACGAATAGTAAAAATAAATACAACTCTATTAGATTTAACTAGAAAACGTATTGAAATGTAATACAACTAAATAAATAAATACAACAAACAAATAAAACTAAAACTTAACACTTCAAATTAACAATATAATATTTATTTAAAACATGCTATAATGTTAATTAAATCGTATTTGAATTGATGTCAGATTTTAATGAAAAACGTAATAAACTTTAACTTTACTAAAAACATGAAAATTTAAGCCGATTTGTACATTATTATTAGACCAAAAATTCCAAAATATTTATTATAAGCTCGGTGGCTCAATGGTTAGAGTTGCCTACCTGTTACAGACAGAACTTTTTCAGTTCGAAGGCCTGGGTTCGAACCCCACTCTGTTCCTTGCTAAGGAGAAAAATCAGGAATAAAATTGAATTAAATAATAAGATTTAAATTCATAAAAATATAAAAAATAAATAAGAAAAAAATTAAATAGCTAAAGAAATAGATAAATTATATTATTATACTTAAATTTAAAATGAGATATATATAAATTGATTATAATTATATTTGTTTTTGTGTTAAAGTGCTTAGACTTTAAATCTACTTAGTCCATATTTTTTCAATCATAAATTAAAAATCTTTGTCAAAATATTAAAATTTAATAGCATTTTTCTAACAGTGTATAAAGTTTAAGATATTTTTGGAATTAAGCAGACGTTAACCAATTCCAATACCAATTGATTTGTTGTTGCTCTTGCAATTTGTATTTCCTTCTGATTATGATTGCCAAGTACAATGGGCAACTTATCGACAATTAGTATATAGGAAAACATTCACAACTTGACATCTAATTAAGTCAATGACACTCATGCTGAAGGTCTGCATATCGAACCCTATCAAGATCAACACAATGTCAAAAAGTATAGCCGTATATGTTTTCAAAACAATTTCCATAACTCAAAACTTGAAAACTTGAAAACTCCAAACGGACAAGTTGCATTGTCAGCAAGTTGGTTGCATTATAAAATGTAAAAATCATTTTCTGGCTGTTGGCTTTTCTTTTGTCTCGCTTACAAAATGGTAAATGTCTTTGTTTTAATTGATGTTGTTGCCGTTTGCGGCTGTTATTGTTGCACAAAGACTCGTTACCTCGGAATGTAATCAAGCTGTGTGTGTTTGTCTTGGCTTGGGCATTAATTCGAGTACCCGCTGCTCAGACAAGCTCAGATAATGAGACAGTGTCCAGATAATCCAGCTAATCGGACAATAGCATCGCCAACGCAGCCACGCGGCGTATGCGTAATATTTTTTTTAATGGTCAACTGTTCAAAGCAAGTGGCGAATTGCGCGCAGCCTCTCATCATTTTATGTAATGCACACAACTGTCATGCGAAATTCAAATTTTAATACTAGCAACAACAACAGTTTACAGTAAACAAAACAAAAGCACCACAACAACAACTCGATGACAGCAACAACTCTACGCATTTTGAGTGAAGCACAAGTGAAGAAAGACGCAGTCAACTGTTGTTGTTTTAAATGTTGCAGCAGTCACAACAACAAGAGCAACAGCAACAACAGCAACAACAAAGCCACACATATTGCACAAGCAAAACAAAAACAAAACAAACGAACGCCTCGAAACGTAAATTGAAAAGAAGTAATAAAAATAAATTTGCTGAATAAAAAGAGAAAAAAAACTATAAGAAAAAAATGTAAAAATATGTTATAATAAAGAGCGAGAAATGTTGATTGTAATAAATCTTTTGTTTACACACACAAAAACACGCCTGAAATATTTATTTATATTTATTTCGCGGCACAGCAACAACAAAGCGCTGCTCAGGTTCAAGACAACAAGCAGCAAACCGCAAAAAAAAAAACAAAAACTAAAAACAAACTAAAGAAAAAAAGAAAAAGAAAAACTGAGACACAGCAAGAGGCACGTGAGGTGGAGAGAAGTGTGTGTGAGTGTGTGTGTATGTGTGTGACAGTGTTGCTGTTGGTTGCCAAGCGTGAAATGGCAACACTGCAGAGGTTGTTGCACGCATCAGCTGCAGATGAAGTTGACGCTGCCAGCGTCTTGATCTGTGCCACATGTTGCCAGTTGCCAGTTGCCAATTGAAGCATGTGGGTCATTGGTAGAAAACGAAAGTGTGTGTGTGTGTGTGTAGAACTGGAGCAAGCAAGCGGCAACTTGTTGTGTGCCACATTTGTCATTAAGGCAGCAGCGGCAAGGTCGTCACCCAGTTGCACTCCGTTGACAGCGACAACGACAGCGCAAAAAGAAATGAGGTAATAATAAATAGCACTCGTTTGCGGCAGCCACAATTAAAGCCATGACACAGAGCAAATGTGGCAACTTGACTCAAATAATTAAGAGGCAAACAGAGAAGCAACATTAACTTATTGGTTATGACTAAAGTATCTATTAGTTGGATTATCTAATAATTTTTTGAATTTTCCCAGACATTTTTTATACTTCTAGATTTTAAATTTGTTTTATTTTTTATTATTTCAGTTTTAAATAAAGTTAAATTTAACTTAAGTCAACTGTTCTCAGTTGACACTAAATAAATAAATATATAAATAAAGTTGATTTTTTTTTATCATTAAATATTAATTTGAAAGATATTGTCATAATTTTAGATTAACTTAAGTCAACTATTCTTAGTTGACACTAAGTAAATACATAAATAAACATATAAATACAGCGAAATATCGACAACTCAATTTTTACGGAAACGAAAATCGCGTTCTTTAACTAGATTATTTTTTGGACGATTTATCGAGTTAATTAAATCAATTACCCAGAAAAATCACAACTTACTGTATTTTGCATTTTGCAGAATTAAGTTAAGTCGCTCAATTTTAATGAACGACAATAATAAATGTTCTACAAAAATGCTAAAGTGTGAATCAGTCATAAAAACGATGAAAGTAAAATAAGATTTGATTAAAATTTCGATTTTAAATGAAAAAACATTTTTTTTTTTTAAATATATGAAACTTGATCTATTATTTTTCAATACATTTTTTTCTTGCAATTTTCTATGTCGATATTCAATTCAATCAAAAGATTGAATTTATATCACTAGTTGCTATAAATAGCCATTTCAATCAGTGGGCGTTGCAACAAAAGACTTAGGCCACAAACTTGTTTAGTCACGCGACAACAACAAAAACAACAACAGCTGGTGACAGACAACTGTATGCAGAATCTAAACAGACCAGTTTTAGCCAATTTCGCGCTGCTCTACAACAATTCAGTTTACGAATTGGGCCAGCTGACATTTTCATTCATTAAATGTAAATTCAATTTGTTGTCAATCAATTGTTGCCTGCTTTTGTTTTTAGTTTTTTATTCCATTTGTGTTGTTGGCCTAAAAAGCGGCTGTCTTTTTATTATTTTCTATTTCTCTATTTCTCGCTCTGGTCTGAATGGAGTCACAGAGTGAGGTAGGGGAGGGAGGGAAGGGGCAGTGAATTTATTACAGCGCTTCAACGCAATTGCAGTTTACGACTTCCTCGAGCTGCATTATTATTAACCAGTTAGCAGTTTGTTGGCCGAAGCAGCTGATACGCTAAATGGCCAATACGAGTATGTGACGCCAGCTTTGTCATGCTCTCTCCCTCTTCCCACCCTTTCCCCTCAAACTCCTTGTGGCCAGCAGGCAGTTTGTCGTTTAGCGTTTGACTGATTTTTTTTATATTTATTTTTTTTTGCAACTCTTCAATATTTTGCATGTTGTAATTTTTGTTATGCAGCTCTTGAGTACTCGTATCGGGGGAGACAATGTGCAATTGTTAGCCGGAGCAATCGCAATTGTTGTGCGAATTTATACATTTTACGAGGTGTTTTCACAGCATCGTTAAATACCGACTGAATAAATGATATATAAATTGCCACTATGCAAATTACATTTAATGGTGAACATTTTTGTCTTTCGCAGCGTTTGACAAATACATTTTCGCAATCAAATTGTGCAAAGTCACCGACCACAAATTGTTGTCATATTTAAGTCAATGTGGTTAACCAAGTAAATACTTACTTAGAGCATTAACATTCTTGTTCTATTCGCTAAAGCAAAATGTCAACTGCAAATTTGTTCGAAGACAATATTATATGTGTAACAATATTTATATTTGGTTTGAACACAAACGCACTTTTAAATAATATTGTTAAACAATAAATAAAAAACTGCTAAGCCAGCTTGGAGTAAACTGAATATGCATATATATTTTAATATTTATTGTTGTTCATACAAATATTTTTTAAGAATTCATTAAATATTATTGAAATTTTGGAAAGTGAATATTCAACAATTTATTAAATAATTAAAGAGTTTTAAAATTAACTCGCTCTCTATTAACTTCAAAATTCAAATGGCGCCATCTCTGGTTAGCTTATGAAAACACAGCGCCATCTTTGGCAATATTTGTGCCAAGCAAACGAGATTTATTTATCAACTGGCGCCTAAAAGTATGCTGTTCATTTGTTAAGCAACTAAAAGCTGGCTGATATGAAATGAAATTTATTCTTTATATTTTAATTTTCAAATTAAAACGAACGCATTTTCGGCCTTCAAGTATTATTAAATTTATACATTTCTGATCAGGACCTGAAAAATATTTGTTTTTCAAATATAATTTTTTCCGCGTGTTCTTAAAGTCTTGCTGTGGCGCCACCTTTTGTCTATTTTTCGAAGCTTTTTCTTTGGCGCTCTCTTTCGACAACTATGGCAACTTTCTGCACTTCTTTGTAATTTTTTACGCGGGTGAATTTGAAAATTCAATAATTAATTTAAAATTATGAATTTAGAAAATTTCAATATTATTAAGCCATTCAATTAGAAAAAGCGTTAAATTTCAATCTAATTGTACACTTGCTCCTCTAAAAATATATATTTATTAACGACGTTTAGTCAAGCGCACATCAAAAGACTTAGACAACGAACTTGAGTGCAGCTGTTGGCATTGGCTATTGACGCCATTTGACCCGCTGAATTTAATAATGGCTCGTTTAACTGGAAAATTGAAATGAGCGGAAACAAATATATTTTAGCAGGCCGTTTGGATTTTAATCAACTTATGCCGGTGCCATGCAATTATGCAATCAGTTTTGTTATTTTGCATGTGCCACACACTATTTGCCGAGCGTGACTGCAACTGACTGTCTGACTGTGTGACTGACTGACTGAATAACTGACTGAATAACTGACTGAATAACTGACTGACCAACTGAAAGTGTTAGCTTGGCTTTTCCAACTCAAAGATACATGTGATTAGCACCACTTGACGTGTGAATCCAATGAATATTAACTCCACATCAAATTTGCATGAATTGCGCTGCACAGTGTACACTAACTCAAATGGCAATTGTCTGGCGCTTTGAAGAACCCGCATGACTGGCAAGAAGTGTGGACTGATTGCGATTTCCTAGTTGCTTTTGCCATTTGAGACGGCACAACGTCATGGCCATAAGCGATTGCGCAATGCAACAAAGCGGCTAAAAGATATTGCCAAACGGTCAACGAACGCCAAAAGAACCAGTTTTATCAGTCAACCAACAAGTCCCCCACACACACCCGTACACACACACACACACACTCATAAGTATCGATTGCATTTCCGTTTATCATTGGCGCCCGTGCGTCTCATTTGACAACTCGTTAAATTTATTTTCTTGTCAAATGAGGTGTGAGCCCTCATCGTTGGCATTGTCGATTAGTTTTATGCAAATGACAAAAGACGTACGCTGCAAGTTGGCCATAATATAGCTATAAAGACATAATTCATGCAGTTGGTTGTTTTTGTTATGGACGCAACGTGACTTGAAATTTCTATGACAATTCAATTGTATGAGTGGCGGGTTCGTGTCTTAAGTCTTTTGTTGCCACATCGAATGGGGTCATGCTGAAATTGCATTTGCCTGACCTTGAAAGCTGCTGCAACTTGTGTCAACTTTCAGGGAAGTTCAAGCTCGAAGCTGTGGCAACTGTTGCAAGTTGTGGAAGTGGGCGCAACAGGCGTGCAATTAAAATGCCCAAACCGATCAACAAGCCATAAAAGAGCAACGAAAACATCGACAACAACAACTACAAACACTACAAGCTACCAATTGCCTTTGGTGCGTGCGATTTTGGAGTTGTCAACTGTCTGAAAGCGTAGCACAAAAGTGGTTCGGCCAGCTTCCACAAAGACGGCCCAAAATGTGCAGCATTTGCTTATTTTGGTGGTCCAAACAGGAAGCCAATCGGCATCAATCGGAAGTAAAAGGCACAGTTAAAGGCACAGCTGAGAAGGCGCCAGGTTCATTGGCCATTCGCAGGCTCATATGTTCAACAATTTGCCCCCTTTATCAACTGTCCACTGTCCACTGTTAACTAAATTTCCCCCTTCTCAGCTCTACACTGTGCAATAAATTATGTGCTTGGCACACGCCCACGCACGACACTTTAGTGATTGGCAAATCTCTGGCAATCTTTGGCTATTCAAATCAGGAGTGCTGCAGGAAGTGCATGCCAAAAGCTGCTCCAATTTTCATGCCGGAACCAATTGTAAATATACATATAAGATCACACACACACACACAGACAGACAGACAGACAGACAGACAGACGGACAGACAGACAGACAGACAGACAGACAGACAGACGGACAGACAGACAGACGGACAGACAGACGGACAGACAGACGGACAGACAGACAGACGGACAGACAGACGGACAGACAGACGGACAGACAGACGGACAGACAGACAGACGGACAGACAGACAGACAGACGGACAGACAGACAGACATAGCTATAGCGACCAGGGACTGTAATCATTATAAGTTTAATTATAAAACTCAAGAAATAATCAGTATTCTATAGGTTTTTTTTTTTGCTTAGAAATAATGATTATTTCTCAAGTTTTTTTGTTTTCTCAAAAATAATGATTATTTTATAAGTGGGCTGTCAGAGTTGCCTCCTTCTCCCTGTTACATACATTGCAACGAACACAATATACCCTTTTAAATATTTTTGAAGTAACGGGCATAAAAATACACCCTTAAACACTTAACACATTGACTGATTAAAGCCACGATATGGCGAGTCAGTGGCCAATACAAATATGAAAAGAAAAAAGAAACAACAAACAATAAACAAATCGGCATTACACGATCTGCATTTGAATTCGGTTCGAGTCAGAGTCGAAGTTGTAGACATAGACGAAAAGTAAAAGTGGTTCAACGGCTGCTGTGGCAGCGTTATCAACAACATCATCGTCAACGTTATGCGTCGACCTGCCATAACACTTCACTACACTTCACTTTATTTGATAGCCAGACAATCAGACACTTGAGTTTGTGCCATAAAAGGAAGTCATGAATATGGCCAGTGCAGACAGTGCACAAGGAAGCCACGAATCCGTACTTCATTCGCTTGGCCCTGGGCTATCCAAGTCGAGTATTTGTAGTTGGCTCTCTTTTGAGCCAACGCGTTACGCATTTCATTTGCACCGTCGCAGTCCAGATCCAGTTCCAGTTCGAGTTGGAGTTGGAGTTCCAATTCCAGTTCCAGTTGCACTTCCTGTTACTGGCTTTACTTTATTTATTTTACTTTGATGAATATTAATAAGAGTTTAGTTTTCATTTGGTGCGAATGTTGTTCGTTGAACTACCTGATGCTGTCACTTCCTTATGGACCAACTCCATGCCGTTGGACATTAACGCATTAGCGGTTGTTAAATGAAACCAAGGAAGCCCAATATTGTGGCTAACACAAATAACTTATAAATTTAGTTGATATATAGCAAAATTATTATATAAATCATTTTATTCTTTCTTTTTATATTTGTAAATAATATTACTATAGTTTTCAATAGCAGGAAATCTCTTATAAAAATAAAAAAGCAATTTTAAAATATTAAAAAAAAATTTGAGTGTTTTATCAGGCAATTAAACTGCCAGTTTTTATATTTATTATCTAACATAATTAGCTGGCTTTTGTTTTGACCATGAGCTACCCACTAAGCCTAGACACACACACACACACACACACACACACACACATACATTTATAACGGAACAACTCGGCCGCACGCATGCGAAAGTTGGAACTTTATTTTGCAGAGTGGGCAAATCTTTCTGCTCATTCATAAGAAACCGGGGGAATTGTTAAAAACTAAATCAACATGCAATTAATTTGGCTTTGAAAATGAAGCGAACCATTTAAAGAGCTCAACTTGAATGGAATTCCGCATGTTTTCCAGACTTTTCAAATATGTGCAAACTGAAGTGCAACAACAAAAGATGCAGGAAATACAAAAATAGACTTGCCGGCCAAGTGTTGCCACATTGTTGCACATGCAAAAATGCCAACACTGCACAATGGACAGTGGACAATTTCAGACAATTTGAACTGTTTTGTTTTTGTTAGATTCAAATTTGGCACGCAATGCGACAAAGCGACTGCCCTTAACCGAATTAAAGCTCCAACTTTGGCTTACAAATTACATTAAGTACTACTAATTGATACAACAGCCCCATTCCTCGGTCCCTGGCTCACAGTGCCCACTGTAAGTGTGTGCACATCAAGCGCCTCACGAGCGTGACGACCTTCAATGTTGTCGTTATTGAACAAGAATTCCCAAAACGCAACAACAAATAATCAAAAACCCAAAACCCAGAGGTCCGACGACAATCTGACAATCCAACAATACAACCATCCAGCAATCAAATAGAAAAAAAATAGACGCAATCCGTTGAACTGTTTTGTTTGTGCGTTTTCATACACGCAGAGAAAAAACGCAAGGTACAAAAATAAATATTGTATTTGATTTTTGGTATTAGATTTTAAAAGAAAACGTAGTAAAACTAAATTAAAACACTATAATTTAACAAAAAAAAGATACTATTGTTTTAAAGCTAATATGAATTTTAATTTAGTTTAGTTTATTTAAGTTAATTTTAATATTTCATGAAAATTTTTAAGTTAAAAATATTTCATATTTATTTTAAGATTTTCGTCTTTTTAAACTGAATTTATTTTAAGTTCCATAGCTCTGCGGCTGGAGTCGCCAGCCTGCCACAAATATACCATTTTTTTTAGTTTGAAAACCTGGGTTCGAGTTCCACTTTGTGAGATGCTGAAGGAGAACAATCATGAATAAAATTAAATAAAATAAACATTCTTCGTCAATGTATCTTAAATGTAGTTTTTATTCATAAAACTAAAAATAATTAATATAAAAAACACAATAACAAAAAAAAAAGGAAAAAAAAAAATTTATTTTTAACATAATACAATAAATTTGAAATTATTTGTTTTTTGTATATACAAAATAATTGTAATATGTTTCAAAATTGAGTTTGCTTTAAATTAAATATGAAAAAAAAATTGTAAGCACTTAAAAAAATTAGGTATAAATATATTCAATTTAAATATATTTCATATTTTTAAAGTGCTTACACTTTAAATGTACTAAATTAATATTTAACGCTTAATAATATAGTTTAATCAAAGTGTAAATATTAAATTATAAGAGCATTTTTCTCTGTGTGTAAAATTTGTTGTTTTTCCCATTTCGTGCTATTAATTTGCATTGCGCCAATGTTGTTGTTATTGTCGTTTTTGGTATTGTTTTTGATTAAGATTTATAACATTTATTGCCATAAGCCCGGACTGCGATTACAACATTTGGAGCACCAGCTGCAGCCGCTCCCCTCCCCCCTCCACCACTTCTCTCTTTTGTCTCTCTTTTCTCAGTCACGTCGCGCCAAAGTGATGCGAATGCACAGCACAAAAGAGAAGAGACAATACCGGCCCAAGTTAAGCTCGAGCTGAGCGCCAGTTGAGCTTTCAGAGCATAGGCAAGTCGAAAGCTTGCTCTTTTTTTTATTGTTTACTCGTACACACAAAACCGTTATCAGAATTCAAGGTCTTCGGTTTCTGCCTTAACGCGCTCTCGTTTTCGTTTTCGTTTGCTTTTTCGCTAGCTCTCATTTCTTTATCTTTATCGTTTTCCCATTTCATTTTCGTTTTTTGGCGCCGGCTTTGGCTCTGTCTGTGTCTGTGTGTGTGTGTGTGTGTGTGTGTGTGTGTGTGTGTGTGTGTGTGTGTGTGTGTGTTGACTGCACCTGTGCGCCGTCTATTTAACCTGGCTGCCCAATCTCCAGAGCGACAGTCTGCACCACGAAAGTGGCCCAAAGAGTTGCGCGCGTTGCCCACCCAGCGAGTGGTGGCCCCAAAGTAGTGTTTTATTATTCGTATTTAACAAGTGAATTGGTGTTACACTTTTGGTCTAGGGCCACCAAAACCCACAGCCAACGTTAAACGGGAGCCATGAGGATCCAGCGGCATTTTGTGGTAATTACAACAACAATGAAAAGTGTCAGCAAGTGTAAAAAGATAGTGAATTGTGTGTACATAAGAGTATTATTATCTAGCCAGCCAAGTGGAACTAATGGAATACAATTTTCAGAGTTTACTGCAATTTTCTAATAATTTGTTTACAAAACACTTTTATTCGTCTTCAAATTTGAATAAAAACATTCGAAATGCTTCAGAAATTTCTTGAAGTTTTTAGCTTGAAAGGTGCAAAAGTAAACTGAATAATTTTACACTTTGAACGAATTTTTATCGCAGTTATTACATCACAATATTTTATTGATATAAAAACTTAAACAGACATAAAATGAAGTAAAGCAGAATATTTAATTGAAAACTGTTGTAAAATTTTAAATGCTTTTATTGTCTGTGGTTAAGAGATTATTTGTTAGAATAAAACTAAGTTTGGATTATACAGATTATTTTTAGCAGCAAGGCAAATTGCTTATAATAAATAAAATATAGATCACGAATTTTTTCAGTGAATTTAAAATTTAATCAAATAATGATTAAAATGTCGCCACTGCTTAACTGAAAATCATTAGGGCGTGCTTTACTAATTTCCATAATCGGTTTTCCAACTTGGATACTTTCCAGGCATTGTCAAATAGCACGACATTTGAGGCTCTGTGTTTTTTCTATTTCTCTTTCCCTTTATTTTATTTGATTTTATTTTTTTATGCCTCTCAATCGCTTTGAGGCGCATTGTCAACAATTAAAAACGCACAAATATGACGGCGAGATGGTTTCATTAGCGCTTGTCCATGAAATGCATTGGAGTTGAGCTCTTTTCCCTCACGATCGATGATCCAACGGCTGGCAAACCAGTCGCGTCAAGATTACAGACGCAGTAGGCATCACTTGCCACTTTCACTGCCCACCAAACTGCGGAAGCTCGGACTCGGAATCCGTCTTGGACTGCGACTGCGACTTCGACTGCGCAGTCGTCGGCTGCGTCTGCGCACAATTAGCACCCTCAGTGCAAGCGATGAGATAATTTTTTTGCCGGCGCTAATTTTCATTTCATAATAATCGAGTCTAGTTGACATTTGAGCGCCAATTGATTGAATCGAATTCGAAAGATTAAAAGCTGTTTATGAAATTCCCCAAAGCCAAAGATGACAGCAAATTGACGCCAAATACTTTGACCTCGTCAGATATTCCAAATACAGAGCGTTACCCTTACAACAGCGTTGTTGGGAACGCCAACGCCTATTTATGCGGATCCAAAGCGACAGATTTGCATAATGCCGAGACACCTTTGACCAAATAAAGAAAGCAAGAAAGAGGCCGAACCCGAGCCCGAAACGCCAAATAGAAACACACATGCCCCCAAAATGGCGTTGACCTGCAGCTAGGTCAGGCATTATCATGTTGATCTGCCATATTTATGCTCCAATCCACAAAACTGACGTAACATTTCACTCTTACTTTTTTTTTTGTCTGGCAGTCAACGACAGTCAATGACTCGAGTGCAAATAACACTCGTGTGTGTACAGACAGAATGGGGCAAGCAAAGAAATGATGACCCAGATAAAACCAGTTTCAGCTTTAACGCTTCATATGAAGAATATTATATTAATTAACATAATCGTTGCGAATTCAAGTTGATCCCTAAACGGGCGCGAGTTCGTTGCCTAAGTCTTTTGTTTTGCTGTTGACTAATGCTGGATTTACTTTACTTTAGTTTTAGCTTTAACGCTTCATATGAAGAATATTATATTTAAACGTAATCGAGCACGCGTTCGTTGCCTAAGTCTTTTGTTTTGCTGATGACTAATGCTGGATAAATTTACTTTACTTCAGTTTCAGCTTTAACGCTTCATATGAAGAATATTATATTAATTAACATAATCGTTGCGAATATTTAAGTTGATCTCCAAACGGACGCGAGCTCGTTGCCTAAGTCTTTTGTTTTGCTGTTGACTAATGCTGGATTTACTTTACTTCAGTTTCGGCTTTAACACTTCATATGAAGAATATTATATTGATTAACATAATCGAGCACGCGTTCGTTGCCTAAGTCTTTTGTTTTGCTGTTGACTAATGCTGGATTTACTTTACTTCAGTTCGGCTTTATCGCTTCATATGAAGAATATTATATTAATTAACATAATCGTTGCGAATATTCAAGTTGATCCCTAAACGGGCGCGAGTTCGTTGCCTAAGTCTTTTGTTTTGCTTACTTCAGTTTCAGCTTTAACGCTTCATATGAAGAATATTATATTAATTAACATAATCGTTGCGAATATTCAAGTTGATCCCTAAACGGGCGCGAGTTCGTTGCCTAAGTCTTTTGTTTTGCTGTTGACTAACGCTTGCTGAATTTACTTTACTTCAGTTGGGTTTGCTCGGAGCGCTCTCTGTGGCCATCGGAGGCAGCCAGGCCAAAGCTGTAGGAGATCAGCAAACAGCCGAGTCCCAAGTGAGTAATACCGCCGTTGCGGAGAAGCGCATCGGTCACGGCTTTGGTCTAGGTCTTGACATCGGCGTTGATGCGCACGAAGTTCACGAGCATGTACACGAACATCACGAACATCACGAGCACCATGAACATCACGATCCTGGCTATTGGAAGAAGAAAGTCACGTGGAAGGAGGGCTGGAAGAAGATTTGGAATCCTGCCAAGAAACAGATTTGGAATCCATCCTGGAAAAAGGTTCGTACACAAAAGATTCTATAAAACTTCTCGATTTAAGTAATATTTGTATTATTCCATAGATTTACAAGCCACATTGGGTGAAGGTTCCAGGCTGGAAGGAGATTCAGGTTCCCGCTTGGAAGCAAGTTTGGGTAAGTAAGATTTAGAGACATGAATTATTGATTAACAATTAATGCGAGAAACTTTAATTTAGGTGCCTCATTGGAAAGAGATTCTAGTGCCTGCCTGGAAGGATATTCAAGTGCCCGATTGGAAGCAGTATTGGACACCGGAACTAGTCAAGGTACAACAAATCATTTGAGAACATTTAGAGCTCTTAGTAAAAATATTCTTAACTCGAAATAATTTGTTGTAGGTTGGCATTCCCGGCGAAAAGTTCTTGGGCAAGGATCACGAGGGCTGGGAGTATACTAGCCACGATCTGTGGAAGAAGAAGGTTGTCTGGAAGTCACACTGGAAGAAGATCTGGAAGCCAGCCAAGAAACAAATCTGGGTGCCTGAGAAGAAGCTCGAGTGGAAGGAAGCGTGGAAACAGTACTGGAAGCCAGCCAAGAAACAAATCTGGAACGACAAACTGGAATGGAAGGAAGCCTGGAAGCAAATCTGGGTGCCCGGCTGGAAGGAAATCTGGGTGCCTGGCTGGAAGAAAATCTGGAAGCCCGTTGTGATATCCGAATGGTTCCCCACACCCGATCACCATCACGATCATCATCATCACGACGCGGGCTGGGATTGGGATCGCAAGGACAACGCTGACATTAAAGAAAAGGACAAAGTGGTGTGGAAACGTGATGATAGCAATGCATCAGCGCCAAAGCCAACGCAACTGAAGCCAGTGGCAAACAACGATTTCCAAGCCAAGTCGCTGGAGGCGGCCAAATCACCAGTTGTCGCCACATCGCAGTCCTTTAAGTTTCCGGGCGCCTAGCAGCCTCAAGCCACTTAACTTAATTACCATATATGCCACCCACCCGAATCCAAGCTCCATGTAAATAGTTGCACACCAGTCGTTAGTTTGTAAGATTGTTCGTTGCATTGGCGTTAAGCGTCACTTTAAATTATCGCTAGACTTAAACAGTGTTTAATTAACAAATAAATAAATAAATAAATAAATACATATAATAATAGTTGTAATAGTTGTAATACTAGTTTTGGCTCAGTCTTTCAATCCTCATCGGAATGCTGCTGTTGCTGGCTAGCCGGCTTCTTCCAGGCATCAGGCTCGGGTGCATTGGGCAGCGGTACCCACTCGGTGTGTATTGTTGGTGTCCACACTTTCTTCCAAACGGGCTCATAGATACGCTTGGCCCGCCAGTACTTCACCCAGCGAGCATTCCAAGTGGTCCTATTTGTCCAGAAGCCATCCAATTGTGGATCTATGCTGTCCGTGTGACGCACGCTGCATAGAAATGAGATTCGCATTAAGTGAAAGTCGTTTTACCAGCCGCCAAATTACACAATTTACATGGTGGTTGTCTTGCCGCCCACACTCGACTCAATGCCCAGGCACAACAGCAACAACAAAGGCAGCATTAATGTCAGCATACAAAGCCGCCCACAGTTCCTCATCCTGTCACTAGCTGTGGACCCTTTCATGTTTCGCAATCGACTGACAGCACTTGAGTCATTTCTTCTAATGTTAAATAGCTCGCCATGCTGTGGCGCCACTTATTGAAATGCACCACGTGCCACACACGCCTCGCAAATGAATTGCAAATTCGCGCACTTTACTTGATCAACGCGTGAAAACTGTTATAAATAACGTAGCAACTTTGCCTTATATAATCCGACAAATCCAACAAATTCAAACAGCGACTCTTTTTTTTATACATTTATATTTACTTTTAATTTTTCGTTACTTTCTTTTAAAGTTTGCTTGGGAAAAAAAATGTGCCTAACAGGCAGAAGTAGGCATGATAGACCCTACAAAGTATATATATTCTTGATCAGTATTAATAGCCAAGACGATATAGCAAAGTCCGTCTGTGAAAACACCTAAATCGCAAAGACTATAGGAGCTAGAGACACCAAACTTGGCATTAAGGCTTCCCCACATTCCAGGCAGACCAAATTATTTTTTTTCTTGAATCGGAGCACTATATCATATAGCTGTCATGAGACCTATCGGTCAAAATTAAGTTTTAGTATGAAAAACTTTTTTGTTTTATGAGATATCGTAACCAAACTTATAGTATACGCATTTAAGTTTTTCTTATACATTCTGACTTAATTTAGTTTAAATCGGTTTACTATATCACATAGCTGCCATAGAACCGATCGGTCAAAAATCAAGTTTTGGTATAAACAATTTTTTTGCTTTATGAGATATCGGAACCAAACGGATAGAATATGCATAAAACGTGGTCTTATACATCCTTACCGAAGTGGGTTTAAATCGGACCACTATATCATATAGCTGTCATAGGACCGATCTGGCGAAAATAAAGTCTTAGTATGAAAAACTTCTTAGTTTTATGAGATATCGTAACCAAACTTATAGAATATGCATTTAAGTTAATTTTATACATCCTCACTGAAGTTGGCTGAAATCGGTCTACTATATCATATAGCTGTCATAGAACCGATTGGTGAAAAATCAAATTTTAGTATGAAAAACATTTTTGTTTAAGAGATACCGTAACCAAACTGACTTGATACGGAAGATTTGAATTTCGATTAATAAGGAAAATTCTACTTTAGCTAATATAGTAGTAATTATTCCTACTTTTGCATATTAATAATATTTAATACGTCCATCATTCAAAGCCTACTTTTTACAGCCAGCTAAAAAAATTTCGCTGCCTACTTTACGGCGCAAAGTTTATTTTTAATGCTTTCAAGCGGCATATTACAAGTGTAACAAAGTATTCGATACAAATGTACAAAAGATGTTACTTAACTTAATCCTGTCTCTCCCAATCTTCCGGCAGTGCAAACTTATTGATAAACTCATGACGATGCGATCGCAGAAATTTAAGTAGATTGCCTTCCACAAAATGTTTGCATGCCACATCAAACTCCGCATCGTCAATATCCAATGACTTGATCACACTGTGCTTCTGTCTCATCAACGTAGTGAGTGTGTGTCGATTCTTCTCTTGCAAATCACCGAAACGATCGTGCATTATGTATTCCGTCCAGGGTTCCTCAAAGAAGCTGATAAAGTTCTTAATCAATCCCAATTGATGGCGACTTTTTAGATTATTGAGCAGCGTGTCGTGTTTGCCGCAAAAGTATTCCAGAAAGACAAGCGGTTTATTTAACTAGACGAGGAATCAGTTGGGTTTAGAAGAGGATAAGCATATAAAGTCTGTAGTGAATTTATTGACAGTAAAAGTAGAAATATAAAATTTTAATTTATACATAGCTTTAGATATTCTTTTTCGCATTTTAATTAAGAAAAATAAATAGATAAATTTTTCGATATAAAAAAATATACATCTAACCTATCAAATTTCAGCTCTCTATAGTCAACTTTTTTATTAAACTTAATCTGGAGACTGGAATTTATATTTAAAGATTTTATAGAGCTTAAAATATATGTTCACGACAGCAAAGCACGGAAATAAAAAGTATTCAATTTACATACAGTAAAAATTCTTTATAGTGAACTTAATCATATATATGGTATACAAAAATAAAAAAGCTCTCACTATTATAATATTTTTTCCAACATTCAAATTAAAACTAATAATTAAAATAATATAGAGCAACTCTATTTAAAGAAATTTCTATATATTAAAGTGATTTTTTTATAGCCGGCTTAATTCAGCATAGCTGAGTTTGACTGTAGTAAGATCAGTTCAACTTACATTCTGTGTCACACAAGTTATCTCCTCCACAATTTTATTCGTGCTCATGCGAATGCGACAAAAGTCACCTTTATAATATGTGCTCATCACATGACTATACGTGTTGTCCAGTTTTCCCAATAGATAACGCTTGGGCGTCGTTATCTTAACGATCTTGTGGCCCATGGGCAACAGAGCACGGAATATAACAGGTTTGCTAAATCGAAAATCCTTTTTGCCATGCGATTCCTGATTCAACTGCAGTATGTCTACCAACTGAAAAAAAGGAATTCGCGATTCTATAAAGATGGTCATAACTATAAATGGTAACTCACCCTCTCAGCCATCTCTAGCTCACTGGTATGTGTATATTGATAGAATACCTGCCAGATGATGGCTACATTCTTGCCAGCTGCATAAATATTTGGATCATTTGTGCAAAAGTTTTCATCCACTAGGATCTGTCTGTCCTGCACTCTAATTCGACTTTTTATGAGCACTAAAAGCAGAGAAGGGCTTTTACATTAATTATCTCAAATCTAAAGAATTTATCTTAAATATTTTATTTTTTTTCAGAAGAAAACTTTAAGTAATTAAAGTTAACATCGATTCTAAGAAAGTCCTACAATATATATTATTTGATTTAAGCATTGAATATTTGCTTTAAAAACAGATGGAGAACAAAAATTGTGTTTATCAGTGTGGGAGAACTGCGGAAAAAATGAAGCAGTGTTGGAAAACGGCTTAGAAAACTTACTCTGCTCAGTTGGTGCGGTTAAATGATTCTCCAGAAAGTTGATAAATAAATCACACTCCAAGGACAACAATTCGTTCTGTGGAAATTTTTGGAAATTAGCCGTTTTAATAAACGAAACATTTTTGTAGAAAGTAAAGTCTCTAAAATTGGTCGATTCATAAATGGTAATGCCCAAATCCGCAACCATTTCAATCAGAATATTATCCAGATTCTTGTCAGTATTGGGAATATTTAAATACTCTGGTTTTTCGACCTTCAGAGGCTGTACATAAGTAATATCCTCAGGCTGGCAGCCGTGTTTCAACAGAAAGTCGATGCACTCGTAAATCGCCAAAGTATAACCATAGATGACAATTCGTTTGTTAGCCAGCTTGCTGTTGTTTAACTCAATAATCTTGTAATAAATAATAATCTTATCCAGACGGCTATTGATATGGGCATAATTGTAGGGCATATCGGAGGTTTTTCCCTTGGGAATCTTGGCCTGTACATCGGCAGGTGGACCATATTTGGTATCACACAGCAGCAGCAATTTTTCATAATGAATCTTACAGTTGTTGTCCAGACTGACAACCTTTTCATTGCTGCAAATGGTGCGTACACGTAATAAGAATTTTATATAGTTTGAAGGGAACTCACCAATCGATATGCTCGACTTTTCCGGGCACAAAGTGTATCCAGTTGCGTAAATCTAGACGCTGCGTGGCATCCATAACAAATGGACAGGAGTTGCCATTGTTCAGATAGCAATCACTACGATCCTCACAATAGGCACAATGAAGATCATAATCATATTCCGCCTCGATCTCGCCATACTTGCAAATAACCGTAATGTCCAAATAAGTCAAACAATTCGAAGTATTTACATTCTTAAAACTGCATGCAAATATTACAATATTATATTGAATTTGTAGAATATTCAAACCAAACTTACTCTGGCGTATTCCAGCTGAAAACCATGAGACGCAGTAGAGCCTTGCATATTTCCGAATATCCCACGATAACCAATGGATTCTGATTGCCAATGTATTTGGATGGACAGAGATTGTGACGGAATAGATAGAAATTATCCCTGACGCAGTTAATCCTTGGCAATGGCACCACTCTCGATGCTCTCCTGAAGCACTTCTCATTATTGGTATCGATAAACCAATTTCTCTTCATGCGACGCGGCTCCACAGGCATCATCTTAAAGGCCAAATCATTGGGCATTACAAGGCCCTAAATAGAAAACAATAAAAAACGCTGTAGTCCAAAACTTAAAGATACACATTTCTCGATTTAATTATATTAATTGTACTTAAGAGTTTGAAACTCAATTGCCAAACAAATTTCTACATTTGAATAAACTTAAAGTAGTCATAACTGCCTTAGTATATATCCGATTTAGAAAATATTAAATGAAATGATAAACAATCTGGAAATGTAATTTTTACCTCCAAAAAGAGTTTTCTATCTTAAGAAACGTAAGTGTTGTGATAAAGCAAATCTTACCGAAATCGGTCGAAAATAGAAGAGTTCCCTAAAGCCTGTCCTTAGGGACACAGTGCGCAGGATCTCATCGCTCCAGATGTGAAAATAAGGGTGCAGTCGAAGCATTACGATCTCGCCACGATCAAAGGTCAAATAGTTCTCATCGTAGGGCAACCAGAACTGCTTGTAAATGCTCTCATAGTTAGAGAAAGAACTGCAGATAAGGAAAAAGCATGTAATATTGGATGAAACTTAAAAACAAGGACTGCAATTACTAAAAGTTTTAAAATAAAATATTGATTATATATCTATTTGTTAGTTAAATGTATAATGCTTAGAAAACAATGCTGAATTTATTTGATTATTTAAAAATTTCAAGCTAATAATTAAGTTGTAATTTCATTAAATTAAAATATTTTTATCGTCGTTATTTTTTATTTAAATTTGATTTTTTTCGATAAAAACTTACCGAAGCACCACAAATCCAACTGTTGTGCTGTTTTCTCTTCCCAAATTTCCGCAACGTATAATCCACATGCTAAACTCCGGCTTCAGATTTTCCAGGACATCCATAGCAATATGGTGCAGTAACTGGACAGCATGATTGTCATCGAGTGTTGTGTGTGGTGCTAAATGTATATGCTGGGTAACTATGGTCTCAGTGCTTGATTGATGTGCCACATAATTTGGAAACATGCTAATTATATCCGGCATATCATCCTTCTCCAGCGGATAAACGCTCAGCTCCGTGTTTATCGAACTGCGATGGACCACAAAAATCTCATCAGACATTACACAATCCGGTCGATGTGGCACACGCTATAAAAATTATTAAGAAAACTGTAAGTTAAAAATGTAAAATTTCTAATTTTATTGTTATCGAACCCACTGTAAAGTACTTCAGCAAGGCCCACAAACTGAGTGAGAAATTGGTACCAGGTCGTATGGGCACCACACAGTAATCACACTCTGGATACGCACTAAACATGGCGCATAGATAGTAGAAGGTATACTCCATTCTCAGACTGGGATGCAGTATGAAGTTCTTTAGTACAAAAGCTCGACCTGCCGCTGCCAGACCGTGTTTTTTGACCCTCGTCGAACTTCTTCGATGACTCGCATCATAAGTTATCTCCAAGATTTTCGAAACTCGCGTCAAATACGTGCTGGCCGACTTTAGTCCTACAATTAAAAAAAAATTATAGTAAATTCTAGAAAAACATATATACTATTTTAAATTTTTAGCTGCTAAGTTTTGAAAATAAATAAATCATGAAATTTAAATATTTTTATAGATTTTAAATTATTAAAGCTATCGTGATAATAATATTTATTTGCATTTTCGACTTACTATCGCTTATGTATCTGAATGTAGTGTATACGCGCTCCTGCTCCGTTAAATGGTATTTCTCTACAGGTTTCAATACAACACTACGATGCTTGTCGAAATTAATTAGTTTTGTGTCCACAGGACGCAAACCAAAATGCTCGGCGAAACTGCAGTAAAAGATGATTTAAAAAGTACTCAAAATTGCATTGATCGATAAACTCACTAGACTTCCACCTTGACTGAGCTATGTGGTGCATCGGGTGTACAGGAAACCAGATTGCCCACATTCTCCAAATCATAGTTCTTGATCAATTGCTCAATGTCAATGTCCTCGGAAAGCCACATCATGCCAGTGCTGCCGCTGCTTTGAATGCTATCCTGAAATGCAAGGGTTACACTGATAAAAAAATGGTATCTTTTGAAACTAAATTGATTCATATTAATTTTTTTCAGTTTCTATTAACAATCAGCAAATCATAATCTTATTAAAATAAAAACTTATTACGCTTTCTCTCTCATGTCAAGAACCAAATACCGAAAGTTATGTACCGGTACGGTTGTGGTATAGTTGCTAGGTCAAAGAGTTGTCGAACTTTCAACTGTCATAACTTGATCAAAACTGAATAGATTTTCAAACGGAATGTCATTTTGATCATGATTTGGCCTCTAAATTTATTCTGTATTTAAATTTTGTTCATTTAGAAAACTTTAATCTTTCGACCAAGATTCGATTTTGATGCTAATGGTCCCCCCTTTGAATTTTCGAAAAATCAAAATTTTAAATCTCAAGTTTTCACTTTAAATCAACTCCTTATATCTCAATTAGTATAACACAACACTTTAAACTTGATTCTGAGACCTTTCATTTTTTTGAAAAAAATCATGTGAAATTTAACAAAAATTTTGACTTGTAAAGTGACTAAATCCACAGTCTGACCAACTTCAAACTGTCATAACTTGATCAAAACTGAACCGATTTTCCAACGGAATGTCATTTTAATCATTATTTGGCATTTTAATTCATTCTGCATTTAAATTTGATTAAATTCTTTAAAAAAAATATTTTCCTCTAAATTCTACTAGATATAGATTTCGATGCTAAGGGTCCCCCCTTTGAAATTTCGAAAATTCAAAATTTTAAATCTCAAGTTTTCACTTTTAATCAACTCCTTATATCTTAATTAGTAAAAAAAAACAACACTTTAAACTTGATTCTGAGACCTTTCATTTTTTTGTAAAAAATCATGTGAAATTGAACAAAAATTTGGACTTGTAAAGTGGCTAAATTCGCAGTCCAACCAACTTCAAATTGTCATAACTTGATCAAAACTGCACCGATTTTCAAGCGGAATGTCATTTTGATCATGATTTGCCCTCTTAACACATTCTGCATTTAAATATCTTTAAATTTGTCCCAGGTCTGTTTATTTCTTACCTCAGTGACAATAATTTTATCCTTATCCATTTTGCCAGACGTGCCCAGAAGCAGCTCGGCAATATAATAATCACCATGTTCTTCCCTCATATGAGGCTCCTCGACATCAATCATTTCAATCACATCGTCGTTATCCTCGGGTCTGACAATTATATAAATAACTTTATCAATAATATATATTATAATTTTCGCAGACTTACAAGGCCTTTCTAAATGTGACCATTGGCATTATGTTTGCGCGACTTATTATAATAATTGTGGGCAAGTTTTTACGAGTATACATATCGAAATCATTGGGATAGTAAACCCGACCATATTTCTCAAGCAACTCGTACTCCTTGGCCGAATAGTTTGGTGGTCTGGTAATGATAACAAATCCCACTTTATGCTCGCGATAAAACACTTCCAACAAGACAAGTTTCAGGATCTTATCATACATAGCTGTATGAATGTAGAAATTCAGAAAAATTGTATTCATCAGGGAGATGGGCAAGTCCACGCTTTGAAAAATAATTAACAGATTCAAGTAAACAACTTTAATGCAATTTTAAATTGCTTACCAAAAGCGACACTTTATCCACTGTATCCACAAATCGTTGGAGAGCACAGCTATATTGGGATATATACAGAATTCGCAGTAAGCTAGAAAATGCGTTGGATCGTCGATTAGATAGACAACCAGACGATGGGTTTGATACTCTTGAAATAACTGGGAAACGGGAGCATCCAACTTCTCCCCAAAGTAACTAGATGAATCGGACTGAAAGAGCGCCTCAATTTGATCAATATCAGAGCTGCCCGCAGTGCGAACCACATAATCTGGTTCCGTCTCCGTTTCCATTTTCAATATTAAATATTATATAAAATAAAAAAATTGGTATAAAATTGAAATACATATATTTCGAGTGAATGTAGAATGTAACAAGTATTTCATGGATCTATTACTACAATTTTAATTTCATTTAAAATTTGCTTTAGTCCCTTTGGATTGAGACATGTAAATTTCGCCAATGTCCTCTCCCAAATAGTCCTCGGGTAAAGCATATTTATGCTGAAAGTCCTGGCGATGTGTGCGCACAAATTCAAGAAGATTGTGTTCCAAAATATGTTGATTGACCTCAAGAAATTGCGCTCCCGCACTATTTTTACGCTATACAATATTTTAAGATTAAATGATGGTAATAATATAAAGAGTTACTACCTGATCGAGAGTCAGTAGCATGGGCTTTAAAAGCTTGTGGTTCTCGGCCTGAAAGTCCTCGAAATCCTCGTGCATCAGAAGCTCTGTCCAAGGCTCTTGGAAGAACCTCAAGAAACACTTGATACTGCCGTCCTGATAATGTGACTTTAGATTATTTAGCATCTTCTCATGTTTGCCACAGAAATGCTCCAAATAATCAAGGCTTGAAGACTATAGAAATATTAACATAAAGTAGTTTTAAAAATAAAGAATATCAGCTCACATCTTTGGTTACAATAACGATCTCATCCACCATCATCTTGGACGATAGACCAATCCGACAAAAGGTATGATCATTATAGGTGGTCAGCGTACACTTGCCACAACCAACTGTGCAACTAGCCAAATATCGACACGGCATTGTCACTTTCGTAATAAAATAATCCAGTGGTAAAAGGGCACGATAAAAAGCCGGCTGTAAATACTTTTCCTGAAAGGGTTTCTCAGACTGACGCAAGCCCATTATGTGCATTAACTATAAAAGAAATAAGTCTTAAAATTATCAAAAATAAATATTATTAAGAAAGTGCAACCTTTTGTGCGGTTTCCATTTCACTGGTAAAACGATATTGATAATTGACGGGTTCATTAAACTCTATAAAGTTTCCCACTGCGTAAATATCTGGATCATTTGTCTGAAAGTTTTTGTTAACCAGAATGCGATTGTCATTCAGGTCAATACACGAATCGATTAGCCCTATCATAAAAGAAAAGACAACTAAAATATATTCAATTCATAAGAAGAACTTACATTTCTTAACATAACGATCCAAGTAGCCCACATTAAAGGATATGAATATATCACAATCAAAGGTGACCTCTTTCTTATTAAAGTCTGTAAAAACCACTTCGATAATAAAATTGTAGGCGCCATGTTGAATCCAATGGGAAAAGGTAAACTCTCTATATATAGTGATATCCAAGTCCTCCATCATATCATCGAGAATAAATTGTATATTTTCATCATCAGTGGGTGTCTTAAACTTTTGCTCTTCCTCAGTGCCGAGTTTCACATGGGGAATCACAAGGATCACTCGAGAAGGACTTACACCATGGGAGATGAGGAAGGCAATGCACTCATATGTGCTCAGATCGTCACCATAAATGAGTATACGATAGCTACGTTTCATATCCTCCAACAGAACTCGAACCTTATAGAACAATATAAAGCGATCAATGCGATGATTGAGTTGAATAAAGTTATAAGGTCGACGACCCTGTTCATCAAAGGTAACAGCTTTTTTCAAGCTAAATTTGACACTGTTCATCAGCAGCAATGTATCGTAATAGATTTCACAACTCTTGTTGATTTTCACATACTTCTTGTCCCTGTTTATGTAATTCACGTGTCCGGCCACAAAATGCACCCAATATCTGAGATTCATACGGGCTACAACATCACGCACATAGCAGGAAGTATTCTCATAGTACATAAAGCAGTTCTTTGAGTGCTGGCACTCAGGACAAAGGAAAGTGCATTCATATTCGGCCTCCACGGTGCCAGGTTCCGCAATTACAGTTACCTGTAGACGTGGCAAACAGGTGTAAGTCTCCGCATTCTTGTGACTGTAGAAAACATATCTTCAGTAAAATTGGGGAGTCTTATTTAACAGAGAAACCAAACTCACTCTTTGCTGTTCCACACAAAAACCAACTGTCTCAAGAATGCTCTACACTCGGAAGAAAAGCCAATGATGACCAAGCGATTTGTATTGCCAAAGAATTTCGATGGATTCAACTTGTGACGATAGATTGTAAGATGATCTTCGTTATAATCATAAGTGGGCAGACCATAAATTTCTTTTGAAGGTTTCTGAGGTGTTGGTATTGTATTGAACCAATATTTCTTCCTGGAATTGGGTTCAATAAGCATCATAGCCGTTTTCAAATCATTTGAGAATATGTGTTTCTGTAAACCAAATCAAAAAGAAGTTTTTCATGAAGAATACAAATAAAATAATATGTATTTTATAGAAAAAAAATAAATAAGAAATCTATAATATAGAAGAAATACAATTTAAATTTACTAATCTGATTACAACTTTTTAAAGTCTATTATGTATTCTTTCAGTATGTCAAAATATAAAGTTACATACTATTTTTATTTGTCAATTTCAAATCTAATTTTGTAATTTATTTACAAGTTTTGAATTATTATTTTTTTTTTTTGGTTAATATTTAAAAAATTGGTAAATAAAAAAAAGAGCTATTGAAATATTTGAAAAAAATTAATTTAGTTCACAAGATAAACGTAATTATTAAATTTAATAATACAGAAGCAAAACAAACATTGTTTACTTAAATAAACAAAATAATAAAAGAGATAATAGAAAGAATAATCACCAAATCAAAGAAAAGTTCGCTTTAGGGAAGTATTTTAAAAGCAACTTACCTTACGAGCACAAAAATAATAGAAATCAAAATATTTCGTTTTTCCCGACAGATTTCGAAAGATGACATCACAACTATTATGGAATAAGGGATGTAACTTTAGGGATATTATCTCGGCACGTTCGTGAACCAAGTGATAATCGTCCTTGGGCAGATGATAATGTCTATGCAGATCATCATGATAAAGGAATCGTCTGAGGATCACAAATCCTATTGCGGTATTTTCCTTGGCCGGTTTACTGGAATTTCCACAGCGTATGGTAAAGACATCGAAGTCGCTGGAATCATTAGCCAGAACATCTTCCATTATTTGCTCAATAACTATTAACTCGTTGTCACTGTGAGCATGGGTATTGACCTTTGAACTGTAGGAGAAGCTGCTGCTGGCCGATAAACCCTTTTTGTCAATTTCTAATTGAAAATTCTTTGCCAGACCTTGAACAATATCAGCATCCTCTCGTTGCAAACGATACAAGCTACAAAAAGAAAAGATTTATCAGTTAAATGTGAATTTATCATAAGATATTTTCCATACCTGATTTCACCAAAGATATTGCTACGATGTGTTATATAGATCTCATCCAAGTTGCTCATCTCACTGGGTCGCTGGGCCACGGGCTACAAGAATATTATTTAAATTAAATAAGGAAATTAAGAACTTCTTTTTTAACTTTTTGACTTGCCATAAAATATTTCAGCGCCTCCAAATGACTGCGCAGGGGCGTGGCACTCTGAGGAATTTCCATAATGCAATAATCGCGATCGGGAAATACCGAAAACATGGCGCACAAATAGTTAAATAAACGATCCAACGGAAAATCCTTGTGAACACAGATGAACTTCAAGGCAAACACATTCGATGCTCTTTGAACTCCATCTGTATGTTTCAGATTATCCGTATTATAGAACAGATTAATTGATTTCTTTTGCTGATCATTGTAGTACTTAATCGTGATAATATCTAAAGTAAAAAAATATTTAATGCTATTGATATGAATTAAAGTTGCAACTTACTCTCGAAAATATACATGAATTTCAGATAAAGCAATTCAACCATAAAGAATTTATTTAGCGTCTTTGAGTTATCAACAATTTTTCCTTGTATCGAGCTGACTTTGAACTTGCCCCCACTAGCCACACTAAAGAGGAGAAAAAAGAAGTTAAAGTTGTACTTAAAAATAGGATTCAAAAATACCTGACACCACTGTCATTGCGTTGAACACCTCCCAAAATTGTTGTGGATTCCAAATCGTCCATTGCATCAGCTGTAAACAGATTTGCCTCAACCTTGGGCTCCATTGATCTGAGTTGGAGATCTTATTATAAGATAATAGAATAGCTAACTTGATTACTCACAAAACATTGATGGTCTCAAAGCTATAAGGCTTTGAGGGATTGAATTTCATCAGATTGCCAAAGGTTTCCAACTCGTAGTTCTTAACATAGAACCTTATGTTCACATTTGAGTCCAGCCACAGAAAACCAGATGTGGTTAATTCCTGAAGCTCGTTTTCAGTCTCGGCCACAATCAAGACATTATTCTTGGCCTCCTCATCCTGTCGCATCAATTCTTCGGCTATATAAAAGTCACCGAACTCGGCTCTCATTTGGGGCAATTCGTATTCGTGGATCTCAATGATATCGTCATTATCTTCGGCCCTAAGAAAAATACCATAGCCGTACAAAAATAATATATAAATAAATTCATATTAGAGTTACATACAAAATTCCAATTTTAGTCGTAAATTTATGTGCATTTTTTTATGCTGTAAATCATTTTATATTCTTATTTTAAATTAATTTTCAATTCAATTAATTTTAATTAGACTTTAATTTTATTTGTTTTAAGAAAAAACTTAAAACTAAATTTTATTAATATCAATATTCAATATCTAAGATTTTTATTACAAAAATTAAGGGTAAGTCTTAAATTAAAACTTTTTATTAAAAAAAAAAACTTAATATAATATTTTTAAGAAAAAACTTGAATTTTATTTAAATCAATATTCAATATTTTTACTACAAAAATTAAGGGTAAAGTGAACCATTTTTCTTAAAACAAAAAACTTATTATAATATTTTTAAAGCAATTTTTTAAATAAATTGTTAAAATATAGGGAATTTTTTTTGAAGAAAAGTTACAAAAATTTTAAAATTATTATTATCTTATTTTAAAACATAAGAAAGTTGACTAAAAATAATAGTTGAATAAGACAGATTATGTCCATAAATTCTATACTCACAGAGCCTTGCGATAAGTGATCCTGGGAAGCAGATTATATCGATGAACGATATACAGTGATTGGGTGTTATTAGATGAGATGCTAAACTCGCGGGGATAATAGACCTTGGCGAGCTTTTCCAGATCATCAAAGCTCTCGGCATAAAAGCTACTGTAATGGGGAAGTACGGGCATCTTAACTGCGATCACATATGTAACACGAATTTCAATATAGAAGACCTCTAGCAGAACATCGCGTAGGACATTTGGATGATCGCTGGCATAGATGCAATAGTTGAAGAAAAGCGTATTCATCCAGCTTATATTGTCAACAATGCTAAGGTTGGAGTTTGTGCTGATAACTCGGGTTTATTTAATTTTATATCGAATGTGTCTTTACCAATATCTTTCGTTTAGCCACTCTAACCAACTGTCGCTCAGCAATGGACCGATTGCTGGATAGTTCCGGAACTCGGCATATGCCACAAGACTGCTATTTTCTTGATTTGTCTCCACGACCAGACGATGGGTCTGATAGCTCTTGAATAGATTATCCTTGGCTCCATATTTGGCACGTTTGTTACCAAACCATTTGGCTTTCTGCACATAGGTTAAAGAGGCTATATCATCCAGATCATCTTTGGTTGCCCTGCGCACCTTGTAATCCCGTGTCATTTGTATGTACCCTCAAAAAAAATAGTGTATATATGTATTTGTATATGTATCTGTATTTATTTATTTAGTGTTGTCATTTTTTGATTTATAAATCCCATTCGTATTATTCAAGTAATTGATTAGCGGGCACTTTTAATCCATCAATGGCATAACATTTGGCTCTAGCTCTTTCGCAGAAGCTTTGATCCTTGCCATCCAAACTATTCGACTCCCAGCGAAAATAGGGACATTCGTGTTTCTGATGATAATCCATGACGCACATATGCAATAACATAAAGTAGGGTCTACAGGCGTTCTTCAGTAAAGATTTAATACCTGGCGTGGACTTGAGCAAATTAAATTCCAGTTGAGCTGAGCAGCAAAATAAAAAAGTTAAGAATATATCAATTTAAAAAGTAATTTATCTCACTCTTTTTGCGACAACTCTCATAGGACTTGAGGAAATAATCCTTCTCCTTGGGTCTCTCTTCATATAATTGCTCTGCTTCCAGTTGAACCATCTTCATATTTAGTGCATCTCCCTTGCCAATAAACTTGCTCCTCTTGTAAACACACTCCACAAAACACTAGAAGAATTATACCTATTAAATATCAATTATTAGTTTAGTCTACCGATATACGAACCGACATAAATTTAAATAGTTTGCCCAAATCTTCACTATCTTCATCCGGCATTTTTGAAGAGTGGATGGTCATACATTTGGCAATATTTGGACTATCTCCCATGAAAAATTCAGAGCAGCAACCACTGCGCTAAACAGAAAAGAAAAAGGTAGAATAAATTTATTCATTCTAAAAATTCATATCACTTAATGAATTTTTAGAATTTTTATATTCGTCAACCAAATAAAAATAAAATTCATAGAGCTTTATTATTCAGAATGTTTCAGAATGTAATTTATCTAGCAATTAGAAATCATATTATATTTAAAATGTGGGACTTTTAAGTACGAATGCTTTAATTTAATTTGCATTTGTTCAAGTCATTTTAGCTCACCTTCTTGGAGCAGCTTTCCTCAGTCAGAGACTCTACTGAATCAACTGCTTCCTCGCTGTCCTCGCCAAGGATTTGGTCAGCAAAAATCAGACCAAATATCAGAATAATTACTGTATAATTGAGCTGGTTCATTGCTCACTGAATTGCTTAAATTAAACTGAAATAGAATAACTTTTCGAAAAGACCCTTTATAGCATTGGTATTGTAATTACATAATGGTCATTATTGACAATTTATTGGCCTAATTACAGTAATTATAGTCTGCTGATTTATCACGTTATATTATTTAGTCCGATTGTTTAATGGATCGCAGCAAATTTTTAAATGCCTCATTAACTCACAATACACAAATCCAACTATAAAAAGAACTCTTAAAATGTTTTAAAGTAAGCTCAAAAATGAAACGAATAATTTTCATAACATTTGCATATTTATTATGGGTAAGTTTTGAATTCAAAAAAGATAATATATTAACAAATAAAATACTGATTTTATAGTCTGTCGTTGGCAGTGAAATCGACTGTGATCAGGCGGAAAATGTGAATGAGGATCACATACATTATTGCTGCAAACATCCTGATGGCCAAAATGAGATCGTTGAGAACTGCGCCAAGGAAACAGGCTTTAAGCTGAAAAATGCACTGGAAAAAAATATATTAGACATCAACGCAGATCGCGCCATGTCTGCCTCCTGTTTTTCCGACTGTATTCTCAATAAATTAAAGTTCCTAAAGGATCATAAATTGAACATGTTGGCTGTAAAGCAACACTTTGAAACGGAGTACAGCAATGATCCTGAATATGGCAGGGAAATGATCAGTGCCTTTGATCATTGTCACGGCAAAAGTAAGCAAACTTTTGAAGTACCAAAATATCTGAAATGTAATTTTTTTCATATTTTCTTTTGCAGCTCAGGAAAATACTTCGAATTTCTTGCATAAACACATGCACCATCATTGCAATACCAGCTCGAGTGTCATTTTGGGCTGTGTTGTCAAGCAATTCTTTCACAATTGTCCAACTAATCGTTGGTCCATAACCCAAGAATGCCAGGATGCTTGGGAATTCAGCAAGCACTGTTCTGATGTCTTTGCCTCCCTTTAGAGATCATTCTTTGCTGATCACGATTAATAAAAATGAGCAATACATTTTTCAGCAAGTTTCTCATTCTGTTTTTCTAAATTTTCCATTGCAGCTAAATTTTGTGTAAAAATTATTTATCACTTAGTTAAAAATACTTTTCCAGATTTTCATAACAAATTTTTTGTTGTCTGAATAACATATACAATTTGGTATATTTATTTATTTACTTGACTTTAACTAAAGCAATCAGTAAAATAAAGGCGAAAATTATGTAAATAAAATTTTAAATTTTTAGTAATAAATTGATTATATATAAAATATAAACACTATGTATAAAATTGCATTAAAATAAAAATGTATTTAATTTTAAAAAGCTTTATTAAAATAAATAGTATTAAGATTATTTGTTAAAGTGAATTCAGATTGAAATAAATTATATAATTTTATGACTGGAAATGTGAACGAGGAAAGACTCTTAAGTGCAATTATTCTCTGGAGTTCAGTAAGAGATTTACATAAGATTTAAATAAATAACAAAATAATCAAAGTTCAGCAGTATTAAAGTATTATTTGATTTTTATTAATTTCTAAATTTTGTTTTTTGAGCGGTCCTTTAAATGTTATAAACTTTTTCTACAGCAATTTTATAGCAGACCATAAAATGGAATTTTCCAACTATAAAAAAATATGTTTAAGAAATAAATAAAAGAGAGAAATTTCAGCTGGTAAATCATTTGGTTCTCAAGTTCTGAGTCATGCTATTGATAAGGTTCGATAATATATTAAGAATTGCCCCTTAGCTTCTCAATTTATAGGCTTGTAATATGGATTGCTGATTTCTTCATATAATAAAATAGTTAAGTGTTTTTTCACATGGTGGTTAGCACATCCTTGCACTTTTTGGAGAACGCCAGGGTTTCCACACACTCCGTGGTATTGGACCAACGACTTCTTGGACAGTTGTGAAAGAACTTGTGAATAACACAGGCCAGAACAACACTTGGCATCGGTTTGCAGAAGAAAGCAGAACTACTAAATGCTCTCACTAGAGATGTGGATAGAAACTCGGCTGTGGCTTCTTCAGCTGTAGAATTGGAATTAAAAATTTTAAAAATATATCATGCTTAAATAATTCTTGACTTACATTTTGAATGACAGTGATCAAATGCTGAAAGTATTTCAGTGACATATTCTGGATCCGATTTGTAGTTGGTTTGATAATGATTCCTTACAGCCTGCATATTGAGTTTGTCCTTGTCCATGAACTTGTAATGATCGAAGACACATTTGGCCCAACAGGTGCCAGACATGGCCTGATCCACCGTTACATCCTCCAGGGCCTCCTCATCACGTGAGGGCAACTTAAATTTGGTCTTTTTGGCACATGATTCAGTGACATCATTATGTCCATCAGGATGTTTGCAACAATAATGTATATGATCCTCATGAATACTTTTAACATCCCTACAATGAATGCGGATTCCTGTGATCTGATATTTTTTTTTTTATAACGATAATAATAATTACATACAATTTTTTAAATTTTATTTATTTCACTGATTCTATGACAGAAGAATTTTATCTAGTCAATTTGACTCACCAACTTTAGCAGCAACAGGGCCAAAAAAAACCAAATAAATGTAACTTTTCCCATAGCGACAGTTTTTCAATTGCCTCAACAGTTTAAGCGCATTTTGGCCATTTATATAGACCCTGTTCATAGCCCAAATCAATTGCGGAGCTTTAATGAGCTATGAAATGAATGGACGCTAATTTAATTATTTTATTATAATTTTTTTTTTATTAAATCACAATTTGTGTAATTTATTTAGCTTACTAACATGATGAACGACAACTTGACAACCAAATGTTATTTATACAGAGGGAGGGTTAAAAATAAGGTTGTCATGACACTCTTCGTGTTGTTGTCGTTTGTTTTATTTTTTCATCATTTTTCAGTCTTTGCTTAATTAGTGGCTGCTGTTCTTTAAAATTTGATAAACGGCTTATTTGACGTCAATTGAGAAATAGCTAAGATGGGCAAAAAGGGCAAAGGAAAGGGCAATAAGCTGGCCAAGATGTCCGAGGAGGAACGGGCCAGATATTTGCAAATGCGAGCAGATGTGGAGGAGGAAACGCGACGTCGCAAAATGCAGCTCATAGCGCTCTACATGAAGGTACAAATTCAATTAAATATATAAAATAATTTAATCTAATCTAATATCTTAATTTCACAGAACAAACTGAAGCGGGAGGATGCTTTTTGTCGTTTGAACATGGCCAAAATCAATCAGGAATGGCGTAGTATATTGCGACAGGTGAAGATACAGGATCTGCGAAGAGAGATCATCGATGTGGAGCTGTTCTTCAAGGAGGCATTGAAGCGCAAGGATCTGGTTATACAGCGTCTAATAGGCGACATCTACTCCACGGAGGATATGTACGCCAATCTACAGCAATCGCATATGGAGAATATAGACAAGATCATAGGTGATTAGAGAAACTCTTTATTTTACTGTATTAACATTAAAAATATTAAAAAACAGAGAGTATAAAAAACACTAATCAAAAATAGTTGTCTGAAATATTAAAATTTGATATTTTAATAATTTAAGAAAAATACAATAATAAGTGATCTTTCCACATTTTTTGATTGGTGTAGACATTTTTTATCCTAGCTGATACCCTGCGAAAATTTTATAACGATCGAATAATAAACACAAAAGTTATGCAAGAAACATTTTTTATTTCTTTATATACAACAAGTAAATAGGTGTATGAAATTATATTTTAAGTAAGCCTATGTACAGGGTATCTCATAGTCTAGCAATCCTCTAACTTTTTCTTAATTTAAGTTGATATAATACATTTTCTTTGAACCAGACCTACACCGAAGTCGCATTGAATTCTTTAGACACATCTACGAGGATGATAAAAGTGCAATGCTCAAGGAATGGAATCAGGACTCGAGTTTCTTTAGCAGCATGCAGACGGAGAAACAATTGGAATTGGAGTGTGTGTTCTACCAAGTGGAGGAGACTACAGATAAGCATGTCAAGGATAATCATGAGCGTTATCTCGATCGTGTGGAGGATCTCAAAAGTGGCGTAAGTTGAATGTTAATTAAACAATAGATTGCTGTGCTCTTCCCAATCATCGCATTGCGCCTTTGCATACTCCGACATGCACTTGATCAGCTCACGGGATTGTCCGCATTTGTTGTTGCTCTGGTAACGAGATTGTTCCAGATACCGAAAGCATTGTTGCACCGTGTCCATGTAAAAGTTGCGCAGTGCACGATCCCGCAGATCCTTGGTCAACAGGTAGCTCACCTTGCGACGATCTGGCTGTCCATTTCCATCCACCTGAGAATCATTTGAATTACATTATGATTTCTCAAAAATAAATTCATAGTAAATTATGAAAATAATGTTTTTACGTTATGATTTCTCAATAATAAATTCATAGTAAATTGTATAAATATTATTTTTTTTTTGCTAAATATTCCATTCTAAAAATATATATTTGGAGTTTTCCGTTTTTCCAGAAAATTCTTTTCGGGTTTGTTTAGATTAAAATATTTATTTGCAGGGATCCCAAGTATTATTTATTTATTTTATCTTTAATAAATTTTTACTATAGCTCAATTTGTAGCGTAAAATGTACAACATTAAAATTATTTGTTAAGTTTAGCTAAGCTAATGAGCTTAAATTAATTTTTTAACGTTATATGTTAACACGAATGTGATTTTTATAATATAAAAAAAATTTTAGCTCTTGTTCATGAGTGTTGTCTTAAAATTAGCACCCATATTTTAATATAATTGCATTCCTTTTGAATTTTATGTCAATCAAATTTATGGAAAATCTTCAGAAATTCTTCTTCTCCAGAACACCCCATAATTATATGTGGAATTTTCTCACTCCTATTTAATTTTTGTTCATTTTTTTTTACTGTTCATTTAAATCATTGGATAATAATCTGATCGCTGCTTACCATGTTCATTTCCTCAAAGAAACACTGTGCCACACAGGAAGACAGTTCTGTGTTGTTGTTGTTGCTATTGTTGTTGTTGTTATAGTTGTTATTGTTATTGTTATTATTGTTGTTATTGGGTCTATTGTTGTTCATATCGGAATGTTTGAGGCTGCGTTGCCAGCGATTTCCATAGGATTGTTGCTGTCCCTGTCCTTGTCTGTCTCTGTCTCTATCTCTTTCTCCTTGTCCTGCTCCTTGTCTAGCGTCCTGGTTGTAGTTGTTATCATAATTATAGCGTCTATTATGTTCGTTTTCTTCCTGGTTGCCACTGCCACTGCGTTGCATGCAACCGCGCACGATCCTTTTGAGCTCCTCGTCACTGACTCCATCCTGGGAGCGACACTTCAAACTCCAAATGCCACAGCAGCCACAAAGTAAGATCAACAACACTAGACGCATTTCGAATACTGTTCGCCAATGTTGCATGCCACAGCTGCTTTATAGCCAACTCAGATGACACCTTAATAACTCTACCTTGATTGACACACAATATAAAAAAAATTAACTTGTCATAAATTTGCATTTCAGATGCATTTGAAGCTGGAACAGATTACGGGCCAGGGGGAAGCCAAGCTGGAGACACTGTGGGAGGAATATCAATCAGTTTTGGCGGGTTATGGCAAGCACATTGAAGGCTTCTACTCGGAGTATGTGGATCTCAAACAGCGGGACGAAGAGAGTGCCCAACTAATCAGTCAACAGAGCTATGAGATTGACCATTTAATTGAGCAGCTCTCCAATCTCCGACTGCTCTCCGAAGAGCAGCAGATCAAGCAACAGGCTCAGTTGGAGCACAGACAGAGCATCAAGCAACAACTCACCGATCGTTTCCGGGAACTTCGAACGTGCGTCGACCAGGAGCTCGAGAATCAACACAAACTGTTCAAGCAAATGTCCGTGGAGAGTCACGAAGTCATTGAGGTGAGTGTAATAGAGTATACCTATTATTAAAAACTTTGATCTTTCATAACTTCATCAAAAATCAACCGATTTTCAAGCGGAATGTCCTTTTGATCATGATTTGGCCGCCAAATTTATTCTGCATTTAAATTTTGTTGTAAAAAAAAATATCATTTTCTTCGACTATCAGCCCATTCATCATCCAATTTTCCTTACTAACCCCTTGACATTTTTTCAAAAACTTTGATCTTTCATAACTTCATCAAAAATTAACCGATTTTCAAGCGGAATATCATTTTGATCATGATTTGGCCTCTCCATTAATTCTGCATTTAAATTTTTATCATCTCGAAAATTTCATGTTTTTTCGATTCTATCCATCTATCATCCAAATTTCCATACCTACCCCTTGACATTTTTTCAAAAACTTTGATCTTTCATAACTTTGTCAAAAATTATCCGATTTTCAAGCGGAATGTCATTTTGATCATGATTTGGCCTCTCCATTGATTCTGCATTTAAGTTTTTATCATCTCGAAAATTTCATATTTTTTCGATTCTATCCATCTATCATCCAAATTTCCATACCTACCCCTTGACATTTTTTCAAAAACTTTGATCTTTCATAGCTTTGTCAAAAATTACCCGATTTTCAAGCGGAATGTCATTTTGATCATGATTTGGCCTCTCCATTGATTCTGCATTTAAATTTTTATCATCTCGAAAATTTCATGTTTTTTCGATTCTATCCATCTATCATCCAAATTTCCATACCTACCCCTTGACATTTTTCAAAAACTTTGATCCCTCATAACTTCATCAAAAATTAGCCGATTTTCAAGCGGAATGTCATTTTGATCATGATTTGGCCTCTAAATTGATTCTGCATTTAAATTTTGTTGCATACAAAAATATGATTTTTTTCGGCCCATTTATCATCCAATTTTCCTTACTAACCCCTTGACATTTTTGCTTCAAATTTTTGCAATTAGAATATATAAATTATTTCAAAAATAATTCGAAAAGCAAGTTATTTATAAGTAATACTTTTAAATATATACTCTTATAGACACTCAAGGGTATACTCGCCAAGGGAGAGACTTTGTCGCAGCTGGCCAGAATTTGCTCCAAGATGGAGACACAACGAGAGAAGATGTTTCTCTTGCCACAGCTGAGTCGAGAGATAATTGAGATACGAGAACTGCAGTCGCCAACAGAGGAAGCTATCACAGATCCACTAAAGGTATGAATTAATAAAAAGTACTAAGGAGAAGTTGAATTAAAACAATTATTTATTTTGTAGGAGGAAGTTGCCAGTCTGCCCCAGATGGAAACATTTTGGAGGCGTGTCAACAACGTGGCCGTCGATGTGGCATGTTTGAAGCAACAGAAACGCAATCTGGAGGCGGCAAATGCACAGTTAAAGTCGGAAGTGCAGGATTATTTGATCAATCTGAATATTAGTAATGGCTCCAATAGCCATATACAGAGTTATCTATCGAGGCGACCCAAGAGCATGTCCGTGGATCGAGTTACACAGCTGAGATTGCAGCCGAAGCAGGTGAAGAGCGCAATGGCAACGGCGGGGGGAAGGCGACCCTTGCCACGCCCAGCTGGCGAGTATGTGCCCAGATTTGAGGCAAGCATCTCAAGTACAATACGTTCTCGTAGTTTGTTACGAGGCAAGCCCCAGTTGGCCAAGATTCAGATACAAAATTCGTTTGCATAGTCGAAATCTTTTTAAAAAAAATTATATACACATTTTAACAGTACTTGCTGAATTTACTGAACTTTCGAAATTTTACGTAATACCAGAGAAAAAATGCAAAGTTCCCGGAATATTATAAAACGCTTTGCGCTCAGTCGTTGTCCGCCGCCGGCTTTTGGCAAAATGCCAGTGAGGGAATCAATTAATCAGACTGGAAATATTCTTGCCCATGCGAGATTGGCTAACTGTTGCCGTAAGCTATATACCCGGTTGTTTGGTTGGGGCCACAACGCTGGAGTCGGACAGGCATTGGCAACGCGTCGTCGCAAATACGACATGACCTGGCTGAAGATTGCTCTACGCCTGAAAAAGTCAGAGGAGAATTCTGCAGCCGTTGTTGATACGCTAAGTATGCCGCTTAAGGACTGTCTGGACCTGCAACCCTGCTCCATTTGTGCCTCATCCCCTTCGGACTTGTCCCGTCAATATTCTGTTGTTGCCAAAATGCCCTGTAATTCTAAACACGCCAATAAGCGGTGCAATACTCCACAAGCGAGCTATTACCGGAAAGTGCGCACTCAAAATTTGGTTGTCAAAGCGAAATCCGTCTAAAATCCGTCGTTACTTTGCCTTTACTTATAATAATCTGGGAAATCGCATTAAATATTATAAATATTGCAATATTTCATTTTAAGAAGTAGCGTATTCATTTAATGCATTCGGCCAGACCGCTGAAAAAGGTTACGCCTAAAGCGTTGCCAGAGAGGCAATAAAAGAATATTTTATATGGCGCGATATTTGATTCAAATTTGAACGACTCAATTTGAAATTAGAGAAAATAAGGGTAAAACTTTGATTAAAAAATAAATTGGCGGACCTTAAATTAGATTAACTACCTAAAAAAAAGTCCGCATCGGATGACGTCCATCTAGTTGCCTAGTTTCCAAATATGTTCCGTTTGAAATCCAAACAAATATCCTTTTTTTTAACCATGGCTCCCCTTGGTTCATTTGAGCCAACACACATTTGGATCTAGTTATTATTATTTAAGGCTGCCAGACGTTCGACTACTCGGATTCGAATCAACTGAACGAAATGACCTACTGTCAAGGATTTAGTTCGCTTGTTCACTTAAGCGATTAGTTCAATGGAACTTAATCCGAACGATTTTAACAGACACAACCCAATCCAATAGTCGCTTACACGGAAATTAAATTAAATACAAATTCTATTGCGAGAGTTTAATTAATGAAAGTGAACTACAGTGGCTGCTAAATAAAGAGCACAAATTAAAAAAGCCATGATTAAGTGAATAAAACTAGTAACGAAGCCCGCATTTTGGGGTGTAAAAATCGGATGTGTTTTTTACATGTGTATCTGTATCTATCGAATCCAAAGTGTATCTGTGAATGTGTACATATGTAAGAATGTAAGTGTAAGTGCATATTTGTATGTGTGTGTGTGTACGCACTGTTATAGATACAACAACAAGGCAGCCAGCAGGCCAGTTGGAACGGGAATAGGAACGGGAACGGTGAACGGGAGAGCGAAGAACTGAGAACGGGAGAACAGCAGGAGCGTGTTCTTGTTCTTGTAAAATTACCAAAAAGAAAATTTCATTCGGAAAATGCGGAAATGAGGCTGAGAAAGAGAAACAACCCCGAAAACGCAAACGAAATAAATATATGTACACAAGACTTGCAAGGCAAAAACAACAAAAAGCAAAACGAGATACATTTGTATCCCAATGCGTATTTAATAAACCAACAATAAAAAGACAACGAATAATAAAAATCAAATAATAAAATTAAAGATTTCCTATCAGTGGCAAGAAAGAAAGTGTGAGAAAACAGAGTGAAAGAATATAATAATAATAAAAAAAACCCATCAAAAACTCTTCGTCGCTGCATTTGGATTGTAAATTTTGTTTTTCTTTTTTTGGGGCACGCAGATAAAATAAAGAGAGATAAATACAGAAATAAAATTAATGGAAAAGTATAGACACAAGTAAAGTGCATATAGAAATTTATTAGTGTTCTATTCTCTTGTGTGTTGTGTTGTGTGTTGTGGGTAGTGTTATCTCTCTATCTGCATATGTCGTCATTGTCGCCTTCGATTTCAATTTCGATTTTTGGTGCAGGCAAATGTAACGGTAACTGGAGCAGCCGAGGAATTATTTTCAATAAGATAAAAGCCCCCAAATGAAAAAAAAATAAATAAAAAGCAACGTGCACAGCTAATAGAAAGAACAACAACAAAAACAACGCAGACTGCTTAAAAAAAGGTTGGTAAAGACAAGTCTTTGTGTATGTTTCGAGCACTGCCACGCCTCCCCAACACATACAGTGTGTCAAGTAATTAATCTGAACAAATAAAAAATATAGGAATCTTTTTACTTTGTTTAAAAAACAATCTTCCTTTTTCAGAAATTGTTTTGACAAAATAAAATATGTGATTTTTCTTATATAAATAATAAAATAATAAATACTTTTTCTTTTAATTAATTTATCAGTTATGGAATAATAATAAATTGTTCTGATAAAATTAAGTTTATAAACGGTTTTTTTTTTTAATTTTATTGATTTTAATTAATTTAATTGTAGATATTATTTTCTTCTTTTGTTATAGTTGCTTATGAACAAGTTCTAAATTTAAAAAATATCTTCATTGGATTTATTAATTTTTTTAATACAAAACAACTATTAACGAAATATTAGTCCAGTTATTTTTAAAACAAAATAAAAGATAGACGCATTATATTTTGCTAATAGATATAAGATATTTTATTATAGATATTCACATATTCAAATTTAAAAAATAAATTCATTAGATTTTCCTTATTTCTTAAACAAGTCAAAAATATTGTATGTATTTATTTTGTTATTTAAAATCGATTTAATTCGACTGAAAATCGCTATTAAGAATTTAAAATAAACTTAGAAGATAATTTAATAAAATTCACAATTAAAAGATAAAGAAGTTAAGTTAAATACTAATACTAATACTAAATATGAAAACATAATGATTAATATATTTTTCTTTGTCAACACAATTACTTGACATACTGTATGTGCGGGTGAATGTGCTTGTGTGTGTATGTGTGTGTGTGTGTGTGTGTGTTGCACTTCATTTGAGCTTCCCTTTGACTAACAGCTGCCACATTCTTTACCATTTGCATTTGTACATTAGCCAAGAAACCGCTAAAGAAATAAAAAATAAAAAATAAAAAGAAAACATGACTGCCTCGTATCACAACTGCGCTATATAAATATACATACTGTATATATATCGTATATCGTATACATATATATCCACCACATCGACATCGATACATCTGGAGCACTAACTAAAATCATCTATCATAAAATGCGCAGACAGCTTCAACTGCTGCTGGCCCTCATCCTGGCAGCAGCTCAAGGTAAATCCTCCGGCTCATCATCAAATCTCATGTTTAGCTAATATCATATCTATGCCATTTTACAGCACAATATCAATCGCCTAGGATCATCGAGCATCCCACAGATCTGGTGGTTAAGAAAAATGAGCCTGCCACGCTCAATTGCAAGGTGGAGGGAAAGCCGGAACCCACTGTGGAGTGGTACAAGGTGAGATCAAGGAATCCTCTAAAGTTATACCATTGTTATATATATTTATATTTTATAATTGATATATCTTTAGGATGGCGAACCTGTCAATACCAATGAGAAGAAATCACATCGTGTGCTGTTTAAAGATGGCGCCTTATTCTTTTATCGCACCATGCAGAGCAAGAAGGAGCAGGACGGAGGGGAGTATTGGTGTGTGGCCAAAAACCACGTGGGCAAAGCCGTCAGTCGGCATGCCTCACTCCAAATTGCTGGTAAGACAAGACAACAAACACACAACTTGTTTAACCCACACTCCATGTTTTGAGACCCTGTACTTAGAAAGTCAAAAGGGTATTTTAAGAGCCTAGACGTCTCAGATGCCATGAAAACTCTATAAGTGAAGTCTGTAAAGCCATATCTGTCTGTGGGGAAACCTATATCTAAAAGACGACAAGAGCTAGATCTACCAAATTTCAAGTTTTAAATGAAGTTTGCTTAACAACTCCTATTAGACTAAAAAAATGTATAACAAGAACAATTATAAAGGTTAAGCTTATGAGATATATGTACTATTGTATTATACAGATTTGTTTTTTAAATGTCACACAACTCGAAAGTTAAAAAAAAAGTAAGAAAGTAAAAGAATACACTGAATTTCAGAAAAATTTAAAGATTGAAAAGTATTTGGGCATGTGTCAATGCGATATTAATTTAAATTAATTTTCGCCACAGTTTTTACATAAATAAAAAATCAGTAATAGATTCCTTAAAGTCGAGTTGACTCAACTATAGTCTGCTCAACTAGCTTTTGTCATTATCGACTTTTTCTTTATTTAGTAGAATTTATATAATTTGGTTTTTGTCACAATAAGTACAGGATCACTGACAGTCGAGTTCGCTGCACTGTAGCCCTTCATATATATTAATATCGAAAGCAAATCCCAAATAAAATTTTTAAACCAATTAAATTTTTTTTTTTGGGCACCGTCAATAGTCAGATTTTCTTAGTTTTCATTATGATTTATTATTGTACGCTTACTTCTTGTCAATACATAAAATGGTAAGAGGAAAAGGTCTAGCCAAGTTTTATCCACTGTGCGAATCTAGCTTAACAAAAATTTCATTTCTTTTCACAACAAGTGCAGGGTTTTTCACAGTCGTGCACACTAAACAACAGAATTTTCTACATGTACAATATAAACCATAAGTTTCTTATCAACGCAGTAAGTGCAGGGTTTTCCTCTGGTTATTAACATAATTTTCTTTTCTACCAAACAAGTACAGGGTACCTCGCAGTTGAATTCGCTCGACTGTTGCATTTGCTGCTAGTTTTTGGGCCATGTTTGACACCTCTTACATTTTGTCTTTTGCAGTTTTGCGCGACGATTTTCGCGTGGAGCCGAAAGACACACGCGTCGCCAAAGGCGAGACGGCGCTGTTGGAGTGTGGGCCGCCCAAAGGCATTCCAGAGCCGACTATTATCTGGACGAAGGCAAGAGAAACACCGAAAATATGTTGAGCAACATTTGTGCCAATTTTTAACTGTTTGTCAATTTTGTTTTTTTTTTTTTTTATTTGAATTTGTAGAACAACGTGCCGTTGGATGATCTGAGTTCCAAGCCATTTGGTGGCGCCACCTCGCGTGTCCGCATTGTGGATGGTGGCAATCTCTTGATCAGCAATGTGGAGCCCATCGATGAGGGCAACTACAAGTGCATTGCCCAGAATCTTTTGGGCTCACGCGAATCCAGCTATGCCAAGTTAATTGTACAGGTCAAACCATTTTTTATGAAGGAGCCCAAGGATTTGACCATGGTCCATGGCCAAACGGCCACATTCCATTGCTCGGTGGGCGGTGATCCGCCCCCAAAGGTGCTCTGGAAAAAGGAGGAGGGCAACATTCCAGTTTCCCGTGCTCGCATCTTGCATGACGAGAAGAGTCTCGAGTTGTCCAACATCACGCCAAATGATGAGGGCACCTATGTGTGTGAGGCGCACAACAATGTGGGTCAGATCAGTGCCAGGGCTACTCTAACTGTTCATGGTAAGTTTAATTATCAATTAAATAATCTCTACTTTTAAATAAGAAGTGAACATCTCATTTTATAACTGTTGTCATAGGAAAAATACAACAAAAATAATTATTATTTTCGCATTTATAAAATATAAATAACATTTTTAAATTATCTTTAATATAAAAAAGTTTATTAATTGAGTTTTAAAATAAAAAAAAATTTTCTGATAGCTTGGGCTCGTCCGGGATTTGAACCCGGGACCTCCCGCACCCTAAGCGGAAATCATACCCCTAGACCAACGAGCCGTTTGTCAGTTAAGAAATATCAACAATATTAAAACATATTTTCGGATTATTTAAATAAATTTGACAAATCTTATCTTTGTATTTCTTTAATAAAAGTAAGAAGATAATTGCGAATGATTGAATTTTAAAATTAGAATTATATATGAAAACATCAAATAAGTAAGTGACAAATATTAGTTAAGTTATTGACTTAAAATCTTAGATTCTTATTATTTTCGGATTTATGAAAAACTATTTTAAAAAATTAAATTAGGAAATAATGTTCTTTTTATTAATTCTGAATTCTCTTCTTCAACAGCTCCTCCAAGTTTCTCGAAGAGACCCAGCAACAAAAAAGTGGGACTCAATGGACAAGTACAGCTGCCTTGTGTGGCAACTGGTAATCCTCCGCCCTCTGTGTTCTGGACCAAGGAGGGCGTCTCCACGCTCATGTTTCCCAATACCTCGCATGGTCGTCAGCAGATCTCCGCCGAGGGTACATTGCAAATCACCGATGTGCAGCAGGATGACGAGGGTTTCTATGTCTGCTCCGCTTTCAGCGTTGTCGACTCCTCCACGGTGCGAATCTATCTGCAAGTCAGCTCTGTAGATGAGCGTCCACCGCCCATTATACAAATTGGGCCAACGAATCAAACGCTGCCCAAGGGATCGGTGGCAACAATGCCATGTCGCGCCACCGGAAATCCCACACCTCGTGTCAAATGGTTTCACGATGGTTACGCAGTCCAAAATGACAATCGACACAGCATTGTCCAAGGCAGCTCCCTTCGAGTGGATGGTATGTGTTTATATAATTTAAATTAATTCTATATGTAATCTAATATCCTATCAACACTTGCAGATCTTCAATTAAGTGATTCTGGTTTATATACTTGCACTGCATCCTCGGAACGTGGCGAATCCAACTGGTCAGCTGCTTTGGCGGTAAGTTTACAGTCCTTTTAAATTGTGTATCTACACCTATAATTTTTTTCATTTATAACTTTTCTTTATATAATATATTTTAAAGATTTTAAATTTTTGTAGAAATGTCTACCTTCTATTTTAATTATATAATTATTATTAAAGTGGTAGAAATATCTACCTAGTATTTTAATTATATAATTATTATTAGGAGAGTGCTAGCATTGTAGATATTCCTTTTAACTATATCAGCTAGTTAAAGAATGCATAAGCATTATTGTAATAAAGCAAAGATTTTCAAATTTATTCACAAAGTTTCTTAATTATCATTTCTATTTATTATTGTGCATACAATTTTTTAATTATTAGTTTTGAATATTGAATATTTATTGTTTAATTGCAATTGTTTCTCAAATATCTACCTACTATTTTAAATATATAATTATTACTTAAAGAGTGTTAGTATTGTAGATATTCTTTTTAAATATATCAGCTAGTTAAAGAATGCATAAGCATTATTGTAATAAAGCAACGATTTTCAAACCTATTCACAAAGTTTATTAATTATCATTTCTATTTATTATTTTTTATTTTATTTATAAGTTTTTGTTGAATATTTATTGCTTAATTACAATTTTTTCTTATATTCATTTTTTAAAATATCAAATGTATTTTGTAAGGTTATCTTTTAATTTTTCTTATTATCATGCTAATCAAATATTTTGTTCAATAGGTCGAAAAGAGCAGCTCGGCGACACTGCATCGCATTGCGGATCCCAGCACCTATCCTGCTCCTCCAGGCACTCCCAAAGTCATCAATGTCACACGTACCAGCATCTCACTGCGCTGGGCCAAGAGTCAGGAGAAACCCGGAGCTGTTGGACCTATTATAGGGTAAGATATATATTTTGTTTAATTATTCAAATATTATTACTTATCTGAAAACAATTCTTAAATATGCTTAGCTATACTGTGGAGTACTTTAGTCCCGATCTGCAGACTGGTTGGATTGTGGCTGCTCATCGAGTGCCCGACACACAAGTAACTGTAAGTTTTTAACAGTTTTTCCACTGCAAACATTTTTTAAACTGTTGAATTTCTTTTACAGATCTCTGATTTAACATCTGCCACATCGTATGTATTTCTGGTTAGAGCTGAGAACTCTCAAGGGGTTTCTGTGCCCTCGGGTCTATCGAATGCCATTAAAACACTGGGGGAAGACTTTGATGCCATGCCATCTAATGAATTGTCCGCAGCTCGTACACTGCTGACCGGCAAGGTAGAAATTAAACTAACTTTTGATTGGAATATTATATTTAATTGAAAATGTAAAATATAGGTTGTGGAGCTTATAGATGCCTCTGCTGTAAATGCGAGTGCTGTGCGCTTGGATTGGATGCTTCATGTGAGCGACAGCGAGAAATTTGTAGAGGTAAGTCAAAAATGATAAATTTCAATAATTATTTGAAAAAATAATATAATAAAAAAATAATGAAAAAAAATAATTATTTATAAAATTACAAAAAAAAAGAATTAAATATAAATAAATTAAAATTTAAAAATAAAAAAAAAATATAAAATATAAATATGAAAAATAATTTTTATTTATTTTATATTTTAATTTTAATTTTAAGAACATTTAGTCGTAATATAAGAACTTGGTCTTATTTAAAATGTTCTTAAAATCAAGATGAGAGAGCACATCTAATTTGATCATAATTTAAGAATTTTATGTTCTCAACGCATTTTTTAGACCAAAAATCTTAGTTCTGAGACCAAAATCTTGATTTTAGAACATTTTTTTATCAGTATACTCTTATTTTAAATCTAAATTAAATTATGAAACGTTAAATAAGTTTAAATTTATGATCTGTACTGGTAAACATACAACTTAAACTAAAGATATTAACTAAAATAAATTTTTATATTTTTTTTAGGGTTTGCATATACGTTACAGAGATGCCACATCTCATTCGACGCAGTATAAGGTAATCACAGTGCTGGACGCATCATCAGAATCACATGTGGTTGGCAATTTGCGAAAATATACAAAATATGAATTCTTCTTGACGCCCTTTTATGAGACGATCGAGGGACAACCAAGCAACTCCAAGATGATCACAACCTACGAGGATGGTAAATAGTAATAACTGTTTAGATATGAATCCCTTAGTTAATCCATAATCCATCTTTAACAGTTCCCTCTGCACCACCGGATAACATACAAATTGGCATGTACAATTTAACTGCTGGTTGGGTGCGTTGGACACCACCACCTGCACAGCACCACAATGGCAATCTATATGGCTATAAGATAGAGGTCAGTGCTGGCAACACCATGAAGGTGTTGGCCAATATGACACTGAATGCAACCACAACATCGGTGCTGCTCAACAATCTGACCACAACAGCAGTTTACAGTGTGCGTCTTAACGCCTTTACCAAGGCTGGCGATGGACCCTACTCCAAGCCTGTAAGTATTAAGAATATATATAGATCCTGTACCAGAAAAGTAGAAAATGAGATATGTTTAATGACTATTAATTATGAATTTGCCTTAGTTATGTTGTGTTAAAATTTAAAGACTGCACGCTTAACGGTTTGTTCTGTACAATGCTCAGTCAGTCAGTCAGGTCAAAGAGTTTTATAAGTAGAGATTTGTGTTTTATTTAATAACTTATTTATAATTTAAGTTTATTTTAATTAGTTATTCACTTAGTTATCTGCTACCTTTACTAAACATTCTTTTTAACAAATAAAAATGTATTTTTCTTTAGAAATCTCTTTATATGGATCCCACATACCATGTGCATCCACCGCGTGCTCATCCCAGTGGCACACACGATGGTCGCCATGAGACGGGCAATGATTTCACTTACCAAACCAATGGCATGGCCAACACCGAACCCAACAATGCCAATCCCACAACGCATCGCAAGACAACAAACTTTCTGCATGGCACCTGGTTAATGGTCTTGGTCATCATTGTGCTCGTGGTTGTGGTGGTGTTTACGGCATCGGCGATGGTTTACTTTAAGCGACGTCATCAAATGACCAAAGAGTTGGGACATCTAAGCGGTAAGATATAGCAGTAAAAATAGGAGATTAAAAATTTTTTAAAAAATTTAAAAACTTTGATCTCTCATAACTTTGTCAAAACTCAACCGATTTTCATGCGGAATGTCACTTTGTTCATGATTTGGCCCCGAAATTTATTCAACATTCAAATTTTATACAGTAAAAAAATTTCATATTTTTCGACTATAAGCCAAGAATCATCCAGTTTTCCTTACCGACCCCTTGACATTTTATCAAAAACTTTGATCTCTCATAACTTTGTCAAAACTCAACCGATTTTCATGCGGAATGTCATTTTGTTCATGATTTGACCCCGAAATTGATTCTACATTCAAATTTTATAGAGTAAAAAAAATTTCATATTTTTCGACTATAAGCCAAGAATCATCCAATTTTCCTTACCAACCCCTTGACATTTTTTTAAAAAACTTTGATCACTCATAACTTTCTTAAAACTCAACCGACTTTCATGCGGAATGTCATTTTATTCATGATTCGGCACACAAATTGGTTCTGCATTCAAATTTTATACATCTTAAAAATTTCATATTTTTCGACTTCAAGCCAAATTTTATAGAAATTTCCATACCAACCCTTGACATTTTATCAAAAACTTTGATCTCTCATAACTTTTTCAAAACTCAACCTATTTTCATGCGGAATGTCATTTTGTTCATGATTTGGCCCCGAAATTGAATCTACATTCAAATTTTATACAGTAAAAAAATTTCATATTTTTCGACTATAAGCCAAGAATCATCCAATTTTCCTTACCGACCCCTTGACATTTTTTCAAAAACTTTGATCTCTCATAACTTTGTCAAAACTCAACCGATTTTCATGCGGAATGTCATTTTGTTCATGATTTGGCCCCGAAATTGATTCTACATTCAAATTTTGTGCAGTACAAAAATTTCATATTTTCGACTATAAGCCAAGAATCATCCAATTTTCCTTACCCCTCGACATTTTTTTAAAAAACTTTGACCTATGATTTCAACAGTTGTCAGCGCCAATGAGATTACTGCACTGAACATCAATAGCAAGGAGAGTTTGTGGATTGATCGAGGATGGCGCACAACGGACACGGATAAGGACTCGGGCTTGAGCGAATCTAAGCTGCTCTCCCATGTGAATAGCAGTCAGTCCAACTACAATAACTCCGATGGTGGCACCGACTATGCTGAGGTGGATACACGCAATCTCACCACATTCTACAATTGTCGCAAGGTTAATTCAAATTTTCTACATAACAAATTCTTCAGTTTATTAAATTTATTTGATTATAGAGTCCTGATAATCCCACGCCATATGCCACCACCATGATCATTGGCACCTCCTCGAGTGAAACTTGCACCAAGGCCACATCTCTGAGTGCTGACAAGGATTCGGGCACTCATTCCCCCTACTCGGATGCATTTACTGCCCAAGGAGCGGCTGCTGTCGCTGCTGCCGCAGCCAACAACAAGTCCAACTATCTGCAGTATCCCACGGAAACCATCAACTGGTCAGAGTTTCTGCCACCACCACCAGAGCATCCTCCTCCGCTGTCTTCCAATTATGGCTATGCTCAAGGCTCTCCTGAATCCTCACGCAAGAGCTCCAAGAGCGGCGGCTCCGGCATCTCTACGAATCAGAGGTGAGTAGTCTAACAAGACACTGTAATAAAAAAAATATGAAGGCTCTTTTAAGTTTATGAATAGTTAAATAGGCTCCATTTTCGATACCATTTTTATATAATCCTTAACAGGAGAGGCAGCATTTTAAAAAGAAAAAACCTAACTTATTTTGAAATTAAAAAACCAATTTTGAATGTACACAAAGTAAATAAAGAGTACCTCATATGAATTCCGAATATTTTTTCAGGAATCACAAAAAAAAAAATTTAAAAACTATATATAAAATTTAAGGAAGAAAAGGAGGAATTATAAAGTATGAAATTTAACAAAAAAAATATGAAAGGTCAACAGTCCAAATATTTCAATAGATATATTTACTATTTTATTACTAGTCACTGAGAAGCCAAAACGGTAAGAGCTAGAAGGCTGAAATTTTCGCACGACATAGCTGAGACAAATTAATTTATATATAGCGAGTACAAAATCATTGTATATTTTTCGGAGACTATCCAGCCTTTCCTAATAACTGTACAATAGAAAACTGTAAGAACGGTAAGAGCTAGAACGCTGAAATTTTCGCACGACATAGCTAAGACAAATTAATTGCATATATAGCGAGTAGAAAATCATTGTATATTTTTCGGAAACTCTCCAGCCTTTCCTAATAGCTGTACAATAGAAAAATGTAAGAACGGTAAGAGCTAGAAGGCTGAAATTTTAGCACAACATAGCTGAGACAAATTAATTGTATATATAGCGAGTACAAAATCATTGTATATTTTCCGGAGACTCTCCAGCCTTTCCTAATAGCTGTACAATAGAAAACTGTAAGAACGGTAAGAGCTAGAATGCTGAAATTTTCGCTCAACATAGCTAAGACAAATTAATTGCATATATAGCGAGTACAAAATCATTGTATATTTTTCCGAGACTCTCCAGCCTTCCCTAATAGCTGTACAATAGAAAACTGTAAGAACGGTAAGAGCTAGAAGGCTGAAATTTTCGCACAACATAGCTGAGACAAATTAATTGCATATATAGCGAGTACAAAATCATTGTATATTTTTCGGAGACTATCCAGCCTTTCCTAATAGCTGTACAATAGAAAACTGTAATTCACAGCTGTGTTCATTATTTTTCTCCCGCAGCAATCTCAACGCCTCCATACACAGCAGCTCCTCGGGCGGATTCTCCGCTTGGGGCGTGTCGCCGCAATGCGCCGTTGGCTGTCCGCCGGAGAATCTGTACAGCAATCCATTGAGTGGCGTGGGTGGTGCTCAGAATCGTTATCAGATCACGCCCACCAGTCAACATCCGCCACCATTGCCGCCGTATTTTGCTGGCGCTGGAACTGCCGAGATGTCCGGCCGTAATATACATATCCATTATCCGACGCAACGACATGCGGTCAGCGAATATCAGGCGGGCTTGAATGCCACACGTTGTGGCAACAACAACAGAGCCTGCAACAGCTGTGATGCCTTGGCCACGCCCATGCAGGGACCACCGCCCTTGCCACCGCCAGCGGAGGGTTGGTATCAACCGGTGGGCTTGCCACATGGCCAGCAAATGCCAGCGACCGCCTCCAGTCATCAGATCTATCAATGCTCCTCCGAGTGCTCGGATAACTCACGCGCCTCGCACAGTCACAGTCAGAGTCACAGTCACAGTCACGGCAAGCATCATCATCAGCAGCAGCAACTTCACTCTGATAGCAGCGCCGATCGCAGCAGCAGCAAACGCTCCGGACAACGTCGACCAGCTGCAAATCTTGTCCAGAACTCCTGTGCGGAGAGTGAGAATGAGAACATGCTCTCTGGCTATGAGTTGCATACACGGAATTACACAAGCGATTGTTGCAACAGTTCCCGCGAAGGCGACACCTGCTCCTGCAGCGAAGGCTCCTGTCTCTATGCCGAGGCAGGTGATCCCAATCCCATGGGAACCAACCAACGACAAATGACTGCTAAGAATACTTAAATTCAATATATATATACACACATATATATTTGGAATGCAACTTGCGTAGTCTTAATATAGCATCTAGTCGTAACTTTTCATTCATATCGAAACTTAGAACAGACACACACACACAAACACACACACACACGAGATACTCCATAGCATTTTATATACACATATATAGTATATATAGAAATCGAATATATATATCCACAAGAGTTGCAGTATCAACTACAGACCGAATACGTACTCAGAATACTTAAACAGTAGATACCAGGGATCCAGATAAAGAAATTATGAGTTTTACAAAATTTAAAACCTAAACAAAATAATCTAAATGAGTGAGA